>NC_135318.1:100785910-101386226 GCF_048772815.1 Callospermophilus lateralis | reverse complement strand
GAGAAATTTTCTATGGTCTTGCCTTCATATTTACTGGTCTTTTCTAATACTGTGTCTAATGGACTATTAATCCAATCCTTGAATTCCTCATTTCAGATATTGGTTTTTTTTTTTTTTTTTTTTTTTTACTATGGTTTCATTTGTCCTTTTATACTGTTTTCATTTCTATCTCCATGTCTTAGTCAGCTGTTTTTGCTTCTGTGACTAAAGGACCTGACCAGCGCAATTATAGAGGAGGAAAAGTTTATTTGATCGCACACAGTTTCAGAGGTCTGAGACCATAGAAGGCTGACTCCACTCCTCTGGGCTCCAGGTAAGGCAGAAGAACATCATGGCAGAAGGGTGTGGCAGAGGGAAGCAGTTTACATAGTATCAGGAAGCAGAGAGAGAGGGACTCCACTTGCCCGACACAAATAATCATAATCACGCCCCAGTTCCCACCTCCTCCAGCCACACCCTGCCACTTCGGTTACCACTCAGTTAATCCCCACCCCTACCAGATTAATTCACTGATGGGGTTCAGACTCTCACAACCCAATCATTTCTCCTCTGAACATTCTTGGATTGTCTCACACATTGAGCTTTTGGGGGACACCTCACATCCAAACCAAAACACTCCATGTGATGGTTAATCTCAGTGGTCAGATTGACTGGTTGAAATGTGCTTAGAAAGTTGGTAAAGAACACTGTTGGGGGTCTGTCGGGTGTTTGCCGAGACTGGCAGGTGCATCAGTGAAAGCTCTGGGGAAGATCCACCGGAAAAGTCAGCAGCACCTCCCAACAGCCTAAGGGCGCTGACTGAGCAGGAAGTGGGATTCAGTGGGATAAGCTCACCTGCGCGGGCAGGATCTGCTCTTGGTGGAGGTGCATTTTTGCTTCTGCCTGTTGCCCAGGTACATCTGGTTCCAGATTCTTTAGTCTTCAGACATGGACTTGGACCAAAAATTCTCCAGGGCCTTCTAGTCCTCCACCCTTGGACTGGGGCTGCATCACTGGCCCCTCTTGCCCTGGTTTCCTGGGCTCTGCAGCCTGCAGACACACTGTGACTGTCAAGCCTCTGACTGTGTGAAAGAAATCCCCTTTTTGTTAAATCTATTCATTCTATTGGTTCTGTTCCACTGGAGGGCTCTAATACACTGTGTTACGTTCATTGTTTCCCTTTAAACTCTTGAATATATTTGTAATAGCACTTTAAATTCCTATCTGCCAATTACACAAACTCTGTCATTATATCTATCTTTCCTGACTGGGCAATAGGTCACATTTTCTGGCTTCTTCAGATGTCTAATAATTTTTTTTTGAATGTTGCACATTTGGGTTATGATCTTATGGAATACTTGGACATTGTGGCTTTTATATATCCTATTGGAACTTGTTCTGACAGATAGTTACATCATTTGCATATTATCTGCATATTAACTTTATTTTATTTTTTGGTTGTTACACTTTTATTTTGTTTTGTTTTGTTTTGTTGTCCTAGGGATTGAACCCAGAAGCACATTACCACTGAGGCACATCCCCAAGCCCTTTTCATTTTTTTTTAATTTTAAGACAGGGTCTTGCTAAGTTGTTTAGGGCCTCATTAAGTTTCTCAAGCTATACTCAAAATTACAGTCTTCCTGTTTCAGCCTCCTAAGTCACTGGGATTATAGGCATGAACCAAAACACTGGGCTAACTTTATTCTTTAGAAGAATTTTTTAAGCTATATTGGAATAAAACTAAACTAGCCTTTACTGGGTATTAGTTTATACTAATAAGATTTCACCCTACTGGAGTCCCTATTGAATGTCCTACATATTCAAGAGAATTCCATCACTCCAGCTGGTTAGAATGCAGTTAACAACTCCCCCTTCTCTTCCTCATTCTTCTTTTTCTTCTACCTGTTCACATCTGTGTTATTCTCTAGCAGTCTGCTTTGCTTTCCAACCACATAAAACTACCAGAATGCCAATCGTTTTTCCATGAGGATTACTTCCAAAAAGATTCCAAGAGGAGTACATTCTAGCACTTAGCAAGCCTCAAATGTTATTTATACATCTATACTCTTCTAGAGAATAGGTTTTACAATCCATTTGAATAAAATCTTAGAGATTATCTGGGAAATATTTGGATACCAATATTTGAGTCCTGCTGGAAGATGAGTAATTATAGCACTGATACAGTGCTCTGAAATAAATAAATTTACTCTGAAATAAATCAACTAAACAAAATTTTTAAAAAATTAAAAGGGAAACTGAAACCTTTCAACCTAAAGAAGAGTTAATAGATTGAGAACGCTTGGATGAGAGTACATGAAATGTTCTTATTGCAAAGGAAAATAAAGCACTGATAATTAAAATGCTAAATGCAACTTATTTTAATGTACAGTATTAAAGCAATAAAAAGCCAATACTGGAGACTGATGACTCCAAATACACAATATCTTTTTGACCAAAATTCACTGGTATGAAAGGGTTAAAGAAGACCAAATCCTTTTAAAACACAAGTACCCGATTTACTAATGATTTGCACCTACCTACAAATCAAATTAATTGAATTTTTTTCTGGAAATATTACAAGTAGAGAGGGAAATTTCACATTCATCAAACCCATTTAAATCCATTTGGAACCCTCTTTGAGAGGCATTAAAAAGATTTAGCTGTTTAAGGAGTGAGCAAGGCTATTTGGACACAATTATTTAAAAGTGTTAAACACATTCTTGTTCCCCCTAAATTTAGTAGCGTGATGGCCCTGAATCTCTTCTAACACTTCTATGCAGTGAATTCATTGTATGTTTGACATTGGCCTCCGTTGTTTTATTTCAGCAAGCTTCTGGCATCCTAAGAGCTAGAACCACTTTTGCCTTCGAGAAATATATGTTATTAAATCTCTAATTAGAAAGGAATCAAGGAATAAGCTGTCAGCTGAAATTTATGATTACTTATCCAATGTTAAGGGCCACAATGGTTCATTTGAAAATGCTGGCTGCCACGCACACTTCCTTTCCTCTCGCTGCAATCACTTAACAATGAAAAGCATTTCTGAGCCATAGAAATTACATGGGAAAACTCACAGGAGCCAGGCTCAATGAAGTACTGTGCAGGACAGAGTCTGATCATTCAGATGGGATTGGGTTTCCGTCTTTCTGAGTCTGTTTTATAGGTCCCTGAAGACACTTTGGCGGGGGAGGGGGAAATGCAACCATTTCCCCAAATTTCAAATGCCCCTGTTTGGTGGCATTAGAGGACACCAGTGGGTGAGGCCAGGAGGGGCAAAGCCCATGAGTGAGAAAAGCTGAGCTGCACTGTGCACAGAGCGGGCGTGTGTAACAGCATGCCTGCCATTTCTGTTAATAGAAATCGTGTGGTTATAGCCCCATTCACCCAGCGGACAAGTACAGTACCCCAGCTTGCCCTATTACCGCTTTTCATTAGGGAACCACGGCAGCCTTCCTCCTTCTCCATTAAACACTGGCTACACTTTGTGGACAGAAACACCCGAGGTCTCAGACTGGTGACTTGGCTCCAGCTTCCGTGTGGCCACTTGGTGTAGTGGGTTCCTGCTCTATCACAGGCTGACATGTACAGGTGGCAGATGGCAGGGTACACACACAGATCACTACCCTTTCGGAAGGGCAGCCTTAAGATTCTGAGCAAAATTAACCTGGTTGATGGCCTCTTTCCACCTGCTCAGAGACCCACACTGCCACAGCCGTGAACCAAAGGGGTTGCTGGGATGTTAAAACACAGAGATCTATAAAATTTCTTTCTCAGATGAGTATTTTGAAATGTAACGTCAGGGATAGAGCTCACTTTTAGAGCTTTCTGTTGTCTGCATCTATCATATTTTCAATTTTCTATTAAAATATACTTTTATGCTTAACATTCCATGGCTGCCTAAAATGAGTGGGGAATTTTCAAGATGCCATTTTCAAGATGTCTAACAGATCCTTTGCTTCCTCCCAATTTTTAAGTGCAAAAAAAATGGCCCCACTTTAACGTGAGACTGTATTCTGATCCAGCTTCATCTGCTAAGTAAAATTTCTTGAGTGAGAAGCTTAGTCTCCCTGGGCTGCCTTCTAGAAACTATCCCCTGACCCCCATGGTGCTTCAGGATGATATGGATGTTTTCCCTTCTAAACCTCATCTCATTGAACTGTGGATCTTCAGCAGCAGAAGTGTTTCCATTATCTGGGTGGGGCCACAGTTCATCTTGCTGGTGGGTCAGCCAAGAGGTTTCAGGCTGCCCTTGCTTCTAGCATCTTCTCTGCCATAGGTCATGCCCAGGCAGCAAGTGCCCTCCACCCCAAATGAAGGTCTTGTGCACTTGTTCTGCCCATCAAGACTCCATACTGGCTTCCCATCCTCTGTTCTACCTCCACCAAGCTTTATGGTCCTCTATTACATTAAAGAATCATAAACTTCTAGAGTCAAAAAATAAAGGAGAGGAAATCTCACCTGGGCTTCACCCAAGTCTTCCATTCTCCAAATAAGGAAACCAAAGAGCATATTAGTGAAATGTGTTGACAGGCCACTGATTAATTAGTGGCACAGCGAATACAGGGAATTCTAACCCAGGGTAGTGCCATGCTTTCCCTGTTTCAAGACTGGGTCTTGCCCAGTGACTACACGTGCATTATTATCAAGATAACCTACATGTCTCAAGACAAGGCCAGTTCACTTTCCCAAACAAGGCTTAGCTGCACAGGTCCATCATGCTCTCTCTGCGGCAGGGATGAGTGGAGACGATACAGACACGGTGCCAGGTGGGACCTCTCATCAACGCTTCCCCTCCCTTGGATCTGGCAGCCACTTCCACTGGGTTCACTGTTAACTAGGAACAATCCCCCCAGTGATGAACAATTCTGTTTTCCGGAGCAGTTGTCTCCTGTAGGAACGGTACTGTTGTGAATTACCTGCATCGTCCACTCTCCAGTGTGACCTTGAAAATGTTTTGTTTAATTCCATTGACAAAGGGAACCAAAAAATATGTGTCTTTTGAGGAGCCTGGAAAAGTCCAGAGGCCAAGGTAGCTAAGGGTGGCTGGAAGAAAAGAGTCACTCAGAGAGATCCCTCACTGTGAAGAGGCGAAAAGCCACTGGAACCGAGGCCAGGGAGGTGACAACAGCATGAGAGACATTTGAGGGACTGTGGCAGGTCACCCTCAAAACATGCTTGCTCATCAGTAGGTAGTTCTTCCTGAGTCACCACCTATACCTGCTGCCCAGCGTCTGGAAGAATTAGACACAGAGGTAACAGGAAGAGCCCACCGAGCGACAAAGCGTGCTCCACATTCACAATAATGATTTTGAGTATTATTGGCGTGGAGCACGCTGGAGGTCTCAGCCTCCAGCACCACACCTGTCTGTACGGGAGGTGGGGGTGATTTCTCATGCCAATTATGGTTCTCTTATTTTTCCAACCTCCTATTTTGACACCTGTTCTTAGCCTTGTTTTCTTATGTCTCCAGAAGTGAGCAGTAGTCTTTCTTTGCGAGGATCAACCGAGAAATTTATAGATTAAAAAAAAAAAATTCGCTATCAGAATGAAGTGTATTATCATTGTTTTTGCTGTTGTTGTTTGTAATTTAAGCGGAAGTGGAAAAAAAAAGAAAAAAAGTAAAGCACACCTTGACATGAAATGTGCTCCCTCTAGAAAGGTACATAGATTTGACCTTAAAACTACAAAAAAATAAAAATAAAAACACACAAAGTCCCATGCCCAATCACAAATTAAAAGCTTCACACCTTCATACTACCAATCACAAAAGTCTCAATACTTAGGTGCAAGAAAAGCCACCATTCTTGTAAGTTTTATGACACAGACACCTGATTTGTACATACAAACACATATTTTTTACATCCACAGAAACTTATATGTGAAAAAGAATATCACACATGCAAACACATCGGCTGCTTCCAGAAACTTGGCCCTGAAAGTTGACTATATTTTGCCACCGGCAGATGTTGTTGTTGTTGTTATCATTGGAGACGTCGGTATTTTTACACATTTCAGAAAGGATCGTTGAAACCACGAATGCTTTTTTAAAACAAACTTAGAGTCATCATTTACATTCAGGGTCCAAAACCAAGGTGCCAGGAGCAGGCGGCACCGTATATTGGCACTTTAATGAGATGTCCCTTATCCTCTTCCCTAAGCAAATGCAGAATGATGTGCGATTTGCTTTCCAAGCCGGGTCACCTTTAAAAGCCCGGGGATGGCCGTTGCCACTGAATTGGTCGCCAGCCCTCGCCAGTGATGTCTGCCTGTGCAAAACCTGTGACAAAGGACTGAAATGACAGCACTCTGACTCACTCCTACATTGTGTTTGTTTAGGAAGGTCCTAGAAATTGTATTTCACCAACCACATTCGCTATCAACACACAATTATCTGGCTTAATCATGTGGAACAGTGGCAAATTCACCTGGGGCTTAAGAACTAATGACATTCTCGTCTGAGCTGCTTTAGTGAAATGGCCTAGCACCTGAAGCAGGAACAGCAAGATTGCTCAAGAAAATTTGGTTTTCTGTTTTCATTTCACAGCATAGGGCCTCTGTTCAAATCAACAAACACTCCTGATTAAATAGCTGTGGTAGTCGACTTCTTTCGCATTCCTGTGCGTGGCTCTGAATGTACATCGAGCACCCCAACCTGTACAGGCAAAGAATTGTCTCTGACTCCCGGGCGAGGCATTGTCTTTGTGATGGCAAAAATAAGTAAATAAATTGGCATTGAATAATTTGGGTATGATCACAGTTATCAGTGCCGATGACCCTTCCAGGACTCAGGACAACTCTAAGACAGGAGCCGCCCTATGCACTCGTACACACTCAGGTATAGATTCTCATTTCCTCTCGTCATCTGCAGTGAGCACATTAACATTCCGCTTACTCCTGAAAAATCCAGCCCCTAACCTCGGCCTTAAACCCCCAATGTGCAAGGGCTTTTTGGAGTCATTGCTGAGTCTGCGGCTAAATCCCAAGGAGGGGAGAGGCCAATTTTCAAAAGCCGGCAGTGGCAAGAAATTGAGTGTTCAGACTTCCAAATGCGTCAAAGAAAGCATCAGGTGCAGTGTGCTTCCTGAAGGGCTGCAGGAGAAATGGCCTTCGTTTAGCAGAAGAATAATGATTGATCTTCATTAGCATGCAAAGGCCAGCCAGAAGAGCAGAGCAGAGTTCCTGGTTTCCCTCTTGGTGTGCACCCGACACCAAACGTCCTTCTATTTGTTTTTATTTTCTTAATTTTTGTTGCACCTTCTTGTTATCAAGGGTTATGGGGCTCAAAACTGATAAGCAGAACAGCAGAATATTTTAAATTTAGTGAAATTATTTGGTGTTACAGGCAGCTCAGAGCTGTGCTTCCTGAATCAGATGCCTAAAGCTTTCTATATAGAGAGTGTTCAGAAGCCCTGACATTTCAGCTGTGGATACAGCTTCTATGTGCTCTGCTTCTAATTTACGCATCCTCTCCCTTTCTGTCTTTCATCTCACCACTTCACACTGCCCCAACAGCACTAATACCCTCTATCTGCAATTAACATATAGAAATATGTAAAATGGAATCAACATCACTCAAAGCAGATCAATAATAATACAGATAGAGCATCCCTCCCCTGCAAATTCAACCATCAAGCTACTTCAAAATGTGAAGTTTTTTTGAGCACCAATATGATACCACAAGTGGACAATTCAGCATAATGTTAATCTTTTTGTGCATAAAATTATTAAAAAAAATACTGTATAAAATCATTTCAGGTTATGTATGCAAGGTGTGCTTGGACTTGGATATATGAAAAATTTCCAAAGTCCAAAAATATCCCAAATCCAAATCCCCTTCCCATACCAGCTATTTTGGATAAGAAATACTCAACCCTTAATGGGGAAAACAAACAAACAAACCTTAGCTGTAAGTATTCAGAAAAGAACAGAAAATTCAGAAAGTTTAAGAATTTGCAAGACTGATGATTCACTATCATACTGACTTTGAATATCACACTTTTTAAAGCAGAGGGAATATTTTATAAGAAAGTCTTCTGTTGTGAATAAGTTAATTTTTTTTTTTGATTCCACTCCAAAAGTAACCTGTCTTATAATAAAATGCGTAATGACACAAGGGATGGACTTAAGGCTCCAGAGTGTGCAATTCCCAACACTGACTCACCTGTCCAGTGGTCCACTGGTGCACTCTTGCCCATGGTACGACTTCTATTGCTCTGAGACAAAATGCAATTAGCCTTCATCATATCGTTCACACAAAGTTATGCCACACTATTCACAAAGAGTGTGCAGCCACTAATTCAACAGCAGAGTTCCCTCCTTGTTTCATCAACAAGAAGGCCACATTGTAGCACTAGAAAACAATGAGTTACGGGATAATTCTCACAATGACTTATTCAGTAAGTAGTCAGCTTACATGTGAGGAACTGGAGCAAAGAGAAGGAATATTGTTGTAAAATCAAATACACATGAGATTTATGTCTACAATCTGCCATCAGTACCTTTGTAAGTACTTCTGTGAGCTTTCTGAGATGAGAATCACCTAGAAAAAGCTCAACCCATGCTCTTCCAAAATATCATCCCTGCCTTGCTAAAGAGCCCAATGAATTATCATTTTTGCTTTTATTTTGGAATTGGTCTGCTGTTTAGAATCATTTTTTCCTTCCATCATATTGAAGGTTGTTTATCCATTGCCCACTAATAGTACATGCAAGTTAACAATGCACGACTTTTCTAGAAAGAAGACCTCAGTGTGGTGTTGTAGAAATATAGAAGAAAAAAAAATACGTTTTATTTTGCATTATAATTGTAGAGATATATGCAAGGGCTCAATGAGCAGAAATGGAAAAAAAATATTTTTTTCTAGTAATAGAGGACGTGCAAAAATATTTCACAAGAAAAATTGATATTTGCACACTTAAAATCTTTGTTTGGCCTCTCTGAGAGCAAGGATGGAAAAAAACATTCCAAATGGAGGAAATAGCATTCATTCACTCATCCATTCATTTATTCACTCTGTAATAATTACTCTTGCTCTAGGCAATGAAGACAGAGCACTGGGAAAAAATGATATGAATCCTGCCCTTGGGGATTAGAGGTCCATTGGGGGACACATACAATCATCAAATAATTACTTAGCTACAAATTGTGTTTAGTGGCATGAAGAGAAAGAGCAGGGTGCTGTGAGACAGGATTACAGGGCCAGCTTTCAGAAGAGCGCCAGGCCCCTCTGTGAAGCTGACAGGTGAGCCCAGACCTAACGGATGGAAGTGAGAGAGGCCGTGTGCAAAGCAAGGGGAGAGCTCTACAGGGAGAGGGGATCACCCTCTTCCCAGATGCCCAAATCAACTAAATCCTAACTGCTTGCTAGTGGAGAGTCCGGACCTGCCGTCTCCAAAGGAAAAAGACAGGACAATAGTCCATTTTGCTGTTTTCTGATCTGACACTTACCTCACTGCTGTGTGTGCTACAGAGGAGAAGAAAATGGAACAGTCCAGATCTGATTATAAAGTAACAAAAGAAATCCAAAAAACAGATGATCATCTAATAGCTGGATCTTCTTTCAATATTACCAAACTCTTTATTGACTGACCTCTCTGACACAGTCCTATGGCAGAAAGGATCTTTCCTTCTTGCCCCAAATGAAAAGATCCCATCTCTCCAGCCAGAAGTTGAGTTATAAATCCCATCTGACCATTTAAGGTGAAAAAAAATAAAGAAAGAAGAAACAAAAACTTTCGTCTCTTAGCTCCCTATATCTAAATCTTTTGTAGATTTTATAATCCACAGTTTTCAAAAATGATCTCATGATTTGTAATTAAGTAACACCCAGTAAAAATGTCCACATTAATTCATTACTAAAAAGAAACACTTTACTCTCAACCTTTTTTTAGTCTGTTAATTGCAAGAGGAAATTATCATTCATGATCTATAAGCTATAAACAAGGACCGTCAATGAAATAGTGGGGATGATTCATAAATGCAAACAAGGAAATAAGACAAAACTTGCCAACATGAAAAAAGTCTGGACCAAAAACATACAGAAGTCAAAACTGCTCTCATCCTCTGGACCTCTGTGCAGCCAGGCATAACCCTAAATTCCCTGGTTATTTTTCCCTCAGATTTTCTAACAAATATAGATGACCTCTAGTTTTCTAGCCTCATTGGGAAGAAAAAATTAAATCAAATGAGCTGTCATGGTTTAAAAAAATCATTTTTCAAATCATCTAAGTATATACATCTAAATTTATCAAGTCATCATTACAAAGGAGGTACCTGAGGTCATTTAAAAGATGATAACAAAAATATTCCTCAGGGGCAGGGGTTGTGGCTTGATGGTAGAGTGCTTGCTTAGTATGTGTGAGGCACTGGGTTTTATTCTCAGCACCACATATAAATAAATAAAATAAAGGTCCATCGACAATTAAAAAAAATAAAATAAAAAATGAAAAAAAAATGTCCCTCAGTCTATGGAGAAACAAAGTTAATAGAAAATGACATGAGGAATAAAAAGAGTTATGAGGCTGGGATTGTGGCTTAGCAGTAGACTGCTCGCCTAGCACGGGCAGGGCCTGGGTTCGATCCTCAGCACCACATAAAAATAAAGGCATTGTGTTGTGTCCATCTACACCTAAAAAATAAATATTTTTTAAAATAAAAAGATTTATGGACAGAAAATTGCATAATTCACTCTTAGTTTGAAAAACATTCTCCTTACCAACTATCTCTAAAGTAACCAATGCTTATCCCAAAACAACCTCTTACCCTTTACCAAAATTTCCTTTTGCCTCTTGCAGTAAATAGTAAAAACTGGAATGTCCATGTTTGGGGGCAAAGGTTTCTAACCAGGAGACTATACAAGAGCACTGTCATCTGTAAATGGTAAGATAGGCTGTCTGATATGTCTGAAGGATAATAGATGACGCTGGAATGATGGGTTTTGGTCTGTGTCGGAGGAATTCAAGCAATATATTTTGAGAAGGGTGTAAAATGTTGACCGATGTTAAACATCATACACGTTCCTTGTTATAAAGGGCTGAGATGACCCATTGGTTCCATTCTTAGAAATTCAGATTCAGTAGATGGGGAGGGGATCTCAAGAATCTGGACTTAAGCAAGCCAGGCAGGTTTAAGAAGCTTCATTGTGAGCTTGGTGAGCCTCTGAAGAGGCTGAAGCAGAAGTTGGGCATCATCAAACTCATGCTAAAACCAAATGCTGTCACATGGAAAACTTCATACTTCAAATAAGAGATGTAGTTCCTGGAATTAACAAGGATGCTGTTTTAAAACCCCCAACACCCAAGCCAGAGCAGTCCAGGCACTTGCAATAGAACCCAGGGGTAAGACCTAGACGCAGCACTGTTAATGCTTTCCAGGTGACTCCAAGGTGCAGCCAGGTTTGAAAACCCATAGAATAGGGAATGTTACTGACTCTAGATCCTTACCAAACAGTACCCACCTGTCTCATCTGGCAGGTTTTCATTCTAATAATAAACAGTCAGACCTCATGGGATTAATGTTAAGTTCATCTCATCTGCTTTATTTTCTTCATTGAACTTATCACGGCTTAACACTTGAATACGATTGGGAAAATGTTTAAAACACATATATACAGGAAGGAAAACATGCACATACAGTCTGTCTTTTCTTTCAGAATGTATATTTCATTCAATCAGGAACTTTATTTGAAATAGTAGTGCCTTGCCTATGCTTAAAACACCTTTGCATTGCTAGTGAATTGCTATCACATATACATAGTCTCAATTAGCAGGAAAGGCAGAGATACTGTTAACCATACAATATTAATATTTTTTTCTGGATGCAAAGAAAGAAGAAAATAAATAAGGATCAAGATATTCTTTGCAAAGAAAATGAAGATCTTGTACATGACAGGGAAGTACCCTAAATATGGGCCTGCTATTAATAATAATATGGGATAATGGAAATGGATTCACTACAACATAAAGGCAAAAATTCTCATAGGCAGTTCAATCATTATAAAATTTGTATCACAATGTCATTTAAATAATACAAATTGCCAGCTACATCTAAACTTTTTAACCCATCACCTCTTATACCACTACATAAAACTCAAGTCACACACAAACAAACCCATAAACCAGTATGATTTTATTTAACAAAACTAATTTAGTATAACATAGGATCATTATCTTACAGAAATAAAAATGCTAATCTTGCAGCCACAAATAGAGTTCTATTTGTGTTATTATTTTTAACTTGTCCATTTGGTTCTTTTTATTTTGAGGATGATATAACATCATTAAATCACTTTTGTTGAAATATTGGAATTTTCTTTCTGAACAATAAATTTGTATTTTAAGCTTAAACCTTAAATGTGATGAGCACATGTATTTAATTCTGTACCTTAAATTTTTGGCAAAATGTAAAATACCAGTTTAATTAAGCTCTTCATTGCATAACAACTATGATGTAAGCTATATTTATGGCATTGAATATAAACAATATATAAAAGCTGTTAGCTGTGGATTGGATGCCCTTACACTGTAAATATGGTGATAATACTTAGGTTTATTTGAGGATAACATTGGGAATCAGGTTACCCATGGGCATGATAATAGATAGCATTTGTGTTTATGTGTATGTGTGTTTAGATAAATAAACAACAAAAATATAGAAGTGCTATAAAAGGCCAAATAGTGAGATTATAGATTTTGGGGGTGATTTTGTTTTCATTTTCAAAACAAATAGGCATTAACTGAATAATAAAAAGGCCTCCTTTTTCATGAATATCCCATTATGAGGTAAAGGGTTTCAGAAAGTTGGGTATCATATGAGCGAATTCTGTAAGGAAAAGTAATATAAATGATCTTTCCAAATATTAAAATTATATTTGATATATTTATTTAGAGAAATTTAATAAAACTGGGGGTCATGAGATTACAACTGATTTTTTAAAAAATTTCCTTCTTTGTGCTTTGTTGAATGCAGAGGCACCTACCAACAGTGTTTGCAATGATTCCCACCACCCAGTGGCCCAGTCTTTTGTTTCTTCTGTTCTATTTTTTTCATACTTATTTATTTTTTTAATTTTTAATTTTTATTGATTTTATTTTTTAAATACATTTTAGTGGAATGCATTACAATTCTTACTACACATATAGAGCACAATTTTTCATATCTTTGTATATAAAGTATGTTCATGCCAATTGGTGCCTTTATACATGTTCTTTTGTTTTGCATTACAATTCTTATATATACCACAGTTTTTCATATCTCTGTTTGTATATAAAGTATGTTGACACCCAATTCAAGTCTTCATACATGTGCTTTGGATAATGATGTCCATCACATTCCACCATTCTTGCTAATCCCCTGCCCCCTCCCTTTCCCTCCCACCCCTCTGCCCTATCTGGAATTCATCTATTTCCCCCCCATGCTCCCCCTCCCTACCCCACTATGAGTCAATCTCCTTATATCAGAGAAAACATTCGGCATTTGTTTTTTGGGGATTGGCTGACTTCACTTAGCATTATCTTCTCCAGCGCCATCCATTTACCTGCAAATGCCATGATTTCATTCTTAAATGTGAGCGAGACATACTGATTTCCTTCCAACAGAGATAAAGCAACAGATGGATGGAACGTGACTTTTGAGACTAGGTTTAAAAAAGACCTGCTTTCATCTCAGCCTCTTTCTTGCTTTCTTGAAACACTGCTACCAGGAAAGCCAGCCGCCATTTTGTCAGGCAGCCATTTGTGTGGTGAAGGACGTTCCTTGAGGGAGGTGAGAACAGCTCACCTTCTCCTTCCCTCCCCTTCCCTAGCAGATCCTTCAGCAGAGTTCACTGTACCCACTATAGCCTTGTGAGGGCCAGAGCCACACACCTGCTGAGCTCTTACCCAGATTGCTGACCCACAGGAACAATCAGATAATACATACCCTTCTTTGAAGACATGGAATTGAGGATTGTTTGGTGTATGGCAATAGGCAATTTTCTCTACTATCATCAAAAAGGGAGTTTGGCTGATGGGTTGGTTTGTCTTTCCTTGCATCCCCCTTTCCTTCCTTTCTTTGTTGACTGCAGAAGATGGCTGAGTAGGATGACTCAGGATGATGACCTTCAATGGCCTTTAAGCTCAGTGGCTTTCACTAACACTGCACACCTAGTCCCTGTCCTTTCCTTTTGATTTTAATTGGACCCGCCTTTGTAATTTACACCTTTGTCATTCCCCACTGTACACTGTTATGATCTGCACAACTTATGCTTTAAAATACGCAGGCATGCAAAGAGACCTTGTGCTCTTTGGAAACAAACGCTGGCTTGTCAACCCACATCACTCCAACAGCAAGCCCCACCCTCCTCCTGAAGTCATCTTTGGAGTAAATTAGTAAGAGATCTTGCACTTGGATGTTTGCCTTGGAATTTGTCACCGTAAAGATAGAACAGTGATTTCTTAACAAATAACACAATGGATGGATTAGGTTCCTTCTACAACGCGGAATGAGTTTACCTATCACCTTGTTCTACTCAGAGACACAGAAATCAAAGTCTTAAAGAGGGAGAGGAAATGATGGAAAGTGAGAGGGGAGTCACAAGATCTGACATCTGAATGGAGGCAGGCAAGCGCGTCTCATCCTGAACCCACCAAGCACCACTTCCTGCACAGGAGTCACTCTATATACAGCACTTATCACCGATCCCAGATTCCATATGACATGTCTGAATCAGGAATAATATGGTAATTTTCACAGTTACAGAGTGGAAAATATTTATGGTATAGCAGCTGAATGTGTCTTTATTTCACATTCTAAAAATCATGCCACGGGAAGGAAGTAAAAACATTTTGAATAAGATGTGGGTGAGCCCCAGAATTCCTTCCTCGGAACCTAGATAGCTTTTTGATAGAAAACACTTTCCTCGTTCATCAGGGTTGCTAGCCTATGGTGAGCTTAATTAAAATCAATGGAGAAAAAAATTGAATACTGAGAAGCACTATTTGGGGCTCATGAAATGTAAATGAGTCAAAATATGAAATACCCAAATAACCTTGGGTCCTGGACTTTGTTTAGTGATCACTTTATTGATCCATTGAAAGCTGACTTTCTTTTCTTTTCCTCTCCTGCTGTCTCTGATAGAATTGGGAGTTGATAAAGTCTCCAGTTTCGGCGCTCAAATTCCTGTGTCACTTCCTTTTGCCACATGGTCCCCTCCCTCCAGGCACCTCCCATTCTGTTTCTCTATTAGCAGTTTTTCTCACCACCCCCCACCCCACTTTGTTGCTTTTTCTTCACACCTACAATAGCAGCAAGAACGACAGACTTCTGCAGGAAAAACTTGTGTTTTCTAGTTGACCTAGCATAGCGTATCTCTTGATTCCAAATAGGAGAAACTGTGCATTTCTTCCTTTTACTTAATTTGGGTCCAATTCCATTTTTTTTTTTTTTGCATATATAATTCAGGGCCATAAAGAAGTAAACTGAACTATAAGGACACTCAATTCAATGTGACTGATATTCCTTTGAGAGATATGGTTACTAGCAAAAAAGGGTAATTTTCAAAAACTCTTGAACTCCTCAACCTTCTAACCATGTCCTTTGGCATGTGACTCTGAATTTCTTCCCATCAAAAGAGAATGTATTCCTTTCACTTTTCTGTTTTGCGCTAATAGAAGCACCAGTTCCATAGCAAGGCCTTAGGAGCCTGTGAGTTTAGACTTGTCACTCTTACTTCTCTTCCATCACTGGGGGACACATTCAGATGAGGCTACTGAAGAATGAAAGGCCCAGATAGCAGAGCCTATTTGTCAAATAAAAGTCAATCTGGATCATGCAATAGCTGATTCCCAGACTCCTGATCAATGCCAACCAAGATCAGCTGAACCACTTACCAACTCCTCGAGCTGATCCCAGACATACAGCATAATCTTTGCATCAAATGCCCCTGAAGGTTTTGTGGTTTTGTTACACAGCATTACGAAGGCTATAGATAACTGATACAGCAGCTGCAAAGTCAACTCACACTAAAGAAATGAAGCCTATCAGAAAGAATGACTTGGGAAGTGTTATGCATTGCTAGAGTGTGCATGAGTAAGCATGTGTGTACACATGTGTATGTGCATGTGTATATGTCTGCGAAAATAGGAGAAAAGTCTAAATCATAGAACTAACTAATAAAAGAAAATTAAAGACCATATCTATTTCTCTAATCTCAAGATGACATAATCTAACTTGCCCACAGAATATTCATCCATTCCATTCATTCATTTAACAATCACCTGTGTAATGGATACAACATATTAGACATTGGGATATAAAGAACAAACTAAGATCACTGATTTTGAAGACCTTCTGTCTATTCAAGGATATGGCAAACTATACTATGACGATGAAATGACTACTCTATCTTCCTTAGTAAACTATAAACATGAAGTGATGTTTCACTATAGCTAATAGTTATTAGATTTTGTAAATACAGTCTTAACTATCTGTTAAAAAAATGGCCCAAATAAACTTTTAAAAAGGCAGTTTGTTTCTTCATCATCCTGTAATGTCACACCTCAAGGCAAGCATCCCTTTAAAATATGAAACTCTTGACATTGGCAATATGGAAAAATCAAGTGCATGTCTCTCAGTGGGTGCCAGGGACCTATATTATGTCCTACCGTTGGTTACAGAATTTTCAATATTTCCTTATCCTTTTTCACTCATATGTACTGCAGCTTATAGCAGTGGTAATCATTTCCTGTGTTTGAAAAAGAGATGAAAGCATTCATGGATGAAAGCAAGTTGGATTTAATCTCCTTCTCTCTCATCCAGTGCACTGTACTGATCATTTTCCAAAAAAACAAGACTTAAGCTCATTTTTGTCATGACAAAACTAGTTTCATAATAATCAGATGGCAATTCCTAGTGTACACAATTCTAATATAATTACCAGGAGGAAATGTAGAGGGAGTTGCAGGTTTGAGATAAAGAAAAGCCTGTGAATTTTGTATTAATGTCTCAGACTCTCTTATTTGTGCAAGTAATCAATCTTTCGGGGAGTAGAATAGTAATTCTTTGTGAAAAAAATGACAAGAGTCAGAGGAAGAAAGAAGATAATCTGAGTTCCATTCGGTACACAGCAGGTCAGCTGTGATTGACAAAGCTCATCACAAAACTATAGCTCACCAAGTAATCCCAGTAGCAGAGTCTCATTTGCAGCCGAAGCAGTGTTAATGACATGTTTAACAGCTGCTTGTTGAAGTTTGGAATCTGCATTAACCCGCAGAGCAGTGAACAGAGAAATGAGGGAAGGTATTGAAATCAAGCCTTCATTATTCTGACAGCCCAGGTGAAGGGGTGTCCAGAGGTTATGGAGAGGCGAGTGGGAGGGCCTGGAAGGTGGAAGGTTCAATTGCATGTAAGGACCATCTCGGAGATGACAGGGTCTGATCAATAAACACAGAGGACTGCAAAAGCAAACCGACATGCTCAACTCAGAGACAATGAGGCAGAGAAGTCAGGCAACCAGAATGAAGTCGTGGCTTGGGACGTCAGACATTATGCTGGCATTTCAAGCGCTGTAGAGCAACTAGGTATTAGATTCCTGGGGGGAGGGGGGTCACCTTGGGAAGACCTAGTGATACCTAGTGATATCATGCCTTCAGGCTTCTTGACCCTCAGGGATGTTTTCATTTTGCTTTGTTTGGTTTTGTTTTGTTTTTAAATCTCAGCTTCAAAAATCAAAGGGGTATATGTATCACAGTGTATTTTCTAGACTTCCTAATGCAGTTTTATTAAATTAGCAAAGTTGACTGACCAAATGGGTTTGGTTTAAAAGAAACTCTTTGTAATGCCCCAGCCTTTTCCCTGGGAGAGGAAATCTTAGGGAGAAGATAGACACACAGAAGGATCAGAGGGCTTATGGGAAATCCCGGTTTCTTGATTTTTTTTTTTTTTTTTTTTTTTTTATAGGTAGCATTAGGCTGTTGCAAAATGTCCTGAGCTTTCTTGTTCTTTTTGGTAAAAAGAGAATGATAGCATCTACCTTACAAGATTGTGAAAAAGATTAAAAGGAAATACAACAAATCCCCAATACTAGCAGATTCCCCTTCAAGAGAGTCTGTCCAGTATTTTTACTGGAGATGAACACCATCAGTGGGTCAGAACTTCCCAATTGGCCCAAAGGACTGTACTGGCATAAATTATCACCCAAAACTCTGTCCTTTGGTAGCCACAACAGCTCCATGATACTAGCATTTTTTTTTTCCTACTCTGTTAACTGATTTATCCCAAACACCTATAAATAATGGCAGGCACATAATAACCGCACCCCAGAAAAATATTTTGGATGATTCTACTGCTGCAATAGCCTGGAAAGAACTTTTCTTCATTTATAAAAGAAGAAAACTGGAAATTCTGAATCATAGGCTCACAGGGGGCATTTCATCACCCACCGCTTCATTTCACAAATGAGGATCTAAGACCCTGAGAGGGGTTGGGTTTCTCTAGTGAAGTCACTTCACCAACACCCCAGCTGATCCAGGACAGATAGGAAAACTGCAGACCTCGCAGCCTTGTGAATCTCCTGTGGGATGATGTGCTCTAATTCTTCCTTTAACAGGGACATTAGGCGATGAGTCTTCATGGTCATTTCATTAAAGTGGGCTTGCTCACAAGGCATTCTTGCCTTAGCTTCAAGTCATTTTGGCTCTCCAATCTTCTATGTCCTACATAAAATGAGGGGATTGAAGACAGAACCTTTTTTTCACCTGGTTTTCTGTGGAATTTGGTAGCTCTGGGTAAGCCCTATGCAGAAGCCCTCTAAACCCATCCCCCTTCTTTGTATTCCCATACAAAATAGAACACCTCTTTTAAAAATCTGTTTGCATTCCTGTTTGCACATAGATTTGTTTAGGATTAAAAGTAGTTTGTCAGTTTGTCGGAGCCAGGCACAGTGGCACATGCCTGTAATCCCAGCAGCTCTGGAGGCAGAGGCAGGATGATCACGAGTTCAAAGCTAACCTCAGTAAAAGTGAGGCACTAAGCAACTCAGTAAGATCCTGTCTCTAAATAAAATTCAAAATAGGTCTGAGGATGTGGCTCAGTTGACAAGTGCCCCTGAGTTCAAACCCAGTACCAAAAAAAAAAAAGTCATTTGAGACTTTTGTTAAGTAAAATAACAATGTGACTGGATGACCTCTAGGTGCAATTTTGAGTTACACAAATACATACCATTGTATAATAATTGCCTATAGATTCAATACATTAGAATGCTGTCCTGGCTTGTAGCCAAGGAGCAAGAGGCTATACCATACAGCCTAGTTTGCATGGTTTCCATTATGGAAAGAGTAGAGTTGACTCATGGAGAAATCCCTGATATCCAATGTGTCACTCACATCCTTCTGTCTCCCAAGGGATAGGTCCCAACAGACAGAGCAGGAGAGAGGAAGATTGGAGGAGAAGAAGAAACAGGAATGTCAAGAACAATAAGAGGAAGCAAGCAAACAACTCTGTAGCACTTCCATTTTTGACCCCTATATTTCTGAATCTATCATCTTAATCTTCACAAAACTCTGTAGCAAAAGCACCAAAGATATTACAATCATGCATCACTTAACAATAAAGATATGTTCTGTAAAATGTGTCATTAGGCAAATTCATTGCTGTATGAACACTACAGAGGATGACAGATGGTACCACCTACTACACACCTATGCTCCATGATCCTAACACTCCTAGCTATAAACCTGTGCAGCAAGTTACTGAACTGAGTCCTATAGGCAATTATAACACACAAAAAGGTAAGTATTTGTGTATTTAAATATAGCTTATCATAAAAAGGGTATAGTAAAAATACTAGGTAATGAGAACTTTTCAGCTCCATTAAAATCTTAAGGGACCTTCATCCTATGTGAGCATGTCCATCATTGACCAAACTATTGTTAGGTGGCACGTAACTGAATTTCTGTTTGTCCTATGAAAAAATGGAGACACTAGAAGCTAAATTAGTGTCCAAGATTGTGTATGCCATCAGCACTGGCAGTGTGGGAAAGGAATTCCCAAGACCTCTCTATTTCACACAATAGTTTTCCTTTATCTGTGGTTTTGCTTTCCAAGGTTTCATGGTCAACTGTGGTCTGGAAACATTATATAGAAAATTCCAGAAATAAACAATTCATAAGTTGTAAATAGCATGTCATTTTAAGTACCTCGATGAAATCCCTAGCTACTATGCTCCATCCCAATCATGACATGAACCATCCCTTGCCCAGTGTATCTACTCTCTATACCTTACCCAACCAGTAATCATTTTAGTGGTTATCTTGGTTATCAAAATGACTACTGTGGTATCACAGTACTAGTGCTCAAGTAATCCTTATCTTACTTAGTAAAGATCCCAAAGCACAAGAGTAGTGGTACTGGCAATTGGACTATGCCAAAGAGAAGCTGTAAAGTGCTTCCTTTAACTAAACAGGTAAAAGATTTAATAAAAGTTTAATAAGGAAAGAGAAAACATCATATGTTGAAGTTGGTTAGATCTACAGAAAGAACAGAAATCCTCTGTGTGAAATTGTGAAATAAGGAAAAGACACACACTGCAAACAGTGTACAAGTGCACAGTCATTCACCCTGCTTCATCTCATCACAGAGCCATGGATCATCTTAGATCGTCCCAAGAAGGTGAAGACAGGACCATGAGATATTGTGTGTGTGTCACAGAAATCACGGTCACATAACTTGGATTACAGTATATAATTTTAAGCATTCTGTTTTATTAGTAGCTGTTAGTTGTTAGTCTCCTACTATGCCTGATTTCTCAATATCATAGGTATGGTGTGTTTAGGGGGGAAAAAAAAGCACAGTACATCTCAGGCTTAGTACTATTTTCAGTCTCATACACCATTTGGGGCTCCCAAAACATGCCCCTGGTGGATAAGGGGAGACTATTCATTGATTAGAACAAGAAAACAAGTCACTCATTAAAGCTGATTTGGCCTAACATATTTAGAAAACAAGAACAGTCCAATGGCTTACATTTTAGAGGCCTTAACGTACACACATTCCTTTCCCACAGCTGGTATCAGGAGTCTGAAACAGAAAAAACCCTTCCCAGACTCTGTCATGACAGCCAAAACTACAATGTTTTTCTACTTCACATCGAGGTGATCAGTTGTCTGTTTTGGATCAATTACCCAGTCACAAGGCCAATAAACAGTTAATGGAGCAGGAGATGTCACACTCATCTCCTTTGGTGGCATGTAAATGAAGACAATTAGATATTCTCAAAATTGTGAGACAGCCCAACATTTAGAGCAATCAAATGCTTTTGGACATTCTGAGATTCTCCTCCTTCACCTGCACCCCTTCCATCCCCCATCCTCCCAAGGGACCTCAAGGGCTTTTTGCAATTGATAAAATGTTTGCAAATGCAGATGGCTTTAATTAACTTTTTGCATGTGTCCAACATTCACATTGGCAGTAATTTAAATATGAATTTGCATTCACATGTGTATATTTCAAAATATGTCTATGGAGGTCATATGTCCATTCCTCTATAAAAATCAAATTTAGAGGGCCACCGACATGTGATGGGGAAAGTTTCTCCCTGCTCCAGCACAGGCTTCTCATTGGTTGTGGCTTCACTCAGCATCTCCCACCCTCAGCCTTACTACTGGCTCCTCCCTCTTCTCCAGCTCAGTATTCATAGTAATAATAATAATTGAGCCCTTGCTATGTGACAAGCACTGTGTCATTTATTTTATGGACACCATCACATATGATCCTCCCAATAGTGAGGGGATCACTATTATTATATGTCTTTTATGAAAGGAAAACAAAAAAGCAAACAACAACAACAATAACAAAAGAGTTAAGTAAAGTTTGGAGGTTAAATTCATGTCCAAGAACACATACATACAAAGGAAAGGGTTAGTATTCAAACCTAGGACTAGTTTTCCCTAAAGTTCATTTTATTAACCATTGCATTGTGTGCCTGGGTTTCACTTTCTCCGGATCCTCCTTTGTATGAGTGTGATCTGAATTCACTCAACAAATGTATATCTGATGTCTCTTTGGTACCAGGCAAGCTGCTACCAAGTCAGACCCAGGAGTGTATGAAATTGACACCCACTGGAGCTCAGACTAGCATAAGGAAGACAGCAGACAATTTAAAAAGGCAAAATCTGACACATTAGTTCTTATTTCCAGGGAGATCATAGCGGAGTCTACTATAAATGGGGGATACTTGCTTCTTCATGTCACCCACCAGGAAGCCTCATACCTGACTAGATAGAGTAAATTATAAAGGAATGTGGGGTCTAAGGAAGCAGGGTGGGGGTGTAAGGCTCATTGACAGGTAGGCTTGGGGTCTCCAAGGGAGATCAGCAGGTCATATTTGCCACAACCAGCTTCTTCCATTATCCCTGCCAAAAATAAAGTCCCTGCTTCAAAGTTTGAAAATAACTCTTAGGAGAAGTCAGTCAAATGGGGATTTGGAGGAATACTGGAATGTGTACGCTGGCTTAGGAGGATTATATAAATGGGACATTTGGTGGCACCTTCTAGATGTAGACAAGTGAAGTGCAGAGGACACTAAACAGAAGGTGTAACACCCGTGATGGCGGAGACCTGAGCAGATTGTGGAGACCTGGTCGCCTGCTAGGCTCCTCCCAAGATTGAACCAAAGACCTAGTGACCCAATAGATTAAGGAAGCTCATGGCACTTTTGCCTTTAGGACACACCAAGAGGGTAAATACAACCCAATCTACTTTTAAAAAATAAAATTAAAGCCAGGCATGGTGGTGCACACCTGTAATCCCAGTGGCGCAGGAGGCTGAAGCAGGAGGATCATAAGTTCAAAGCTAGCTTCAGCAATTTAGCGAGCCCCTGTCTCAAAAAGGGCTGGGGATGTGGCTCAGTGGTTAAGTGCCTCCTGGGTCCAATCACTGGTGTAATAATAATAATAATAATAATAAGGAGGAGGAGGAAAATAAAAATAAGAATACAATAAAATTCAAGATGCAATTTATTATATCTCATCCCCTTAGTTACTCATAGTCTTAAAAGATGTGTTAATTGGGGCTGGGGATGTGGCTCAAGCGGTAGCGCGCTCACCTGGCATGTGTGCGGCCCGGGTTCGATCCTCAGCACCACATACAAACAAAGATGTTGTGTCCGCCGATAACAAAAAATAAATAAATAAATATTAAAAATTCTCTCTCTCTCTCTTACTCCTCTCTCACTCTCTCTTTAAAAAAAAAAAAAAGATGTGTTAATTGATACTTCTTCAACAAAATAAGTCTTTTACCTGGAGAGTGGTTTTTTTTTTTTTTTTCAAAATATAGTTAGGAGGGTCCACCATGAATATTGAATCAACTTTTCAGAGGATAGGTACATGGTGTACATATTTTACATCACTGACAAAAACTACTAGCATTCTCATAACATTTAATATTTCTTATTAAGGGTTCAATGTAGGAGCATTTTAAATTTCTTATCATATTATGATTTTCTCATAAAATTGGACAAAAATAAGCCTTAGTTCTGGACCACATTTCCATCAAAATTCAGCCTCCCCACTTCCCTGCATCATGCCCAGGATTTCTCTAGGAGTTGTTCCTGATGAATCTCCCGACCTCTATTCTGTTCTGGAGAAACAGCAGGTGGCCAAGCACTGACATGGGAAAGGTCAATAGGCAACAAGAAATGAAATAGGACTTTGCCTATGATCTGGCTAAAACCCAAAAGAAAGAACACTGTAGGGACCATCACACCCTTCATTCTCCAAACAATCGCCAGACCCTCTGTATTCGTTTTCTGCTCCTGCCTTAACAGACCACCACAAATTGATCATCTCAGAGCTCTCCCACTCAGAAGTCTACGCAAGCTTGATGAGTTCTGTTTGTGGACTCAGGAAGTTAAAATGAAGGGAGGTGGCCGCCAACCTGAACTCTTATCTGGAGGTGCCAGGAGAGAATCTGCTTCCAACTCACCCAGGATGTTGGCAGAACTCGGTTCTTGTGGTTGTGGGATTGAAGCCCCCAGGTCTTTGCTGGCTGCTGGCCGTTCTCAGCTTCCAGAGCTGCCTTCATTCTCTGTCTGGTGGATCCCTTTGCTTTCAAGACAAGCAACAGGAAGTTGAATCTTTCTCCCATTCCCAGGCTGTCTCATTTTTAACTTCAGTCCCATCTCTCCTGCCTCTAGTCAGGAATGCTTCCCTCCTGTCAAGAGGGAAAGATGGGCACCCTAAAATGACCCAGAATTATGTTCCTATTTTAAGGTCTGCCATTTCATTGTAACCACAAAGTCCTGATTATCATAAGACCAATTCTCCCCCCAGGAATTGTAGATGGAAATCTGGAAGGACCATTCTGCCTGTACCACATCATCCATGTTTTCCTACAGAACAGCCAAATACCCGTTCTGTGACTGCTTTACCAATTACCGTCTTCCAGGGGAATATGAGAAGACAAGAAGCAGAATGAAAAGACAGAGGTTTGCTGAAAGACATATAAGAAATTCCTATGTGGCTATTTATTCCCACTGAAAGTCAAGGAAAGAGGATCTTTGGCCTGAAGAATGATGAAGATCTTTCAGAGGAACTGACCTGTGTCCTGGGAATTTGGGAGAAGTAGAGGCAATGACCTTGGGAGAAAAAAAAATTATTTAAACCCAGGATTGAATATAGAGGTGCTTTACCACTGAGCCACGTCATCAGTTTTTGTTGTTGTTGTTGTTTTAAATTTTGAGACAGGGTCTCGCTAAGTTGCTTAGGGCCTCACTAAATTGCTGAGGCTGGCCTCAAACTTGCAGTCTCCCTGCCTCAGCTCTCCAGATTGCTGGGATTATAGGCAGGCACCAACACGACTGGCTGTCCCTGGAAACCTGAAGACAAGAGGGCTATGAAGAGAGATTTCAATGATATGCTTGGACTCCTCACATTGGGTAGATCATGTGTGGTTCTCCTGGATCGACCGGGAAAGACTCTGCAGCAGAAAGTATAAGCTAGAGGACAAGCTGAGGGTTTTATATGGATGAGAAAAAAAAAATGACCAAATTGGTGAACAATGGAGTACAGAAACCACCCACATGTGGTCTATAAAAAGTGTTTCATCTGCACAAATACCAGTGTTTGATATCTTCCATACAGGGAATACCACAGGCAATTGCTGAAGCCAAGCCAAGAAAGAATTTGTCCTGTATCTCCATCCAAAACTCATCAGGATCCGCAAGGACCAACCCAAGAACAGAAGTTTCCAGAAACAAAGCAAAACAAACCTCCTTCCATCCTCACTACAGGGTAGAGCTAGAGCTCACTGTGAGTAGGGCTTGAGCTGGGGACAGAAGGGGAGATTTTACCTGCATGACAGGTTCAAGTTTTGATTTGGATTTGCTTCAGTTCTGAGAATCAACTGTTAATATGGCAAAGTGGCCCAGAGGAGATGAGTCATGCCTACTCTGTTATCCTGGGTCAGGGAAGGGAATCCATTACACCTAGTTTGAAGTTGTGGCAAGAAATAATGAAGCTGTTTTTTGCTTGCCTATCCAGTCCAACCCATTTGATAAGCAGGTCGTATTTGATTTCCTTTATGATATGCAGAGATATGAAAATGAATATAGAGATATTCAATTCTGTATTTGAATGTGAGTGTATATTTATTTTATGGAATAGAACCCTGGAAATCAAAGTATCAGAATACTTGCAGAATTTTGAGAAAGTAGTGTCAGCATATCTCCCCAAAAGATTCTTCATGTGTTTATATATCAGTCTTTATTCAATCTAGAAATGAACTCTTGAAAATCATTGGTTAGAACATATCTAGTGTGCAGAAGTGTTGGGATGTAGTCAAGAAAGAAGCAATAGTCTATGCCCTCATAAGTTATTAGAATTTAGTTTGGGAAGATGCTCAGAAAGATAGCAATAGATACATCCTTGTGAATTCTCTAAGTATGACCTAATCTCTCTCATCCTCAATTTTATTTTTTCAATCAATAGAATACAGACAATAGTCCTAAATTTATAAAGATACTGTGATTATTAAATAAAATAAGAGGATGTGTATAAAGGATTGCACATGGTGTATGGTGAGTATTCAACAAACGATAATTATCAACACAGTCATTTCTCTCCTTGAAAATATGTGTAGATATTTTTAGCTCTATAGTGGCAATGCAAGGCTAATTGGATGCTAATTCATTCCACCAGTTTTTATTGAGCATCTAGATGCTGGAGTTACTAAGTTGAAAAGATACAAACTCTACCTCAGAACATAGAGATACCTAATGTATTCTGAAGAAGCAAACATTAAACAAATGTTCAGTTTATTGGGAACGAAATACACAGAAACAAGCAGCACTGTGAGACAGATATCATCTACAAATGTACAAACTGCTTAGACTCACACACAATCAATGACTAATCTAGGTGGTGCACAATACAATGCTATAAATGGGTAAAATAACAACAACAAAATATCTCAGAGGGAAAGTTTCCACTGATTTCTGGAGGATGTTACAGTTTAGTTATGAGGTGTCCCCCAAAAGCTCATGTATGAAACAATGCAAGAAAGTTCAGAGGTGAAATGTTTGACTGTTAAAGTCTTAATCGAATCAGTGCATTAATCCACTGAAAGAGATTAGCAGTAGGCAGATGGAGTCTGACTGGAGAAGGTATAGCTGGGGGTTTCCCCTTGGGGTTTATATTTTGCCGTGGTGAGCAAGTGTCTCTCTCCCTCCCCGCCCTCTCTCTTGAACCAAATGAGTCAACTATCTTCCAAATTATATTTGGTTATAATATCCTCTCTTCAAATACACTGACCACATTGAGATTGAATCCAAAGAAATGTTATGAAGACGTGCAAAGAAGACTCTATTTCAGATTGCACAGTGGGCAGGTTGCTTCTTCAGACTTTTCCAGTTCCTCTTCTCCCCAGAAGTAGCATCCTGGTTCCTCCTCTAAGATGGTCTGGAGGTCTTCTGCTACTTCCCGAGGGACCCTCTCTCTGGGACCCTGCCCTCCGGTGGAATTTGTTCTGCCAGGTTCTAATTTACCTCAAGTCCACAAACTGTGTGAATACATGACAGATGCTTCCAGGGTATCCCATAGGAACTAATGCTGACTAGTTGTCTGGTCTGTAAAATCTGTTGATGAAAAACTATTTTCCCCTTTTCACATTTAGATGCCAAATAAAGGTTTCCATTTCAGGTATTCCACAAGCAAAGGAATCATTGACCTTCTGCCTTCCCCAGGGATAAATGTTTGTGACTTGCCCAAAGGTCTATTAGCTATTTGAACACAGAATGAAAAATTCCTTTTGTTCCTTGGATTATTTATAGGCTAAGATGCTGCTATGTTGTAGACAGATCTGCATTACTAACTGTCTCTTTGCTAACTGCAGTAGATTATATTACCATTCAAAATATTTACTACCTTTCCTTAAGGGGACTTGTTAGCATCAGGCTTACCTGTGTGAATTAGAATGGCATCCCCAATAAAAGGATCATACATTCCTGTTCCATTGACCACAGCCTTGGCCATATAACCTCCTTTGGCCAAGAAAATGTCAAAGGAATTAGCAAAGGATACCAATGAGTACAAGCTTTGAAGACTCCTATGTGGCTCTGACCACTGTGTTTCACCTTCTTCCATGAAAATGGGAATGTTTCAGAGAGGATCTTTTCCTTTATCCTGGGTCCAAGAAAAGTAGCAGTAATTGATGAGAAATATTCCTCCAACTTTAACCTGAAAGATAGAGGATATGTGTTACCACTGCATTCAGTAACATTGAGCTATTAAAACATATATACCAAAAACCAAAAGATGACTAAATGCATCTCTGAAAGAAATAATGTTTTAAAAGGAAATTAGTTTACTCATATATCTAGAAGGTTACTCTGTAATCACACAGGTATAAAATTATAAAATGATATTTTTCAAATTTGGGAAACATAAATTATAACTGCATATACAATATCCATCCTATTATAATTTGAAAAATCATAAAGACCTGAAACATTTATGTTTATTGTGTGTTGTTTTCACCCTAGAAATGCTCTATTACCTATCCTTCTGGATGGGAGCAGAAAGATCTCTTTGAGGAGATCGCTACTAGGTGTTCACCAAGAACAAATAGGACTCACAGAGTTTGCTGCAAACAATTGACAGAGAGCTAGACAGACAATCTTTCATGAAATTTTAATTGGTGCCTTACTTGAAAATTATCAATCGGATGACCAGTGGTTGAAGGGAATTATTTTATTTAGTTAGTTCTATAATTTAAACTTTTCTTCTTTCTATTTCTTTTCAGTTATTTTTTGAATTTGAAATGGAAATGAGTCATAATTTATTCCTGAATGTATCCAAAGGGCTTCATTAGTATCTATCTGAGACATCCTGTGAAACAAATTCTGATTGCCGCTTAGCACAAAGGTGTGATCTTACTCAAGTTTCTTAGATCATTTAGGTCTCTTATTGGTTGAAATGGGCTAATAGCAGCTCCCTTGTGAAATGGGAGTGACTTGGGAAGGGCGCCTACGGACAGCTCTGCCTTCAGAGTCACTAGGATCACAGTTGTGCACCACCAAACCCAGTTGATGCTGGAAATTTCAAAGGATCCAATTTCAACAGTGTGTGGTGTTGCAACCCTGTAATCCCAGCAGCCCGGGAGCTGAAAAAGAAGGATCATGAGTCCAAAGCCAGCCTTAGCAATGTAACGAGGCCCTAAAAAGCTTAGTGAGATCCAGTCTCAAAAACAAAATTTTTTTTAAAGGAAGAAATATAAAAAGGGCTGAGTATGCGGCTCAATGGTTAAGCTCCCCTGAGCTCAGTCCCCAGTACCAAAAAATAATCAAAATTCTCTCCAACCAAAAGAGCTTTTCTGCAGTTCAGTTAAATATCTTAGGGAAATCAGAGTTATAAGCATTATTTATGTGCCAGAGCAGGGAGCTCACAGCACAACTGGAGACAGCTCATCTCTGGTAGTATTGCTGAGAACACTTACGTTGGACTGTGGCTATTCTCACGATTTCACCTGCCCTTTCTCATGATTGCATTATGTCCCCCAAATTATCGTAGTTTAAAGTCCTAACCCCAGGAACCCAGCATGGGACTGAATCGGAAGACAGGGAGTTTAAAGAGGTAATTAAATTAAAATAAGGTCATTAAAGTGTGCCCTAATTCAACATGACTGTGTCACTATGAAAAGAAGAAATGAAGATGCAGAAGAACACATAAAGATGCAGAGAGAAAGCCCCATCTTCAAGCCAAACACATAGGCCTCAGGAGAAACCAGCCCTGATGACACCTTGATCTTGGATTTCTGCCCTCCAGCTGTGAGCCCATGAATTTATATGGTTTAAGCCACTTGGTTTGTGGCGCTTTGTTATGGCAACCCAAGCTAATACCTTCTATGAGATATTACAATGAAAGGAGATTTTTCTTAACCCAAATCCAAGAGATTAGTGTTAATTGAACGATTACTACATGCTAAGGACACCGTGCTACTAATTCTGTATCTTGGTGTCTTTACTATAAAATAGTGATATCAATCAGACCTGTCTTGATATAGTGAGGATTGAATTACATAATCTGTTTTAGCTACTGAATTTCATCATCATCGTTTACTCTTCATAGTAACCCTGCAATGTACTTGAGTTCGTAGTTTTTAGATGAACAACACCAAGGTCCAGATTCTACTGGCAAAACCAATGGACTAACTGAAACTCATATTCTCCTATGTATTTAATTAAACCAACACTTGACTCCAAAGCAAGCATCAACCCCTGGAGGCACTCAGAGGATGGTGATACAAAGAGATGAAGACTTGCTCCAGTCAGAGCCCAGTAGATGGCTTGTGGGTATTAGATGGAGATTCTGACTCCAGAGCTATCTCCTTGATTTTTACAGCTGCCCGCCCCTTTGCCTATGTGCGCCATCATAACTTATGTGTAACCAGCGTGGACTAAAACTTCATGCAAGTGTTTATAACATGACATGTTTATCACTTGGACCTTAATTTAATTTTTTTAGTAGTACTACTTGTTCTCTGATTTTCTTCTTATTTGCATATTTATCTATTGAGTGAATGATTGTGGATGTCTTGCTTGAGATTTATGTAAATGGGTTACATCGCTTGCTTTGTTCTACTGCCACTTAACGTGAATTTCACATCATAGAATTAGAAAATGAGATGATGCCTTTGGTCCAGCAAAGCTCCATTCCATTCCTATGTCCCGAGACGGTGGAGAAGGCACCTTCTTGAAGGACCCTGACTCTCAGAGTAGACCCACAGGTAATAACCAAGCAAACTGCCAGACGCCAGGCTCTGCGGTGACTGGAATCCCCATGTGCACAGGGCCACTCACTCCCATCTGTTCTGCCTCATAAATCATCCTGAGGTCACCATCCCTACCTTACTCTCTACACTCCCAGCTGGTGTGCCCCTGGCACCTGCCCTTCTGAGTGGGACAGGGGATCTGAACATACATATTTCTTCACTGACTCCTAAGTTTTATTTCACGCCATCCAGAAGGAATCACTTCAAAATCACGTTCAATTAGGAAACAGAATGAAAGAATCTACCTTCTCCCCTTATGTGTCCCATCCTGATGCTGACTTTGAAGACTTCCTGAGACACAGCAATAGAAGGGTGGGGGCTGCTTAGGTTCAGAGTCTGGTGTGCGGGTTGCTCAGCTCAGTAGCCATCCTGAACGGGAGGGCGGGATGGAGACACCAGGTGCCACAGCCTGGCTCCTCTGGGATCTTGGCGTGACTGCCGACTGTTTTCCTCCAGCTTGCTTCATTCAAGATGCAAACAACATAAATGACAAAGGCATTTTTTAATCTGTTGGGACAAGTGCTCTAAAGATGAAACAAATAAGAATCACAATGAGAAGTGGGGAAAACGTCTCGCTCTATATATCTGGTGAAAAAAAAAAATTTCTTGCCATACTTCCCCCTTGTCATTAAAACCAAAGTAAATTTGGGTCACAGAACTTTGAGCTATGGAAACATTTTGCTCACATAAAGATTAGCTAAAAATGGACAGAAAAAAAAATTTTTTTATTTAAATGTTTGAGTTGGTCTTATCAATGATTAAAAAAAAAATCCTCACTTTTAAGAGAAATGTTATAATCTGACTAGTGATCACATCAGACCTGATTTGAACTAATCCCAACAAATCGTGCCCGTGTATTTAATAGTTGGAAAGGTTTTTACAAGATGTTTTTAACCACAATAAAATATTAATTTTCCCCCTAAACGTTATTCCAATCAGCTTGGTTAATGTGATGAGGCGGGTACGGTCGAGCAAGAAGTGCTGTGTTATTAACCACCAAATGCTCTGCACGATGCTACAGAGTCTTTCAGCAGCAAAGGGCACATTGAAATAAAATCACACTGAAAGTGTTCTTAGATGTTTATGTCCCACAATAGCAATCACGCCTCGGTGCCGGCGTTTCTTAGGAAGTACTGACTGGCTGAGGTTAACTGCCCAGAGGAAAGCCGAAGGCCACCATTCCTCCCAGCTACTCATTAATCCCCAGGAAACCTCCTGCCTCCTGGTGGTTATTGTTCAATCCTTTATAGACAATTTTTCCAAGTATTTTGAGTACTTGTTCTCTCCTGGAACACCTACAGCCAACCCGCTCGTGTTTGTATAGAGAAAGAACTCGTTTTTCTTAAAAGTGGATTGAATTTTCAGCCTCCCTATAAAAAACCCTTATGGGCCAGTGGCTCAGAAAAAAGCCACTTTAATTGCATTTTGCCTTCTCTCTCTCTCTCTCTCTCTCTTTTTTTTTTTTTTTTCCTAATGGGGAAAGAAGATGGAAAAGCTAAGAGAAAATCAAGGAGGGAAGGAGAAGAAGTGTGAGCAGGCCCAAGACCCCAGCACCCAGATGCTTCCTGGTTCCCAGCATCACTGCCCTGTAGTGGGCACAAGAGGAGCGCTGCTGCTGCTGGGAGGAAGAGAAAAGCCCAGAAGGAATATGTGGGCAGGACAATCAGGAAACAGAAGGTCCTAGTCAAGACCTGGGCACAGGATAGAGCCCAGGGACGGAGACTCAGCTCAGCCAACCGGTAGCAACCTCACCCACTTACCTCTGAAAATATGAGCCAATTTGAACCAGAGTCCCATACATGCAGCTTTCATTTTGTAAAATATCGCATAGAGAAGAGGTATTTGTCAATGTGGGACACTGTGTAACATTAAAATGCCGTCGTCTTCTTCGAGAAAGAGTCTATACTTTACTTCAGCATTTCCTGTCTTCCAAATCAGGTGTCTGGGGTTTAAAAACTGTAGCTGGGAGCAGTGGCGCAGGCCTGTAATCCCAGTGGCTCAGGAGGCTGAGGCAGAAGGATCTTCAGTTCAAAGCCAGACTCAGCAACAGTCAGGCGCTCAGCAACTCAGTGAGACCCTGTCTCTAAATAAAAGACAAAATAGGGCTGTAGATGGAGCTCAGTGGTTGAGGGCCCCTGTGTTCAATCCCCAGTACACTGCCCCCCACACACACACAAAACAAACAAACAAAAAACTATTTAAAAAATAAGAGAGGTTATTCTACAACTACAAATTCTTTACAATCATCCAGTGTTAACTAAACTTATTAGAAAGTTTTGATTATCATGTAAAGGTTATATGTGTGCTTGCATGTATTTGAAAGAGAGAGAAAGAGGGTTCTGGAATCAGAGTGACCTCCTCTATTTTATATATTACTGTATCTTCTTCCAAAATAATTTTTCTATCACTTATTGTTTCCCATAAGAAAAAAAAAGAATGAAATACATGATTGCAAATGAAAATATAGGATCTTATGAATATATATTGCCCAAAATCAGTATCTCCCCATTGTAACTTGAAAGACTTTTATATTCCCTCCCTATTCATTTAAAGTCAAATCCAAAGTCTGGATGCATACAGAAGGCATGCATTTTGCTTATAAGTTTTAAAACAAAGAAACTTAAAGCCCCCATTCCCAGTCAAAATAGCAGCGATAAACTTTCTAAAATGAACATTAGAGGAAAAAAAAATCACCATACATCTTTCCTGTGGAAGAGAATAGTAGCAAAATTGTTTTTGAAATCAAATACTCTAGACTGCAAATTGCCCTATACCCATTAAAAGATGATCCCTGGTTCTCTTACAGTCCTATAAGGATTTCCCAATGTAGATTTACGTTATCTTAGTCCAATGCAGTCAACAAGTAGAGAAGCATCAGGCAGGAGGACATTCAACTCCTATATGTACATGAGGGATTTAAGGTATAATATGAATGGGTACATGCAAAGGGAATTATGGGAACTGTCTATTTAAAAACTGTAAAAATGAGAAAATTTCTCTTTGATGCTTTCTAATTTGACAAGATATAGGCAAGCAAAATTATATTATCAAGGAAAGCAAGTTGGATTATTTTTACATCTTAGACATCGACAGAAATACATAGCAATTTCACTAAGGTACTGTTGGGTCCAGTCTTTATGTGATTTAGCATTGGTATGACTCTAGTCACAAAATGCATAAAATGTGGATTGAAGGAGGTGTCCCTGCTCTATCAGTCTTTATGACTTCTACTTCAAAGGGAAGCCAGCAATCTGCTCCAGTGAACTTCCTTTCCTCAGAAGGACTTGAAATCTCCCAGTGTGAGGAGTAGCTGTTGGCCTGGGCAGGGATAGAGTTCCTAGGTAGGTTTTTCTTCACCCTCTCAGAATCCATTAACTTTGTTTCAAGATCAAGGAATGTTTTTTCTGTACTTAAACAGGTCATTTATTCCTAACAATTTTTTTGTCCAATTTTTTTCTCAAGAGAGAAAAAAAGAAATAGCTAAGTCTCTCTAAGGGAAAAAGCAGCAGCCCAATAGGAAAGAGTTAGCAAGTGAAAAAAAAATGTTTATTTTTTTCTTAAATATTTAATTTTTATCCTGTTTTTTTAAACTTAGTGCTTTTAATTATTATTGTATGCCAGTGCTCTGCTAGCAACTTTATATATGTTATCTTCAGTTTTCACTATAAATTTATGAATAATAAGTTATTATTCTCATTTTATAAAATAAAAATCAAAATATTTAAAAACCTTTGCTTAGGTCATGTAGCCATTAAAATGCAAAGCTGAGATTTGAATTCAGACTATTTTGACTCCATATTTCTTTCTTTATCTTAATTATTGTGTAATTTTGCAACTCAATTGTATTTGTGCAGTGGATTGACACAGATAACAGAATTAGATTTGTTTTTTCTCACCCTCTGATCATGTTCAGCCAAAGGATAAATTTTTTTTTTAAAGATACCTTATCAGATACTTATTATCTTTCATTCTCTTTACTTTCTCCAAAATTTCATGAAATAAGAAACCATATTCCAAAAGCCACAGCTAGACACCTCAAATGATTCCTTCCATCTCAGTTCTATTTTATCTTTCTTTCTTTTTTTTTTTTTTTTTTTTTTTTTGGTACTGGGGATCGAACTCAGGGACACTAGACCACTGAGCCACATTCCCAGCCCTATTTTGTATTTTATTGAGAGACAGAGTCTCAATGAGTTGCTTAGCACCTCACTATTGCTGAGGCTGGCTTTGAACTCACTATCCTTCTGCCTCAGCCTCCTGAGCCACTGGGATTACAGGTGTGAGCCAACACACTTGGCTAGTTCTGCTGTATCTTGAGGGAATCTTGTGTATTTAAGGAAAAGACTGGATCCTCCCAGTTTCAAACAAGCAAAACTCTTCTAAACCATCACAGCTTCATAGGGACCTTGAAATGACAATAGATTTCTTTTTTTAATCCAGTGTAGTAGTAAATAAAAAAATTTTTACTAAAAAATTCAAATTAGCATTGTGGAAATGACAATGAATAAGTTCAAATGTCCTGGTCCTTTTGGAAATGTTGAACTGGTTTTACCTTTGTAAATGGAACTTTCATCTGTTTCTCTCCCCAGGACTCCTCCAAAAAATTTGTACCAATATCATCAACTCCCTATCCCCACCATACAGATGTACATGTGTGCGTGCGCGCGTGAGTGCGCGCACGCACACACACACACACACACACACACACATATCTCTCATTCACAGAGGGAGAAATAATGAAGAGGGTATTTGAATCAGCAGCTAATTAAATGCACTTAGCCTCCATTGCCATCAGCTCTCTATTCAGCTTAATGTATATTCCTTTACCTATGTAATCAAGGACTACACCTTACATTGTTAATGCCTCAGCCCAAATAATCAGAGCAGATTCCAGTTAATAAAGAAACAATAGGCAAAATAAAATGCATGTACATGCTTATGAATTTATGTATGGATAGAATTTCTTAGCTCTTTTTTCTGCAAGTTTCTGATGCTATCATCATTGTGTAATAATAAAAAAGTTAAAGATCTATAGCTTCTTACTCCAGTTTATGACATAAACCCAAACATTGATTTAATAAAGCTTTTATATATTGTTTAAAGTCTTCCTATTAAAATATAACAAAGCAGCACATAGCAGCACGTGAAGAATCAAAGAAACCCTGCTCCTTTACAAAAGCCTACCTTTAAAATATTCAAATATAATGGCTGTTTCAGCCCTCTCTGTTTTCACTGGAGATATGGGTAAGTCCCTGTTTGTTTTACAAACATGTTTCCCACTGATTACCAGATCACTATCAGTATGGAAGGAATTGATGTTTTACTAACTTGCAATAAATATGAAATGATCCTTGAGGAATAAATGCATAATAAAAGACACATTGCAGTTGCCTTGTTTTCCCAAATGCAAACTTGCTAATCTGTGACCAGTTTATATCACCACAATTTTGAAAAGGAGAATGAGGTCATGAACGGATGTGGCTGAAGAGAAGGGACATTACTGTTCGCAACCTAGCCCAAGAATTAGAAAAATGCATAATACAGTGTGAAGTTCTTCCGAATAATCCAGTGACCAGTACAATTAAAATAAATATATCAGTGTCCGTGGTTGGAAGCCAGGCAAAACAGTCCTGGGGAAATTACCTTCTTAGCTAAACAACACACTACAGATTTATATTTATGTATTTCCACGGGAGTTGATAATAGACTAAGGTTTATGTACATTGCAAACATTCTGGATATACAGTCCTTTAACATCATACACTGTGATCCAGGGAAATAAATTGTGACATAAAGGTAAAAACAGGAAAAGGTACTGATTTCTGAAAAAGTTTAAAAATTCATAAGCTTTCTTTCATTTTATACTAGTATAATACTATTATTTCAACTGAAATGATCAATGTAGAGCTGTTATAGTATAACAAAATCAACCCATGTGGTTTTAAAGTGATTCAATATCTCTCTTAGTGACATGGCTTTATAAATTGCCAAGATTTATTGCTCTGAGACAAATGTAATATACTATAAATCAAACCACCATAACAACTATTATAAACTTCTCTTGCAATTCTCTACCTTTAGGCTCACCTCTGCCTAAGGAGGATCTAGAAACCTTTCTATTCAATACTCTGTGCTTTGAAACATTTATCACACCTTGTGATAAGATGGCCTAGCCATTGCCATATGGAGCCTGGGGACCTGGTTTGTCTTAACTTATAAGAAGAAAGGAAACTTGGATTTGCTACGTTGGGATGAACTGTATCCATATCATTGCAATATTAGGACCTTTTAATCATCTTTCCATAAGAAAAGATTAAAATGCCTTAGTTATGCAAGATTAAATGCTCATTCAGTAATTGCAATAGACAGTATGCTTTCAGAATGGGAGAATTAAATTAAAAGAAAGACAACTCTGGAAAATGTACTAGTGGTAGAATTAGAGAATGTTTCATCAGATCCTGATGTCTCCACAGTAATGAATCTGCCAAAAGATAATAATATTTTAGTGAAAGGTGTGATTGGATAAGTCACATTATTTATTAACTGTTTCCCTAAAATATCACTTTTGTCTTATTATTAAGAATGGTTAGAGGGCAGCAGGGATGCCTGACACGAGGCATTAAAAATGGATTGTGTCTATCAGAAACCCTAGTGGATGGGAGGCACTGTGCTTACACTTGGTGACAGATGGCCAGAGCAATTGCAGCTCACAAACTAGAAAGGTCTCAGTCAGTTCCCCAGGATCAGCCAGTCAACTCCCGGTCCTTCTCGATGACCTAAATTAGAGCTTGTTCTTAACTCCTACACTTGCTTTTTTTTGAGAAGACCACGAGAGAAGATTATGAAAATTGGTGGAAAGTTCCGTTCGAGCTATCTGCAGAGGTCAGGTCCTTCTGGGAAGCAAGCACTTCAGGGCCAGCTTCCTTCAATACTGAGATCCTCAAGGACTCTGTGTAATAGAACAGCAGTGGTGAAAACAGACTCTACCAAAGGAAAAAAGAACAGAGACCACTTTGAGCCCAGGAGACCAGCAGCCTGAGGAAGAAACAGCCAAGCCAGGACCGAATCAGACCGCTAAACAGAAAACACACAAGAAGTTCATCCTCCCAGGAATCTGTGTATGAAATACTGGGCAGATAGTAAACCCACAGCGGGGGCCTCCTTAAGCATGGTGTTTAGTCTCAGGCAAAGATCACTTCAGCAGGATAGAGGCAGGTCCTTATGTACTGGAAAATAGTCCAAATTCCTAGTACATTTCTGTTTCTACCTTCTCTGGATTCTGGACTTTTAAAACTGAAAGGGATCCGCGGAGTTACTAGAGAAGGAACTCTTAGAGGGGGGCTGAGCTACCCATGATCACGGCCCCACGCTGCTAAGACACTGCCCAGCTCCCAGGACGAGGCTCTAGTTATATCTTCCTAGAACTGTTCACATCAGGGTTTTGTCACTATTTATCCCCAAAATAAAATGCGATTCTATCCCTCTTAAATCAATGGATCATAATACTAATAGTATCTCAAGAGTTTGATTATTTTCTTTCCTGTTGATCCTAATTTAAAATACTGGCCTATACCTCCGATCACTATATCCCTGAGTATGTGAAATGCCAACTATCACTAAATAGAACTTTTATTTAGTCAGACTATGCTGATAGAAGGTCATAGCAAGGTCCAATGTGATGAAAAATTCATTAAGTTAGCTGGTTGTTTCATGTAAAACCAGCTAGCAAAAGAGAAGAAAAGCCAGCCTTCTTTCCCTCATGCCCACGGTGGTAAGGGTTACTGAAGTGAGAATGTTTCTCAAGCTCTGTTGAGTCGTTCAATACAGTTGTCTTCAAATGCATCCAAAGTCAGTATCAGTGGTTTCCACTATTTTCCACATCAAATACCTAATTTGTGGCGTTACCAAGGATCAAAATGTATCTAATTTAATGCATTATCCTTATATCACATCTTTCCAACAAGTCTGTCTACCAAACTGCATTTATTAAGCAATAATTCTCCAATTCTGTTTTCCGAAAAAGCAGGTGTTGCAATTGCTATGAAACAGTTAATAGGAATAGAAATCAGAATGAACGCAGCTACTCCAGCCCTGAGCACAAGGTCAGCCATGTAATTTGTAGGATCCAGTGCAAAATGAAAATATGGAGTCTTGGCTCAAAAAAACAGAAAATAAGCTTTTACTTATTATTTACTTATGTAGCCTTGAGCTGTCATTATTTTTTTTTATTTTTGTATTTTTATTATCAAATGTAGTGATCCCTCATCACTATGATATCTGTCAGTATTGTGTCATGCACTGGCCTCTCCCATCTGTGACAGAAAGGACAGCTTGGGATGTATCCTGGGAGCATACCTACTCTATAGTCGCCCCAGGCACACAGTCCAGAGTCTCTCCTGATCTTTCCGTCACAACACAAACCCAAAGTCTTTTGAAATATTAAAGGTATTTAGTTGATATTTGATTATTATTTGGGTTTCAGAAACATAAATTCCTTAAGATCTAGAAGGGAAAGTAAAGTCATTAATTTGGATAAAGTCCATTAGGTACTATTTATCCATTGGGCAATTGTTTTCCTTTAGTGGAAACTTTATTTCAGGTTTCCTCATTGCCAAAGAGCAAGGGTATTCAGCAGGGACGTCACTAGCCAGGTGAGACTATTTTGCATCCTTAAAATGCAGCTAATCTGAATCAAAATGTGCTTTAAGTATAAAATACATATGGTTTTTTCTCACATTTTTATTAGTGGATTATAGTTGTACATAATAGTCAGATTGGTTGTTACGTATTTGTGCATGTACACAACATAACAATATGATTTGCCCAATATCCCTCCCCAGCATCCCCACCCCCTCTCCCTGACCCCTTTCCTCTACTCATCTGCCTTTGATTTTCATGAGATCCTCTCCCCACACCTTTCTTTTCCCTTTTCTTCTCCAGCTTCCACAAACGGGAAAGCATATGATCCTCAACCTTCTCTTAGGCTTATTTCAGTTAACATAATGGTCTGGAGTTCCATCGATTTTCCTGAAAAATGACATAATTTTATTTTTCTTTATAGATGAATACAACTCTTGTATATATAGCGCATTTTCTTTATCCACTCATCTGTTGATGGGTCCCTAGGCTGGTTCCATAGTTTGTCTATTGTGAATTGTGCTGCTATGAACATGGATATACATGTATCAGTAGAGTAAGATGACTTTAATTCTTTGGGATAAATTCCAAGGTATAACTGGTTCATATAGTGGTTCCATGTCTCGTCTTTTGAAGAACTTCCAAACTGATTTCCCTAGTGGTTACACTGACTTACAATCCCACCAACAGTGTAAAAGTGTCCCTTTTTCTCCACATTCTTTCCAGAATCTATTAGAGTTTATATTTTTATGACTGCCAGTCTGACTGGTGTGAGATGAAATCTTAGTGCAGTTTACATTTCCTTTTTGCTAAAGACATTGAACACGTTTTCATGTATTGGCCATTTGTATCTCTTCTTTTGAGAAGTCTCTGTTTAATCATTTGCCCATTTATTAATTGGATCATTTGTTCTTTTGGTGTTAAGTTTTTTGACTTCTTTGTATGATCTAGACATTAATTGTCTGTCGTAAGAGTAAACAACAAAGACTTTCTCCCATTCTGCAGGTTCTTTCTCCACATTCCTAATTGTTTCCTTGGCTGTGCAGAACCTTTTAAATTTGATGCCATCCTCTTTATTAACTCTGGGCATTATTTCCTCCAGGCATTAGGGGTCCTGTTGAGAAATTCATGGCCTATGACTGTATGCTGGAGTGTTCACCCTCCATTTTATTCTAGGAGTTGCAGAGTTACTGGTCTAATTCTAAGGTCTTGATTCATTTTGAGTTGATTTTTGTGCAGGGTGAGAGATAAAGGTCTAGTTTTATTCTACTATGTATGAATAACCATTTTTTCCAGCACCATTTGTTAAAAAGCCTGTCTTTTGTCCAATGCATGTTTTTGGTGCCTTTGTCAAAGATAAGGTGACTGTAGATGTGGGTTTGTCTCTGTATCTTCTATTCTGTACTATTGGACTTTGTGTTTTTATGCCAGTACCATGTGGTTTTGTTACTATAGCTTTGTGGTATAATTTGAAGTCAGATATTGTGATGCCTCCAGGAATGCATTTTTTTTTTTTTTTTGGTTTAAAATTTCTTTGGTTGTTTTCAGTCTTTTATCCTTCCAAATAAATTTTAGGGCCATATTTATAGTTCTGTGAAGAATGTCATATTTTGATGATGATTACATTGAATGTGAATATTGCTTTTTATATTATGACCTTTTTAACCATATTAATTATGTTTAATCCACGAACATGGGAGGTCTTTCCATATTCTAAGGTCTTCTTAAATTGCTTTCTTCAAAGCTTTGTAGTTTTTATAGAGGTTTTTACCTCCTTGGTTAGATCTATTCCTAATTTTGTTGTTGTCATTGTTTGTTTGTTTATAGATATTGTGAATGGAATTGTTTTCCTGATTTCATTCTCAGCAGGTTCATCATTGGTATATAAGAAAGCTATTGATTTCTCTATGTTGATTTTGTAACCTGCTACTGTGCTGATTTTGTTTATTAGCTCTAGCAATCTTTTGGTGTCATTTTATAAATCTTCTAAATATGGAATCATATCATCTGCAAACAGTGATGACTTGATTTTTTTCTTTTCTGTTTTTAATCCTTTTATTTCCTTTTCTTGTCTAATTGCTCTAACTAGATTTTCTAACACTAAATTAAATAGAAATAGTGAGACTAGACATCCTTGTCTTGTTCCAGATTTTTAAAGGAAATGCTTTCGTTATTTCCAGATTTACTATGAGGTTACCTTTGGGTTTTTCACAGATAGCCTTTATGATGTTAAAGTAAAATCCTTCTATCTCTAGATTCCTCAGTATTTCTATCAAAAATTATTTATTTTTTATTGTTATTATCTCCAAAGAAATAATAATGACAACAGTGAAAGAAGGCAGAAGGGAACTTTTGCAGGCGATGGATAGCTGTGTGACATACATGAATAGCTTATGTGTAGGTTTATGTTGTGTTCTTATCTCCAGATTCACCCAGTTGTATATGTTGAGTATGGCATCTGTTTGTATGGCAATGGGGCTGAACTTGGTCAAAGGCTTTCTCTGCCACTTATTGAGATGAGCTAGTGATTTTTGTTCTTAATTCCACATATACACACAGATGTTTTAAAAGACTGGAAAATATTTTACATAATTTTTAAATATTGATTACCTATTGGAATAATCCCATTGGAGATATGCATTAATTAAAACTTTATTAACATTAATTTTAGCAACTTCTTTTTCGTTTTTTGAAAGTAGCCATGAGAGAATTTTAAATTACATATGCAGCCCACATTGTGGCTTCGTTTTCTTCATTATAAACCTATCTCAATCTCATGCTATAGTTCCCAGAAAACATCATCAAGAATAGCATAATCTATCTGTAGAAGATATTGCTCTTGTAGGACTAAGTAAATATGTCTTGAAATTAATACCAGATTGACAGAAATCAGCTGGCCTGGAGTATGGGTCATACTATTTCACTGAGATGGTTTGAGCTTTACTGCTGTGAAAAAGATAAAAATGATCCATGTCGCTGGAGTCCTTTACGACTCCAGATCCTCTGTTGTGTTTCACACTCCTGGGAAAGGCACGTCCACAACTGGTGAAGTCTTGTCCGATTTTCATGAGAAGAACCTCTGACACCTCTCTTCCCAAGGATGACTGAGAAGTTATCTGTTAGTGTGTGAGTTAACATCATCCCTCTGGTTAGCTTTTCACTGGGAAGGGGGAGATGCATATATAGGGTGGAGAGGTTAGTCGATCACCCAGAGGTGAGAGGTGGAGCCTGGCTGACATCAGTCATGAGTTATCCTGACACCAGCATCTCCCCATGAGCATTGAGTGCCATGAAGTGAGGAAAAGCTTCTGAGTATGGGCTTCTCAGAAAGGGCTGGCCTGTGTCTGATAATGAGGAAAGAGTCGGATGAATGCAGAATCAGTATGTCTCCCTGGACGTTTCAAAGCCCTGTGTGTCTGGAAGAACACAGGATAAGGATGGTGGTGGATGTCTAGATTGAGAGAATGAAAAAAGCCATCAGTCAATGGACTTTGTAATCTCAATTATGTTCTGAACAACAACGATAAGCTGCAAATAAAAGTTATAAAGACATTTGATCAGCCATGCTCAGGAGGAAACTTCCATTTGTGGCCACGTAGGTAAACCTGGAGGACATTATGGTAGGTGAATAGACCAGCTCTAAAATGACAAGTACCATATGACCCCACTTTCTTGAGCCACCTAGAGTAGTTAAATTCATAGAAGGAAAACAATGGTGATTATCAGTGTCTGGGGTAAAAAGAAAGTGCTGGTCAACCAGGACAAAGCTGGTTATTCAGGATGGGTAAATCCTGGATTTCTACATCTCAGCCCAGCCTAAGGTTAGCAACACTGTATAAAATACTGAAAAATCTGATGCAAGTGTAGTTCTTAGGTAAAGTGCTATTATCTCCAAAGAAATTATAATGATAACAGAGAAAGAAGGCAGAAGGGAACTTTTGCAGGCGGTGGATATCTGTATGACATACATGAAGAGGTTTATGTCTAGGTTTATGTTGTGTTCTTATCTCCAGACTCATCCAGTTGTATATGTTAAGCATGGCATCTGTATGGCAATCACACCCCAATAAAGAAGGTCTAAAAAGACATTTGAGGAAATTGAGAAATTATAGAATGAACTATGTGTTAGATCACATTTTTACATGGAAGATTTTCTCAGGGGTATCATGGTAAAGTGGTGGGGTGGGGAATTCTAATATAGCAAGGTGATCTCCCACCATATCTGCTGGGTTCCTATCAATGATTTGACTAAACAGAAAGAAAGGTGAGGGAGAGAACAAGTCAGACAGATGCTAAGGGTTGGTGAATCTAGTTGGGGGATATAAAGAAGTGCATCCTATTACCTTTTGACTTTTTGTTAGTTTGAATATTTTCAGAATTAAAAGAATTATAAACCAGTCAAGTATTAAGAAAGTTAATACTGAAACTGGCATAAAAGTAATATGCATCATGTTCATTTTTGTATAACATGTTGCCATTTTGAACTTCTAATTTTTTTCTTAGTGGGGGTGGGTGGTTACCAGAAATTGAACCCAGGGGTGCTTATCACTGAACCAAATCCCTAACCCTTTTTAATATTTTATTTAGAAACACTAAATTTCTTAGGGTAAGTTACAGAGGTTGGCTTTAAACCTATGATCCTCTGCCTCAGCCTCCAGAGCCTCTGGGATTACAGGCATGCACCACCATACCTGGCACACTTAGATTTTTTTTTGATGGTGGTGCTGAGGATTGAACCCAGGACTTTATGTATGCTAGGCGAGCACTCTACCAACTGAGCTCTATCCCCAGCCCAGAATTTTTAAAATAGACTTTCTCGACTTACATTGTGTTTGCTCTCCTGGTTTTTACTTTGGTCTGACATTGTCTTCATGGACCAGCTCATTTGTGAGACTACTAGGAGTTTCATCATGAAAAGTTGCTGCATTTTATTAAGACCAAAGGGAGTGTTTCTTAACCTTGAATTTATTTTAAACCTAGAACAACCTTCCTGGTCACATTTGTTAAATGTTGGTCTTCAGGAAACTTCTTTAGAGGTTAATTTACCATGGGTGACATTTTCCCCCCCTATTTACTATCAATCATCTCCCACCACTACCACTACTCCCCTTGCACTGACAAGTTACCTTTTGAATTTTTCACTCAGTTGTATTTCTATTGCTCTAGATATATGGTTCTACCGCAGTACTGCCATTTGTTGCTTACTTACAGATAGTGAAGTCAAAAATGCATCTAAAGCAAGTACCATGAGCCAAGGCTTACCATCTCTTTGCCATGAAATGTGCTACCAGGTCTATGACATTTACAGGAGGAATCAGATTAACATCTGGACCAATACAGAAACTATAGATTGTCAATTGATGTGCAAAGTTTGTAAGCATATCATTGCTTGAACATCTCTCCTAGAATCAATTTGTCACTTCTTTACCTGGCACCAGGTTATCCAATGGCTGGCTGCAGTCTACTTGCACAGTTTCTGTCTCTTTCTAGCATCTTATAAAACACCCTCCTCGTATCAGTTTTCAGAACATCTCATCTGTGCTCAGTGCTTGCTGTTAGATGCCTGCCCCCTCTCCTCTCCTGAAACATCTTCTCCTGTGAAATCCAGCTCAAAGGACACATTCTCCATAAGCTTTGTTTTATAAGCAGTCTGTTATTTGCCCCAATTTGTTCCTCCAGGCCATCTAGGAGAGTACTTTCTCTGCTTGTAATGATCATCACAATTCTGCTTTGCTTTTCTTGTTTCCTCACTAACATGACGGCAGAGACCAAAATGTTCATCTTCCCTGAACCTGCCCAATACTTTATACACAGTAGTGACTCATTAACTGCAGATGGTCCTCCACTTAGAATAGTTCCACTTAATGATTTTTCGACTTTATGATGAAGTGAAAGGAAAATCATACTTTCAATTTTCAATTTTGATCTTCTCCCAGGCTGGCAATTACGCAGTACAATGCTGTCTGATGAAACGACTGGACACTGGCAACAGGCGAAGTTCCCACATCAGACACTCTGTGGTGTGCTGTGCAGCTAGACTCCGAGGCTGTCTAGTTTGGGTGGATTAAATGCATCATTGACCTAGGATATTTTCCATTTGTGGTGGGTTTATCAGGACTTAACTTCACTCTAGGTCAAGGGGCATCTGCATTTGCATTTAGTTGTATAAAAGATACTTATAATTTCAATAACCCCTTTAATTTTTTTTGATGCTTTTTAAAATATGCATTGAACACAAGGCTTTAAGAAGTTTGATCAGGACACTATTTTATAAGATTGAGAAGTCTTATCATTAGTTCCACTTCAGTTGAGGTCATCTGAGCTGGTTCCTGTGAATGCCTAGAAACCAGGACCCTGTAGGACTCCATCGTACGATTTCTCTAAAGTTTCTCTCTCTCCAAAACTATATCATGAAACCCCAACCTTGTGCAACCTTGTCTGAGTCCCCAAAAGCACAGATATCAAGATTCTGATAGATGTATAGATTTCTCAGGGGAAAAGCTTGGGAGGGAAAGAAGGGGGCTATGAAAGTTTGCAAACTACATATCAATTATAAGCCAATCCGAAATAAATCTGCCTCTTCAAGTAGTGTGTTTGCTCCCTGCAGGAGCATCCTAGGGGAAGCAGATCATGGTGCCCATCCAGCAATGGAGGTGGAAAACAGCCTAGGCCTGGGCAGTCGTGCGTGCTCTTTGCAGGGGGCACATCATCATGGTCTGCACAATCTGGGCACCAGCTCTGATCTCTTGCTACTCAGTTCGAGCTGGCACGTCTGGGGAACTGCTATCGTAGAACACCCATATTGTAAACAACCCTCCTGTCTTTCACCCTAAGGAACATCAGCATCTACTCTGTGAGGTCCCCGAGACACAGAGTGATGCCCATCCCTAAAGGATTCAGCTTCTTTGATCTGAAACATTGAAAACTCCCTTGGTTCCTGATTGAATAGGCCTGAATTTTCCTCTTGCTTGGTGACCTTTTTCAAAATAAAATTCTATTGGTACACCAAACAGAAATTACCTTGTTGCAATTTATGAACAGTGGAAATCCACATAAGGGAAACATATTTCTACTCTGTTTATTTTTATTCTGTTCATTTCTCCAGGACCTCCTGTCACTTCTGTATTAGTTGGGGGTTTTCCAGAGAAGGAGGTCGGGGGTGGGGGCAGATTTTAAGAATTGAGTTATAAAATTATGAAAGTGCAGGTTCAAAATGTAGAGAGTAGGCTGTCAGGCTGGAGACCCAGACAGTTCAAAGATCTTCTGATGGAAAAATTCCCTCCTGTTGGAAGAGGTTAGTTGTTGTTTTTTGGGTTTTTTTTTTTTCCTTCTTCTGCAGAAACCTTCAACTGGTTGAAGGAGACCCACCCATGATTATGGAGGGCAATCTGCTTTACTCAAGTCCACCCATCAGTGCAAATGTTAGTCTCATCCCAAAAACCCCTCACAGAAACATCCAGAAGAGTTGCTAGCCACATATTTGGGCAACTTGGTCCAGCTAATTTGACACATAAAATTAATCATCACAACATCTAAATGGGCTCATCATTTGAGATCCACTTGAACCTGGCTGAAGAGCAGCACTCAAATTCACGCACCTGAAGAAGAGAAAGAAGGCCTTTTGGGACTGTTCCAGGAAAAAAATCTGCAAAATATTTTCTCCCATAATAAATTCATTTTAACATTTCAACTTTTCTTAAACCGGATCGGGTAAATAATAATTATAAGGATTTGAATGCAAAATATTAAATTAAGCCCATGGAGAGTTGTGTAAGTGTGAGTGATGATTAGTTTCTTGTGTCAACGTGGTTGCGCTATTGCTCCCAACTGATAGGTGGCTGTTAGATACGATTATAAAGGTATATTTTAGATTTGATGAATATTTTAATCAGTAACATTTTATCAAATGTTTCTATTTTTCTCTACACACACACACACACACACACACACACACATCCTATTAGCTCTGTTTTTCTGGATAACTGTTACTAACACAGAGGGAAAGGGGTGTTATGCTTTATATGTGGAATGTCCCCCAAATACTCATGTATTAGACAATGTGGCAATGATCAGAAGTGTAAATATTTGATTATAGGTGCTGTGACCTGGTTTTCTAATCAATCCATTGGATGGATTAATAATTTGGATGTATTACTAGGTGGTAACTATAGGCAGGTGGGGTGTGGCTCTAGGAAGTAGGTCACTGGGGACATGGCTTTAGAGAAGATATCTCCTCCAGGTACCCTCCTACCCCTCCCCTGCTTCCTGCCTGTCATGAGCTCAGCTGCTTTCCTCCACCACATTCTTCCACCATGATGTTCTGCCTCACCTCCAGCCTAAAGCAATGGAGATAGCAGACCCTGGACCGAATCCTCTGAAACCATGAGCCAAAGTAAACTCGTCCTCTAAATTGTCCTTGTTCAGATCACAGCAGATGGAAAGATGACTGATACAGGTGGTTTTGGCACAAATGGGCCCAGCATCTAAAATAATTCCCTTTTATGTGCTGGCCTTTAAACAAATCTTTTTTTTTTTTTTTTTTTTTTTTTTTAGGAAATACACACACACACACACACACACACACACACACACACACACACTAATGTTAACTCACTTGCATGTTATGTGAGACATACTTCACAGTTGACCAACATAAAAATGCAGGAGGAGCACACTACAAGTATGCCCAGGATTAGTGCATCCCTGGCACACCAGTAGGCACTTTTTGAGTGACTACACTTTACCACTTAAAATATCTTACTATATTATAATGAAATTGTTGTGTTGCCTCTTTAATGTAACTATAATGCAATTGCACGCAGAGGTTTGAAGAGCTTCAGTTCATCTAACAAGACGCAGCTCTGAAAGCAATGTAGGCAGGTGGTTGACATCCTTTGGCTGATGGTAGCAGAGGACAGACACTCAGGTGGCTTTCACCAGCCCACCCTGCCTGTTGTCTCATACCCAGCAAGTTTTAGAGAATTCCAGAAACCTATTTTACCAACTTCCTTAGTAACTAATTCCAAAATAAATGAAGAAATCCACCTGCAAGCTAGAAATGATGTTAGCTTGATGAAACAGAATATTCAAGTGAGTTTCTAACTCAGTTAACAATACAGTAAAACCAAATATATGCACATGCAAAATTATTAAAGATGTGTTTACGTGTGGCTCTGATATTTGCCATGAAAATTCCTACAATTAAAATTTGATTAAAAAAATAGAAATATTTTTCCCTTTTCAAAATCAGTTTCAAGAAACCCTTGATAGGATCAGCTCATTAATTCTTGGCCTCTTTAACTAATACCACGTTTGAAGTCATGTGTTATAAATCAGTTTCAGTTGAGATATTAAAATCAGATTATAAGAGAAAAGCCTTGTAAATATTTGCCTCCAAATGAGTTTAAGAATAAATATATATTCAGTAATTCATCCATATTTAGCAGATATTAATAAGACAAAGCATAGCTTTAAGTTCACTTATCATTTAATACAAAGAAGGAAATAGGAAACTGCGCCTGATTAGCTTGTTTATTCTTGGGCTTCGTAATACCTTATTAAAATTTGAACTTCAAAATTGATATAATCAGTCAAATGTCAGCAGAAGTATTTATTCTGCAAATGAAGCTTTAGTTAATAGAACTTTAATTTGAAATATTTTACATTTTCTTGTTCTCCACCAGGATAAAGCAAAGGAAGGGCTGAGGAAATCTTGATAGGAATGTAAAGTTAACTCAGGTTTCAATTTGTCTTCTAGGCCTGTGCCAACACTAGAGGTCAGCAACCTTCCAGAAATGATGCACCCAGTGTTCATTTACTCACTGTAATTTACGGGTTTTATTTGCATCAGAAGAACCACAGAATTTTAGGTCAGAAAACAGTCTGACGAATGACCTAATTTGCTGTCATCTGAGAGGTAACTGAAGTGAGTCTGGTGAGGTCTATCTCAGTAACTGAGAGACCAGTCAGTTACCAAACTGAGGACCCCAGAAGTTGATTAGTAATGCTTGGGTTTGGGGACCTTTTATCCTCCCAGATCCAGAGAAATTATATGCAGGGTCTTGTCATTGCAAACAGTTTGGTGGATTGATAATGTTAGAAGGGACAAAGGAAGGAGAGAGTACTAAGAGTCTTTGACAAACCAGGACGGCAGAAGATAGGCATGAAAAACCTATGCAAGGTGCAAATAGCTCAGAGATACCAACTTCAAAAGTGCCCTGAGTTATTCTTCTGTGACTCACTTCCTACATGAGTCACAAAGCTTGGAAGCTGAATTCCTTTCTTTTCAAATTCTAGAGGAAATTCTCACAGAGGAAGTTGCTTGGAAACCCAGCTCTTTACTGGGTTCACAGCAATCAAAATCCCCTTAGGGGCCACCTATGGTCCAGAAGCCATCCCACACCAGCCCAGACCCATGTCCTGGGTGTGGATCATGGGCAAATGCCTGTAACGCCCTCTGTCTCTTGTGGTACCACCTTTTGGAAATTAACACCAATGAGAAATAGCTATGCCCCAGGTTTGGTGAGGCCAGAGACAGTCTGAATCCCAGCGCTGCCACTAGGTGTTTGACTTTAGGCACTTCTCTAAACCTCAATTTTCTCATCTTTAAAATGGAAATTGTATTTAGTACCAGCCTCACAGGTTTTTATATGCATTAAATACATGTATGTATGCAGACAGAGTTTCCCTTATTCAACATGCTCAGGACAGAAGTGTTTTGGATTTCAAGTTATTTCAGATATTAGAATTTTTGTATATATATATGTGTGTGTGTGTGTGTGTGTGTGTGTGTGTGTATTTGATGTAATCTTGAAAATGGGACCCAAGTCTTAACATGAAGTTCACTTACGTTTCATACATTCCTTATACACATGGCCCAAAGATAATTTCATACACCACTTTTATTGCACCTGCATTATGTTTGTTTGTTTGTTTTTATTTTTGTTTTATGGGAGAACAGGGATTGAACCCAGGGGTGCTTTATCTCTGAGCCACATTCCCAGGCCTTTTTCATATTTTATTTAAAGACAGGGTCTCACTGAGTCTCAGCTGAGGGCCTCTCTAAATTGCTGAGGCTAGCTTTGAACTTGCAATCCTCCTGGCCTTAGCCTCCCCTGCTTCTGGGTTTATAGGCCTATGCACGGTGCCCAGACTGCACCTATGTTTTGACAGGGACCTGTCACATGAAGACAGGTGTGGCATTTATATGTGTGATTTCGTGTCATCATGTTCAAAAAGGTTTTGATTTTGGAGTATTTGGGATTTCAGAATTCTCAGATTAAAGATTTTCAACGTATATAGTGAGACCTGTTCATGTGTGAAGCAATGCTGCTTAAGCCCTCAGGAGTTGGAGTGTGGATGTGCCCTGTGCCATTCTCAAGTCTCCCATCAACGCCAGCCCCACACCCTGGTTTCTTAATGCATGAGGCTTCTCAGCCCCCTCTGTGCTGAGAATTCAGGTGTCATAGAAGAAATCTGAGTTGGCTATGATGATACGCTAGACTGATACTGGACAGAACAAGGCCAAGGCCATGATAATTGTTTGCTAATTTGTTTTCAGATGAAAAAATAAATAAATAAAAACATTCAAACAATGGGAATGTCTAAAAGACATCAAACAAATAGTACGTTTATTGATAAAATTCATTCAATTCTTTTTTCAGTACTGCTTAAGTCTGACCAGAGTGCTGTGACTTTGAAGTAAAATTAAACTCTGAATCTATTCCAATGCAGGTTTGTATGCTAAAGCAGAAAGTGTTCAACAGTAGCCTTAGAATACATTAAAGGTTTTCCTTCCCTGGAGTTCAGCAGACACACTGCATTAGGGAGACAAAACCCTCCCTGACTTGCTTAAGTGAGAGGGGCTGAAATCAGTGTTTGTGTTTCTTTCTCCTTTACCTAACACTATGTCCTTCAGAAACACAGAAGAAACACAAGTTTAGGACTCCTGAAAACGTCAATTAGAATATCAATTTAAGAGACTTATGTAAGACAATGTAAATACTCTAAACACCCCAAAAGTGAACATTTGCTGAGGACAATTTTTAAAAGAAAAGTATTCGTTGTCATCTGCAAATAAATGCTAACATAAATAAAAGTTACTTTTCAATTACAGAAACGGATAAGCTGCACATAGGGAAAAGTTCATCATGACCAGCCATCCACTTTCATAACACACTTTCTGTGCATCAAAACTGAACAATTTCTCCAATAATCTTTCCCTTTCTTCCTGAGACATGCAACAGAATATTAGAGAAATACATTAGAATGGGAGGGTGGTCTCCCTATACATTCCTTCTTTCACACCCACGGAAAGTGTATAAATTGGCTTTCGATCTGGATGAACTTGCATCAATTTCTTAAAAGTAAAAGCTTTTTCAGATCAAAATGTTTCAATATTATGTGTACCATAAATTTATTAAATATCTCCTCTTTGTTATTTGGAGTCTCTCCTGTCTTTCAATAATATTGTCATTTGAACTTTCTCAATTGAAAAAAAAATTAATTTTGGATAGAAACAATTTGCCTTTGTAGTATTATTGAGAAAACAAGAGATTGTCAGGCAGCACACCCATGCTATTTTAGAACAAATACCATTTTTTTATACAATTCTTAAATCCCATAATCTCTAAGCATCATATCGACATTAATACCAGGTATTATTTTGCCTCTCTAAATCTGTCTGTAGAAGGATGATAGTTGTTAATACCCCCAAGTTCTTTTGAATTCAATAAACTTTTTTGAAGACTGCCTATGTGGCAACCAGCATTCCAGCTAATTCCATTACATTAATGATAAGGGAGAGCCTTGAGATTTTTATTTGGTTTTATTTATTTTTTAGTTTTTTTTTTTGTGTGTGTGTGTATGTGTGTGTGTGTGTGTGTGGTGTGTATTTTCTTTTTGAATGTAATGTAATGTCTGAACTACTTCTCTGGAACGTGCACATATAAATTCTTCATGAGACATTAACATGACCAATAGGGGAATAGTATAAATCCACTCCACACCCCAGTGAAGACTGGCATTTGACCTAGAATCAGGCCACAACCTCAGCTTTCATGTACCCATCTCTGATATTCACCAAAACTATCCAATTATTATGCTGAGCAGCTCCACATGAAGCAAGTGAGATCGTACAGTATTCGGGTTGGATAAAGCAGACTGAAGGAGGAAAAATGGTCATCTTCAATATATGCCAGTGAGGAAAGCTCTTGGGATGTTGAAACAAAGCATAATATAGTGACACATTTTTTGTTGTTGTTGTTTTGTTTTGTTTTTTGTTTTTGTTTTTATTTTGTTTTGTTTTGTTTTGTTTTGTTTTTGTACCAGGAATTGAACCCAGGGGCACTTAACCACTTAGCCACATCCCAGCTCTTTTTTTATTTTTTATTTTTTAATTTTGTGGCAGGGCCTCTCTAAACTGCTTAGGGCCTCACTAAGTTGCTGAGGCTGGCTTTGAATTCAAAATCCTCCTGCCTCAGCCTCTCCAGCTACAGAGATTAGAGGCATGTGCCACCACACCAAGATGGAAATGAGAAGTCTTGCTCCACACCTCTTATACCACTGAATGTAACCAGCCATTTAAGGACTCACGTTTGATATTTCCTGTAGTACCCTGTCTCCACAGAGCTTTCTTTCTCTAAGGCAAATAACAGTCTTTCTTTGTGTCATTTGTCTTTGTAATGCTGCATGGAATTACGTTGCTTTTTAATGGTTTCTGGAGTAGAAGGGTGGGATAGCACAAAACTTCAGCAACGTGTCCCTCCAAATTAGGACTTAGTCCTACTTTGGAGCCAACTTCTAGTTGCTACTTCTTAGAAACAGTTAACCAGCCTCTGCTGCCTGGTGCCTCTGCTGTCCAATGGGGACTATAGGACTTTCTTGGCAGGATTCATAGGAAGACTAAACATAATGTATATTCTATTTCATGGCAGTTGGGTTAGAATTACATGCCACCTCAGTACTCATTTTTCTTTCTTACAGGTTTCCTTAAAACATGACTGGTTTACTTCATTCTGTAGGAACCATCCCCCGAAAAATGTCTTTTCCCAGCATCTATTTGCAGGTAGTGCAGCCATAGAATCCAGCTCTGGCTGCTGAAGGGAGAGAGGAAGTTTGGGCTCTAGAAAGGCTGTTGTGTCTGCCGACTGCTTTTGACCTGCCACCTTCTTCCTACCTGGAACCCAGGTAAATGTGTACAAATGGAAAAGCTGACAGCCATGACAATCATGAAGCAGAGGTCTGTGAGCTACAGAAACCAGAGCATAAAGCTGAGAGTCCCTTGTGTCCCCAGTGGTTTCACAGCACACCCACACCGGCCCTGACCCGCCTGGCCATACTTGTCAAAAGTGCGATGCACCATCTGATGTGTGAGGGGTGAAGATTTGCTCCCAAGATGTAGGCTCTCTATTCACCTCACAGATTGTTTCTTTTGCTGGGAAGAAACTTTTTAGTTTGAGTCCATCCCGTTTATTGATTCTTGATTTTAATTCTTGCACCAAAGGAGTTTTACTAAGGAAGTTGAGGCCTAATCCCACGTGATGGAAATTAGATTAGGGCCTACATTTTCTTCTACTAGATGCAGGGTCTCTGGTTTTATTCTTAGATCCTTGATCTATTTTGAGTTGAGTTTTGTGCATGGTGAGAGATAGGGGTTTAATTTCATTTTGTTGCATATGGATTTCCAGTTTTCTCAGAACCATTTGTTGAAGAGGCTATCTTTTCTCCAATGCATGGTTTTGGCACCTTTGTCTAATATAAGATAATTGTACTTTTGTGGGTTGGTCTCTGTGTCCCTTAATCTATAGGGTATATAGAGAACTAAAAAAGTTAAACACCGAAAGAACAAATAACCCCGTCAAAAAATGTGCCAAGGACCTGAACTTGGCACATTTTTTGACTGGGTTATTTCTTCTCAGAAGGTCATATACAATCAATCAACAAATATATGAAAAAAAATATTCATCATCACTAGCAATTAGAGAAATACAAATGAAGACCACTCTAAGATTTCATCTCACTCTAGTCAGAATGTGATGTATATTATGTATACAAACAACAATAAGTGTTGGCGGGGATGTGGGGGAAAAGGTACACTCATACACTGCTGGTGGGACTGCAAAAATGAAAATAAGAGAAACCAAAAAAAGTAAAAAGAAAATAAAAAACAATAGGACTCAGTTCATAATAATCTTCCAAACTCCAAAAGTATGCTTTCCCAATCTTTACTGCTGAGAAATTTGTATATTCTACTAAGCAGTACCAGAAAGATTAAGTTACAGGCAGTTTCTGTTGCTAGGAAAGTCATCGTCATATTTATGTAAAGAAACATTAAGGATAAAAGTAAAGAAAATTATTTCTTCCCCAAGTGTACATGTAAAGAGAGCCATACATTTTCAAAGTGTCTATAGTTGCAATAAAGTTAGTTCACTTCTCCTTTGATACTGTTAGTTCCTTAAATTCTCTGTCCTCTTTTGCTCTCTTTCATCTCCTTGGCTTGACATGTTTTATTCCCATCTTTAGCTGAATACTTAAACTCCCCCTTCCTATGTCTGCTTCCTGTCTTCTTTAGAAAGGTTTTCCTCTTCTATAAGATAGGGTTGGGTATATTTTTGGGGTGACCCAATTGCATATTTCTCTTTTTCATCTTACCACTTAAAAATTATGTTTAAATCATCTGGTTAACCAGGTGCTGGGTGTGTTTACTTTCACTTGATTGCTTACTGTGTGAGACGGCAAACTGTGTAGGCCCAATCCAGCAAAACTCAGACTTTTGTACTGCCCATCAGCTAAAATTGGTTATTATATGATCATAACTTTAAAAACAAATTAAAAACTCAATTTCATGCTGTGGAAATTATATAAAATTTCAATTTTGATGTCTTATAAATAAAAAGTTTTCTTGGGGAAAAAAAAACAATAAGAACCTAAGTGAACCCAACCCCCTGGCTCATACTGAGTAAAATCAGTCTGTGTCTCCTTGAAATGGAAGCTGCTTTTGGTGTTGAACACAGGCACACTGAAACATATTGTATTAATTATCTTTTGCTACACAAGAAATTACCACAAAATCTAGTGGCTAGATGAATATTATTATGAATATATGAAATATTCCTATGAATATTTATTATGGTGTGTCTGATGTGACTCAGAACTCTAGGAATGACTTAACTCAGAGACCATAGACAATGCCATGGAGGCAGCCAGAAACCTGGGCTGCAATTGTCCAGGGCTTCTGGGCTCACACATGTGGCTTTGGAAAGACTCCAAAATCTGTACCTGAGATCATGCACATGGGTCTCCCCACAAGGCTTTCCCATGGTATGGCAGATGCCTTCCCCAGAGCATGTGATAGGACTCAGAGAGAAAGGTCGAGGGAGAGACAATCCAAGACAGAAGCCATGGTGTCTTGATGACTTAGAAGTAGCATCCCACCTCATCTACATTTATTAGAAATGAATCCATAAGTCTACCTGACAGACACCATCAAACCCAGAGAACAAAGGAGGAGAGGGAATTATGTAAGGTGTGAGGCCGGGAATCACTGGCGCCATCTTGGTAGACACCTACCACACAGATACAGATTTCAAAATCTGCTATAAACACAAAAATAAGTTGCTCATAAATCAAGGTTTCCAGATTTTTAACAGTGGCAATCAGTCAGAATCCACTCTTATGACTCATAGGGTTTTCTTTCAATGACCTCCATGAACAAAGAGAGATTGAAAACCCTCTGGCATGATAATATGCATTTCAGATACTGACCGTCATGATGCTTTACTAAGATCTGGAAATCTCATTTCAGAGGAATTCCAAGGTACAGCTTCAAAGGCCACCTGAGATCAACCATGGCAGCAACTCCTCATCGTCCCTTTAAGTCTGCTATTTTTTTTTTTTTTCTAACCTAATAGCACTATTAGAAACCTGCATTTTCTCAGTTCTGGAGGCTGGAAGTCACCATCAAGGCACCAGTAAATTAATCTCCTTGTGAAGGTTCTCTTCTTGGCCCTCAGGTAGCCACCTTCTCACTGTGACCCCACATGACCTTTCTGCTCCAATCTTTCTTCCTCTTTTTATTAAAAACTGCAGTCCAGTTGGATCAGCACCATACTGTGATGACATCGTGTAATCCGCACTGCCTGCTCAGAGGCTGTGTCTCCACATACTGTCACATTGGGAGTTAGGCTTCAACATATAAACTTGCAGACAGAAATCAATCCAAAAGTATACATGATGGTTGCGTGTGAAGACTACATTTCCCAGCCTGCTTTGAAGCTCGGCCACTAAGTAGACATTGCTGAGAAGCAAAAGGAAGTCGCATGAGACTGTTTCTGGGAACCTTCAAGAAACATTCCTCTTTGTTCCTGCTTCTTCCTCCCCTCTGCTACCTCAAAATCTGAAGCAATGACTATGTTTGCAAAGTCCCACCTCTGGAATGGCCAGAAAGTGTCCAAGCTCCCAATGGCCTTGTGGAACAGAGCAGCCACTCCTGCCCTGGAATGTCTGTCTGTCAGCATTTACGAGAATAAGAAATATTATTCTATTTTATTTAAATCACTACAGTTTAACATGTTTCTTCAACCTGCAACCAAATGTGATCCAAATTAATACACCAGATTTACACAGTTAATTTTCACAGTTAGAGTGAAGCATTATTGTGTGATTATCAAATATCTTGGGGGAAATTTCAATTTACATGTTCAATTGGGAGAAGACGGGGGTTTCCCAACTAGATGTCCATTAGCTTATGTCACTGTGGAGTTAAAAACAAAGTTCTTTTAACACATTAAGTCCCGAGTTTTCAACTCTACATAGAGTGATGGGACCTAATGGAGTGATCAGGGCTGGCGGCGGGATCCCATTTGCCTCAGACTCAGTAGCACCCCCCTCATTTATACCACGCTGCTTTGCATATCGCCTTACCTGCCTGGCTTTTTACACATTGGAAATTGTAACGACTGATTTATTCTAATCAAAACCTATTCTTGTACAGATAAGAAAGCAAGCAGAGACTCAGAAAAGTAAATTAACAGAGATTAGGAAGATATAAATGCTAGTATTCAGAGATACTGACTTCGAATTCAGGCCTCTTTCCCTGGTCTGAGCATATATCAAGTTAACTCAGGGAGGAACAACTCTGGGTGGACCATTCTGTCTACATTCCGGCAGCTCACCCATGGGCCTGGCCCTGTCCCACCCAGACGCTTCACCCTGCACTTCAACTCCAGGATGAGTGCGATAGACTGCCTAACCCTTCCCTCTGGATGCCGGCACCTGAGGAAGTTGCGTGTCTATCCCTGGGCAGATCCTATCAGCACTCACTTTTTATCACACAGATTGAGGGACCAGTGTATTACATTCTCGACTCTCTGTCATCCCGTATCACATTAATGTGATATCATTTTAGTCTATTAGAGCGCCATAACAAAGAGAGGTGTGAGAGCATGACAGCACCTGTCAGGGTGTTGCAAACAGCGATTTGAAATATTGAATTAAACCAGTTTCAAGTGACATTAGTGGCAGCAACTCATCTCTGCAGACTAAGTTCATTTATTTATACTATGTAAATGAAGGTGTCACATGCAAGCTATCATTAAAGACAATGTCCCCTAATGGAATTATTAGAATTAGAGAATCCTAGCACTAAAGACCAGGCCACAACATCTCTCTGCTTGGAGGGCTTGCTGTCTCCTCCCTTCCCGACGTTGAGTTCACCAGACACCTTCCCCAGGGTGATTTGCTCAGCATCTCCATCTTTATGGGTAAGATTATCAATTAGCCAATATTTTTGTGCTACTTTTAAATAGGAGTTTAAAAATATGATGGTTCACCCTGAAATTTAGCTGCATCTGCAATTTGTTTGTTCCTTGACTGGACTGGAGCCTCCTTAAAAGAGCAGGAATGATCTTTTCCACTTTACTGTCACCTCCAACATCAAGTTTTCCATGCAATAAGAGCTCAATGCTATTGCCTGATGATTCAGTGCAGGTTTTTGTTTGTTGGTTAACACATAAGACCAGTCAATGTAAAAGCTATTCAGTGGGGGCAAAAGATGGTGCCCTCTTATCCAAAGCACACATTTCTTTACTGTACAGGGTAATACTCTCACTCATGGTTGATAAAAAATATATGTAGATTAAAATTAGGCCTTCTAATATAAAAATGATTCATACAAATAATTCCAATATAAAAACTATTCATCTGGATTTGGAGAGCTCTAGTTTGTAGCCACATATTATTACTAGGTGGTCAAACACTGCCCACTTTTATTCTCCAGCCATGCCCTACATTGGGAAAGAGATTCCCCGAGCTTTTCCGTATTGGCAGGCTCTCTAGAACATAATATCATTGGATGATGTCCACACTTGGAAGTTTGCAGCACCAGATGTAGAAAAACTGAAGGGCCCAAGATGAAATCAAAGTAGAGTGTGACTCGAGTCACTACCGATTTTTAAATTTTCATTTATTTATTTACTTATTTGTTTGTTTGCTGGGGAGCGAACCCAGCAGCACTTAACCACTTAACCATCCTCAGCCCTTTTATTTATTTATGTATCTTTCTTTTGAGACAGGATCTCACTAAGGTACTTAGGGCCTCACTATATTGCTGAGGCTGGCTTTGAACTTGGGATCCTCCTGCCTCAGCCTCCAGAGCCACTGGGATTACAGGCGTGCTCCACCACATCTAGCAGAAATTGAACCTTCTAATCCACAAACTTGATATATCCTTCCACTCATGTAGGTCTTCTCTATTTCTCCCTATAAAGATTTACAGCATTCTGTGTAGTGGTTTCAGAAATCTTTGGTCAGATATACTTTTACAAATTATGATATCATTATAAATGCTACCTTTTAAATTTTAATTTTCTAATGATTCCTATTGGTAAATAAAAATGCTATTGATTTATGGTCATTCCATACATTGTATATGTACTTTGTATATTTATATCTTTGTATGTTTTTATGGATAAGACCCCAAATTTACATATTGAAGCCCTAACCCACAATGTGAAGGTATTTGGAAGTGGAATCTTTGAGAAGTAATTAGGTCTAAATTGAGGTCCTGCAGATGAGTTCCTTATGATGGGATTAATGTCTTTACAAGATGAAAATGTGTGAGAGTGAGAGAGACACCAAAGAAAAGCCATGTGGCACAGAGGGGAAAGACAACTGTTCACAGGTCTGGGAGCAGGCACTTCCCAAGAACAGTATCTACCAGCATTTTGACCTTGGGCTTCCCACTTCAGAATTGTGTGACTTCAGCCAACCAGCCTTCCCCTGAAGGCTAAGCCAACAAGACATGCTGTCCAGGTCTCTCTCTGAACTTACTTACTGTTGTGCTTTGCATGGGAGGTGTCCCCCAAAAGTTCATGTGTGAGACAATGCAAGAGGGCTTAGAGGTGAAATGATTGGGTTATGAGAGCCTTAACACAATCGGTGAATTGATCCCCTTATGGGGATTAACTGGGTGGTAACTAAAGGCAGGCAGGTTGGCTGGAGGAGGTGGGTCTTTGAGTATGGCTTTACGGTATATATTTTATATCTGGAGAGTGGAATCTCTCTCTCTGCTCTCTGATCATCATGTGAGCTGCTTCCCTTTGCCATAGTCTTTTGCCATAATGTTCTGCCTCACATCAAGCCCCAAGGAATAGAGTCTGCTCCCTATGGACTGAGACCCCTGAAACTATAAGCCCTTAAATAAACTTTTCCTCCTCTAAAATGGTTCTGGTCAGATCTTTTAGTCACAGCAGTAAAAAGCTGACCAAAACACTTACTAATTAGAATAGTTTCTCTGTGAATTCTTCTAGATCATCACATAGAATCATAGCACAGCATACTGGCTTTTTATCTCTTTCCAGTTACTATAGCACTCATTTATTTTTCCTGCCTTACTCTACAATGTAAGTGCATCAAGTACAATACTGAATAGAAATAGTAAGAACAAGACTCTTATAATTTTCTGATGTCTAAGGGAAAGCTTTTCTGTTTCATTCCTAACCATGGTGTTTATTGTAGGCTTTTTTTTTTTTTTTCCTCTTTAAACCGGTCCTTCTCAAGAAAGTTCTACTTTTCCTGTTTCCGGTCTGCAGAGTTTTTCTAAAATTATAAATGCATGTTGGATTTTATTCTAAAAAGGTCTGCATCTATTATTCTGTTAAAATGATGAACTGCATTAATAATTGGTTTTTCAGATGTTAACTTTATAATTCCTGGAAAAATAACTACTGAGTCATAACATATTCTCTCTCTCTCTCTCTCTCTCTCTCTCTCTCTCTCTCTCTCTCTCTCTGTAATTTTGACCTTGGACTTGCAGGATGAAATTTGATATTATATTGATAGAGGTTCTACATCTGTATTCCTGACTCAGTATGACCTGGAATTTTGTTGCTTCTTTATTCTCTTACAAGTTTTGATACCAAGATTATACTGTCATTTTAAAACCTATCCTGAAATCTCTTTTATTCTCAATATGTTTTTGCGAGAATTTGTAAAAGACTGATAATATTTACTCTTTAAATGTTTGGTAAAACCCACTGATAAGCCATCTGGACCCGGGGTTTATTTGTGGGAAGATTTATCATTACTCTTTAATTTATTTAAAAATTCAAGATTTATTGAGGTCATTTTGATAACATAATTTCCCACAAATTCAACCATTTCAGTTATTTTTAAATTTATTGAAATGATTTTTTTTTACAATATTGATATTTTTACTGACTATAGATTTTGACTGAGGTTCCTTTGGCATTGTTACTACTTACTACTGCTATTTGTGTCTTTCTCTTTTTTTCTATATATGTTTCAACAGGTGTTATTAAAATTACAAATAAACTCTTCAATAAATTATTTTTATTAGTTGCTATGATTTAAATTAGTTATTAATTAGTTTTCTGGAGTTTTTATTTTGTTGTTGTTTTTTGTTTTGTTTTTTACTTTTTATATGTTTTCAGCTCTTGTTCCTTTTTCTTTTCCTAAATTTACTTGGATTTACTTTGTTATCTTTTTTTAAATTTTTGGTTGAAGTGTTAGTTTATAGATTCTGGAAACTTCTGTAGGTCCTTAATGCTGTAAATTTCTAAGTGCAGCTTTAGTTGTATTTCATGAGTTTTGTTATACATATTGATGTTGTTATTCGTTTTCTAATTTTGTAATTCCTTTCCTTTAATACATAGATTATCTGGAACTGTGTTTGTTTTCTAAACTTCCGAACATATGGGAACTTTGCATTATGTTTTTGTTATTGCTTTCCAGCTTAATTGCATCATAGTAAAAAATACAAGCTGCATGATTTCCATCTTGAAATCCCTAAGGCTTGCTGTGGAATATTGCATTATTGTTCAAAACATGTTCTATTCCCTGCACCTCATGTTTCTTACTGCAAAATTATACTGCCTACACCACTGATGTCAGCCTAAAGCCATGTGACCTGCTTTGCCTAACAAAATGTGCATGGAAGTCACATAAATACTTTTGAATTCTCCTGGCCCAAACAAAGACAGCTATGTTAGTCTGTATCTTGTAAGGAAGTCAGGGGCCACTTCAATGACACTAACTACCCCCTAATCTAGTGTGGTCGGCAGATTCTAGTATAGACCACTGTGAGCTCTGTCTCCTTACATCTATGCCCATGCGAATTTAGAAAACTGTGCCCTGCAAATCGAATGCAGCAAAGGCGATGGTCTCTCACTCTGAAATTAGGTTACAAATTAGGTTACAAGAAGACTATGACTTCCATCTTGGCCACCTTCTCCCATCATCTGGTTCTCTGGGTGGGTCTCTCTCTCTCTCTCTCTCTCTCTCTCTCTCTCGTGCTGCACACACGTAGCATGAGAAGGACTAGAAAGATTATACAGAGACCCACATGGTGGACATGTCAACCATCTTTCTGTTACTATAACAAAATACCTGAGATAATCAACTCGTAAGGAGGAAAGTGTTATTTGGATAGTGATATTTGGAAAGTGATATTTGAATAGGTTCCCGTTCATGTTCCGTTGGCCCCACTGCTTTAGGCCTATGGCAAGGCAGGACATCTTGGTGGGAGTATATGGCAGACTAAAACTTCTTATGTCACAAGTAGGGAGCAAGAGAGAGAGAGGAAGGATTCAGAGTTCTACAGTCCCGTTGGGGGGAACACATCCAATGACCTACAGACTTCTCACTCCTCCCCACCTCCTAAAGGTTGAACTCCCTCCCGTTAGCACCACTTTGGGGACCAAGTCTTTAAACACAAGGTCCTTTGGAGGATGATCAAGATCCAAACTATGGCAATGGGTACCTAAGGGAAGCACTAATGAGCTTCCCTTCCCGTAAGAGAAGCCACATAAGAGAGCCAGGAGGTAAATTCTTCAGCCACAATTGAACCTTCCTGAGGATGCAACAACAGGAAGCATCTTATTTCTTGCCTAATGAGAGTCTTGGAGCCAGAACCATCCTACTTTAGCCACTCTCAGACTCCTGCCCCACAGAAACTAAAATAATAAATATTTGTGTAGTAAAACACTAAGTTTTATCTGGGCATGGTGGTGCACATCTGAAATTATAGCAGCTCCAGAGTCTGGAGCAGGAGGATCCCAACTTCAAAGCCAGCCTCACCAACTTAGTGGGGTCCTAATCAACTCAGTGAGACCCTGTCTCTAAATAAAATATTAAAAACAGACTGGAAATATGGCTCAGTGTTTTACTGCCCCTGGGTTCAAATCCCTGTACCAAAAATAAAACAAAACAAGACATTCCCAATAGCTAAATAGAAAAACATTTTAGTACTTGTAAATAAAGTTATACCTTAAAGTATGAGAATAGCTTTGGAACCAGACAGTGAATGAAGGCTCAAAATATGGTTTGGAATGTGTTAGAAAAAGAAGCATAATATTTCTGAATTTTATTGAACAGACTGTTAACAGTATTATCAAACCCAAAAGTTTGGCCTGCTACATAGTATGACAATGGGTTTTGCAAAAGAAAGTTGTTTTTTATTTGTAAGGTGATAGCATTGAGGGATAGACCCACGTCTCAAATCCACTCTGACTCCTGGGAGACAAGGCTTGTGAATATTTACGGGTGAAGGAAGTAAGGTGATTTATGGGATATGGACATGAGGGATGGGGAAATATGATTGTATGTGAAGTAATCAGTGGTCTGTGCCTACACTTAATCTCCACGGCTCTTCATAGGATGCATGTTCAGAAAATGGCAGCGGTGTCATGATCTGAGGCTAGAGTTTCTGGTCTCTTCATGTGAAAAGGTCACCCATTGGACACCCACCCAGGTCCAAATCAATAGTCATGTTTCCACAAAAGCAGCCTTCAAGCCCCTGAAAAGTAACCTAGGCAACCGTTATCATCATGACCCACAAGTCAGCGGTGTCATCTACAGCAGAGCTGGTGGAAGATTACTAACATGTGGTTGAGCTGTGTGACCTCTAGAGTGAACGATGCTAAATGTCAACTAAAACCAAGTAAAACTAGAGGGTTTGTTTAGGTTCTTTTCTTGGTTTTAGAGGCACTCTATATTTTTAAGGGGCAGTCAGTGAAGGCTTATACGGTAACAGCCAACATTACTGGAAACTGGAGGAAGGAGAATCCTTGTTGAAATAGTGATAGAAAGGTTTGCAGCACTATCACCTGCAGAAAAAAAAAAAAATAGTAGAGAATGTGTGGATGAACTAAGAAGATTTCCATGCAGATACTGAAGAACAATACTATTTTCTCTTTGCTGCTTGTAGCAAAACGCAAAGAGGAAATTGCGGGAAGGACTTTTCGTTGGAAAGGAGCCAGAACTTTCTGGGTTTAAAAATTCTCCACCTCTTCAGGTGACCAATGATGCTAACATTAAGAAGTGACTGCAGAGGAAAGGTCACATCAAGGACACAGCAAAACATGCTCTAGAGAGGCAACTCGGGATTGGATCATGATTTTTTTTAAGACCTTAGAAAGATCAACGTTTGTGTTAAGGGTATACCTCACAGGGTCTCTCTGGTAAAAACAGAACCTCTAAAAAGCTTAAGGGCTATCTGAGATGGATTTAGAGACAAGGACTTTGTCTAATAGAGCGAACTACAAGAAAAATCTCAAGAAGCTCACAAAGTTTTCGATAGAATTGTTTTAGGAGAAATATAATCAGTGTGGACTAAAATAATCAAAGATATGAAAAGAGGCAACTTAAAGAAGAATGAAATTATGGCATTTGCAGGTGAATGGGTGGAACTGGAGAATATCATGCTAAGCTAAATTAGCCAATCCCCAAAACCAAACATCGAATTTTAGCTCTGATATGCAGATGCTAAATCACAATAAGGCAGGGGGCTAGGGAGGGAGAAATAGAGGTCTTTGTAATAGGCAGAAGGGAGTGAAGGGAGGTGGGGTATGGAGATAGGAAGGATAGTAGAATGAATTGGACGTTATTACCCTATGTGCATATATGACTACATGACCCATGTGATTCTACATCATGTACAACCAGAAGAATGAAAAGTTATATTCCATTTATATATGAGATGTCAAAAGACATTCTACTGTCATGCATCCCTAAATAGAAAAAAGTTAAAGAGGCATTGGGACCCCCCAGAATTTTATTTTCAGGAAGCGGACTAAGAAAATCATTCAGCTTTAGACAGGAGTCACATTTTATGGAAAGGAAGGATGATTGACAGGATGGAATCAAGAGCCATTCTTTTTCCAGGACGTGGGACCTAATCCAAAAGATTCCAGTGTTTCCTTTTCAACTATATTTAAAAATTGCTACAACTCAGTAACTTCTTCATGGTCCCCAGTTTCCTTTTTTCCTTTTTTAAACAAGGTTATCTATAACAAGTTTCCTGTGAGAGTCCTACCATGGTGTATTAGCTGTATCCAGGGACCTGTAACTTCTCCCCTCCGTTTTACAGATTTATAGTTTAAAAGGAGCTACTCCTGAGATATTGTACTTAATGAAATCTACCTGAGGCATCTCATTCACACCCAGACCTAATACTAATAATGGCATTCTGAATTTTGAGCTGAGTTTATGATAGCATGTGGACATTGAGAGGCTATGGATGGGTTTTACATGTGAGAGTGATAGAAATCGAAGGGACCAGAAGGAAGATTCTGATAGGCAACCTGTAAATTGGCCCTCAAATACCTTGAGCTTCTGGTAATTACATCCTTGCCTGCTCCCTTCACCCAGAGTGTGAGCTGGATTTATTGATTTTATTCTGGCACAGAACATGATGGAGTTCGTGGGATGCCACTTTTGAAAGAATATCTCCAAAGAATGATGTCTTCCTTCTTGGGCACCCTTTCTCCCTCTCTTGGTTGATTCCTCTGCAGAAACCTGCTGCCACCTTGGAAGGTGCTCTATGGAGAGGCACACACAACAAGAAATCAATGTCTCTGGCCAAAATCCAGAGAGGAACTACAACCTACCAAGAGTCATACGAGTGATGCACCAAGTGGATCTTCCCACAGTCAAGTCTCGAGACGACTGCAGCTCTGGCCTATATCCTGACAGCCACCCTGTCAAAGTCCCCAAGCTGGCGTCAACCAAGTCATTTCCATTCTTCTCTCTCTTTTCCAGTGCTGTTGATCAGACATTCCCTTATTCTTGACCCAAACCATGAAATGACAAATACTTACAAAACAGTCCCATTCATTTATGATTTCACTTACTGAGGTTTCAGTTCCTCATGGTCAATGGTGGGTCAAAAAAACATTAAATGGAAAATTCCAAAAATAATTTATAAGTTCTAAATCATGCACTGCTCTGTGAAGGATGGTGAAATGAATCTTGCATCATTCTGCTCAGAAAGTGAACCACCCCTTGGTCCAGCGTATCTATGCTTATAAATGCTACCTGCCTGTTAGTCACCTGGTGGTCCTCGTGGTTATCCAATAAACTATTGTAGCACTGCAGCACTTGTGTTCAGTTAACCTTTTTCTCCTTAATAAGACCCAAAACTCAAGAGTAACGATGCTGGCAATTCACATACCCCCCAGAGAGGCCATAAAGTATTTTCATTAAGTATCGACTCACATCATAAGAAGAAGGGTTGAATACAACACAATAAGTCACTTTGAGAGAATAGGAGACCACCTTACATAACTGTTATTACCAGAGATTATTATAATTGATCTAATTTATTAGTAATTATGAATCACTCTTTTTCCTCTGGAGAAGAGGCCAAAAGCCAATGGGTTTGTTATCTTTCCATCCCTGGGATGAAATACCTGAGATAAGCAACTTACAAAGAAGAAAGATTTAATTTTGGCTCAAGGTTTCAGTCCATGCTTGGTTGGCCAGTGGTAAGGCAGAACTTCATGGCAGGGAACAGGTGGTGGAGGATGGCTGTTTACCTCAAAGCATCTGAAGAAAAGAGGCGGAGAGAAGAGACAAAGGGCCCAGGTTTCCAGTGGACCCCCTTCAAGGACATGCCCTTAAGGACATAATTTCCTTCCCCAGCTCCTAAAGATTCTACCTCCTGTCAACAGCATCAAAGGCTGGCAATAAAATCTTAACAAATGAACCTTTGGAGGGCACTTCAAATCCAAACTATAGGAGCCAATATCAGTTTTTCAGATCTCTGTCTTCCCTTTCGTGCCAAACCACAATACAGATGATTATCACATCACTAAAACATTAACAGGAGGCTCATTCATACAGAGACAGCAGGAGAGAGAATCTAAGATTTGCAAGTAATTACTAGATGCTATGTGTTTACTCTATGACATCTCATTTATTTATCGCTTTAAAAAGGGATTTGTAAGATAGTCTTTATTCTTGTTTTATAGATAACAGACCTGAGATTCAGAGTGATTAACGACTTGCCCAGGATTACAGTTAGCAGAAACAGAATTTGTTTCCCAAGTACGTCTGACTACAAAGACGGTGTCTTCTATGCTCTCTGCCAATATCTCATTAGGCTTCTGTGATGGTTTAGATATGAAGTGGGTCCCCCTAAAACTCATGTGTGAGACAATGCAAGATAGTTTAGAAGTGAATGATTTGGTTTAGAAAGGCTTAACCCAATCATTAATTTACTTGAATAGATTAACTAGTGGTTAACTGTATGCAGGTGGGGGATGGTTGAAGGGGGTGGGTCACTGGGGGCATGCTTTGGAGCATATAGTTTTCCTTGGTTAGTCAAGCTCTCTTTATCTCCCTCTGCTTCCGATACCATGTCCTGAGCTGCTCCCTAGGCCACACTCTTTCACACTGCGATATTCTGGCTCACCTCAGGCCCAAAGCACAGGAGCTGGCTATCTATGGACTGAGGTATTTGAAACTATGAGCCCCAAATAAACTTTTCTTCTTCTCTAAAATTGTTCATTACAAGTCTTTTGGTCACAGATGTGAAAAAACAGACCAAAACACCTTCCTTTCATTAGACTGAGAAAGGAAAACTCTTCTCATATACTATATGCAAATAACATGGTAATGGCGCACTTTGCCAGGGCCTACAGGGCTTGTCCTAGAGCTTTCAACTTTAGAATCATTCATGTCCCAGCTGTATCTTATGGGTCTTTCTGGATTTTTGGAGCCTCTTACACACTGATATTTCTGCTTCTTATATTTATAATAAAGGAAGAAACAGAGTCATAAGTGTAAAACCTGGTCAGAAATAATCTATACTCAGACTACTCAAAAAGGGGGCTGCAAACCATCTGGTCTACTAGTTGGTAGCAGTTCGAGAGAAGAAAAGGACAGTAAAGAAATGCAAGAAGAAGCATCTAGGAGCCTTACAGCACCTTGAGGTTGCCATACCCTCCAAGTGTGACTGGCAGCTCCTCTGCCTGAACAAGGCCTGGGCCTATCTCAGAGCTGCTCTGCTGAGGTACTGCGTCATACGCACACTAATCAGGAACAATGGATAAAATCCAAAAAATCGAAAAACCTATCATTTACAGTAAATAATCTGGGAAGCACTGACTACTTAGCAGGGTCAGTTTATATGCTACTCGGGGTTGGGGTCGTTCCTTTCTGGCTAGAGTCATCTAGCAAGGGCTGGTGTTCTGCAGAATCCTCGACGGCTCCCTTTGCTGCCTAGATCATGCTTGGTGCCAAATGCCATACCTGATGTGGGATAAAGTGATATCCACAGGGCCAGGACACAACTGGAAGTGGGGAGCAGCACTAATGGAGTAGAGACAAAAGCCTGGAGAGTGCCAGGAGACAAGTTCTTGCCTTTCTCCAGGAAATAAGCTGAGCTCAGACAAAGTGAGCGCCTGCTCCGCAACTCCATCACACACCCTGAAGTGTTTGTTCTCCTTCTCGGCTTCCTGCTCCTTTTCCTCACAGTAGCTTCCCAGGGACTGCCTACCTCAACTATTTACTCAGATAAGGAAATATTTCACTGGGCTCCAGCTCTGTTTCTGAAGAGCCTGGTCTAAGACGCACACTGGGCGACCTGGACCCAGGTAGAGCTATCTCATGCTTTGGTCCAGTGGTTCTCAAAGTGTAGCCCCCAGATCTGCAATACGGACATCACTAGGACATTATGAGAAATACAGATTCTTGCGTGGCACCGTAGGATGACAAAATCAGAAACACTGGGAATGGACCCCAGCAATCTGGATTTTAACCAGTTCCAGATGATTCTGTTGGCACCCAAGCTCGAGAACCACTGCTTCACACTGACAATGAGTATTAGAAACAGCAACTTCTTCTTTTCTGATTTTACTAGTGCATTATAGTTATCCATAATAGTGGGATTTATTTTGAACATATTCCTATATGAATGGAATATAATTGTCTCCATTTCAGTCTCTAGTACTTGTTTCCTCCTGCCCCCCCACCCTGTTTCTATTCCTCTTCTCAATCGGTCTTCCTTCTATTTATTAATACTTTTAAAATTAATGCTTTATGATATACATACAGATGGGATTCACTGTGACATATTTATATAGGTGCATAGCATAATTTATTCTATTTCATTCCACTGTTTCTGCTTTTTCCCATTCCTACCCTCTCCCCCTCAACCCCCCCTCCTCTGCTTTACTGATCTACCTTAAATTTTCATCAGGTTCTCTCTCTTCACCCATTTTTTCCCTTATCCTGGTCTATCTTCCACACATGAGAGTAAACATTCAAACCTCGACTGTCTGAGTGTGGAAAAGGCATCTTAAAGTGCAAAGTAATGCTAAGTCTTAGCTCATGAATGGCCCATTTTTTAGGCAATATCCTAATGTTAACTTGATAATGGGATCCTGGCACGTACTATTAGCTGAAGCAGAACATTTCTGTCATAGTACCAGATTAACTGAAAAAAGAAATATTGCATATCACATCTGTCATGACTTCCACTCTTTTTAAACCATCCCTTTGTTTTATATTTCTTCATAACTTAGTCCAATACCGAGGAAACCCAACCCTCCGGATAAATGTCCTCGCCCCTTGAGAATGGAACTGCTGTTTCCATGAGTGCTTGGTCCATTTGACTTCTCAGCACATCTTGCCTCTTTGTTCTACCTTCCAAATAATAACTATTTTGTCTTAAATAAAGTATATCAAACCTAATTTTTAGAATTTTGTAACACACCATAGGTCTCCCCAGGGCTCTGGGCTGTTGATACCTTCAGATTTATAATCAGTGCTCTGATCTGCAGTTCTGGCTGCAAGTTAGAATATCGGTTCAATCTGTAGCACCACACATACACACACAATACCACTTGGGAAGTTTGAAAACCTACCCATGCATTTGGCTCCAGACTAAAGAAATTGATTAAGTTTGATTTATTTTGTCTGGGAAAGAGCCCAAGTATTTTTTATGTTAAAAATCCTACAGGTATATTCTAAAGTGAAGCCAGGGTTGAGAAACACTGAGTCTAACTCTGAATGTCTCTGAGTTTTGCTCTTTGACCTCACAAGTCTCCAGCAAACCCACTTAGTATTTCAGATATTTCTGCTTTACAAAGTCAACTTAAAAGGACTTCCACCATCATCACTTCCTTATAGCAATCTTGAAGAGTTCTAGTAATATTACATTCTGGAAATTGAAGTAAAGGATAAATAAGAGTCTATTTAAAATTATTCTGCAACTGCATCTCCAATAGACACAGAACTCAGGCTTACCGTAAAAATGGTTTGCAACCTTTTTTTGTAGAATTTTACTGCCTCGCTCATTTCCCTCTCTAAGCTATAGTCCCAGCAATCTTGGTCTGCAATAATGCAAGCCCAAGGACCCCAGCCTGGTGTTCTCCAAGGTGCGTGACACCATGGGAGGAGTCTGAATGTTTGCATGCAGCTCCTGGATGCAGTCTCAGGAGGCCAAGAGCCAGCTCTGGAGGAAGGATGCGAAGAAACACTTGCTCTGGAGCCAACACCCAAGATTCTGCACCCCTGCCTTCAGCCTTATTCTGTGGGTTGGCTTGTGCTGAAATTTCTCTGTTTGATTCTCACCTTCTATTCCCTGAGTGAAAATCCCATTATCTCTAACAGCTGTGTGTCAAGAAAAGACATGAATTTTGTGTAACAACAAAAGGATCAGATACTTGTTTCTCCAGGTAGCCTTAGGCAAAACCATTTTATCTCACTTTCTTCATTTATAATATAAAGACTTAACTTCCTGCAGAAAGAGGGATAGGTACTTCAGGGTGGGAAACTTTAGAAAAATGAATTAAATCTCTACAAAACAGAAGCAAGTTTATAATTATATGTTTAGGGGGAAAAAAACAGCCTGGACCCAGAAAATTTTACAAATATGCTGTCGAAATATTATTTAAAATTTACCATTTTCAGATAAATTCATAAAGGAAAAGAAAACCACGAAGGTGACATACTCCACTTGTGTAAGCTTTGAAATTGATTTCTGAAGCATCAGAGCTTGCTACAAAAGAACTTCACAGTTTAATTAGGATGGCTCAAATCCAGGGTCTATATTTAGGATAAGCTGGAAATTAGAGTGTAGAAAAGGAAATCACCCAACTAGAGTCTAAATTGTTGGAGGGTGGGGGTAATGGAAAAAACGCTACAGCTTTTCTTAGCTAACCATAAAATTTCATAACTTTTGTTTTTCACTGAACACAAACTGAATAATCTCTAAGGACTTTCCCTATTCCTTTGAGGAATGTATTTTTACCAAATTTCTCAAAATATGAACTTTTAAATCTGACTTCATATATGTTACCCCAATTCTTCTCAATACCTGTATGATCTGCCCAAGTCAGACGAATCTGGCATTTAACTTACAGCACATCAAAAGAAGCTCATTAAAATTCTGAATGTATATAAACATATTTTATACCGTTAATATTTTGGCTTCCACTTGAAGTGGTTGGCAGAGGACTCATGGCACTATATCATTAATTTCTTAAATATTCCTGTTTTCTTCTCATCATTGGTATATCATCAAATAAATTAGTTTGAACCCAAAATGTGACAGAAAGAACCATATGATTGATTTTTTTTTTCAATTTGTTTTTTTTTTTTTTTTTTTTTTGCTTCAGGAAATGTTTTGAATGATTTTGTTCAGCTTATATCAGCTTGCCATCCCATAATGTATTAGAGGAGTGCATGATTATTTGTGACCATAATTATGGTTTGGGGATGTCAAACCAGGGTGTTTTATCTTTTTTTTTTTTTTTGTCCTTTTTTTCTTTACAGTGACCTGGCTCTGAATTTAAATATCCTTGTCAGTAATTTTCCTAAAAGCAGTTTAAATGGTCTAAATAATATACTTAAAATTGTTAAGAAAATAAATCACTTTAGTGAACTGACCTCATCAGCAGAGGCTCTGATGCAGATGACTATACAGCCAGAAAGATGCAGAGAGAAATTAGCATCGCAAGAGTAGAGTTTGAAATTCATTCAAATTAAAGTTACTCGCCTTGGCTGAAGGTTTAATTTTAAATTACAAGGAAGGAAATAGTCAGGTAAAATAGCTCTTACCTAATTGTAACTAGCAAATAAATTGCAAATATCCGGTTTGGAGTTTGCATCTGCACTTGTCACATATTAGTGAATTAATTCCCCCTCATTTATTAATTTTGCAGTAGTACAAACATCATCCTACTCCATTATTCTAATGTCAGGCCCCTCATCCAGTTTGATGATTCAAATTTTAAAATGGCCAGAAATTCACCAAATCCCATCTCTCAAGACCAAGTCTAATTGAGTCCATTCACCTGCTTGGGTATTAATGATAATTATAGGACAACTGTGGGACATGGACACCACTCAACTCATTCGGTCCTGACCCTGCTAATTACTGATTGTTGCCCATGTTCTACAGGTGAATAAACTGAGGTGAAGAATGACTTGGCACTTCAGTTGCAGAACTTTACCACAGAGACCTCTTGCAAGTTGACGTTTCTATTTCCTATGCGATACAGGTCACTGTTCCTGGTTTGGACAAAGCAATTTTGGAAAGATGTAACTGACCTGCCCAGGAATTGCCTGACACCCACATGAAGAAATACACAGTTCTTATTGTTCTGAACCTGTTTTAGTAATTCAAGATCAAACTCAGAGTCAATAATTATCTTATATGGGAAAGGCAGGTTGGTTGAAATCAACATCTTGTGCTGCCATCATTTACTACCAAATTAGCTGATGACTGGAAGGCTCTGAAAATCTCATTGTTTATTGTAACTGAAGTTGAAAAACCTCGGTCTTAACGGACAAAAACCAACAACCACTTTAATACTTTTGGGCCAACTAATATAAATGTGAGCTGGTGATTTCCACAACAGGGGAAGCAAGCCGGGCTGGGGGAGGATGTCACACTAGGTACTGAGCTTTGTACCCAGATACATGCAGCAGACCCCAGGAACAGGAGCCAGGGACACCATGAGCTGCTAGTTGGCAGGAAGCTGTTCATTTTACAAGCACTGGTGACGCCTTACGTGGTGGCACAAGGAAAATGCAGAGACTTCCAGATAAAGGAGGGGCAAGGTCACTGGAAACCAGAAGACTTGAGGTAGAAAGCAATGCTGTGCCCAACACTGCCACCAGGTGGTCTTCCCTGCAAGACTTCATGCTTTTCTGATAATGATCTGAATCTAATCAAGTCTTGGACCATGGGTGTACTGCTAAATGACACTGGAGGAGTCAGACAAACCCAGAATGTGCAAATCTTCAGGTTTAATAGCCCACTGTCCTCAACAAATGAATTGTAGAAAGAAAAAAAAAATATGCAGAAATAGAAGAATGCAGGGAGAAGGGAAAACAACCTCACCTAAGACACACCAATAAAAGGAACCAATATGTAGATTTCACTGGGATTCTGAGATTCAAACAAACTAACTATAATTTTTTTTTTTTTTTGAGGGCTGGGGATATAGCTCAATGGTAGAGTATTTACCTAACGTGTGAGACCCTGGGTTCTAGCCCCAGTAACATTGAAAGAAAAACAAAAAAATTTTTTTGGAAAAGTATTGTTAGAATATCGAAAGAATATTGTTATTTGTTGAATCATGGAGGATGTCTTTCTTTAGACTTGTATATATGAAAATATTTCCAACATTTTTTTTAAAAATTCTTTTAATTTACAGAGGAAATAATTGATGATTCTGAATTATATTTAATGCCATATTTAGAAATATTGCTCTTCCATCCATTGTCACAAAATTGTCAAGCTCATCACATTCCTCATCACATTCGCAGGCACACACATTTACCACTTGGTTACTGCTAGCCACGACACGCCCTGCTGTAGTCAAATGCTACCAAAGAAAGCCAGCCTTTGGAACAATCACAATTTTACTAACCAACCCATCTGCAATTCACTTGGAAAGTCTATAGACCTTAGGAATCTATTTTTCTGTCTTCTCTGAATAGAAGCTTTTTCCTCATGAGGAGGAAAGTCAACATGGATTAGCGTTGGTCTAGAGCACCAAAAATGGAGTGGAGAGACAGAGGTAAATCTGGTCTCAGACATGTGGCAGCTGAACCTGTGAACTGGGCTACAGACAGGCTCCTCCTGCCCCTGCCCCCAGGAGCTGACCTTCAGCCTGGGCCAAACCACAGATTCCCAAAACATTGTTTGCTGACCTCCATTCACCTCTGCACAAAGGACTTTTTCTCTCAGACTACCCAGAGTCTGAGACCACACCCAATTCCTTTCTTACAAAATGGTGTACCTTTTGCCAATACCAATCATTATTCCTTACCAATGAGTGATGCAATTACAGACACCTTATCCCCCCACCCCTTCCCTGTTAAGCGATGAATACTGTCACTATTTTGTAAAACCTTGGAGCACATTTTCAAGGCTGCTTGGATATCTGTGCTTTCCTGAATGACACTCCTACTTAGACCCCAATAAATGTCATTTTCTTTCTCCTTCACCAGGTTGATTTTATTCTTTGTTGACACCATTTGAGTTTATTTCTATGACACGGAACGACAGAAAACAAGCATGTGAGATGTCCCTTTCTTGTTCTAAAGATGCAATTTCTTGGACACAACTTAGCATATGTCTCCAGTAACTGTGAGTAAAAATAGCTTTGATGATAAAATTTAGTCTCTAAACTCTGAAAGTCAAATTTGACATTTTGTTTGATTTTTAAAAGAAGTAGTGCCCACACAATAATAGCATCATATTTATGGGTCCAGGAAATAAAATCAGAACCTTCTCATGAAACTGAGCACCAATCAGCTTTGATTGTCTGGTCTTCTTTTGTAAGACTAAGAACTCTGACCCTAATGTGAACATTGGTTTACAAAGTTTAAGGATAGGAAGAAAAAGAGAAAATGCCCAAACAAGAAAAGGTAATAAAGATCTTTTTTTTTTTTGACCCACTGAATTTTTTAAATTCCACTAAAACTAACTTTAAAAATATCTCCAGAAGTCTTTATTGGTTTTTCATACTGTTTTATTTGCTTGGGGGTGAGGATTACATAAATAAACACCAAATATGGTAATCCTCTTATGTTTCTGAATCAAAATTACATCATGAGATTAATAAGGGCTCAAAAATTATTTGTTAATTTTCAACGATTAAAATCGCCATTTCTATTCATCCAAGGCAAAAAAAAAAAAAAAAAAGTTTGGCTTCATGAGTTTCAGAAAAGTCTCCATCTCGGATCACATCTGATCAGATCGGAGAGACTTTCTTAAAACTTTCACTGGCCTCTTGTTTGAAGTGTGAGCTGCACCCCAGGACAGAGGCTCTGCTCCGTAGCCGAGGTGACAATCAGAATGGTGAGCACGACCGTTTATCTCATCACTTAGCTTCCTCCTCAGTTTTAGAGTGGACACACACCACTCCGGTGTGGTGAAGGCCCAGGCAACTCCCTCCCAGAGCTCAGGGAGAAATAAGAGGGTGGAACAGTAAGAAGCCAGCCAGCAGGGGTGCACTGCCCACCCACTCTCTGAGGTCAAGATCACCGGTCACCCAGGTGGAGTCCAGCTCGGACAGGAGAAGGAGATGCAGGCGAGACTCCTTCCCCGTACCCCTGTCTGCCTGTACCTTCTGCTTGAGACCCCCTCACTGCCTAGAGAACGTCCCCGTCTGGGTCACCCTGCCAACTCCTGCACACTCTTCCTGTCTCCGATTCACTGTCGGTTGCTCTCGAAGCCTCAGCCCCAATCGAACCCTTCTCCTGCGAAGGGGAAGTCCCTCTGAGGATCTCCTTCTGATAGTTGGGTTTTCCGTTTGTATTGGTGTGGTACCCTAGTCACTTAATGGCTAAGCACATTCCCTGCTAGGATACAGGAGTGGGCAGGGCCTGTCATCTCCACGGCTACACCCTGCGAGCTTGCACACAGTAGGTCCTGAATAAACATGTGTTAGAGCAGTGTTACAGAATCCAACAGGAGTGGCAGGCATCCCCCTCAATGGGAGAAGTGCTGGGAGGGGACCTGTGTTGGAGAAGGTTTCCAGGAGAAACCACCTTTTTTTTCCCAAATTGTAGACACCCAGAGAGACCCACAAAGATAAGGGCAATAATAGCAGAAGTCTGTCAGTTGGTTACAGTGTAGCTGGCAGGACTCATGGATTCCTTCTTCTACTCCTTACAGCCGCCCTGGAGAATCAGGAACTAACTCTTCCCACTTGACAACAGAGACAATCTACACACAAGGAAATAAAATGAATGTCAAGGTCACACTGCTAGTGGGTGATGGACAAATTTGGGCAGCCAGTGCACTGCTTTGACCACCACACTGAGACCCCCACCCAGTACCTCTAACAGAGCTGATTTGATCTGATGGGAGAGGGAGGCTTTCTTAAAAACTTTGTCTGTATGCCAGTTACAGATGAACTGGCACCCAGGGAGAGCAAGAAAACACAGAGAAGGATCTCTTCTCTAAAGAAACATTATTATTGACATTTCCTTTTGGGGAGCCACTTATTTTAGCCTGTAGCATCGGGATCCGTGTTAATAAATGTTCCACAAATAATTGTTGAATTATTCAGTCGATATGGGGCTCCTGCTAGTTCTGGCGCACTGGTACTGGTACACTGTCGCTCCCTAGGACCAGGGATATGATGAAATAGGGAGCAAAAACAGAAGGAAGCTCTCTTAGGACAAGGGGTGCCTTCCCACTCTTGGCTCCAGCCATTGGGGCTTTCCACCAGGAGACCAGAGGACTTGCAGTCCGAAGTAACACTAGGACATCCACGGCAGCAAAGTGATGAACGTGACTAACGGGGTGGAAATCCCTTTAACCCGGACACAAGTTGATGCAGGAGATGTGGGGAGCCCCTGCTCCCCTCACTGCCGCTCAGCTTTGGCCCTGAGAGGCCAGCACAGAGACCCTGGGCCTGAGATGTCAGCGAGGGCACAGCAGGCACAGGCAGAAGACAGCCAGCCATAAGGAAGAAAGTACATGTGGCCCAAGGCACTGGCCTGACTCCAGTCTAGAGTGGCCATCCCATGTCCCTGTTTTGAGGAACTGGCAGGCAATCCAGGCCTCCCACCTGGATGTAATTAGCTATCAATGGACTCCAGGAATCCACATGCAAATATACCAGTAATGCAACCTTAGCTCTTTTCCAAAGGCAGAATTTTTTTTTTTTTAATCTCATGCAGGAATAGAAATATCTGAGACAAGGTGACCTCTGCTGACCATTAGGTCACCATAGAGGTTCCTGGTCACAAGCCACTATCCATTAATCACCCTGACAGGAGCAATTACAAAGCAGACATTCTACAAAGGGAGAGCTGCATTTCCATGTTACAAAGGAACCAATGAGGAAAAGGGTAACTGGAAGCATTTTTGGAAAAATTCATACTATAATCCCCCAATTCCTTTTATTTAGGACCAGAAGCAGGTATGTATTTCATCCATTCGCTTTATAAATATTTACAAGGCATACTATAGGAGGAGAGGAACACTTAAACAATGAGTATTTAGGAATAAGAGTGTTACACAAACATTTGAGCATTAAGCAATTAAGAGAAAAACATTTAAAGGCCAATGCAAGACTTTGTGTCTGCTTCCAAGAGGTCTGCAACTAATTCTGAAGATGCATCAAACACTAGTGTGCAGATAAATGGGAAGAAGGGCCCATACAGGATAAATGATGAGTGAATGGTTCATCCCAGCAGTGGTATAGGACCTGGGAGAAATGAGATACCACTGAAGGTCAAAGAAGCTTCAGGAAGGGGCTGGGGCCTGGGACCTTTGAGAAATGTGGAAAATACCAAGGAGAGAAATTTTCACCTAAAAAAAAGTAAAATGTGTTAGGAGAGACACTTTAGAGAAGAAGTGTGTGCAAAATTGTGAGAAATAAAATGAATGAGGTAAGCAGCTGGAACTATACCAGGAACAGACTCAATCTCCAACTGTGTATGAAATTTTGCTTCATCATTGACCGGCTAGCAAAAGAGATTGGACTCTGGGAGACTTGAATAGAAAGGAGAAAGGGGACTATTTACTTCAGGTCTCATAGCATTTTTTGATGGGTTATCCCTGCGCACCTGAGCTCAGGATGGGCCTCCCTGGGATGTCTGGGAGTCTTGGCCAAGAGGACTCTCAAGCACCGGAGCTTACCATGCACACGACTCAATGTCCATGGCTTTGTATCTCAGCGTGTGTCCATTTCAAATTCCCTATTTTTTTAGATAACACATCTCTCTGCACGTGTTGGAGCCTGCACCCTGTGTCAACAGTCGTGACCAAGGAATTGAGTCATTGGCTTTCCTCTATGTCAGGATGGTCCCAGGAGAAGAAGAAATGGCAGATACCCAGCAACCACCAGGGTAACTACTTCTGAGTAAATGCCTACTGGGCACCAGGCATGGTGCTATGTGATGAGAAAGCTGCACGTGGTTGCTGCCTTCGTGGAACCTAAAAATTGAGTGATATTGCCCAACTACAAAGTGACGCCATCCTGCAGGAAATAGGAAATCACAGGGATATGCCGCAAGGGGGAATAAAACCGAAACAGGGCTTTCAGAAGAGCCTTCTGTCAGGGAAGCGTACTTTGAATTCAACTTGGGGTCAGAGATGTCTGTGACCTGATTCCCAACCAAATTCACAGTATATATTACATCTGCACGATCCTAGCCCCCCGCCCTACATTTCTGAGGCTGTAGATTGAGGTGGAGCCTTTGGGATTAGAGTTTGGGGCAAGCTCTTCAGGATACTCAGGAGCTGCTGCAGTTAGAAACCCAGCAAGCAACCCTGATAGAGATCTCTGTGGGGCAGTGGGACAGACCCAGGAGGCAGAGTAACGTTCAAAATGGCATTGCCAGTTTTGATCTGTTCAGGAAAGAGGGACAGCACCATCAAAGGGAATCAAGAAAGAGATAAGGGGGCTGGGGTGGTAGCTCAGTGGTAGAGTGCTTGCCTCTCACGCATGAGGCTCTGGGTTCGATCCTCAGCACCACATAAAAATAAATAAATAAAATAAAGATTGTGTCCATCTACCATACATATATATATATATATATATATATATATATATATATATATATATATACTCAAAAAGGAAAAAGAAAAGGGATTTGGAAGATTATAGATAATGACTCTTGAGCCTAAGCCAGATATTTGAGCAGAACTGGTCTGGAGCCACAGGGGCTACAAACTAGAACGTGGAGCTGAAGAACGGGCTTCCTCCTGGAAGTCATCACCCCTCTTACACACATGGGGAATTCTGCAGGAGCACCGTTTATTCAGAATGAAATTAAAATATTAAAACCATAATGAAACCTAAACAGCACTTCAGCGATGCATCTGGATTCAGATTTAACCAACTGCATCAGGTACTTTCATGAAGACTACTTTATGTAACCTTCCCAATTACCCTGTCACGGAACTGAGTCTCAAAGCTTGAAATTATGTAAATTCTCCAAAGTCACATATACAGAAGGATGCCACAGCTCGACTCGAAACCTCAATTTCTGGATTCCTGCGTCCTTCCCCTGACAGCTCGTTACCTCCCCTAATTCAGAAACGCACAAATGAAAATACAGGTCGAGTCAAGGAAGAGGATAAAACCTTGTGTGGCCATTGGCACTTTAAAAGGCAGATATCTGTCTCTCTAATGTCTCTGTGGGTACCGGTTCAACTTCTATTTTACTTTCTAAAACTTGCAAAACCAGGTGACCTTAACAGCTCAAAGACAGCAGATGTTGAATATTCGCAGCATTGGTGTCTGTGAAGGGAGCCTCTTAGATCCATGTATGTCATGCCACATAGCCGCTGTGCAGTTTGGGTTCAAGCTCCTCTGTGGGGGCGCTGCTTGCTGAAGCAGTTCCGTCTCTTCCCAGTATTAATAATTCCACAGTGACATCTGCTGGGAACAAAGAAGAGCTCAGGCCCTGGTTCGGCTGTCCAGCAGGAGACCTCACAGGCTGCCCAGAGGGGCTGGTCTGCAGGGTGTGTGTAGCAAGTGGTCACCACTTGTCCCTTGTCCTTTCACATCTGGCTGGTATCACAGAGAGAGGGAAGGAGTTCCCATGTGAGTCATATCCAGACCCTGGTATCCTGTGGGGTAAGGCCAGGGTCTCCTTCAGCTCCCAAACAAAGACCTGCAAATGAAGGGGTGCCCTGGCAATGCCTCACTGTGATGTCTCTCCTTCAGCTCCCTGCTTTGTCTCTGCGTGTAGCTGTAAATTCTCTCCTCAACACACCACTTCTGACACCACTGCTGGTTTCTCCATGGATCTCCAGGACCTCAGACTTAATAGCAAAGTAAGACTTGAAAAAAAAAAAAAAAATCCCCAGCATCATCAAGAAGACAATGCGTCCCTCCAGAAAGTGCCAAAATGTTTTAGAAATACGTGGCAGACAACAGAGTCCTTGCATATTGCACCAGGCAGGAGAGCGATTTATGGAAAGTATTTTTTTTTAACTGTGAGGAGTGATGGGAAAGCCACTTACATACATGTGAATGGAAGATTGGTCAGTTATGTAGTTCGTGAGGTGGCACATCTAGAACACGTTATAAAAAGTGAAGTACCACCAACAGGGGACGCCTAAAACCCGACCTCTGGTTTCAGTTCTAACTCCCCCTACGGCTGGGAGTTTTCTGCTTTCTCGGAATGTTTTGCTTTCTGGAAAAGCACACAGAGTTAGAGCTGCAGTGTCTTTTTCAAGGGTTCCTTTTTTTCACTACTGTTCTTCATTTTTGTTTTGTCCCTCCACTTCTCATCGCAGCCTTGACATTGAGATGGCCTGACGCTAAATGCCCCTCCCCACTCTCTGTGCCTGACCCGGATCACCCTGCATTCACAGGAATTCCTGCCCCTTCATTTGGGTACATGGGTCCTTTGGAGAAGAAGGCAGCAACCATCCAGTCTGGGTCCTCCATGGAGGGGAATAGCAATTCCTTCATTTCTCCCTGGAATATGTGCTGTATTGATTTTACAACAGGAAAATACAGCAACCATAAGGTCCAGTGACCTCTCATTTAGGCACACACTTTCCTCTAAAGTTATCCAAGGATATGTCTCTTCCACCCCTTGTGCTCTCCCGCCCATAGGCACACCCCTCCCTCTCCTTTACTCTGTCCCAACCACCACCCGCCCTCTTTTGAAATGTGCTCAAAGGCCTTTTGGGGAAAGTTCCTGTTTTTTCAAGAGGATTTCTTTATAGATGGAATGCGCCCTCTCGTGGCAACTTTCAGCCTGCACTTGTAGGATTTTTGAGTAGTTGGTTCTGATGCTTCCTTCCAAGAATGCATCCAGCCTAGTTCTATGAACTGACGTACATCCCATTCCTTGTGACTGCTTTTCCCAGTCTTCAGCCTTCCCGAGAATCTTTCTTTTGTGCATTGTTACCTGTGCAACTCATTCTCTTGGGTCGGCTGCCGGAAAATTAATCTGCCATCCTTCAGCCTCCTGTGGTTCTCTGTGGTTGAACTACAGCTCTTCTGACTTCAGAAGTCCTAGGCTGAGAAAGACGGTGCCACTCTGGCCATCCGACTCTGAGCACGGAGGTGACACTTGAACCACCTTCTTTACCAAGGGCCAGGCTCAGTTTGGTTGGGAACTAGAGCTACCTACACTGCTCCTGTGTGAGTTTCATGGTATTTCTACCTTCACCCAAGAAATCATATCATTGGCCGAGTTGGTCATGTCTCATACCTGCCATTTTATAGTGCTCAATAAAAGAAAAACTCCCAAAAGACAAATTTTTTGTAGATTTAGGAAAGGGTCTGGGATGTAGTTAAAGTTTAGATTTAAAAATCTACTCTTGAAGCAGCTCGATTTAAGCATTCCACCTTGAATAAATATGTCAGAACATCATATACATATCACACACACACACACACACACACACACATATACTATTAATTTTAATTTAAAAATAATTTAGACTTTAACGATGGGTATTACTTGAAGACACTATAAACAAAGAAGTTGATGTTGATCCACAGGTGCATAGCACTGCAATCGATACAGGAAACCCATATAGCTGTAAAAACACTTTGATGTCCTCTGTGGGATCAGGATCAGTCAGAAAAATGCACGTATTTAACACCCACTGTTTATGCCATGTAAAACAAGCATAATTACAAAGGCAAGAAAAGAATACTAATCACCCAGTACTGGTGGTCAAATGCAGAAGGGATCAAAACAAGTAGATGAAGAGCAATTGGGAATCGGTTTGTCAGAAACATAAAAACACTGGCACAATTACCCCCACTGACTTGATTGTTAGTGACTGATAAGACGCATGCTATTCACAGATGAAACACAGGTCTTGGTTTTTAGCATGTTGGTGAGGTATTTTTCTGCTTTGGAGAAGATGATGATTCTTTAACTTGACTTCTCTCTCCTTCTCCATTTTTCACAACTACAGTGAATCCCCGGTATATCCTCTTGCTGCGCTTGTTGCCCTTGTGCGGGGGTGCGGGTGTGTAGGTTGATGCAGCAGGAGTGAGAGCCGTTTATTGTAGGATTTGAGTGCTATTTATACATTTTGCACAGCTTATCTAATTAGCATAAAATAGATACAGCAGTCAACCAATAAGGAATCTCCACACTTAAGGGCTCGCTTTTGTTACTTTATAAACCACTCCCTCTGGCATTTTGCCAGGCGCCATCCAGACTTGTTTACAGACTTTAACATTTCTCTGGCAAAATAACAGGTGCCAATCTGACTTGTTTATAGACCTTAACACCCTTGCTCTGCCAGGGAGTTGGGTAAGGTCCCCAGATATGCCTGAACAGTTGTGAGATCCTCATGGACTTGTGTCATCCACTTTATTTCACCCCAGGACCTTCCGTCCAACCTCTGCACAGCCCCTGACTTGTTTTTTCTAGAACACACCTCTGAACTGATTCCTGATTTAAAAATGGTCATTGACCCCACATGATCCACTACAACAGTAGCCAAAGTGTCTTCAGGGTTTTGATTCCTCAGGACTTTACTACTGTCAAATGAAAAGCAGCTATGTATTTAGAAATGAAAATGGGTACTGTGAATTCCCAGGGGCAGACAGAATGGATGGAGACATATGCAGATCTTCTACCTCAGAGTCCTGCCCTGACTACCTGCGGCTGAATGAGCCCTCCTCCTCTGCACACAGGTGACATTTTATACATACATTTCACACATCCCACGCTGTGTAACACCAATTTAGTTATATGCTTATGCACTAATAGAATATGAGCCCTCGAGAGAAGTGACTACGTCTACCATGTTTGTAGTCCAACACAGCAGGGTTTGAAACCAAGGAAAACAAAATAATCAATAATTTCCCTGACTCCACTAAGTTAGACCTAATGGATGATGAAACTTGAGTTTTCCTGTTTAGAAGTTTGAGACTAATTAAAGTTACATCAAACTGGGTAAAAATAGATACATCCAAGTAGCCCAGGATAATTACATGTATTAAGAAAAAGGAAAAAAGACTAAATTTGTAAACAGTCATCCCTAACTGGTAATCTGGATTTCTAAATAGCACTAACTTCACAGTGAAGGGGAATATTAGCCATGAGTAGAGCAGTTCTACTACACCTTTCTTTTTCTGAATCACAAGGAGCTGAAGCAATGAACTATGTTCATTTTTACTTAATTCTATTCTGAAACAATGAAAGAGGTTTAGTTTAAGACAGAGTCCTATCTGCTACCTGACACAGGTGTGGTACAAGGATAAGAAAAAAAAAAACATTCACCCTGGACAGGGCCAGCTTTCTCGGCAGGTGACCTGTTAAATTCTCTGGCCTCACATTGGTTCAAGGCGGTGCTGCCGCCATCTTGAAATTCTCAATGGTTTTTCAACCAGGGTCCCATGCTTTCATTTTGCACTGGGGCCTACAAATTATGAAGACAGTCTAGCAGTGGAGAGCGCCCAGAAGCCACCTCTGCCTCCCCACACAGGCAACCTCCCTAGAAGTTCCCTGCCGAGAGCAGAAAGAGAACACAACAGGCAGGTATTCTGGGGTCCCCAGGAAAAGAAGAGTTCTGTAGCTACAGCAACCCACTTAGGCACTCAAGGTTCAGGATCACCCACTTCCCCCACCAGTGATGGAATCGGGGTCACTCTTTGTGAATTGGGCTGGCAACAAAAAACACCACACAAACACAAAAAATACTTTTTTTCAGGGGTCAGGGACAGCTCTGAGACCTCAGGTGTGTCAGCTTCCACACTGGTGGGCAAGAGGACCAAGGGAGGAAAGAGGCAAGAGAGCAAGTGTACCCCGAGCTCCTGTTTTTATTAGGGGAAGTCATTCAATAGAATATTCCACCTAAACAAGGCAAAGGATTATGTTTCAACAAATGAAGGTGTAGCCCAGTCCCACTGGGTGATGCCCAATCCCAGAGCTGCACTTCCTCGATGAGCGACAGTAAAACCCACTTGCTTCACATTGCGGGCGCTGCCAGTTCCACATCCCCATTACTAAGGCTAAGGGGGTGGCTCAGCTCCTGCTCAGGGCAGACCCCGACAGTTCAGTGGTCTCTATTCTGCTGCAGGACTATGCAGCTAACCAAAGCGTACCTCTTCTGTTCCCATCCCCTGTGGTCACTTTGCTAAGTGTATCTCACAAGCAGGATCCCAGGCTCTTCCAACGTGACATCAGCATATCCCTGGAGTCGCATGGAGCCCTCCCAGAAATTCCACACTGCTCACTCTGGCCGCTTGCACACTCAACTTTGCCATCCATTTTAAGAATCCTCATATTTATTTTCTGCAACAGAACCCTCACCCACCTACAACAAATCATTCTGCACTCTATCCGAAGAATCTGGTTAACACCTTACTATTTGTGCTTTTTGTTCCCCTTCTAGTTCAAGTTAAAAGCAAGAATTTTTTCTTGTTTGTCTTAATGAACAACTTCATAATTGTTGACATTTTTGGAATTACAAGCTCTGAAATTAGGGAAAAAACAATGCAAACTTCACCTTCTTCTAACATTTGTTTTTAAAAATCGAATTGGGTTGGAACTAATGTTCTAAGAATTCTCTATGACATATGAAAAAAATTAGAAACACCACGGGGTATCAGGGAACTGGGAATGGAAACTACCTAAGAAAACAATTAAGGATGGAGGGAGGTGCCATATTACCTCAGGCAGAACCATTGTCTGCAGCTGGTGTTTGTGCACAGGGCAAGCAACAGATCTTTACTAGATCGTGAGGCGAAACTAAGTTTTACGTGTTGTGCTCAAAAAGGTGCTCTGATCTGAACACAACATTAAATGTGATAAAAATTAAGTACCATATTGGAGAAGCTTGGATTGACCATTGCATATCAGAATTCCTAGTGTAAAGCTGAAGAATACACACATTCCACTTTACACCAATTCTGATATGATTGATGGCTGAAGAGTTGCAAGGGGATTAGAGAGTATTGTTGATAGAGACCAGATTCTCTTTCCGTATCTTGCTGTATATAGCTGTGTGATTCTGAGTCCTTTTGCAGTTGTGAAATCCTCCCCAGGAGGGAGTGAGCAAGCAGACCACTTTTGTAACAATAGTGGGGTGATTTACTTTCCAATGTATGAATACTTGGCTTTGTGCTTGCTGTTAATGAATCTTGGACAACCTAGGTGACCTCTTGAGACTTCTATTTAATTGTCTGAAAAGTGGAAAGCTAAAATTGTAGCACTCACCTTTATATGGTTCGTTTAAGGACCAAAGGAGATCAGTGGTTAAGATGGTTATTCTGATGTGTGTCATTTAATTTGCTTTCAAAAATTATAGGAATATGAGATAGAACTATACAGCTATTACAACTGCCACCAACCAGAATATGCTCACACCACCAAATGCTGGTGAGGATGCAGAACAACTCTCAGTCCTTGCTGGTGGGGACTTTGGAAAATGAGGTGGCAGTTTCTTAGAAAACTAAATATACTCTTATTATATGATCCAGCGACTGCTTTTATTTACCAAAAAGGATTTGAAAATATATGTCCCCCCAAACACTTGCACATGAATGTTTATTGCAATTTAGTTAATAATTACCAAATGATGAACAAATCTTGCAATCAAGGTGTCTTTCAGCAGGTGAGTGGGTGAAAAATAAAATGGTGGTACAATGGAATATTAGCATTAAAAATAAATACACTACAAGAAGAAATGGAGGAACCTAAACTGCATATAACTAAAGTGAAAGAAGCCAATCTGAAAAGGTTACATGCTTCATGAATCCAAGTATATGATTTCTGGGGGGGCATGGGGGGAAGGAAGATTGTAAGATGAGCAGAAAGTGCCAAGGGCTAGTGAGGAGAAGGGAGGAACAAACATAACCCAGGGGATTTTTTAGGGCAGTAAACTACTCTAGATGCTACTATAATGGTGGATACATGCCACTATAAATTTGCCTAAAATAAAATACAACTCCGAGAGTGAACCTTCGTACAATCTATGGACTGTTTGTGATAATGTGTCAATGCAGGTTCACGTACCAGCCTAGTGGGGGATGCTCATGATGGGGGAGGCTGGGCAGGTGTGGGACAGGGCGTATGTTGGACCTTTCTGTATCTACTGCACAATATTGCTGTGAACCTAAAATAGGTCACAAAAATTTGATGTCTATTAACAAAACGCAAGCTACGGTTATTGTCTAAAATCTCTTCTAGCTGGAGATTCTGATGTGCTAACATGTAGCTAACATGTATTCGTTAGATGAATTTAAAATTTGCCTAGAGTTTGTGTCATTCAGCTTCTGGTGGTGAATTTGCAAAAGATGTCATAATTCTTGCTACCGTGTTTAGCATTTCCATAACACTTTTCCTTGATTTGGGTTTTTCTGTGAGCTATTACAATTATTGAGCCTTCCCTACTACCCGACCCCTACAATGGCTTTGTGTGTAGTTGATTACTATTATTATCCTTAATTTCCAAAGAAGGAAAGAGTCACAATGGGTCTTCACCCAGGAGGTGTTATTTAGGCCTAAATAACACCTCAGGTGAAACAGGTGAGGTACAATTTGCATCTTGGCATTAAATTAGAAGCAGACTCCGGGAATATTTTATTCCTGAGATAACAACCACCAAGTAGAAACACTGAGTGATAAACTAAGGGACCTTGGCTTTTGCAACAACTTGGTAATAAATACAGAGTTCAAGCCACCTGCTTCTATGTTGGTCTATTCTGGAAAGGAGAGGGTCCTATGCCACTGTAAAGGTGTGAATTGAGTAGCTGGACAAGTCAACAGCATTAAGTTTTGTGGATTCTATAACAGACCCTACACCGTCATAGCCATGTGACCTTGGAGAGTCCTTGAATGTTTTGAGTATCAGTTGTTGACCTTGCTGCTGTTGTGTTGTGTTGTGGTTGTTTTAAGATGGAGGTCTAACTATTGCTGAGGCTGGTTTGTGCTTTTTATTCCCCTTCTAGTTCAAGTTAAAAGCAAGAATTTTTTTTTCTTGTTTGTCTTAATGAGCAACTTCATAATTGTTGACATTTTTGGAATTACAAGCTCCGAAATTAGGAAAAAAAACAATGCAAACTTCACCTTCTAACATTTGTTTTTAAAAATCGAATTGGATTGGAACTAATGTTCTAAGAATTCTCTATGATATATGAAAAAATTAGAAACACCACAGGGTATCAGGGAAATGGGAATGGAAACTACCTAAGAAAACAATTAAGGATGGAGGGAGGTGCCATAATACCTCAAAATCAGAAGCCCCCCTCCCACCTCAGCCTCCCAACTAGCAGGGACTACAGGTGTACACCGCCTCGCCCAGTTCAGGTTGCTTTTTTCCCATTTATAGATTGGAAATGATACTGTCCTTGATTTTTTTCCACTCCTAAGGCTCAACTGCACCTGTTCAAGTGAGACAGTGTTTTGAAAATAGGTTGGGGACTGTGGAGCATGGGTGATAGGCATTCCTATAATCCATTTCACTTCTTCTATTCCCCCATCCTCTAGGTTCAGTTCGTAGTAGAGGATGTCAAGTGAAACTAAGGAGAAGAAAAAAGAAAATGTAATATGTGTCAATCAAAACAGCCTTAAGATAGTACCTAGACCCGTATTTTTCTTTAGGGAAACTGTACCATGTGAAACTCATTGATGGATAGTCTCTCAGCCTTAGAGTGGGGACCAAGGTACAATAGGGCTGGGAGATGACTCTATGAAGCAAGAAAGGTATTACAAGAGATATATTTAGACCTATATACATCCTGATGGTGACAAATCCTAGAGCACAGAAACTGAAAAAAATGCAAGTTCAACCAATGACCAAGGATTCAAGGCATTGAATCTTTGCTTAATGTACATGTATGCTATTTAACCATAGTCTACTAAATCAATAGTTATCATAAGGCTCCTTTGCTGACTCAGGACCTCGTCACCTAAATGGGACAAGTTGTATGCCATTGACTTAGCAGACTCCACCTTCTTCAATAGGTCACTGTTACCATGACCAGTGTGCACATGCTAACATTGCATGTCCCCGATACCAGGCATTGAGAAGCACACATTACCACGTGGTATTCTTTCTAAAAATCCATGACTCCAATCTATGAAAACATCACACCAAACTAAAACGGGCATGCTTGGCAAGGTACCTGACCTGTTCCTTTCAAGAGTGTCAAGGTCAAAATACCAGGGAAGATAGATAAATCTCGTCATAGATTAGAGGAGACTAAGGAAACATTGCAGTTAAGTTCAGCATGGGCTCCTATTGGAAGAAAGGCAGCTAAGATGTGAATAAGGTGTGCCATTGAGTTAGTATTAAACTTGGTGTTTTTTCTGAGATGAATTTCTGAAGGGTGTACATGCATAGTTTTATCAGATGTTAACATTGAGAAAACAAAGTGAGGGCATGGGGAATCTTTCTGCCCTGTCCTTGCAGGAGTTCTGCAAGTACAAATGTATTTCAAGATAAAAAGGGTTGTTGTTTTTTTTTAAAAAAAGATGGTGGTTGATTGGATTCTCTAGCCCCACTCACAACATCCCCAGGAGAAGGCAGAGCCAGGATTGGCTATGGCAGGGGAAGAGAAAGAAGACCCAAGCTGTCTGAATGCATGCAGAGGTTCAACATCGACATGGTTGTTATTTCCACAGAATTTATCCAAGACTAATTTATACCAGATTGTGAATAACTTCTTGAGAATTCATTTGGTAAGCACCTGCCAACAACCCTCTTCTCACTATCCACCACCTTCAGGCCCAACCTCCCAACTACTTAAAAATGGGGAGCCCCCTCCCTGAAACCCTAGAGTGTTCCAATTTTTGCGCAAACCACTGCAAAACATCAACTCTTTTCTTTTTACATTATTCCCATGAAGTGTGCCATTAGGGGCTCGGAATAATAAAGACTGCTGTCATAATTAAGCTCCGGGATGTATTTCAAAGACTCGCAGACATGAGAGATGAGGAAGACCCAGCGGGTCATCCAAGCCTGTCTCCCTGCCAGTGCAGGATGGCTGTGTGCAATTTGGCAGCTCTGTTATCAGGCTATAAAAATTCTAAACTATTCAAAAAATTATCACATTGTATAAATTATGACAAAAAAGTTTACCTTATTCCTGAGCAATTCTTGAGGGGTGGGGGGGGGAGTAAGTCACTGAATAGCTTTCTAAAAAACAATTACTCTCCTATTTAGAATGTATTTTCCAAGGTGAAAATGTGGTTATTTTCCACTCAGTGTGACAGCCTGTGCTTATTGTTATGCAGGACTCACCTCCCTGCATCTGATCATTTAAAATTTAGCACTGACCCCAGCTGTCCCTCAAATAATATTATAAACATGGATAGCGATAGTTCCAACTTCCTCTTCCTTTTATTGGAGTGCTGGGCTTGAACACAGCTTATATGATTCTGCCTTTGGCTCAGGCCTCCCAGCCCAGAGACTTCATTGTTTTAAGAATGAAGTCTGGGGTGAAACCCCTGCAAAAAGACCTTCAAAGAAGAACACCCGAAACACTTCACTGTCTTGAGTTGGCGGAGACCCATTTTCAAGCAGAATTGTGAAGTGACAATACTAATACAAAATAACTGAAAGGACATTCAAATCGAAAATAACTGCAGGACACAGCCGCATCAGATTCAACAACAGCAAACGTAGGAGGTATTTTCAGGGGAAAGAACTTGGAGGAACACTGACTCACTGAAAGGGGAGAGCCAATTCACAGCCCAGAAACATTTCCCTAGAATAAGTTTTGATTATGTCCAAACTGGAAAAAAAAAGAACAGAATAAAGGATGTAGGCAGACAAAAATCCAGTGAAACAGAGGACCATTTTCTCCATCCTAGAATGGCTGTCCTTCTGTCACACTGTCCTGCTTAAAATTGGGAGGGGGGGACCGGAGACGAGGACACAAAACAGGAAATACATCAGTACTCCTCAGGGTTTTTTCCCCTCCTCCGTTGTTTTATTTTTTACATGCTGGGAATCTAACCCAGTGCTATGTGCATGCTAGGTAAGTACTCTACCACTGAGCCACGTCCCATAGCTTCAGTAATTCTCTCTCTCTCTCTCTCTTTTTTTTTTTTCTTGAGAAGGTTCTACTTGGCATAAACAATTCACCTCAATATCATGCATAAGAAAATGTAGGTGTTCTCCTATTGGGGGAAAAAATGAGCATTGTGGCCCTAATTATTCTTTGCCCTCTTTTACAAGGACTCTACAGTCTTTGGGCACATCATGTTTCCAATACACCATGGCGAAGACCCACCTTAGGAAGCAGATCCCAAGAAGTACTCATTCTGCATGAGACATCCTCCTCACTCTTCTTTTAACAAGACTGCATGGAAAACATGTGTGTGGGTTGCACCCTGTTTCTGAATAAAAATCTAATTTTTCAGTTGGTTAGAAGACAGACTGCACTTTCCCAAGGCCCCCATGTTGTGAACAAAGCTTACTTCCTTGGGTTAGCTCACAAATCCATGATCAGAGCTGGTGCCGTGGCCTTGATCATCTATATATAAACACTTAAAACCAATTTGCTGGAAGACTCGTGGTTTTCACAGCCTTCTAAATACGGAGACTTGAGTCCATAGACTAAAAGTGGTCGATTGCATGAAATGGTTGTAAGAAATTGATTGTCTATTAAGTCCATGGCTTATGGTATTGAAGATAATAGGTGAAGATTTAGATTCACGAAAACAGCAATAGGAGTGGAACATCTCCAGGACTGTGACAGTGAATGAAAGACAGATTAGAAAATCAAATCTACTGTAAGAGGCATAAACCCTTTGAACGGGTGACTACTGAATTCTCAACACATAAACAGCTTTTTGGATTCCCTCAATGGAATTCAGGCAATAAGAACCTACATCCTTTGACCTTCAGCTATCCCTCCTACAGGCTCTGTGGGCCTTGACCTATTGGAGGAGGAGTGTTCCTCTGTTTTCCTTTGCCACAAACTGGGGACCTCGTCCCTAGAAATCATAACAAGAACCAACTCTGTAACATGAATAGCCCCTTTCCTAATGAAGTGCGTTTCAACTAACTGTTCCAGGTAGGTAAGAAATTCTGAATCCAGCGATATTCAGTGTAGAGGGAGAAACCATTGCTACCCAGTTGGGAACATCAGCTAAACCCAGCACCTCAGCCCTTCGCTTCAGCACCTCATCCTGTGAAAGGGATATTCAGCCTTCTCGTCAGTGGATCATCTTAGGGAAAGATAGCTACCAGAGTATTCACTGATTTCTTCTCTGTTTGAGTGCTTCAAAGGAGCAAGGTTCTTTTCCTAAACAACATCGATGTACCGCAGACTACTTGCCTAAGTCTGTGCGTGCTGACTTATACATCCCCTGTGCTCGGGAATTAGTTCTTAGGTAATTTCAGGCTAAACATTTAGCACTGCAGGTTGTGTGTGTGTGTGTGTGTGTGTGTGTGTGTGTGTGTGTGTGTGTTTTAAAGCCGTCACCCCGTTTTCATTCTCCACTTTGTGTGGAGATGTTTAACTGGAAAAGCCCAGGAAGCAGCCAGGCCTTCAGAAATAGTGGGCAGGGCATCAGTAACACTTTCCTTACTCTGAGGGTCATTTGGAAGAGTTAACTGCTGTGGCCTTCATGGTGGAGTGAACTACCATATGATGACCATGACACAATCGTTAACCACCAAAACTAACAGGTCATCCTTCTTCAGAACCAAAAGAGATGTCAAAATCAGGACCCTGATGGCCTTTTTTACAAAGATAACGTGACCACCTGGGACAGCAGTTGTGACCTTGTTTTTCAAGTTCTCTAAATGACTATTTTAAACAGAAAAACACTAAGTAAGATCTTTCCTATGAGTGCTGCGTTTATCAGGGGCCCCATGTCCACTTTCTCTCAGGTCCTACTGATTCTCTCCATTTGTTCCTGCAGGAGCTAACTCTGCTGCATGTGACCTGAGATACACTGAACAAACTTTGGCCACTCCTCAGGTAGGAGAATTTGATTTTTCTGGTGAAGAGCTGCAAACAGTCCTCTCTTTTAACCACGTCACATTCCAAAACATTTTTAGTTCTTTAACCCTCAAACACCAAGTCGTGGTCAGGTGTAGATATTAGCCAGATCTGAGTGAAAGTTGCTTTGTTTGTCTTTCTGGAATATTCTGTGAAATTCCAACCCAGTGCATAGTAAGGAAGGTGAAATTTAAATCTGCTCTCTTGTTACTCAACTTTCAACTGCACTTTCCAATTTTGTCTTCCGTCTCTTAGGCAGGGGCAAAGTGGACTTTGTTGAAAATATAATCTTCCAATATTAATGATGCAAAAAGTCCTTCAGTAAGAAAGGAGTGGGAGGAGGGAAAAGCAAAGAAAAAAAAAATTCAGTTTTCAAAAAAGCTCAGGAGCTCAAGACTGGAGCACCTTGAAGCCGGGGAGTTTTTGAAGTTATTCGCAGATGCTGCATCTGCCCTTGACAGGTCATTTCATTCCAGTTAGCACTTTTTAATTCTCTGTGGTTTATAAGCTCTTAAGCAAATTTAGAAAGGAGGAAAAGCTAACCTATCCGATAATACGGTGTACCAGGCTGACAACCTGAATTCCTCCTGTGGTGTGAGCAAGACACCGTTCCAAAAGAAATAATGCAAAAAGAAAGAAAAAGGGGGTCGGAGGGACCATGGCTTCACATTTCATTTCAGAGAAAAGGACCTGATGTTGCTTTCTGTTTAGATCAGCGATATACCAGTTGGAACATGGGTGCCTGCCGCTCCAACACAGTAACATGATCTGTGCTTTAAATAGCTGCCAAATAGCCATGTGGTGGCTGGCAGGCTGCTATGTGTGGCGAGGAGAGCGACTGGCTTCAAAGTGAAGCCACAAAACAGGAGGGCTCCTGAGACCGATGCGCAGGGGGACTTTTTTCGTTATCTGCCTGTGTTTCTCATTTTATATCTACTTAAATGTATTCCCCATTTTAAAAGGGCATTAATTCAATTTGGACTTTTCTTTCTTTCTTTTTAACTTGACCGACCTTGTCATGTTAAAGACCCACTCAAGGGGAGAGACCCACCCAGGTCATTGCTAAGATGATTTCTCTTCTTGGGTGGTCTGTTTTCTGACATTACCATGGCCACCCTCTCTCTCGGGTTTTGGGGGCTCTCTCCACGTCCCCTGGGGCAATCTTCGTCCAGCAGATGCAATGAGATGTGCAATGTTCTCAAGATGAGGATGGGGATGAGTAAGACAGCGATGGCTTGGCAGGGTGGGGAATGTCCCCAGTAACCTCAGAATAGTAACATAGGAAGCCCAGGATCAGCAATGACGGAAGCAAGGCCATTCAAAATGAAAATAACGAGGACAGCAACAATGGTAACAGTAGGCGACATTTACTGGGCACTTAACCTCTGGGACAGGCACTGGGCCCAATACCTTGACTGAACACTTCACGGTCCCACTCTGTGGATGAGGAGACTGAGGCACAGGGATATTCCATGATTTCTCGACCTGGAACTGCTAATGATGAAACTTAGATTCCAACCTTGGCCATCTCTTCTTTTTCCAGAGCTCTCTCTGAACTATAACGGCCCCCCCTGCTACCCTGCATGGTGTGGGAACTTTGTGTAAGAAAAAAAGACATTCTAGTGGATTCGGAATGCCTATTGCCTCACACCAGAGTCTAAGTCACTGAGGTCACCGCACATGTCACAGAGACCTAGACATAACATTCAGACCCATTCATTGCAAGACCAAATACTAAATCAATGAGTGGCCAGCCAAGGATCGAAAAGGATTCACTTTGTGCAACTTGGTTTTTCATTCATGCAACTAATACAACAAGTAGCCCTAAGAAATGTTCACAATATTTTCTTTCCACTAGGGAAAAACCAGTAGCATCATAGACACAGAGAGTTGAACACCTGGCAAGTACCTCCGATTCTTCTTAGCTGTGTGACCTTGAGAAAATGACATACCCTCTCTATTTTAGTTCCATCAATTCCTCAACAGAAAAGATACCGCCATTCTCATTATAATGTGTCTTGGTGTGGGTCTGCTGTAATTTTGTTCATTTGGGGTCCTGTCATTTTCCATTCCATTCTTTAGGTTTGGGAAATTCCCTGCTATTATATCATAGAGAAGATTGTGCATTCCTTTGGTTTGTATCTCTGCTTCTTCATCTATATTCTAATAATTCTTAAATTTGGTCTTTTCTTGTTATCCCATAATTCTTGGATGTTTTGTCCACGGTTTCTTACCATCTTCTCCGCATGTTCAATTCTACTTTCAAGATTAAATATTTTGTCTTCATTGTCTTAGGTTCTGTCTTCCAAGTGGTCTAGTCTGTTGGTGATGCTTTCTATTGAATTTATAATTTGGCTTACTGATTCCTTCATTTTGAGGATTTCTGCTTGTTGTTGTTTTTTTTTTAACTCTTTATTGAAGTGGTCTTTCACTTCCTTTATTTTTTCTTTGATTTCACTTCTTATACTTTACCTCACATATCAATTTAACTATATACCATCTGAACTCCTTCTTGGACATTTCTTCTACTGTGTTATCAGTGGCTTCTGTTGTTGAAGCATCTTGGTTTGTTTGGGGCACTTTATTCCCTTGTTTTTTCATGTTGTTAGTGTGCTTTCCCATCTAAAAGTATGGATCTAAGGTAGGATAAATTCTACCTTGTAATTCTACCTTGTAGACCTACAGTGCCTTTACTGGTGAGATCAATATCAACAGCACCCAGTGTACACAATATATAGCCTTAAACCTAATAACTCCCACTAACGCATCTACTGCTTTCTCGTGTTAAACCAAAATGATGAGTTCAATAACCATGTATACTACAAAAAGAATATTTGTTAAAATGATTTGCAATTTCAAATGGTGAATGAGAGAACAGACATAGTGTAGTATGCAATATTTGTAAGGGAGGAAGACAGAAGCTAGAAGTAAAACTTCATAAGAAGAGTGGAAGAGGAGCCGACAGAGACTGGCTGTTGGTTGGAGAAAACTTGGAAAAAAACTCCAAGAAAATAGATAAGAGAGAGGAAGAATATGGACAAAGAGAAAAAAAATAGAGACATAAGAATACAACGAAAATGCAAAACACCATTCATATATCATTGTCTTCCACACACTGATGCATAAAAAACATCCTGTTCCAAATATGGTAAAGAGATAAGGGAATCAAAAAATAAAATAAAACTTATAGAAAGTTGAACTGTCTCTGTCAGTGTTCAACAGTTTCTCAGCTCTGTCTCTGATGTCTCTCGGGATCACCAAACCCAGAGCAGCCCCCATAAACCCAGTCTCTATCCCACCAATCTGGGCTTCTGATACCTTAGGCTCAGCCACACTGCAGTCCCAAGATCTCAATGCTGCTCCTGCTTGCAGAGAAACCACCAGGGATACCCTCATGCAAAGGAGCAACCCCCGAGATGCAGGAGCAAGACAAGGGCCACCAGCACTCTTAGCAGGAAGACCCCAGGCTCCTCCAAACCCACAGGCATCCCCACACTGGACCTGCAGGTCCCAGCTGGAGTCCCCAGACAGAAGCTCTTGTTGTGGTAAACCTGCTGGTACTCAGGCCCCAGGCCCTGGCTGGTGTCCCAAAATGGGTGCAACCAAACCTGGAGTCTCCCCCAAAGCAGTACTCTAGGTCATGATAGCAGCCGTAGTGGTGGTGGTTGTTGGCAGCAGGCAGCGGGTCAGCAGTATCAGCGGCTGCAGTGGCAGTTGCAACTGCAATTGTGGGGGCAGCGTCACCAGGTAATCTTCGGGGCTCAGCAGCAGTGTCGGCTTCAGTTGCATTCGGGGCACTGGTTTTCTCTGTGGCAGCAGTACCAAGAAAGAAGACCTCCAGGCAACCTCAGCTGCAGCAGCAGAATCAGAGGCAACAGCAATGGCAGTAGTGGTGCAGGTGGCGGTTGATTGACAGGAGACTCATTAAAATGAGAATGACTAACACAGAGAATAAAGATAAAATCTTAAAGGCTGTGAGAGAAAACAAAATCAAATTACTTGTAGGGGGAAACCAATTCAGATCTCAACTGATTTCTCAGCCCAGACCCTCAAAGCTAGGAGGTCCTGGAATAATATATTTCAAGCTCTGAGATAAAATGGATGCCAACCAAGAGTTTTATATCCAGCAAAATTAAGTTTCAGATTTGAAGATGAAATTAAAATATTCCATGATAAACAAAAATTAAAAGAATTCACAACTAGAAAGACTGCACTACAGAGCATTCTCAACAAACATTCCATGAGGATGAAGAGGGGAAAAAAAACTAAACACTAGCAAGGTGAGGATCTACACTAAAGGGACATTCAACCTAATGAGAAACTAAGACAACTAAAAAACCAGAAATAAATCAAAATAAAAAGGAATACAAATCATATCTCAATAATAACCTTGAATGTTAATGGCCTAAACTCATCAATTAAAAGACATAGACTGGCAGATTGAATTAAAAGAAAGACCCACAATATGCTGTCTTCAAGAGACTCACCTCATGGGCAAAATCATCCACAGGCTGAGGTGAAAGGGTGGGAGTTAACTTATCACTCCTATGGATTGTGTAAACAAGCAGGCATTTCCATTCTCGTTTCAGACAAAGTAGACTTCAAACCAAAGTTAATCAGAAGAGACAAAGAAGGACATTTCATACTTCTTAAGGGAAGTATATATAAGCAGGACATAACAATTATAAATATTTATGCCCCAAACAATGGAGCATCTATGTATATCAAACAAACCCTTCTTGATTTCAAGAGTCAAATGGACCACAACACAATAATACTGGGTGATTTAACACACCTCTCTCACTACTGGACAGATCTTCCAAACGATAACTAAGTAAGGTAACTATAGAACTAAATAATACAATTAATAATTTAGACTTAACACATATATAGAATATTTCATCCATCAATGAGCAAATATACTTTCTGCTCAGCAGCACATGGCTCCTGGGCTAAAATAGACCATATCTTTTTTTTTTTTTTTCTCATCCTTGGAAGTGTTTATTATGCTTGGCAGAACCCTAGTGGTGAAGTTAAATTCCCATTTAACTCAAAGATTTCACTAGAGTTTCATGAATTTACTAATAAACCAAAAATAACATACTCTCAAACAAAGCAACAACTTCCTTGGATGGAAGAACAACTAACTAAATAAAACACTTAATGGTAACATGGTGACAATAACTAATAACAAATGTTCATTATTTGTAATTTTCTACCATACAAGCTCTAAGGTATTACTTTAATATGCATTTATAATGAAAGCTCATAAAACAAAATTGTTGTTCTTGTAGTCTGATTGAAACTCAGATAGTCCCAACTCAAGAGTCAATGATCTTAAACCACAATTGGACACTATCTACTTTTTGCTTGTTGTATTTTTCCTTTTTTTAAAATTTTTATTATATTTTATTCTAATTTGTTATATATGATAGCAGAATGCATCACAGTTCATGTTATACATATAGAGCATAATTTCTCATATTTCTGGTTGTACACAAAGTAGAGCCACACCATTTGTGTCTTCATACACGTACTTAATGATTACTTAAAAAAAATAATGTGAAACTAAAATAAATTTAAAAAACAATGTCTATGATCTCATAACCATAAAAGCTACTTTGATTTTTACATATAATTTCTTAGTATCGGATCCATATATGTGTATTTAATTATTGCAATTAATATATGCATGTCATTACATTGTTTACTTTTTTGCTTTAATAAACATCTTCCATGTGTTCACATAGTTTATCTTTCCAATGATTGCATAATATCATAATACTTCCAAATTTGCCATATTATTTTCCTATTATAAACTTCTATATTGCTTCCTTTTTATTTTTTTTTAAATAGACCATATCTTATGCCACAAAGCAACTCTTAGTAAATACAAAAAGCAAAATTAATACCCTGCATTCTATCAGACCACAATGGAATGAAATTAGAAATCAATGATTAAATTAAAAATAGAAATTACTGTTATAAATGAAGACTAAATAATACACAATTGAATGATGAATGGATAGTAGAAGAAATCAAGGTTGAAATAAGAAAATTCTTAGAGGTAAAGAAGAACACTGATACAACATATTAAAATCTCTGGAACACTATGAAGGCAATACTAAGAGGAAAATTTATTGCATTGAGTGCATTCATTAAAAGAATAAAAAGTTAATAAATAAATGATCTAACACTACATCTGAAAGCCCAAGAAAAAGAAGAACAATTCAACATCAAAAGCAGAAGACGGAAATAATTAAAATCAGAACTGAAATTAATGAAATTGAAACAAAAGAAACAATTGAAAAAACAAAAAGTTGGTTTTTGAAAAAATAAATAAAATAGATAAACCCCTGGCCATGCTAATAAAGAGATAAAGAGAAAAACTCAAATTACTAAAATACAAGATGCAGAAGAAAATATCACAACGAACACATCTGAAATACAGAAGATAATTTGAAACTATTTTGTAAATTTATACTTGAATAAAATAGAAAATATCAAAGACATTGACAAATTTCTAGAGATATATGACCTACTCAAACTGAATGAGGATAGCATACATAATTTAAACAGATCAATTCCATGTAATGAAACAGAAAAAAAATCAAAATCCTACCAACCAAGAAAAGCCCAGGATCAGATGGATTTTCAGCCAAGTACTATAAGACATTCAAAGAATAATTAACACCAATACTCCTCAAAGTATTCCATGAAATAGAAAAGGAGGGAACCCTTCCAAACTCATTCTATGAGGTTAATATCACCCTGATACCAAAACCAGACAAAGAAACATCAAGGAAAGAAAATTTTAGACCAATATCCCTGATGAACATAGATGCAAACATTCTCAAAAATATTCTGGCAAATTGCATACAAAAACATATTAAAAAGAGAGTGCACCCCGATCAAGTGGGATTCACCCCAGGGATGCAAGGTTGGTTCAATATACAGAAATTAATAAACATATTCATCATATTAACAGACTTAAAAACAATAATCATATGATCATCTCAATAGATGCAGAAAAAGCATTTGACAAAATACAGCACATCTTCATGTTAAAAACACTAGAAAAACTAGGGATAGTAGGAACATACCTCAACATTGTAAAAGGTATGCATGATAAACCCAAGGCCAGAATCATTCTAAATAAAGAAAAATTGAAAGCATTCCCACTAAAATCTGGAACAAGACAAGGATGTACTCTTTCACCACTTCTATTCAACATCATCCTTGAAACTCTAGCCAGAGTAATTAGACAAAAGAAAGAAATTAAATAGATACAAACAATCACTATTTGTTGATGACATTCTGTATCTAGAAGATCCAAAAATTCTACCGGAAAACTTCTAGAACTAATAAATGAATTCAGCAAACTAGCGGGATATAAAAAATCAACACCCATTTATCAAACACATTTCTATACATCAGCGAGAAATCCACTGAAAGAGAAATTAGAAAAACTACTCCATTCACAATAGCCTCAAAAAAAAAAAAAAAAAAAAACAGAGAATCAGTCTAACAAAAGAGGTGAAAACTACAGAACACTAAAGAAAGAAATTGAAGAAAACCTCAGAAAATGGAAAGATCTCCCATGTTCCTGAATAGGCAGAATTAATATTGTCAAAATGATCAAGTTACCAAACGCATTATACAGATTTAATACAATTCCTATTAAAATCCCAATGACATTCTTCATAGAAATAGAAAAATCAATCATGAAATTTATTTGAAAAAATAAGAGACCCAGAATAGCTAAAGCAATCTTTAGCAAGAAAAAAAAAAAAAGTGAAACAGTAGGCGTCACAATACCAGACCTTAAACTATAAACTACAGACCTACAGTAACAAAAACAGCACAGTATTGGCACCAAAATAGACTTGTAGACCAATGGTACAGAATAGAGGACACAGACACAAATGCACGTAAATACTAGACAACAGTGCCAAAAACATTCACTGGAGAAAAGATAGCGTATTCAACAAATGGCATTGGCAAAACTGGAAATCCATATGTGGCAAAATGAAATTAAACCTCAATCTCTCACCCCGTATAAAAATCAACTCAAAGTGGATCAAAGACTTAGGCACTAGAACAGAGACCCTGCGCCTAATAGAAGAAAAAATAGGCCCAAATCTTTACCACGTCGGATCTAACTTCCTTAACAAGACTCCTAAAGCACAAGATGTAAAATCAAGAATTAATAAATGGGATAGATGCAAATTAAAGAGCTTCTTCTCAGCAAAGAAAATGATCAATAACATGAAGAGAGAGCCTACAGATTGGGAGAAACTCTTCACCACATGCACCTCTGATACAGCTTTAATCTCTAGGATATACAAAGAACTCAAAAACTTAACACCAAAAAAAAAAAAAAAAAAACCACCAAATAACCCAATCAATAAATGGGCTAAGAAACTGAGCAGACAATTCAAAGAAGAAGAAATATAAATGATCAACAAATATATGAAAAAATGTTCAACATCTCTAGCAATTAGAGAAATGCAAATCAAAAATATTCTAAGATTTCATCTCAATCCTGTCAGAATGGCAATCATCAAGAATACAGGGAACAATAAATGTTGGCAAAGATGCGGTGAACAAGGTATACTCATACACTGCTGGTGGGAATGCAAATTGGTGCAACCACTATGGAAAGCAATATGTCGATTCTTCAGAAAACTGGGAATGGAACCACCATTTGACCCAGCTATCCCACTCTTTGGTTTATACCCAAAGGACTTAACATCAGCATATGATAGTGATACAGCCACATCAGTGTTTATAGCAGCTCAATTCACAATAGCTAGACTGTGAAGTCATGATAGGTGTCCCTCAATAGATGAATGGATAAAGAAAATGTTGGTATATATACTCAACGGAATATTACTCAGCTGTAAAGAAGAGTGAAATTATGGCATTTGCCAGTAAATGGTTGGAGTTGGAGAATATCATGCCAAGTGAAATAAGCCAATCCTACAAAACCAAAGACCAAATGTTTCCTCTAATATGCTGATGCTAATTCACAATAAGGTGGGAGGGCACTAGGGAAGAATAGCATTACCTTAGATTAGGTAGAGGAAAGTGATGGGAGGGGAGGGAAGGGGGTATAGGGATAGAAAAGATAGTAGAATGAAACAGACATTATTACTGTATGTATGTATGTCACTGCATGATCAATATGATCCTGCAACGTGTATAGTCAGAAAAATGAGAAATTATACCCCGTCTATGTATGATATATCAAAGTGCATAAATGCATTCTATTGTCATGTATAACTAATTAAAACAAATATAATTTAAAAAGAAAAAAAAGAAAAGATACCACCCCACAATGTAAAAAAGTAAATAAAATAAAAGTACTATCAGTACAAAGAAAGAGCTCAAAAATCAGAGTTATCACTGTTGTTAAATTTGTCTTGACTTTCCTTCAGTAGAAATTTAGAGAGCACAATTTATTTGTTCATTTGTTTGGGGATTCAACCCAGAGTGTTTTACCACTGAGCTACATCCTCAGCACTTTTTTGGGTTTTGTTTTTTTGTTATTTTATTTTTGTTTGTTTGTTTGTTTTTGAGACAGGGTCTCACTACATTGTTTAGGACTTTGCGAAGTTGCTGAGGCTGGCTTAGAACTTGTGATCCTCCTATCTCAGTCTCGGAAGCTGCTGGGGTTATAAGCACGCACAACCATGACTTCATTTACCTACATTTATTTCACTCACCACACCCTTGAATGGATGGTCACTATTATTCCTCCATCTCTATTCAACTCGGAGAATAGTGAAGTGACTAAAACAGCCAGGACACTCTCCAAAGGTCAAAGATCTAGCACTGACCAGGTCAGCATGTAGCTGGGCTGTGCAGGCTTGACTGTGGTTGAAAGGGTATAGATAATTTTTGAAATATATTTAGGGACACAAAACCATGTCAAAACTATGGTATTGGGTGAAAAACTAAGTTCACAAAACTTTGCATGACTGTCTTCTAATTACCTATCCGAACCACCCCATGATGCCTAGTGGCAGGCTTATGGATGAAATTTGCTTCTTTCTTGTTGTCCCTCTGTGCTCTCTGCATGCCTAATGAATACCTCTATTATTACTTTTATTCATAAAGAAAATCAGTTTGGAGAATTAAAATATGTCTTTAACATTTTTTTTTTCTCTCTGTCCTATTGCATCTTTGCATAGGCAGGCACAGAACTTGGGAACTATTTGTAGGGAGGGACTTGGTAGATAGCAACATATTTAGCCATCGGGCTCAATTTTTATGATTCAAACAATAACAACCAAATTAACTTGGTATACTTTGTCACCTGTGACCAACAGAGAAAAATACTAGAAAATGTAAACTATTGAAATGCAGTCAATCAATAAGTCAAAAACCACAGTATCTACAAGCAAAAGATTTAGGCATTGATGGTGCTGGTAGACACTGAGGCCAAATATATAGAGTACAGCAAAGACAACTATTTGTCTGAATTCTTAGGAATAAATGATTTAAGGACTAAGGAGCCAAATCAGTGGTGAAATGCTTGCCTAGCCTGCACGAGGCCTTGGTTTTGATTCCCAGCACAGCAGAAGAAAAAATAAATAAATAACTTTGGAAATAATGAATTTAGATAAATCTGAAAATTCAAATTAACCCTTTTTTAAAAATCTCCTTTCTGATTATTTCAGAACAGCTTTTTCCTACACAATGCTTTGTCTTTTATCTTAAAGTATTCTGTATCACAATGGACAGCGTAAGTATATGGAATCCCAGTCCTGGATTCCAGCGCAGTAGCATCACATATTCTGATAGTCTTTAAATAGGAAGCTGAGAATTCTCATTAAACCAGGGGATGGCCTTCTGAGAGTCACTGTGATTCTTTCAGATAGGAATAAAACTAATGCCACCAGATATGAACAAGAAATTTCCTTCTCAATACTTACCTAGGGAAGAAAGTCAGGGATCATTTAACTATATTGGCAATTCGTGGAATGGTCTAGATATACAGTAACCTTCTCAAACAGTCTGCTGTCCCTTTCTATTACTACTCAAAACTATAACAGATCTGACCACTGTGTTGACTCTTTGGGGGTCTGATTAATGTGTTTTGTTTCTGAGCAGTGAAAACTATGGCATTAGATCTATACAAAGGGATTTGCCAGACTTTTTGTAACACCAACACCTAATACTGGAACTAGTACTTTGTACATATTCAGTAGGATTTTTGTTTGATTGTTTTGTTTTGTCAAGTTGAATGCAATGAGGGCTTTCTACATTCCAGGTATTGTCAACATCCTGACATCCTTTGCGGTAAGGTTGGTACCACGGTCCCTCCACGTGTACATTGGCATGCTCCATTCCACACTCTAGCATTGATCCCCTGATAGGGCTTAACTGGGTGGTAACTGTAGGCAGGTAGGGTGTGGCTGGGGGAGGTGGGTCCCTGGGGCGTGTACATTCTGTTCCTCTCTTTCTGATTTCTGATTGTCATGTCCTGAGCTGCTTCCTTCCTCCGCAATCTTCTGCCATGATGTTCTGCCTCATCTTGGAGCCATGGAGCTGACGGTCTAAGGACTGAGACATCTGAAAACATGAGCCCCCAAATAAACATATTCTACTCTAAAATTGCTCATATTGGGTCTTTTGGTCACAGCTTTTATCAAAAATGTTGACTAAAACAACACTTGAACTTACTGCATTTTCCTAGGTCTTAAAGACTGCTTGCTTTCACACACTCTTTTCTACCCAGATGCCTTACAAATCTAAGTCATGCTGGATTCCTCCCTTTCCTCTACCCATATCCAATACACCAGCAAGGCCTTTCCATTTTGACCCTGAAAATATACTGTAATGGCCCAATGGTGCAAAGGAATGGAGCCTCCCAATTCCTCCGTCGCCGTCACAAACCTGTTCTTTCGATTCCTGGCCACATAAGCTGCCTTGCAGTTCCTAGATCACATCTGGCTCTTTTCCACTTTTCCCCCTACCTGAAATCTTCTTGCTGTCATTTTTTTTTCACACAGATAACCCTTTGATACTTTCATGCATCAGAATGTTCAGAACTCTCTCCTTTTAGAGAAACCTCTGAGTATACAACAAGCATGGTTTCTTATGTCATTGTCTTGTGTTTCATATCTATTTTTGTTCACTTGTTTCTTGTCTACATTCCTTGCTTGAGCTCTCATTTGAAGAATGAAATGACTCTTTATGTTTTGTTTAGTAAAATATTCAATATTTGGCACCATTCATGACACTTATCATAGGACACAATTCCCATTTATTGAACAAACTAGCAAATATTTTAGAGGAAGACATTGACCCAAAGTGAGGTGGAATAACTTGTTGATATATGGTTAAAATACAGGATTAGAATTCAGGTTTTTAGACACAGGCTCCTTACTCTTCCCTTTACACCATATCTGTCTCCATATAGGGGACCCAAGTAAGGAGCTCACAGGAAACCCAATTGGCTTAATTTTCTGCAAGGGAATTGAAAGAAAAAACCAACCATGGCATACTTCTTTAGAAAGGAAATTTTGTTCAGAAAAGCTTATAAATATTAAATAAACATTTATAAAGTTATCGATTGCAAGGTGGTTCCAAGAAGATGTTCATCAACACAATCGGTGCTGTTGTGAATTGCAGGGAAACACAATCAGCCGGTGGCACCTACATCACTGCCCGTGCCTGACCCCAGTCAGAGAAGGTTGTGAGAGCCGTCACCGAGTCTGTCCCCTCACTCGCCACCCAGGATAGGCATGGAATATCCTCCAGATGAAATGGGCCCTTCTTTTTCGCAAACCTCAAGAGCATAGGAAATTCTGAGACACACAGACATGTGCACACGTATGTTTAACAGGCATTTCTTATATACAGGATACGTATATTATAGTACATGAAATATATTTATATTTTCTATTTTTATAAATACACATACTGCATGTATATGTATGTGAATATGTGTGTTCGTATTCAGACATATATGTGCATATACTCACACCACTTGTGTGATGTATAAAGAGGTTTATCCAGATACATGCATACATATGCATACATGTCACAGATATATATATGTATTATGTATACGTATAAACATGCCTAGATATGTATATGGACACATACATGTTAATCCTACTTTCTATTTCACACCTCTCCCAGGTACTAACCTACACCTGCAACATCATAGTGAGAAAGTTCCCTTGTATTTTTGGAAGGTAAAGACACTCTATTGATATTCCTTATATTTCTTTGTGTGCACTATGCTAAAATATAAGGCAATAAGCATTCCTCTTGGCACATCACTCTTTTTAAACTATGCTGTTTAAATGCCTATTTGTTTAGAGATTTTTTAATGCCAATAGTATCTGTAAGCATTGGTGAATTTTTTAACAGTGGCAGTCTCTCTTTAAAATTAATGGAAAAATAAATGCTCAGAAAAGAATTGTCATGTGAAGGGAAAACCATCCTACAGTTTCTATGAATTATGTCACAATAACTCTGGACTCCCCAAAGCCTGAGGATATTATAACCGTGGCTGTGTGTGCATTCATTTGATCCCAGTGAGGCCTCTCCCCACTGAATTATCTGCATAATATCAACATTGGTGCAGGATACCAATTACTCCCACCGTGTTTGTTTCATAAAGCCAATTTAGACAATCCCTATCACCTGTGTACACCAAGAGTCCCACCCTCATTCTGATTTAGCCAGAAGAAGAAACTAAAATCACTGAATCCATTTATTTTTAAAGACACTTTATAAATTATATATAATTATAAATAAATTGTAATATGTATAATTTACATAGAAGAGGGTCAAATCACCTACATAATTTAGATTGAATTAAATAGAAATATTAGATTTATCCTACTGTTCTTCATATCCAGAGACAGATTCTTTCATGAAACTCCATCCTTCAGTTGCCTCTTTAAAACAATGAAGGATTAGGTCCTAAGCAACTTAGAAAGACCCTGACTCAAAATAAAAAATAGAAGATCTGGGATGTAGCTTAGTGGTTACACGCCCCTGGGTTCAATCCCCAATATAATCAATCATCAATTGATCAATAAAATAAAACAATGAAGGATTGGAATTCAGGTCTTCAGACACGGGTCCCTTACCTTCCTGCCACACAGAACAGGCTTAACAGCACACAGCATAGAGCGCAGCATTTGAGTCTAGAATGGGTCTCTGGTGTGTTTCCACCTGACTTCAGACTCTCCTCTCACCCATCCACTGCTCCTGGAGTACCATGTCCCTCGCGGTCCCTTAGCCAGTTCAGAAACTCTGCACTCTAACTGGACACTCGTCTTCCTTCTTCTTCCTGCTAACCACACAGATCTATTAATCATAGGAAACTCCTCCACTGTTTCCCCACCTTCCTTGATTGTTAAATAGCTAAGATTCTGTCTTCCTAGATTCTTGTGGGGCTTTATTCCACCTACATTTTCTCATCACGGAGGAAGCGACTCCTTTAGACACCTGTAATCCCAGCGGCTTGGGAGTCTGAGGCAGGAGGATCCCAACTTCAAAGCCCACCTCGGCGACTTAGTGAAGCCCTAAGCAATTTTGTAAGACCCTGTCTGAAACTAAAAATGAGATTTTTTTTTTAATTTTTAAAAAAATTAGGAAAGGGCTGGGGATGATGCTCAGTGGTTGAGCCCCTCTGGGTTCGATCTCTGGCAACAACAACAACAACAATAACAAAATTCAGTTTTCTATTTTATCTCTTTTATATGAGCTCCCCATTCCAAGTGAAGTCCAACCAAAATCAAATCAGGTTTTGATTTTTGCCTATGAACAGATTTGTTCTTATAGCTGTGACACTATTGGTCTTTTCCCACAATTCCAATAACATACAGATCACATCTACCTCATTTTACTAGTATCGTATATGTGTTTGCACCTCAGACATTGTAAGTTTCTTTATAAGCCCAGTTGGGTAACTTCTGTGAACATATAAATCAAGTTCCACATTGGCTGAATAAACCATCATCAGTTGAGCAAAACAGTTAAAGTGGCCTCCAGGAAAACTCAACTATATTACTGTCCCCCAAGAGAACTTGGTTTTTAAAATTTTGCTTAGCTGAAATATATTGACTTAAGCCACTCAATTAATCTTTTTCTGCCCAAACTTATAATGTTCTCTCTCTCTCTCTCTCTCTCTCTCTCTCTCTCTCACACACACACACACACACACACACACACACACACACACAAATTCACTCACACATGCACACACACAACCTACATCTTGATGATTATTCTAAACAATACTTTATTCTCTATCATAGCCATTTATAAGTAGGTATTACCTTCAAATTCAGTAACTACATTTCATAGATTAGTGGTAAAAATGACCAAATGATCTGATAGCATTTTTTTAAGTTTTACCATCAGCACATAAATTGGGCATAACCCTTGAGCTTCCCTGTACCCATCTCCAACTGTGCCTCCTGCTATCTGACTGCCCCAAGCCAGCTGAACAGATACCAGTGGAAAAGCTCACCGCCTTCCCAAGTGTCCCAGGGATCATTCCCCATCATTCTCTGCTCTCTTTCATCACTCTTTTTAGAATCATCACTGAAAATGTATCATGTTTGTTCAATTGAAATTTTATGATGTTAGTTCAACACTTTGGAAAACTTTTTTTTTTTTTTTTTGGTACAGGGATTGAATCCAGGGGAACTTAACCACTGAGCCACATCCCCAGTCCTTTCTTTTATTTAAAGACAGGGTCTTGCTGAATTAGGGCCTCGCTAAGTTGCTAAGACTGGCTTTGAACTCACAATTCTCCTGCCTCAACCTCTAGAGCCTCTGGGATTGCAGGCATGTGCCACCATGTCCAGTTGGAAAAACGATTTCACACTTTGCATTGAGGGCTTCTGAAAAGTAACCAATCCACTCATTATACACATGAATATAGTAAGGACACGTGGAAATAGTGTTTCAAATCAGATATAAGGCTGTTGCAACAATGTACTAAATATGCATACTATTTTTATGTATAGTTACACCTTACCTTCATTCCTTCACCTAGGTAAATTGATGAAAATAGGCACTTGAAATTATTTTGATGGACATGGTACAACTCGAAAAGACTCATAAAGTTGTGGCTCTCTGTAAAAGTGCCATACCCATCATCTGTTCAGGCAACTGCCTTATGATAGATACATGGTAGCCACTTAAGGATATTAGAAACTGAGGGTAATCATCTGAAATTTAGAAAGATTCAAATCTTTACCGAAAGCAGGTTTGTACATGAACTCTAAATGACATACTGTACTCCAGAAAAAGGTTTCACTCCACAGTTCTATGAAAAGGAATTGTATTTTCAAATGACATGAACTAATCAAATACATCTCAGTATCACTGGGAAAACTTAATGGCATGCCACCATATCACAGGCATTAAGCATAACAGAACCCATAGTTAATTTCCTGATAATAAAGCCAAAAAAGCCAAGAAGTAAATGGAGCAATATAAAAATGAAACAGAAAAAGACAAAGGTAAAGTTCCACCAAAAACACATTTATGATATCACTGAAATGACTTGAGAAACCAGTTAAACCCCTGGAGCTTTTTAAAAATTATTATATTTACAGGCAGGTCCTGTTACTAAAATACCCTCCTGATTATGTAGATAGATCAGACCTCTGCTATTTCTCCAAAGTTCCCTCCCCTGGAAACAGGAGTAATGATAGAGCATATGATGTACAGAAAGGGCTAGTGAAAGTTCTCCATTGCAGCAACAGCTGGATGCGAAGGGAGAGTCCGTCTTTCCCAAAGCAGCATCCAGGTGATCCCTCCTTTGCCTCAGTCCCACTTTCCATTTCACCACAGTTACAAAATGAAACTCAGCTTCCAACAAAGCTCTTGCGCTGTGCTGTTCCTCCATTCCTTTGCTCCAAATTTCTCCTTGATGGAAGCTTCCAGAATGAAAACACAACCTGTGCCCCTCAGATGGGTTTGATTTCAATCAACATTCGAGCCAAACAAACGTCTTTGATATGCAAATATCTGTGAACATGAAATTATTCCTTTTCTTCCAGGAGGTTAAAGAAAATTATGGATCTGTAAATGTTAACACATCTATGGTAAAGATGAAGAAATTGAGGGCCAGTAACTAAGGGAATCAAGTGAGCAGAAGAATTGGAACCCACAAAATCTGGGAGAAAGTTAGTATTTCATGTTCTTTCATAAAGCAAGACTATTATAATCCTCATATGGAAGTATTTTGAAACTTTATAGCTAGAGAATATTAGAAGCATGCTTCATCTATAAATTTTCACAGGCAGAAAATCTTAGCAATATAATTTTTAAGTGAGAATTTTAAAATATCAAATAGAATTATGTACCAAGCTGAGGTGCTTGATTTTCACATATTTTAAACCATATTACATTACATAATTAATCCCCTTTAAATTCATAAAATTCTCGTCTGCAGTATACAGAAGTTGGTATACAGATATACTGCTTTTAAATGTAGTTGAAGGTTTGTGTAAGCATGTACAGTTAGGAGAATAAAGTTAGGTGATCAAACTATTGTTGGTAAGAAAGTAGAATAAACTTACTCTTGGTTTCGTTTGCTGCTGCCCATTTTAACTTGGGAGTCCCTGGCTCCTGTAAACAGGAACAACTGCAGTCTATTTTTAAGTAATGAATAATTACTTAAAAATAGTAATTTACAGGAGACTGTCGATGGGGTACATGGATATATATGTGGGTAGAGAAGAAATGAAATACATTTTCTGACATTTATTTTCCATCTTTAATTTTTCTCCTAAGTTGTTTTTTTTTTTCTCAATCAGTGGCAGAAGTGGATGTGAGCAAGGAGACTTTAAACCAACCTTGATTTGACCAGGTAAGGGTCCCATGCTACTGTCAGACCTTTGCAATCCCTGTTAAATCCAAAATATGAAATGAAAGGAAGGCCTATTTACCTGCTCCCTAGAGATTAAGTCCTTGCTAGTACTTAAAAAAGATGCAAACATGTTGGTATTCAGAGAAATTCTAGAACCTTCTTACAGAGGAAATAATAAGTAAAATGATTCCTTCAAGATAACAAAAGGTAAATCAACTAACATTATGTTGATACCATTATGAAAACACAAATAAGCTCTGTTTTAAAAATCTCTCAAAAAATGCGGGAGGCAATGGTTTGATTAGTGATGTATCTGAATATGTCGTCCAACAAGTAGGAAGAGCAACCCAGCCATCAGAGAAAAAAAAATCCCAGCTGGAGCCAGGAAAAATGACCAGCCATACAGGACGGAAGGGGTGAACTCCAAGCAGTCTTTCATTTTCATGCTCGTATAGCTTTCCATGTCGGCCACTGCCTGGACCCAGATGACATACAGCAACACCACCAGTGAAAACAGGACACCTGAGAAAGACAAAACAAACACTGTCACTTTCTGAACTTGTTGTCGCAGAAATACTGCATGAAATCCAACCATCACTTGAGGCTCTGCCTCTACAGGTATCACTAGCTGCCTCATATATGGGATGATGTACTCGTAGTAGGCTCACCCTTCACCTTCGATTTTCAGAGTCTTGCGGGAAAGCCTAATTCAGCAGATGAATAATAGTCACTGCTGATGTGCATTTAACAGTACTTACCACACGCCAGATGTGTGTTGCCTGTTTGAAGACTTCAGAGTCCAAATCCCAGTCCTTGTGGGATGGCACTCTAACGCTTGTTGGTTCTTTCATTGTATGCCTGGTTTGGGGTGAGCACTGCAATACATTCTCTCTCTTAACTTATCAAATAAAACAGCAAAATATGTACCATTACTCCCTGCTCCCATTTTTAAGAACACACAGACCCAGATGGTGGTTTTCAGAGCTAGTTTTCAGCCCAGGTCTTTCTGATTGTAGTTATACCATCATAACCCAGCTATGGAGAGATGCAATTAATTAGGACCATGAAAGTAGAAGCCAAGATGGGTGCCAGCAAAAGACAGAGAAGAAAGTGCTGAATACAGAGAGAAGAACATCCATGATTCTTTAAAACATGAAATGTACATACTGCTGGGCACGGCGGCACACGCCTGTAATCCCAGTAGCTTGGAAGGCTGAGGCAGGGGGATTGAGAGTTCAAAGCCAGCCTCAGCAACTTTGTGAGATCTGAAGGAACTTTGTGAGGCCCTGTCTCAAAATCAAAAGGGCTGGGGATGTGACTCGGTGGTTAAGCACCCCAGGCTTCAATTTCCAGTTAAAAAAAAAATACATACTGAAGATTGATTGCACCATTTTCAAATAGTGTCTTGAAAGTTTGAGGGAGGGGTTGATGATAAATCTTCTGAGGAATATGAAACCCCAGGTTCAAGATCAAGAGCCTTATGAAATGGAAGGAAGGAAATCAGGAAGGAAGGAAGGGAGGGAGGGAGGGAGGGAGAGAGATGGTAATAGAAGCCAACATAACAATTTATCAACAACTTCCATGTAACTATAATACACCAGGCAAAAACCATACTTGGTTTTGAGAGTAGAGAAAGTATTACATGCTGAACCATTGACCTTGACATGTGATATCACAGACTGTTTCGTGAACTCTGAAGTTGGAAGAATACCTCTTAGCCATATAATTTTCAAGTAACTGTTACTATAATTACCAGAGGAGACTAACACCTCTGCACCAAGCTACAGACTACAGAGAGTCACTTATGCTGATTTCCGACCAAGTGAAAACTCCACACATAAGACACACAGCCTAGGGATTCAGATGTGTCCCAAAGCAAAATATATTTGAAGGCAAATGTTATTTGTCCAAAAGTCCAAACTCGAACATGCTAAGGATTATTACACTCATTGAATTACTCAGCCAAACCATTAGGTATTGTGTTAATCAGATTTCTGTCACTATGACAAAATGCCTGAAACAATCAGTTTATAAGAATAATTGTTCTGGCTCATGGTTTCAGAAGTTCAAGTCCATGCTTGCTTGGACTTCTATCAATAAGCCTCCCTCCCTCCCTCCCTCCCTCCCTCCCTTCCTTCCTTCCTCCCTCCCTCCCTTCCTTCCTTCTTTCCTTCCTTCCATTTCATAAGGCTCTTGATCTTGAACCTGGGGTTTCATATTCCTCAGAATATTTATCATCAACCCCTCCCTCAAACTTTCAAGACACTATTTGAAAACAGTGCAATCAATCTTCAGTATGTATTTTTTTTCTGGAAATTGAACCCTGGGGTGCTTAACCACTGAGTCACATCCCCAACATCTGTTGCTGTTGTATCTTCGGTGAAGCAGAAGATCATGGCAAAAGTGTGTGGCAAAGAAAAAAGGCTCAGCTCATGGTGGCCAGGAGGCAAAAACAGGGAATGGGCTAGGGTCCTAATTTCGCCTTCAAGGACCCCCCATTCTGAGGAATCCTCCAATTAGACCCCACCTCCTAAAAGTTCCACCACTTCTCAGTAGCACCACAGGCTGCCAATCAAAGTTTTATTACATGGCCTTTAGGGGCATTGCAAATCCAAACTCTAGGGGGTATAAATCTCCATATTCTAATGCTAATATGTCTCAAAAGTAATGCAACTCTGCTACTCAGAGCAGAAACAGAGGCTTATTGATAGAAGAGATCAACTTTTAAGAGCCTGGCCATCTATCACACTGTGCATATTAATTGCATTCCTACTGTACTGTGGATGCCTCACCCCAACTGAGCGATCAATTTTATAAAGAATCTTGAGGCATTAACACAGAAGAAAGGTTCATAAATATGTTTCAGTGTGCCAGTACTAGAGCTTAAACTTTTCTCATAATCAGGATACCAGGTACAGAGCAAGGAGGAATCAGCCTAGATGCTTCACTAATAAGAAACATCTTTCACATAGTAGTCTCCAGTGTGCATACAAATACTGGTGCCCAGATCAGAGAGGGAAAGCCACTGAACAACAAGTATCTCACAAAGAAATAGTAAAGTCATAGATGTCAGCAAACCAACTCCTTAGAAAGCTGTACAGCAGATTTTGACAATATGGCCACGCTGTGTGCGGTCTAGTGACTTTGCCTTCCAATACATTTTCCAGCAAATACATACACACAGTTCTCTGGTAATGTGAAGGTCTGGTTTAGTTATTTGCAAAATATCTTTTGGCTTATGCAAACACCGTGCACACCTTAGTGTTGTGGTTTTTATCTTTTTTACATGATGTGAATCTCATGCTTTCATATATTTTATGATAAAGGGAAATCGCCCTTGTGAAAAGCCAGTAGCTCTATACACATCAAAAGTTGTAAAACTCAACTCAATTAAGATGATTAAAAGTGTATTGCGGGTAATCACATAGATGACTCTTAATAATGAAGAATTAACTTACATTTAAACATTGTCATTATTTGAGAAGGAATCAAATTAGAAAAGCATTGAAGAATAGTCATTTCTATTACAACAGCCTTTAACTTGTTTACTAATTGAAGATGCAGTACATTTAATTTGTATCAAATCAGTTTATGATTATATCTCACCCATGGGGTAAAGTACTCAGTGCCTCCCTACCCATTAAATGATAAGTGGTGCTTGTGGTATGTGTGTATATGTGTGCATGTGAGTGTGTGTGTTGAGAAAGAGAGAGAGAGAGCGAGAGTGAGAGAGAGAGCGAGAGAGAGAGAGAGAAAGAGAGATGGAAAACGAGCTAACCAACATTGGTAAAGTGTTTACACCAAAGGGCAAAGATTTAGCTGATAACGCAGCAAGAATTTATCACAGGGCCTTACATGAGGTCTGTAGCCAAGACAAGAGGCAGAGGCTACTATTTATAGCTGCACTGATACAGAAATAAATGCTTTAAAACTAATTCGCGTCATGTATCCTATCACCAGAAAATTCAGTTACAAATTTGAAAGGGATGGAAAGCTAAAATAAGCCCTATGGCATTGGACTAAAATTGAATATCAGTGTGAATTCATGATTTCCATTGGATGAATGGATAGAGAGTGATAGATGGATGGATGGATAGATAGATTAGACAGGAGAGAAGCAAATGTAGAAGCAAAAGTGTCTATGTGTTTCTTTTAAAACATGCATGTCTAATAGGTTCTGGCTCTGTTCTCTGAGAGGGTCTAAAAGCATCATCACCAGTAGCATGGGTATACCAAGTGTCCAGACCTTGACTTCTCAAGGAAATAAGTGAAGCCAGGCTGTGTCAAGATGTGCACCATGACCCTGGACATCTTGAAATATCAGAAAGTAAAGACGTGTTGGAAGAAAGATGGATGTGAGGTGCTTCCCCAAAGCTCCTGGGTGAACACAGGAGTGTTCAGAGGTGAAATGATTGGATTGTGAGACCTGTAGCCCACTCAGACCCTCCTAGCTTGACAGGTCTAGTGCGTGGGAGGTGACTTAAGCAAGTGGGGAGGGGGTGACTAGAGGAAGCAGGTCACTGGGGGTGTACCCTGGAAGGGTTCATCTTCCCGGTGGCCCCTTCTCCTTCCGCTCTCTGCTTCCTGGCCATCATGAATGTGCAACCTCCCTTCACCACCCCTTCTACCATGATGTTCTTCCTCACCTCAGGCCCAGGGCAATGGAGTCAGCCAACCACGGATTCCACCTCTGAAAGTGTGAGCACAGAATAAACTTCTCCTCCTCTCCCGTGTTTCTGTCAGTTATTTTGACAACAGCATCAAAATGCTGGCTAACATAGTGGTGTTTCTAGTAGCCAGTTTGATGGGGCCTCCTATAGCCCAAACTGAGACAACGATCATCAAATACTGCCACATTATGTCTTATTGAATAAAATAGGAAGCCACAGAAATAGAAACAGATTAGTGAATAAATAAATGCAAAGAAGGGAAAGCTATCCCTAATAGTAGTAAACCAAATGATGAAAGTAGAAGAAATGGAAGAATTAGAGATCACCACTTGGCATTCATTCAATAACTCAGACAAGAAACTAAAAGTGACACTAAAACAGGAGTTGAATTTGGATAGAATAAAAAGATATTTACATAGGCTCAGAATTTCTCTCCACAAAATACTTGATGGTTGTAAAGGGGGATATATTAACTTTATCCTAAAGAAATGCAGTGCATTACCACCATATTCAAGTGATCAAAGTTAACATCACCAGGGCTGTGACAAATCAACATCACATGTCACTCGATGGACTGCATTGGGGAGAACCCAGCATCACTGCTATGATAGTGTACCCCCAAATGCAAAGCCCAAGTTCAGTCACAAAGAAACAGCAAACACCCAAATTCAAGATCATCCTACAAAATCAAAGACCTTTATTTTTTCAAGTGTCAAGGTCATGAAGGCCACTGAAGGACTTGCTCTGGTTTGGTGGAGACTCCAGTAACAAAAAAAGGAAAGACAATCCACAATTCAGGATTAGATCCTTCTGCAACAAAGACATTGAAGGGACATTAGCAAAACTCAAATGGAGACTCTGGGTGAAAGGATTCGCAGTTGATCTGGAGATAGTCTTCATCAAGCCCAAATGAATGACTTGAAAGCAAAAGTGTGGCAGAAGTCTGTGGCCTTGTAGGTTGGGAGGAAGATAGAGGAGGGGGAGACAGGGAGGAGGCGAGTCAGGGTGTGCATCCACCCAGCAGTACCTGTCTCCCTTTGGTGGGACAGCGTGACTATTAATGGGCAGTAACCGCCTTGATGTGGTCCACTTACCAGGTAGAATGTCCCCACTGGGACAAAATAGAAGACTATTATTCCTTGATATCCCTTAAGACTCTCATTTATATAAATAGAAACAATAACTGGCTTAAGGAACAGATAAGTTACATTTCCAACTCATTTGCCCCAGTGATTTTTAGCAGAAATAGAAATTATTGCTAACATTTAGGTAGCAATTTGTTTTTAAATAATATTATTCTTAAATTTTATCATATATTTTTAAAGCACAAATTTATTTACAATTAAATTTTTATACTATTTTTTAAAGTCAAATTTTAAAATTCATGAAATAGGTCACTGGAGGCAGAATCAAAACTTGACACCAGGGGCTGGGGTTGTGCTGGGTGGTAGAACACTTGCCTGGCACATGTGAGGCACTGGGTTCGATCCTTAGCACCACATAAAAATAAAACACAGTACTGTGTCCATCTACAACTAATAAAAAAAAAGTAACATGTTGAAAAAAAAAATGTGACACCAAAGCCCAAGAAGATTTATGATCATAATAAAACCAGGGGTGAATAATTGGCACAAAGAGAACACTGAGTCTCTTATTGGTACCATGCAGAAAAATCATTCAAACTTATGATTTTGTATGGATTATCTTACAAAGTTAAAAATTTTTCCCAAAGGAACTCTTTTTTGAGACAATGGACATATAAAATTACATCACAAATACATAGGAATGTAATTGAACTATGAAAACAAAATATAAAATATACATAAACGGCATATGATAGTCACCATATGGAACAAAAACATGAGAATTACCCCAAGTCCAGGTTAAACACTGAGAAATAAAAGTGTGCCTCCTTAATATTTCACAAAAACAAGGACATAAAATAATGCATGCTGTAAAAATCTTTTTTACTGCTTTTATTAAAAAAAAAAACAGAGTTAAAAATACTTTCCCTTGAGAGAAAATTAACCACAGAAATGAAACTTTTCTTCTAAAAAAAAAAAAAAAATAGGCAAATGGAACTTCTTTATTCTTGTCTTGTACAGACACGCTTTTGTTTTAAAGAGAGGGTGTTTTAAATTTACTTAAGAATGATAACCTTGATCTTGAACCATTTGGATATAACTAAACTTTCTCTGAAGGTGATTTAGATTAAATCAAAGGCAGTGATCAGCTGCTTGGGGAAGAAGCATCAATTCGAGCCTCTTCTTTGGCTTCCAGACAAACACAGTGGCGACTCATGTCAACTTCCAATAGGCTTAAGAAAGGCCATTGGAGGTTGTAATTAAAAAAAAAAAAAAGAAAGTGTTATGAAGGAAGTGAAGGTGGAAAGAAATTTAGAATTAGAAAATGGTCTTTCCTCTCCTTGGAGGGTGCAACCACACTAGACACAGGATGTGATCCAGCAAGCGCGTCCACCTACAAGTATGAAGTAGACATCATAAAATCCGGAGATGATAGCATCAGCTGACTCATGGAGGCTATTTTCAGAAGATGAGAAAGAGGTCTTCTCTGATTAATTGTCCACCAGGGTCACACATTTCCCCTGAGGCACATCTCAGACTAGAACTCAAGGCAGGTGTGGCCATTAGGATGGAGACATTCAGGACCTCCCAGCAGTAGGGAAAAAATAAGGAGGCAGTGTGTGTGGGGGGGGGGGGCGGCGGGTGGCAGGTAGAATTTTAGGTGGAACTGCTGGTGAGCTACCAGGGGAGTTTGTGCTAAGTACAGAGACCAAGACAAAACCTGGGGGTGTGAGAGTGTCAAGGAGAGCAGCCGTAGTAGAGTGGTGAACTTGTAGCCAAGAGTAAACTTATAAGGGATCTGTTTGTTCTAATTTTCTAAGAAGAAGCATAGCGATTCATTCAGCATGGTAATCACGGCTGGGTGTCGTGGCACACGCCTGTGATCCCAGCCACTCAAGCACACAGGCAGGAGGATCACAAGTTCAAAGCCAGCCTCAGTGGCTGAGCAAGGCCCTGAGCAACTTAAGGAGAGCCTGTCTCTAAATAAACAAATTAAAAGCAGGGTGGGGATGTGGCTCCAGGGTTAAGTGCCCCTGGGTTTAATCCTCAGTACTAAAAAAAAAAAAAAAAAAAAAAAAAAAAATCAGAGGAGCAGTGGTCATGAATGCTTTTCCTACATCTGTGTGCTGGACACTGAACAGCCAACTAACAACATGCCTGTGGGGAGCTTTTGCAGGTTTTGATCTTTCTCATGTGAGCACTCATTCAATGAGCCAATTCTTGATATTTGAAGGTATTATATTAAACCCCAATAGTCTGAAGGTTTTTCTAATGGGTGAAGACATTCCCATCTCTTGTCTCTCTTTCTTATTCATTTAATTGATGTATGTTTTATAGAGTAAAATGTACATATTCCCAGTGTGTGATTTGATAAATTTTAACAAATGTAAACACCAGTGTAGTCCCAACCCACTAACAATGTACTCCTCACTCAGAGAGGTCCTGTATGCCCATCGTTTCTCCACCCACCAAAGCCTCTAGACAATGGCTTAGTTTTGCCCTTAGAACATCCTGTAAGTGAAATCATAATGATATGCTGCCCGATGCTTTCAGCTGTTTTACTGACCATAACGACTGAGGATCCATCTGTGCCTTGGAGGTGCTACTCCATTGCCTGAGTACACCCCAACTTGTCTATCTGGTCATCTTCTGATGAACAATTGAGTTGCTTCTTGATTTCAACTATTAAGAATTAAGCAACTAGGGATATGTTGCTTTGCTATGTTCTAAGATATATAGAGAGTTTTGAAATGATGGACAGCATTTGCTTAGACAAATTTTTTTTTTTTTCTTAATTGCACTAAGAACACCAGGTCCTACTGATAGAGTAGGTAGAGACCTGAAGTCCACACAGGCTAAAGGTCCTTCCCTTCTCTTCAATGAGACTTGCTAAAGCTGAGAACACAGTTCTTTTAAAAATTGCCTTAATTATCTTCCCTCAAACAACAGTTTTCCAAACAAAACTTTTGACAGTTGCTTAAAAGCACTCAGAGTGATTAAGTTTTCCAAGTGCCTGAGGCACAAGGATTGTTTTGTGACTGGTTGTTTTTAGTCCCTTCATTCATTTTAAAACTTTCATTATTACTGGAAACATTTTAAAATGACATGTAAATGAACATCATGCAGCTTAAGTGTGAAATGCACACTGTCAACAGGTCTCAACCTGGGAACACAGCATCACTCACTCTCTCACCATTTTTTTCCTGGACTCCTTTGGAAAGAGAAGTGACTCTCAAAATACTTGGGGACCCTCAATTAGGGTACCAAAAAGGAGAAGAAGCTGGCTTTGTGAAGACCGGCAGGCGGCTTCACCTCCCAGGAGTGCTCCTTCACACTATGCCCTGGGGCCCCTGGGGATTATTGGATTTGAGTCCTGCATTCAGGAAAGACTCCCAATTAGACTTTGGATGATATCTGCAAATTATATTCTATAACAGTCCCCTATTACCTGTGGTTTTGTTTTCAATGGTTTCAGATTCCCAGGGTCAACTGTAGGCCAAACATATTGAGTTGAAAATTCTAGAAATAAGTAATTCATAAATTTTAAATGACTTTTATTACAGTATATTGTTGCAATTATTCCATTTTATTGGGTAGTTATTGCTCTCAATTTCTTACTGTGCTTAACTCATTAAGCCTCAAATTTTTAATTTTATAAATATTTCAATAAAATTAACACAGGAGCATTAATATAGGTTGGAAATGTTAATCTAGAACATATATATTATTATGTTAATTAATATTAATTATCATTACAATTATTAGTTACATAATTATATTGTCATTATTGTATAATTATATTATTTACTATATGTAAGTGTTTTAGATGTTCCACATCTGTAACAGTGGGACAAAATGGGTTAATTTAGAAATTAAACTTTATCATCAGGACACATGCATAGGAAAAAAAAACATATTATGCATAGTTTTCAGGAATTCATGGGAAATCTTAAAATATACCCCCTGAGTGTGGTGGGGGACTATCACATATAGGGTCATTTCACCTATGCATTTTTTTTAAGTATAGAGCATTAAGTAATTAAATACAAGCACTTTTAAAATGCCAAGTATTTGCAAGCCTGTTTTCCCCTTTTATGTGCTAGAAACCTTAAGAATTGCTGTGCTTGAGGCCTTTCTCAGTCCCCAGGAGGCCCCAGGTATCATACTAGCAAAGGATGGGGATCCAGCAGGCTGACTTGCTCTCAGAGCCGGAGCCCTAGGTCCAGCACATACACTTCTCTCTACATGTTAGATAAAGTAAAAGGGAGAATGCCAATTCCACATTTGTTAAAACGTAAAACTTATCATCATATTGTAACATATATCCAAAGCAATCTCATAATTACTGCATTCATTAAAGAATGAGATAGTTTTTCTGGGAAAATAAGCTCAATTTTTAAAAAACAGTTTGGATTGTGTTTTGTAACAATTAGTTCTTTCTTCTTTACATTAATAGGCTATTGTTTTCTCTTATACTAAGCTTATGCTCATTTTGATGTATCATATTTCAGAAAAATGTAGAGCAACTAATGCTTCCCTCCATTCTTCAGTTTCTCAGAACTTGTTTCCTGCTGATTTTTCTCCAATTGTCTGAGACAACTGTAATCCCTTACATGGTAATATCATGGTTACACCTATCTGATTTCCCAATATTCCCTGCTGCACATTCCAAATTCATTAATTTGAATTTTCCACACCACCTTCCAAATTCATTAATTGCCTCTTCTCTTTCATTTTTCCAGACTCATATTTTTGAACCCACATAAAGTATATTGGATTTCCCAAACATTTCTGACTTTCTGAGGTTGGCATGATAATTATCGGCATTATACATCTGTATACTCAATACTCTGTTCTCTATTGACAATTATGATCCTGAGGTTTTATGCATCCTTACAATTAGGATTTAACCTGGAAAGCAGGGTTTCATTGAATGTTATTACTCACAATAACTGATTTTCAGGATATTGTCTTTTTTAAAATATTTATTAGTTATTGATGGACTTTTACTTATTTATTTGTTTTTACCGTGGTGCTGAGTCAAATCAAACCCAGTGCCTCACACATGCTAGGCAAGTGCTGTACCACTGAGCCCCAGCCCAGCCCTCAGGATATTGTTGATGGGCACAAGCCTAGATTCTGACCACACTGGTTCAAATCTCACCCTAAAGTTTTAGTGGCCAGAAAACTCTACACTTTACTCAGTACACTTGAGAAGTTTTGTTACTCCTTCATCTAAGTGTCTTCATTGGGAAAATAGAAATGAAGGGCAAGTGTCCCTTCAGAAAACAGTCTTGAGGAACGGAATGAGATACAACACCTGGCACCATACTTGAAACATAGCAACACCTGATAAACATTAGGCTGTGTTTGCTATCATCATCCTTCTTAAGCTCTGGCATGAGCTACTGCTAATGTCTAGAAACTATCACTCTCTGAAATCTTTTAAAGTGTTGCATGTGACTGAGTTATTTCAGGATGGCCAAGAAGCAGAAGAATCATCTCCCATGGCAAAGTGAGGAAATGATTACCTCAGTGTCTTACTACAACTCTCCACAAGGTGGCACCAGTCATCCCACAGTCCTAGTACTGAACATCTTGAACAGAAGGTGAATCCAGACTTTTACTCATTCACATTAAGGAAGTTTTCTGCTTTAAGAGTTCAGTCAAGTAAGTCCCCTGCCCCTCTCTACCAGGCCTTTAGTTATAGAAAGTAAAAATTATTTCTAGAACAAGCTCTGAGCATAAATCAATATGGTAATTCTAATGAGACTATACCAAATGTGCCTTTTTCCATAACAAGAAAATATGAAGAAGAAGAAAAAGTCTCATAAAAATTATACAATTGAGTTAAAAAGCCAAAAAAAATTCTTTAGCCATTCTAGTTGTTTCTGATCAAATTGACTATTTGTGGGGAGATGTGGAATGAAAGGCAAATTAAATTCTTACTATCCTGAGTAAATAGTAGATGCTAGTAACACAGAGAGTTTAGCAAAAGAATAAAACTTTGGGAATTCGTTCTGTCTTTCCATGGCCAGTAATAATCTTGACATATTACTTATCTGAAAACTCCCTGAAATTAATGAAGATTTATTGTACCCCGTAATAATCTGTCATGTGAATGAAAATATTCACTTACCTGCCTTAGCTCTAATTCTCAGAAGAAAACAGATTTTTTTTTTTTAAAGAGGGAGATATGAGAGTTGGGAGAAGTGTATTTACTTCAATTTGAAGTTCAAGGTTTCCCAGAAAAATTCCACCAAATTTATATTTGATCTGGTCTCTGATCTGATTCCTAGATTTGTCTGGACAGGAGTTAGAGCATGGCCCAGAATGTCTCCAACAAGGACACAGAAGAGCCATGTGAGGGGCCCCCAGGACAGTCACCTCTCTCCCTGGAGAAACCACTACTCTGTCTCTGCTTCTTCTCCCACTCATTCCTTCCCACTTGCCCTGGCTGAGAGGTTCCAAGCTCAGAATAGAGTTTGAAATATGCATTTGGAATTCTTCCTCTAGGGCTTTGGGTCCCTTCTCCACGTGTCACGTGTGGATACCCCACTGGAAACAGGTTCTGAGAATCCGTCAGACACATTTAAATTGAAAAGCACTGGTGGGAGAGGGAAGGGAAAAAACACCCATGGAAAAATCGGAGAAAGAAAAGTAGCAACATTTCAAAATATGTTTGCAATTAAAACTCTTTGCAACTATTTCCTATGTAATATTGAACAAGGTTGATTTTAGCACTTGACATTTATGAAAAATGTCAGACTGAGGATGTCAGAAAAACTACACTCACCTGAAGGAAAGCCTTCCCACACTGTAATCTAACAGCTTTTCTAGATAAATTCCCAAATAGGACAAGAGGCAGCACACTGCAAGGCACATGGCAGACCCTTACATAAACTTCAGGATAACTAGGATTTCATTTGAGTGAAAATATTCACTTACCAGCCTTAGCTCTAATTCTCAGAAGAAAACAGATTTTTTTTTTAAAGAGGAAGATATGCGAGTTGGAGGAAGTGTATTAACTCCAATTTGAAGTTCAAGGTTTTCCAGAAAAATTTCACCAATTTGATCTGGCCTCTTAATCCCTAGATTTGTCTGGTCAGGAGTTAGAGCATGGCCCAGAATGTCTGGTCTTGCTTACAAGAAGCTCTGAGGAAATCCAAACTGCTCTTCTACAGATCATTAAAATTAGGAGGCTATTTCTACTGTAAGAAGTCCTTCTGGCTGATAGGTAGGCCAGGCACAAATCATTTTTATGAATAATTTTTTCGTGTTCCATCCATCTCCTGGGCTTTGGGGAAATATTCCATTCCCTATTGGAAAGTCGGGCTTCTGATTTCACCTGAAAGCCCGTTTCTATAGCCACTACGAAAACACAGATGCTTTAGAAAGGCACCATCGCCAAGTATTTGTACCCAGGCCTGTTCTCTCACACAGAGTCCCCTTTGGCGTCAGTGGCCGCCGGTGGCTGTTGACAGCCTGGAGTTTTCTGGATGCAGAGGAGACGTGGGTGCCTCCAGGTCAGCAATTCTTTCCTAATCCCTTCCTGCTCTGGGTCTTCTGTTGCCTCCAGGTACTGTACCCTTCTCCTGCTCTGAGCAATACCACACTCCTCTTTATCTGGAGGAAGACAGGCATGACATGGAGCGCCTCTGTGTGAGCCATGTGATCTCTCAACTGGAGGAAAGTGACCTCAGAACCACGTCCCCTGGCTTCCAAGTAACTAAGTGAGGGATATCATTGTTCTATTCCTTTTAATTCCATTGGCCTTTCTTAGTCTAGAATTTTGGGGAGGCTCACATCACTCCTCATTTACAAAGCATCTCTGAAGCAGGAGGGACAGAGTGTCCACAGGAGGCTGGGCATCGGGCTCTTTGTCCCACGTGGCGGAGGATTTCCATGGCTCAGGATAATTTGCTCTGCTCATGGCCCTGATCAGCAATCACAGTCCAGGAAACCATTGCCCCAGAGGGAAAGTCACAGAATGGGACCTAGCAAACAGACTTGGGCCTGGGGACAAGCCAAAGCTTTGCCTCCATCAGCACAAAAGAAAGAGACTACAGCAAAAGCAGCTTTTACTTCCTTTAGCACACCTGGGCCTGAAGCTGGTCTCATCCTTTGAATTACCAGGTGTCTAAGTCATCTCTTCACCCCAAGGGGTTAACAAGAAACTTAGCTGAGGTGCGTAAGCTCCCCGATTCCCAGCATCCAGGTGACAGACTGTCCATCTCTACAGTCGTTCCAGACCACCATCCCAGACCACGTGATTTCAAGTATGAAAAGCGTCTCTACCCTGATGATGCTTTCAAATGCCCATTTCTGGTTTTTCATGTTTGTCCTTCAATATCAGTATCTGAATCCTTTCTCGGGTACTTCCACATTTTCCTCAAACAGCAACATGTGTCCTGATGTCCCTTTGTGTCACTGGAATTAGGAAGCATCGGCTATGTGGTGGTTTTCTCTGTACAACCCAATGTCTGGACCGCCTTGCCTGCCCATTCTGACTCCTTCTGCAGCTTTCCTGCCTCCCCTGATAAAGGGTTGATGCTTTCCCTCTGGCAAGACAAGACAAAGGTCAACCCCTTTCAGAATTCTCCATGAGTCCACATGAAAACAGATCTCAAGTGCTTGTTGAGGTTTGTTGAGGTGAATAACAAGTCACTGAAACACAAGCTTGGGGTTGCAATGTCCTGACAGTGACTGTATACTCTGTGAGGAACTGACCCTCCCCAGGAGATACATGGCCTGCCCTGCCTAAGAAAGAAGCTGTCCCCCAAGCCTGGCCCGGAGACTGTTGGCCCAGCACGGGCGGGGAAAACCAGGAGCCCACCCTCCGCTCCCATCCGACAGCTGTGACATCGGCATCATCTGCCAAGCATGGAATGCCCCAAACAGTCATCTTACTGATGCCAAAGAGTCTTTCTATGTGCACACACCCAGCAATGGCCATTTGGAATCTGGCCGTGCCCTTCCCTAAGGCCATCTGCCTAGATAAAGAGTGTCCAGTCCTGTTTGTGGCATTGATAAAGCAGCCACAAGCACCCTGAGCCTGCGCTGCACCTGTTCCTAACTGCTCTGCAGAGCACAAGGCTGGCACACAGCAGGCACAGGAGACGAGGTGGGCGATGGCAAGGCAGGCCCTAAAAGAAGGAGATTTAGACATCCTTTGAGATGTCTTCATTTTGAAAATATAAAGTCTAACCAAAGAAAGCATTGGAAATTCAATTCAATTTAGCTCAGTAAATGACTACATGCATGGATCTGTATTAAATGTAGCACAGAAAAGAACTTGGCTGGCTGACAAACCTAGCACAAGAAAAATCCTCCATTTTTTCTTCATCTTTTCCTAGGATAGTGTGTAAGATTTCGTCTTTGATTTTGAAGGGGTAGAATGCCTATCCTTATTACCAGGGATTGTTAATAATACACAGCTATAAGATTTTAAAAATCCTTCTGTGGAGAAGTGTTGAAGGCTGATTTATTGGCTTCAAAAGTGCTTTAAAGGATTCTTTAGTGGAAGAAATTGCTAGTGGACAATCATCTTTAGTTATCTGTAAGCACATGACTTTTCCTGCCCAAGATCATACAATGAATAGTAGCATTTTATCTTATGCAACAGAATATTTCTCTCTGCTCTTGCAAAACAAATGATCAGACACAAAGAACATAGAATTGTCTCATCAAGGAAATTAAAAGTCAAATTTAAAGAAAGGATTCTCATAATCATCTAGTTGTCTTGCTTTCAAAATAGGGTACCCAGAACCCCCAGATACTGAAAAACTCTCAGGAGTCATCTGCATGAAGCACAAAGAAGGGAAGGCTTTAGGGTATTTAACAGGAGACCTGCAGAATGAAGAAAATCCCCTGGTCACATTTTTAGGATTATGTGAGTACATAGCAGGCGCTTGCTTAGTCTTCCTGCAATGTTCTCAGCCAAGTTTAATTCTCCGGATATACTACTTCCTTGCACAAATTATAAAATGAAAAAAAAAATGACCCAAAGTAACTATTTTTCAAAAATACTAAATACACACATGCAAACTCTTATGCAATTCTATAACAGGATTAAACCCAGGATCAAATAAAAGTTTAAAACAAATTTGCTACTTATGATGTGTTAGTACTATTGTGATTACATATTCCCTTTGATAAGGAACTGAGATAAGAAAAGTAGGGGTGGGTGTTGCTAAATGGCAGAGGCTTGCCTGGCGCAGGCCAGACCCTGGGCTCAATCCTTAGCACCACCAAAAATACAAACAGCCAAAGACTTAAAAAAACAAATTCTTAAAAAAAAAAAAAAAAAAAAAGAATCAGAAGGAACACGTTTACACATTTTTAGGCAAGTGATTTTATTTCTAGGAAGACAAACATGCACCCAAACTAGAATTTTGTTGGAGTCAAGGATAAAATGTGGTGTAGGGGAGATAAACTATTTGGTGAGGAAGATGCTAGGGAACACACATAGTGGGTTTGGTCTTACAGATTATGAATTAAAGCAGAGAGATTATAAATGTTGATATCTAAGTGAAAGAAGCCAGACATGAAGGTCACAGGTATATGAGTCCAATTATGTGAAGGAAGCAAACCCAGGGTGATAGTGAGTAGGCTGCGGACTTCTCAGGGCAGGTAGGGAGCAAGGGGAAGGAAGCCTGGGGCTTCTCTGTGACACACTGAAAAGGTTCTGAATCCAGAGCGTGGTGATATTTGTACACATCTGTGAATATATTTTAAAAAAAACCCTGAAGTATATACTTCAAAATGGTCAACTGTATGGTGTGTGACTTCTACCTCAACCAAAAAGGGTTACTAAAAACTGACAAGCCCTGGTGGGTAAAGTCAATGGAAGAAAAGATCAGTTAAACAGGCTTCTTCTAGAATGACTTTTTTTTTCTTTTGGCTTTTTACAGAGGATCCATATCTGATCATTGTTTTATGTCCTCAGCAGAATTAAGCATCATATTATCTAGAGGGTTTTGCTAAATGACCATTGATTAAATTATGATTACAAAGGTAGCAAAGCTCCCCGTTCTGTTCTCATCACCTGTCACTACAGTCTCCATAGAAATGCTCTGTCTGACCTGATGCCGAAATACAGCACAGTCTTGGGCAATTTGGTCCAGTCATATTGGAGCCCATCTACCTTTCTACAATTGTCATCTTTACAAATACCAGCCTTGTGCTTGTATTTTCATAAGAGTGGTCTGGTTTTACTTCCTAATTAAATGAAAAAAATCACAAAAGTCATCTATCTCATGTTTTTCTATCTATATTATGATCATCTTTGCAGAAATTAGAAAAATTTGTTGGAGTGCAACTTAAATAAATGCAGGTGTTGCACAGAAAAGTGTGTGTTTAGATAATGCAGGTGAACCACAATTAAGAAAACTCAGTGGTGATGATGTAGAAAAACATGTTTTCCTATTATAAGTAAATCATGCTGACATATCTTTCAAAAATATCATCAAGGAGCTATGTGTTCAAGAGCATACAAAATGTACCTATAGCCTGACATGTTGTGCCCTCTGTTGTTCTACCGATAGGAAATCAATGGAGCAAGAAAGATAAAAAGGCTCCTGCTGACCTCTCCCCTCTGAGCCTCAGTATTCTTGTTATGTAACGACAACACAGAGAATCAAGAGGGTCATTGTGGTGACAAGTGCAAAATAGAGTCAGACACACAGCTAGCACCTGGGAATTTTTGCACATGCACATTATTGTATTACTATTACTAGAAGACCAGAATCTAGACAAATATCTAGAAGTGGAATAACAAACATATAGAGAAAATCCAAGGCCAGAATCTCACCCTTTTCTCTATACGTACCTGCCGCAATGTAGGAGCCTCCTCCGGCTTTATAGAGAAAGTGGCTGGCGAAGGGGGCTGCGCAGATAATCAGAAAGCTGGCGGTCACCACTGTGACCACCCCCAGGAGCATCAAGACTGCCCAGAAACCACGGTAAACTGGACATCACAGGAGAAAAGAAGGAAAGAAAAACACACTTAGATTATGGACACAGCAGGCTGTCACATGGTAAGTTTCTTAGCACTGCTAGATGAAATCCTAGGCTTTGGTCCTGAATTATTTTAAACAGGACTCCTTGCCAGGTGACCTTGGACTCAGTGATGACAATGATGGTGACCTTCAATAAGTCTTGAGCTCCAAATTTTTTCTTTTCTTTTTTTTTTTTTTGGTACCAGAGATTGAACCAAGGGGCACTTTACCACTGTGCCTCATCCCCAGCACTTTTTTTTTTTTTTTCCTGAGACAGGGTCTCACTATAGCTTCTTGGGGCCTTGCTAAGTTGCTGAGGCTGGCTTTGAACTTGTGATTCTCTTGCCTCAGCCTCCAGAGCTGCTGGGATTACAGACATGTGCCACTGTGCCCAACTTATGTTCAGAATTTGCACCACACACATACCTCATACACAAGAGGAGCTCATTTTCCTGACCAGATTCCCCATTTTAAAAGTGGCAACACTTAAAATTCCAGACCAAGCTCTCTTGAGCAAGTGCCAGTTGCTAGTTAGACGTGGGTATTTCCCAGCAAATGTACAAAGGCATGAATAGACATTCACATCACAAACACTTCCCAAGCACTTTGTACAGAAATGATTCTCTGAAAGCTGATGATAATCACCCCAAGCCCCTAAGCAAAAAATACATTTCTATTTAGATCATAGCTCAGTTGGAAATAACTAAGGCAATAAAATTTAAAAAATGACCGATACAATCGATACAATTATAAAAAGATTTGTACAGGTCTGTTTAAAAAAAAAACTGAAATTTTATATCAGATATACTTAAGGAATACCACATTCTATTAATGTTTGTATTTAGGAACAGTCAAAAGGAGAAGCTCAAGAGTCTCATAGTCAAGGACAAGCAAGGCCAAGTGAATGGATGCAGCTGCTGATAAATGGACTGTAGGTTTGGAGATATATAGTAATCAAATGAAAAGGAATTCTAATAATCTCTTTTGAGCTGGATAATTACCAATCTATTAAACAAAGTCACAATTTCCCTAAGGCTAAAAGAAGAAAATGAATTCTTGTTCATGTAAAAGAAAAAAAAAAAAAACTCAGTGAAACATATTCGTCAAATTATAATTAAAAAATAACATAGGAACTTTATTGCAAAGTGAAAAGTTATTTTTCTCAACAGTCCTGCTTGCAAGGAAGAACTATATCAATCAGCTGGAACCTTGGAGAACAGAGGATGGCCAGATGAGATTTGAGAAGCCCTCACAGCTGAATGCGAGAGGAAGGCTAGAGGGTTTCTGTGGGTTATGTTAGACCTCGATGGGAACAAAAGGTCAGCATTTACCTCACTCCCCAGTGCTTCCAACTCTGCTGTTAAAAGTATCCTGCAGCTGTTTTTAGGCTCAGAAGGAGTAGAGCGGCAAAGAAATACAGTTGTCCCTCCAAATGCATGAGCTCTGTATCTAAGGGTTTAACCAACCTTGGATAGAAAATATTTAAAAAACAAAATCATGCCGGCAATGAACATGCATAGACATTTTTCCCTTGGCATTAACCCCTAAACGATATATATAACAACTAGTTACATAGCATGCACATTGCTTTATGTATTCTAAGTCATCTAGAGATGGTGTAAAGATAAGGGAGGATGTGCAGAGGATATACAAATACTATGTCATTTCATATAGGGGGCTTGGGTATCCGTGGGTTTTTGGTATTCTTGCAGTCCTGGAACAGATCTCTAGTGGAGACCAAAGAACAAGCATCATCAATGGCAGCTTTGAGCGTGGGAAGTGAGAGTGGCAGACTACAGGCCAAATATTTGCCAGACTTTAAGGGATAAGTGATGAGTCTCACATTTTTCATTTTCATTCACTTCACTCGCAGAATGGTTGGCGCTGTCTATCACACGGTGGGCTCTGTGCCAAGCCCGTGCTCGGAGGAGAGAAACACGACCAAGACGCAGTCCAAGGAATAAGGATCTCATTTTGTGATTCTGCCGATCACAACTAAATCTGGATATGTATGACCAACAACCGGCTGAAGACCCTCCAAGTGAATAGTAGCCAGCAGATTGAGAAGGGAAATCAGAAAGGTCAAGTTGGCTGAGCAGGGTTTTCACATTTTGTTTTTCTCTTTTTCTTTATTTTTCTCCACCTGGATTTGGCCTGGAGGCAAGCCAAATTAGGAACCATGCAACGGTGAAAAGGGCAAATAGCAAAGAAAAAAAATTAGTTAAGTGCATCAGCGTGGATAGAGATCAAGAGAAAGAGGCCTCTGCAAGCCAGTGGTGGTGGTTGGTGGGGGCACGTGGGTACTTCCACCTCCAGATCAGCTTCGTATATAGATCTGCACCCAGTGGAGGAAAGATCATTAAAGGTTTTGAAAGGTGATCTGACCCTTGCTTCAGGGGAAGCAGAAGGGACCTGTGTTGTAGTGACAGTGGAGGAGGCCTTGTTAGATTGTCTCCTTTCTTTTGCTGTGTAGTTCTGTGGCCCAAATGTAGGCAACTGACCACAGCACAGAAGGCCAAAACTCTAATAAGAGAATTCAATCCTGATGGCCAGAGAAACTGGGAAAAGGGGACTCTAGAAGCCAGAGGATGTGAAGGAAACCCCCCAGGGGAGAGAGCTGGAGAAGTGACTGTGAAGTTCTGTATTGCAACTTATACAGTCACCAGCAATATGAAGCATAGCAAGGGAAAAAAAAAATAATGAACAAACATGAGTGTAATTCCAGAGATTTGGGGGACAAATTGACTGTCATTGGAGGCAAGAGATAATAGTGTAGGAAAATATAAAATGTCTAAAAATTTCCCTAAAGTGGTGAAAGTCAAAGTTGCAGACACACACACACACACACACACACACACACACAAATCCAGAGAGGAAAAATTCAAAGAAATTAGTACTGATGCATAAAAATAAAATTACTGAAAACTATATTTAAAGCCTTCAAAGTAGCCAGAGGGGGAAGATATGACACACTACATACAGGGAATGGCAATCCTCATGGACTGAAAATTTCTCATCAAGGATGATGGAGGCCGGGTGGGTTGTGGCTCAGTGATGGAGGACTTGCCTAGCATGCATGAGGCCCTGGGTTCGATCCTCAGCAAAGCATGTAAATACATAAAATAAAGGTTCATCTACAACTAAAAAAAAAATTTTTTAAAAAGATAATGGAGGCCAAAAGACAGTACAACTTTTTTATTTTATTATTTGTGGGGTGCAAGGGTGGGTAATCAGGAATGGAACCCAGGAGTGTTTAATCACTGAGCAACATCCCCAGCCCTTTATTCTAAATTTTTATTTTGAGACAGCATGTCACTGAGTTATTTAGGCCTCCCTAAGTTGCTGAGGCTGGCTTTGAACTTGCAATCCTCATGCCTCAGCCTCCTAAGCAGCTGGGATTATAGGCATGGACCACCATTTGTATCACCATACAAACTTTTCAAGGTGCCCAAAGAGATGACCTGTCAACCTAAAACTCTCCATCTAGTGATATCTTAGAGAAATAAAGGTGAAATATTAAGAAATGAGGGAAAAGAAACAGAAATGGCTGATATCTGTATGAATATAGTAGGGCATTTTTCTCCTATTTCTTTAAAGTATATTTAATGTTACAATTTGAAAGTATTATCAATATAATAAAAATAGTAGAAAAACATAGGTTTGGGAATCAGAGGGTCTGGAGTGTTTACCACAGTCTTAACATTCTTAACCATGGACCAGTCACTGAAGATTCTTGAACCTCTGTCTCTTTTTCTTGTAAAATATAGATATTTATATTCATTCTTTAGATCTATTAGAAATATTATTCATAATCTATATAAAAAGAGACCAATGAATAACATTTTTGTGGTAGTTTTTATTGTTGCTCTTGTTCAAGTTTCATTGTCCCTACAAGCAGGTGATAATGGGCTCAAAATAGGAAACTGAATTTACTCCCCTAGAAAGGCTTGTACGTGTTTTTTATGTTCCACCGAGGTAAAAAGTCTCTTGTATGGCTTACAGTGCATATAACAGTCATACTTTAGCAAAGTAGATCACTAATACAGAAAGATCCCAAAAGATATTATACTGTCTCCCATGGGATCCTTGTCCACTAACCTTCTAAGAAATCATTGGCCATGTTTTTTATATCATGTCATTCTACTCCTAAACTCCCAAAACACAAATAACTGAAAGCAAACAGCCAATACCTGGTGACCTCCAAACCAGACCTTCTGACCTACAGTTTGAAAAGGGTGATTCCCTGAGGACTGGAAACCTGGAAACTTCAGAAGCTGAGCTGAGAGGAAGCCCTAGTAGCTGGGACCACAGGGAGACAGTAAGCCAAAGTGAAGGGCTCAGATTACACAGAGAGCAGAGGAATCAGGGTAAGTCTGTACACAGAGAGAAGCAGAGGAGACATCAGACTGAGAAAACACATGGGGAAGGAAATCAAGAAAGAAATGATAATTATGAATAGATGTTCCCCAGACTGTCAACCGCTAGATCCTGTCCTCTCATCTGCTCTAGGAAAATACCCTGACTTCTAATTATGACTCTCTTTTAAAAAGAAGGAATCACAGATTGGTATTTACAGAAAGAGAGGGAGCAGCTGGCTCCCTGGAGAGGTTTGACCACACAGAAATATCCTCCAAGGGCATGTCACCATGGACTTTATTTTTCTGCTTATGCATCTAACATTCAAAAGTGCATAGACAGCATCATGCACATTTCAAAGCTTAGAACTTCCTGTTTCTTGAGATAACTATATAATTTTATAACTTTTTATAACTGTGTACTTTTCCTCTGCATTTCACACTTTGATTCCATAATTAAAAATGGCCATTCCCAATCATGAATTGACTTGTGGGGTTTGGTCATGTTTATTCACTGTCTAAGTAAAGCTAGGAGCATCTTACCCAAAAAGTGAATGAAGTGCACTTTCTAGGGAGTCAAATCCATGTGGAGGTGCTTCTGCTTACTAATGGGGTGATTCAAATAGACCTTACCTGGAATGTGATATCTTTTCATAGGTTTGCAGTAAATATTAAATGAGATAACATATGAAAAGTGACTGAATGCAGTAAGTCCTCAGTATATTTTCTGTGATTATTGTTAATTATCAAAACTCTAATATTAAACATTGTTATCAACAATACAGTTGACACAGATAACTTCTAATTTCATAGATCTAAGATGGGGACAGGCTTTCCATCGTAATACCTGTATTAGAAGATTCCCCAGGCATCCCATGTGTAGTCTTTATGTGCATATGTGTGTGTGTAGAGTTCATATATTTGTATATATACAATTAATATAATTTAATATTTAATTATATTTATGTAATAATTGTATATTATGTTTTACATAATAACAATTGTGTTATTTATATAGGTAGGCATTTAAAATTATTTGTATACTTATACAATTTTGAGGGGAGCATGTTTATGTCTAGGTAGTGGTTTTTTTTTTTTTTTTTTTGTTTTTTTTTAATTGTTTCAGATGCTGAGATCTTAAACAGATCTCAGAGAAACCTGAGTTTCTTTCCCGGTTTTTGCTGAGAGCCTGTGAGAGCTGCTAGGCCTTGTCTTTGATGGTTTTGGAGTGTGCCTAGAGAAAACATCTAAAAATCCATCTCACACAATTCAATGTTTAACTTAAACAGTATTGAATATTTATTAATTCTATGAAACATGAAGATTTACAATGTAAATAGATTTACATGCAATCTATATTATTACAATTTGGATTAATTAAAGGAAAGCTTTATCTGAATCCATGAAAGACCAGAATCAAATACTATTTTCAAAGAAATTAAGTTCTGTTGATTTTAAATAAATTGGTTGATTTTAAATAAATTGACCTAACCGAGGTCTTTGGCGGGTGTGAGGTGGTTGAAATGAGGAAGATGGCTAGTAATGAGTCTCACCTCAGATATTACGTAAATGGCTCATCTAGACTTTATTTTCCTAACAGATTAAACTTTTCCCCTTGTGGTATTACTTTCCCCAGTAATTTACTTAGTAACTTCATCCTAGTAGATGTCGAATGAAATTCATCCTCCCAAAGCATACTGAAATAGGACATTGACATATTCTCTATACCATTTCATATTTTATAACATTTCCCTTATACTCAGTATCTCCTTTCGTTTGAGGAGTATTCTGTTGTTTACTCATACAGAAGTGCCATCAAGTCATTAGAGACTGTCTAGCGTGCTACAAAAGTGCGCATGGAATGCAAAACTATATTCATGATACCTGTTTTATTCATCAAGCATTGCAACTTCACATTTGAGATTCAAACAGTTATCAAAGGAACTCGCATCTTGAGTACATCCAAAAGGTCAAAATCCAAAAAGGCCTAAGTAGGAAGCGTAGGAAAAATAAACTGTTAAGAATTCTTCAGGGAAAAAACAAAACTACAGGACAGTGTGGAACATGAAATCAAATGGACTATTAATTAAGCGTGCACATTAGTATATGTGCACGTGGGAGTGTGCATGAGTGTGCCTGAGTGTGTGTGTGTGTGTGTGTGTGTGTGTGGCTGTACATCTGTGCATATGTGTCAATGTGTTAGTACGAGTGCATCTGTGTGTATTAGTCTATGTCAGTAGGTGTGTTCCTCTATGGCTGTGTGTGTGTGTGTGTGTGTGTGTGTGTGTGCTGATTGGCACAGACAGGAAGTGAATAGCAGAATGGGCACCTATTTTGATTTCTGTGTAAAGGGTTAGAAAAATAAAGCCCCGAGTGTTTATTTTTTCACTAGAATATAATAAAATACACCACAATCTCATTAATTTAGATGATGGGCAAAAGAAGCCTGAAGCCTAAGTGTGGGTTGTTTTAGAAAAAGTTCCATTCCAAGCCATTCACATTAATCCTATAACTCAAACTGGTGTCTCACCAGGGACCCCAAGAGCAGCCTTGCCAGGCTCGCTTGGCAAATGGGCACATGGCTGACAACCAGAAGCCACTTAGTTTAGCAAACATATGCCGAGGGCTCCCCACATGCAAGGCACCAAAAGCTGCCAGAGTAAGACATAATCCTTACCCTCCTGTATTCATCCTAGCAGGGGAAAAACAAACAGGTCTAACAGCTTGTGGCCAGTACCCTGATGGAGGTGCAGGAATATCACCCCACCTGATGAACTACTGCACCAAGAGCACACTTTTTGGAAGGTGAGTAGCAATGAGAAAAGTCACATTGTGCTAGGTCTTAATGTTTTCCTAGAGTTTCACAAAGCCAGAGACAAAGTCAGTCTAATCAGAGTCAGAAACATCCATGGAAGAAGTGTGCAGTTCCAAAGAGCTGCTCTCTTATACTGCTGCTGGGGAGACACAGAACATCACGAACCAGACATAATGACCAAATTGGTATTACAATATAATTCTTATCAGTGCATAGAGAATGATTTGCTAGGAAAAAGTATAGAAGAGGGAGACTAGTTAGGCAGTTATTGTAGTAAACCCAGTGGGAGCTCATGGGGTAGAGATGAAATTAGGTTTGGTATTACTACTGTTACAGAGGGTAAGAAACCAGAAAGAATAAAGGATGTTTTTATGAGTTTTGATTTGTATATGAAGGGTTATGGAAAATGATATTTCTATGAGACAACCCCTAAGAACAACGGAAAGATCTGTGGCTCTGGAGGAGGGAGGGAATTAGCCAAACACTAAACCTCTCCCAGCAAATTGTCTTCCAGGAACTATGGGCCCTGAAGGAGGGAGGCAGATACTGAAAGGTGAGCTGTGGACTTTAACCATTACCCAGAGTCGGTGAATCCTGGAAGAAGAAAAGCAAATAGTGAAGCTCTGGGTAACAATGGGTCCCAGAGGAAGGAAGATAAGCAGTGTTCTGAGCTTTTCCCAGGTTCAGTGAATTTTGGAGTTTTTACAACTTCTTTCCTGACTGCCCCAAACAACAAGTCCTGCCTTGGTCTCCAATGATTAATTCACCCTTATTGTAACCTATTAAGTGCAGACTCCTTCTGTAACCAGTGGGCCATTTTCGTACCCAGAAAATGAGCCCTGCCAGTGCCCGATTGATTGACTCCTTTGCAGAACAAAGGAAACCTTGCTGATCCATTTGGGGTCTGCTACCGTCCCCGTTATTTCTGTTTTCATAACGATACTGAAACCGGGTTGGTCATTTTCGTTTACAGTCTACACAGTTGGTTCAGTTAACATCTTACCAATTTCTACTGGATTTTTCACACTTATAATTTACACAACCAACCTTCTTTTATTCAGAGTACAGAGGGAGAAGTCAACCCAAGTGATCACAATTCCAAATTCGTAGTGTTTTGATCAGCTATTTTGCTGTATGTACGTACCCAAATGTAAATATTTTATTTGCAGCTTAAAGATAAACTTAAGTGTTATCCATTTTTTCAAAACTTGCTATATTGCCTCAGACACCCACAAAGCTAGTTCATCCAGCTAATCCTCTGTTCCGACACATCCTGGGGCACCGAGTGTGAAGTGCTGTAAATGCTCTAAATGAAGCCAAAACAAAGCACGCTGCCCCTCCCCGGCCCCCACGGCAAACAGGGGCCTCCAGCATATGTTGCCATCGCTCTAGGCGAGACACTTCTGTCGTGCAGGCCAGCAAGCCTGTCCTCCTCTCCATGCACTGCTTGTCTTGGCAGTGTCAGGAAAGACTAAAAATACAGAAAGCCCTGCACCAGGGCAGCAGGAAGGATTGTACAATATGTCCGCGTCTGAACTCTGCAGTTGCCGAGGTGCCAAGCAAAGTCAACTGCTCCTCTTTCCCCACGGTCCGCTGATGTTTTCTTTTATCTTTCAACACAGAAAGAACCCTGAGAGACCCAATGGAGTTCATGCACCTCCCCACTCTAACAACTGGCCCAGTGGCCGGGGAGGAAGCACACCAGCAGGAGGGGCAGAGTCTCTACCTTCCACTTGGGCCGTGACCTTGGGACAGTCCTTGAAGCAAATTCTGGGTGTCTTCCCAGGTGGCCAGAGCCTTCAGGTTTGAAATTGCATCCCTGTTCATCACCGCACTTATTCCTCCTCCTAAGCAGGATGGGCAGGGAGCCCTCTGAGGCCTGGGAAGGGTGACTTTGCCTTACTGGAGGCAGTTGAGGAGGTGCTTCAGTGAGAGCAGTTCAGATTGTTCTCAACTTCTAATGGTTCCACTTAGGAATTTTTGACTTTACAATGGTGCAAAAGCAGTACACACTAGGTGGGGATGATACTTTAAATCTGGATCTTTTCCTGGCCAGCGCTCTGCATTCTGATCCTCTCTGGCAAGACTGGGCAGTGGCATTTGAAGGTAGCTCAAGCTCAAGGAGGAGGAAAGATGACCGACACTTGGCAGCGTGCTGGGTTGCTGCGTTAGGGTGTGCGGCCAAGTCAGGCGCATTAAATGCATTTTTGACTTAGGATCCTTTCAGTAGGTTAAGAGTATGGGGTCATCACCCCACTGTAAGTCAAGGAGCACCTGGAACAGTAGTAGTAGGTATCAGCATGCTCAGGCCCAGTGGTGAGGAACTAGGCAACACATATGAAGCCACTTGATGCTCAATCAAGAGGAGCTAGAGCTTATTCTTTGGCTCCAAGGTCGCCTTCTGCCCCCACCTCAGGGGCAGGTGTGGTGAGTTGAATCAGCTTCTCCCCTGCACTAGCAGAGCTTTAGCTTTACACCTGGGCCAAGATTCCAGTTCTCTGAATGAGAACCTCTAAGATTGGACACAAGCGTCAGTCTCTTTTAAAACCTACTAGGATGCCTGTCATGGTAGCTCAGCTAGACAGGCTGAGGCAAGAGAATCACAAGTTCAAAGCCAGCCTCAGCAACTTAGCAAGTCCCTAAGCAATTTAGCGAGTCTTTAAACAACTTGGTGAGACCCTATCTCAAAAATAAAAAGGTTGGGGCTATGGCTTAGTGGTAGAATGTCCCTGGGTTCAACCCTTGGTACCAAAAATAAATAAATTAAATTAAACCCACTAGGAAACGGTAACAGACAGTCGTCTGGTTGAGAATCAACAGACTTCTCATTTCTCTAAGCCACTATTTTTATTGGAAAAGTGCCTCTGTACATACAGCAGTTTAGCTTTTACAGATATTATTTTCTTTATCATCATATCTATTGCTATTTTGTGTTTTGCAGATGAGGCTCAGAGAGTGTCACCCCAAAATTAAACAATCATTAAAAGCAAATTGAAGATTTTATTTCAGGGCTGCTTGGAATCTCGGCTGCCTTCTGCCTCTATCTCTTGTGTCTTTCAAATAAGTGGTCAGTGATCTTTCTAAGTCTTCTAGGATCAAATTTTCACACTCTAAGTTTTCCCACCTCCGCCTCCATAAATTAAAACTGAAATTGTGCCAAAGTTCCCTGGGAGAAAGGGACTTTGCATTTCTCTTTTTTCTCACTGGAACAAACCGTCTTCCTACTTGTTATGAATGGAATGCTGTGGTTCCTCCCTGCTCACCCAAATTCAAAGTCTGGATGAGGTCAGGAGGTGGAAGTTCTTATCATGGAATTCATTACATGGTAAGAAGAGGAGGAGATCTCTCTCTGCCAGGTGAGGACACTGTGAGACAGCAGCTATTGTCCCCTGAAGAGGGCCCCCTGAGGCCCCACCATGCTGACACACTGATCCTGCACTTCCAGCCTCCAGCACTAGGATAAATAGATGACGGTGCCAGGCGGTGGGATTTTGTCATAACAGCCCTAGCTACTGTGCTCCTTGTCCTTCCAAAGCTGTTTAAGCATCCCTCTTTTCTTGAGGGGACATGGTAGGGTTGCTACCTCACCTCCACCGAAATGCAGGAGAGACTGGAATCAGTAGGAATCCAGATGTCCCTCACCAGCAGTGTGACCGTGGGCAAGTTAAATGGCCTCTCTATGCCTCAGTTTCCTTCCCTAAAATGTTACCCATTTCATAGTGCTGGTCAGCACTTTGCACAGTACCTGACTCAAGTTCTTGACACACGGTCTCTGGATTGATCAGTCTGCATGGTAATCTCTCTTTACTGAACCATCTCCATTTTCAGGCTATGAATTCCTTCAGGGCAGAGACTCAGTCTTGCTCATGGTTTTTACTCAAGCGGAAGCTTTATACCTGCCATGTATTGGGTGCTCAATAAAATATTGAGTGAGTGAATAATCATTAATTTACACTCTATACACACTGTCATCTTAAGGTTAATGGGCTATGCAATGGCTATGCAACTGAATGAAGGAAATTCATTCCAATGGAAATAAATCTATGGTCTTGACCTCATTGTCACCATGGCTGGAGAGGTTATATGGCCTGAATCCCTATGAAAAAGAAAAGAAGAGCTGAGAAATCAAGGCACAGATGATTTTTACCTGAGGGTGCATGATCTTCTTTTTCATCCCCTGAATACCAGTGCATAAAAATAAGTCAAGAGTATGAGAGATTCTGGGAGTGTTTCTGTCCAACGCAAAATACCAGAAGACAGTCAAATTTCCTCATTCTTCTCTTTTCCATTTTATTAAAAAAAAAAAAAAAAAAAGCTGATGTACACCTGGAAAGATCTGCATGGCTAAGAGCCATGAAAGGAACACTTTTAAGAGCATTCTATTCTATTCATGCACTTTTTTGAACCCAAATTGGAATCTACTTGCCCAAAAGCTTTTGTACAGCAGTAAATAATTATATTGAAAACTTACTTATCTAGTTGCAAGTATTCTAGTCTAAATATTCTAGGATTGCTGAACATTTAATTTCATGTCTTTCAATTTTCCTCTACAAATTTCTAATACCCTAGAAATCATATTTCTCTAGGGAATCTTGAGGTCCCTTATTGTACAATGGTGTTATACACTCAGGAATCTTCCTCCGAGCAATGTGACTGGTGTAACTTTTCACACCAGAAAAGTGAGTTTAGGAATTCCACAGTGATAAAATGATTTGGTATTTTCCCTCTATTTGTGTCATAAGACTACCCATGAAGGAAGTGGTTAACAACTGAACTGGATTCCACCCTTGCATTCACTCATGCCTGGATACTGATTGAAAATCTAGCTTCTATCAGGCTGCAATAAGCACTCAATTATTGGTGTTATAATCTCCAAAATGTACAATATGTGCCATCCAGTAGTCTAAGGGGATAAAAACGCACCATCAGATGGCTGCCAGCCATCAGCTACACCAAGTTCAAGGGAGGAGGATGTTATGCAAGGGTAGAGGGAGTACCTGACCCCATCTTAGATACTAAGATACCCCATCTTAGATACTAAGATACCCCATCTTAGATACTACATAAAGCTTCTTGACTCGGCAGGAAATGGAGCTGGTCCAGCAGTCAGAACAAACAAGGGAACCCAGGAGGAGGGGGGAATGGTGCCTGCCAGTGGCTCAGTGTGAAAATGCAGAGAGATGGAAAGCTTGAGTGCTAAGGAGGTGGCAGGAGGGAGAAGGTGGGAGACAGAATGAAATTCCTTGTAGCATGAGGTCTTTTTCCAGCAAAATATTTTTGGTTTAAGTTCAATAACTTTACCCTAATAATAATATTTAAAATCATATTAAATATGATTAAATAATGTTAAAAATTTAAATAAGCTAGGTCTTTTTGCCCACGTGGATGGATCTTCGATCTCTGAGTATCAAAACAATGGAGGAAAAGTTTGCACACGGTTGTTTTCAGTGAGAAATATCCATAAAGAAAAAAGCAAGTACTTGCATACTTCCTTTTCTTTCTTACAGAACTTTTTTCCTTCATCTTTTTTTCCTTAAGGAGTAAAATATTTTGAGATAAGGCACCAAAATCTCTGACAATACTTTCTGGAAACTGACCTGCCTCGTGGGGATGATGAAATGAGCAAGAGATTTTATGATGGAGTTAGAAGAAAATGGAAAAGGAGCAAAAATATTTCTCTTGGAAGAAACTAAAGATACAGAGATGAGAGGAGCCATTGTCTGCACTGGGAATTTGTGCTGGCATTTGTGACCTGTGTCTGCCAGCAGATACCTTGGAAAATCATTTGACCAATGCAGAATCGGGACCTGTGTAGGGTGAGATATGAACCTTGCATGCAAGAAATGAGTCTGAGCACAGCTGAAGCGAAATGAGTATCTTCTTGGAACAGAAAAGATAGCTGGGACATCACTAGCATCACCACCAGCGCATTTACTCTAGAAAAAACTTTTTCAATTTGCTTATTCCTGATGAAGGAGTCAAGAACTTGACACCCCAAAATATGGCACCCTGATGTACTCATCATTTTAAATTACTGGAACATAAAAAGTGGCAAATGACAGAAGGGGCATTCTTATGATAGCTCCTTGTCTAGTGAAAGTCTGGACCCACCAAGAAACAAAGAGATTATTTCTGATTCCTTCCCTGAGATTTCATTTAAGTAAACTCTAAATATATGAAGAAAGACTGAACTCTGTCACCACATTTGGACAAACTTTTGTTACATACTACTGTCTTGTATTTAAGTCCCACTAAATATTCCAAAGAGAATCATTTAAAAGCCATTGTTGGCTCTTAGAGCACAGGGGACTTTGGATGTGTCTCCAGGCCTACTACATTCACCTGAATATAATTCACTACTGTCCTAAAATGGGTTTCATTCTCCTCCTCCTTCCCTATGGAGAAGGGGTGTGTATGTTTATAATCACCCATGCTAGGCTGCTGGTACTTGGACTTTGTGATACATAATAAATCAGTGTATCTTTTCTTAACTCCATCATCATTTCAAAAGGCTTCCTTTGGTCCCTGCCCTCACAGTGAACAGACCAAGTTACATTTTCTCCACTTAGCAAGAAATGTGGGGGCTGGGGATGTGGCTCAAGCAGTAGCACGCTCGCTGGCAAGCGTGCGGCCCGGGTTCGATCCTCAGCACCACATACAAAGATGTTATGTCGCCAATAACTAAAAAATAAATATTAAAAATTCTCTCTCTCTTTCTCTCTCTCTCTCCTCTCTCTCAAAAAAAAAAAAAAAAAAAGAAATGTGATCTCTGGTATTCAAAGTCAGCACTCCCTAAGAACAATGCCCAAATCTTCTTTGAACATCTTTCACTCACTTGGCCTCTTCCAAAGATGGAGCTGAAGGAATGTGATGGAAATGTCTCCTGGCAACTTTGAGTTTGTTCCCCTCACTAACTAGGTGACTGTCTATTTCTAGAAGCAGGTCACTTAACCAACCTGTGTGGTTTTCTGTTTACTACTCTATTAAAAAGTACATCTGACCTCAGAAGTCACCTTAGTCCTTCTGTTTATAGAGTCCCAGGCAAGCAGATGGTCCATGCGTCCCTTTACTAATGAACAGCATGCACCAAACTTCAAAGTCTCCACTGGAAAGGACCGATCGTCTAAACTGCCCATTTGAAAGAGAAAATCTTTGCAAAGATCAGACAGAGTGTTCCCATAGCCACTTGCCTGTGGTTTGGAAGGGTTTGGCTTTATGGTTTATTTGTCATGGTAGGGTACATCTTTGGAAGTCTCTCTTCCCCAGCTATTAACTCAGCAAGTTGTTAGAGTAAACACCCTCAGTATTCCACAGTAATTGCTGTTGCTCTGGAAACAAATTCACAGTTACTTTCCATTAACTTTGAATTTTTTTCAACAATTCTAATAGAACTTAGTCTATTTTTATAGTTTATATGGGGGGGTCTTTTAATTAAACATTAGAATTCATTTTGACATAATTTTAAAAGCATGGAATAAAATTTGCTCTAATGCAGTCCCCAGTATATCCCTTTTCTTTCCTCCTTCCTCCCCCTCCCTACATTCCCTTCCCTCTACTGATCTTTCTGCTATTTACTTTTAGTTTTGCTTTTTTTTTAAATTTTAGTTAGGGTCTTGTGGATGTAGATGATGGTGAGATTCACTGTGGTATATTCATATATGCACTTAGGAAATTTAGGTCAGATTCCACTATTCCCATATCCCATGGGGAAAAAAAAAGTGAAATGAAGTCATTTTAGAGTGGTATTAGCAAGTTTTATAAAGCAACAAAACTCTTCTTTTTCTTTTTGTAAATTATTGATGTGTTTCTGGGTTTCAATACACAGAGAAAAGAATAATATAAATAAATAGCCCTTAAGAAATTATGATGGTGTTTCTGAGCATTTTATGTGTCCAGTTGTTTATAATTTCATTAGGTCAAGTTCCTCATCTGGAATTCAAGCAGTTCTCATATTTATCCTTCATGAATCATGTGAACTGTGGTAGTGAGCCTGGCAAAGAAGAAACTCGTGAAGCGAAACACTGGGACAGGCACCTTTGTCCCCTGCTCTGGACAACCTGCCAAACCCGAGAGTCAGGTTTCCATGTGCCTCTCTCTACCTCAAGCAGCATGGCCCACCCTTCATGCCTGCTCTTACAACCAACTGTCTTCACCTGGTTTCCAGAACACTGTGCTCCTCTGGTGTTCTTCCTGCCTCCCAAGCTGCCCATCCACCTGTAGCCTCCTTAGCTCCTCTTCTCTGACCTCTTGCTGTTGAGGCATCCTAGGGCTTGTTTTTTGACTGACCTCCTTTCTGTCTACACTCACTCCACAAATAGTCTCATCTTGTTCCATGGCTTTCCATATCCCTCCGTGCAATGACTCCCAAACATGCAATTCCCACCTTTAACACCAGACTCTCTAACCCCAAAGCTGACCTCACCTCTCCACCAGGCATCTTAACTTAACATGCACAAAAACTTCCAAAGTTTCGGAGCCTTCCCCATCTCTACTAATAAGAACATCATCTCTCCACTTGCTGAGACAAAAAGAGAGTTGTCATTGGTTGTTCTTTCCCTCACACCGCACACCCAATCCATCAGCAAATCCAGCCAGCTGTCCCTTTAGAATACAACCAGATAAAGAGATTGTTTGCATCCAGGAAGATGAAGTAGACACACCTGTATCTATTTCTTCCATTAAGTACAACACAACACCCTGAATAGTATGCATAAGATAAGGGTAAGGAAAACATTAGAGGTGGACAGCAGAAGACAGACCAGATAGGGACCGTAGGACAAGGAACAGCACTATAGTTTAATTTGTTGAGTTTTCTTAGTGCCCCATGTAGGATACCAGAATCAGAATCAATAACAGACACAGACGAAAAATAAAATAAAATATTAACCAAAAAAAATATGTCTAGTCAAGAGACTAAGTGAGGGATAGTACAGCAAGAGATTAATCCCTCTACTGTAGCCAAATATTCCTCTGATATTTGGCTACAGTAGAGGGATTAATGTACTTCTATATTAATCCCTCTATACTTCTACCCAATGGTCTGTAACAAGATGTCTCAACCTCCAAGGAACCTGACTTCCATCCCCACAGTTGGCAATAAAACCACCCTCCAGCAGAGAGCAGACAGGGCATCCAGCCTTCCAGCCCTATGGTGTGAATGAGGTAGGACCCTCCCACAAGGGAGTTGTAGGATGCCCACTGGAGAGCCAGGACTGGCACCACCTTCTCACACTGCCCACCTGCCCCACCTTGTCCCCAAAGGATATGATGGAGCCGTCATGGGCCTCACCCAGCCACCCTGCTCTCTGAGGAAGCACAGTGGGAGGACACAGCCCTCACTGTCGCTGTGCAGCAGCAGCAAAGAGCATCTCTCCAACCCAAGGTCAGAGGAGCAAGGGAGGAGCCTGGAATTCCACCCCAGCTGGCATGAATGAGACCACGCCCACCTCTTCCCTCACCAGAGTGGTGTCCAGAAGAGAGGAGTGTAACAAAAACTAAAATAAGAACCATATTCCATAACATGATATTCAGAAAGTCCCATTTGCATTAAAAAAAAATCACTAGTGATAGCAAGAACCAGGAAAACCACAACTTCCATGCAAAAGGACAGTCCAGAGACACCAGCACCAAGATGAGAGACATGGGAACACGGGAGAGGATTGGAAGCAGCGATATTCAAAACAGAATTGCCTCAATAGCAAATATAAAAAATACTTGGACCAAATGAAAAATCAGAAAATAGAATAAAAAATGGAACATTTGTATTTGGAAGATATGAAATTAAAAGTTTTTAAAAATTGACAATTAAGTTTTTGCCAAAAAATGAAGGGAAGAGAGAAAATGATCAATGAACTTCCAAATCAGATGTTGGAAATTACCCCATCTGAACAAGAGTGAAAATGGAATTGAAAAAAAAAATGAAAGAGACTCAGAGATCCATGGAATTGTAACAAAAGATCCAAAAGTAATTTTTTTTCCTTGAGTTTTATGGGAAGAGAAGAAATAGGACAGGACTGAAAACCTTCAAAGAAAAATGGTTGAATATTTTAAAAGTTCTCAGAAGACATAAAGATCTGAGGCGATGAGCAAAACTACACAGGATATAGCCAAAGAAACTCCTGATGAAACACACAATAATCAAACTTCTTTCATAAAAAGGCAAAGACAAAAGTATCCCAAAGTGAACAATGGAGAAGAAACACCTTAGTGGGAGAAACAATTGAGCAACTGTGGCGAGCTAATCAAACACCCAGGAAGCCAGGAGCACTTGATGATTAAAAAAGTCCTAGTCTGCACAATACATATTGCCTCCTCCTCGTAAGTCTTCCATTACGGCTGACAATTAAAGTTAAAAAAAAAAAAAAAAGAAAATGTCATGTGCCACGTGTTTCTCAATGTATGTGAAAGAAATAGGTGAGACAATTATAGTTGTCAGCGCGCAAATGGACATAAAGGGAGATAAGGTTTTGCATTGCACTGTGGGTAAATGTCAAAATAATAGACTGTGATAACATATTTATAATGCAATACCTACAGCAATGATCACAGAAGCTATACAAAGAGATTCACTCAAAAGCACTATAGATACATCTTTAAAGATCTTTTCTGGGAGTTGGGGGGAGAGATGGATGAACACAGTGGACTTCCAGGGTGACATATGCCCGCCATATTATAATGGCAGGCACATTCCATTACACATTTGGCCAAACCCTCAGAATTTATAACACAAAACATGAACCTTAATATAAATGATAGACTTTAGTTGATAACAAAGTACTGAAATAAATTCATTAATTGTAACAAATGTACCATGGTAAGACAAGACTTCAGTAACAAGAGAAACTGTACAGGTAATAGGAATGGAACTTTCTATATTTTCCACTCAATTTTTCTGTAAAATAAAATTATTCTAAAAATAGTCTGTTAAATATTTTAAAATCAATGAAAGTTTCTTATACTAGCAAAAGAAAAAAAAACACATGAAAATTAAGCTTTAAAACACAATATCATTTATAATTGCTCATAATAAATGGATTCAATTAGACAAAAATGTAACAAATCACACATTGTATTTGTAAGCTGAAGACTGTAAAATGCTGAAGAAATTAAAAAAAACCCTAAATATATGGGTATATACCATGTTCACAGATTGGAAGAATCAATATCAGAAAGACATCAAATCTCCCCAAATCAGTATAAAGATATAACTTCATTTCTATCAAAAATCCAAACAAGACTGTGTGTGTGTGTGAACTTTTAAAAAACTATACAGCAAATCAAAGGATACAGTATAAACAATTTTGAAAAAAAAGAATAGAGAAATCACTGTATTCAATTAGGCACATATTATATAGCTTAGCCATTCAAGATAGTATGGTACTGGTAGTGAAACAGATACACAGGTCATGAAACAGAATTCAAAAAATGTGGCACCCAAGTATGATTAGCTACTTTTTGACATAGATACAAAAATGACTCTGTGGAAGAAGTAAGGTCTTTTCCAACAAAAGGAGCTGGAAGAACTGAGCAAACACTGACAAAACAAAAACCTCACATCTTACTTAAAAATTAACTCAAAATGCATCATGAATTTAATTATAAATCATAAAACCATAAAACTTTTAGAAGAAAACATGAAAGAAAGTCTTCAAGACTTGATTAGTGAAGTCCTTAAACGAGATTCCAAAAGAGTGGTCTGTTGTTTTTTTTTTTTTTATTTCATTTCATTTATTTATTTATTTATTTATTTTGGTACCAGGATTGAACCCAGGGGCATTAACTACTAAGTCAAATTCCCAGCCCCTTTTGTATATTTTATTTAGAGACAGGGCCTCGCTGAGTTGCTTAGGGCCTCACTAAGTTACTGAGGCTGGCTTTGAACTCAGCCTCCAGAGTTGCTGAGATTACAGGCTGTTTTCCTTCTTCTTTTTTTTTTAATCAATAAATTAAACTTTATCAAAATTCACTACTTTCATTCTACAAAGGTCTCTGTTAAGGTGATAAAAATGCAAGCTGTTTACGGGTAGAGATTTATAAACTACATATCTTATAAAAGATTTTTATGTAGATGATAAAGCACTTTCCACACTCAACAGTAAATAATCCAGTTAGAAAATGAACAAGAGATGGTAGGAGAATTCTGCTCATGGGGATCTGGGGTCGGTAGCAAAGCACAAGAGTAGATGTTCACACCACTGGACGTTAAGGAAAGGGGACATAGACCAAACTGGAATGTAACAAAAAAATAAAATAAGAAAAGGGGACATAGACCAAAAGAATCTGGCAAATGTGAAAAACCGAGACCATATCAAAAGCTGTTTAGGATGTGGGTCCTCTGGCCAGCAGTAGCAGTTCATAAGCAACCTGAATATCCAATCACCATAGGACGCTGTGGTGGCACTGCTGGGCATGTCTCCCAAGTAAACCAAAATGCATATCCTTACAAAAGTGGTATACATTTTTTTTTTTGTAGTTGTAGATGCACAGCATGTCTTTATTTTCTTTGTTTCATTTTTACATGGTGCTCAGGATCAAGCCCAGGGCCTCACACATGCTGGGCAACTGCTCTGCCACTGATCTACATCCCTTAGCCCCAGTACCCATTCTTTGTAGTATCACCCATGTGCTCTACAGTAGGTGATTGATTAAACAAGCTCTTTAGTAATAAAAAGAAATGGATTAATGATACATGATGTAACAACTTGGGTGAATCACAAGGGCATATGCTTTAAAAAAGAAAGTCTCTGAAGGTCACATACTGTATGATTCTTTTTAAGTAACACTGTTGAAATGGGAAAATTACAGTGGTTGCTAAGGGTGGGTTGTGGTGGAGGTTAAGGTAAAGGGGTAACAGGAGCAAGATCTTTGTGGTTTTTGTTTGTTTGTATTAGGGATTGAACCCAGGGGTGCTTTACCACTGAGCCACATTCCCAGCCATTTTAATTATTATTATTTTTAATTTTGAGAGAGTCTTGCTAAGTTGCTATTCTGCGGGAAAGAAGGAGGCAGAAGAAAACTAAGCATTATTATGTGATTTCTGTCCCAGAACTGGAGCTGGGTGGAGTGTGGGTAGGAAGAGTACCAATCAGCCCTCCGTAGCTGCAGGCTCCATATCCATGGATTCAACCAAGGATGGAAAGTCTTCAGGAAAAAAAAAATCTCTGAACTGAACACCAACAGACTTTTTTTGTCATTATTCTCTAAACAACACATATGACTACTGTGTGTAGGACATTTACATTGTATAGGTCTTATAAGTCATTTAGAGATGATTTAGTGCATATAGGAGGTTGTGTGTCAGCTCTGTGCAAACAATACCATTTTATCAAGCAACTTGAGCACTCTTAGATTTTGGTATCCATGGGGGATACTGGAACCAATTCCTTATAGATGTCAAGGGACAACTGTAATTCCAAAGAAAAGCTTGGACCCTGGGTCAGGAGTGGAGGTTTAAAAGGTCTCAGGGTTCTGCTTACAGGGTGATTTTTGTGCACATCCCCAACCTGACCACCCCTCCCAGCGCATCTGTCAATATTGGAAGATTTTTTTGGATGTCACACTGAGGGGTTGTTACTGGCAGCCAGGGGAGCTGCTGAACATCTGACAATGCACATAAAGTGATCTAGTTGGCCAGGGGTGGTGCACATGCCTGTCATCCCAGTAGCTTGGGAGGCTGAGGCAAGAGGATGGGGAGTTCAAAGGCAGCCTCAGTGAAGGTGAGGCACTAAGCAACTCAGTGAGACCCTGTCTATAAATAAAATATAAAATATGGCTGGGGATGTGGCTTAGTGGTTGAATACCCCTGAGTTCAATTCCTAGACCACCCCCAACCCGAAAAAAGAATGATGTAGTCAGCAATGCGTAGACCACCCAGGTTGAGAAACGCTGCTCTGGGTTCCCCATGAGGGGACATTTCACCACTTCAGCGTGAAATTTCCATAGAGACCACCAGAAAGCTCCGTAGAGTTGGGAGACTGTCCTTCCCAAAAGAAAGCCACATCCCAGTGCTGTGAGTGACCACATGGTCTTGTTTTCACAATATAATCACCTTCTATTATTGGAGCAAAGTTTCATAAACTGCCAACAATCCTGAGAATCCCGTGAATAAATTGTAGACAACATGAAATGGCACCCTCCAGAAAGGGACAGATTATTAACCACAACTTCAATGTTGGGCCTTGTGAGTACAAAGCTACCTCTATTCTCAGGAGCCGTATGAGAAAGCAGTGTGGACCATGAGGGTGGCTCTCACACCTGGGCACCAGGGGGCCTGCCCTGGGTCCTACATGGAAAGTCAGCTGTTGATCAAGAATTGCAACCACCCCTGTAATATGCTGGGTCTGTGGTCATGACTGTGTGATATATCACATGTTTGAATGAATAGCAGGAAATTCAGGGGACACTAAGACATTTTTGGATACCTAAGTACCTGGCATTGACTAGATTGCATTTTCCATTAAATTTTGTAATACATTATTTTTTCTTCACAACAAAAGTGGAAGAGGACAGTTTAAACATATTTGGGGAAAATGTTTTAAATGTCCAGAATTAACATATAAAAATATATTTTAAAAATTGATATAGTTAAAAACAGGACCCCTCAGTATTAAAAGAAGGACATGTCTCATGAGAAATAAGAGAGCCAAGCCAGCTCTCAGTCTTATGGGGTTACTAGCCATACCAGAAAAAGCAGGAATTAAAAGGTAGACTAGTCTCCAAGTCTCTGGGAGTGAGATGACCCACCAGGAGATGGGAGGCTGGGAAGGTCAGCTGGGCCTTTCAAGACTGTGATTAGCAAAAATGCCAGTTCCTGCCAGACAGAGCAGAGTCTACACTATTCTGAAAGATCAGAAAACTATACTGATGCAACCACATCAATGTTTTTGGCTGCTCAATTCACAATAGCTAAACTGTGGAAGCAACCTAGATGCCCATCAGTAGACGAATGGACAAAGAAACTGTAGTATATATACACAATGAGTAATATCACTCAGCATTAAAAGAGAATAAAAGTGTGGCATTTGCCAATAAATGGATGTAGTTGGAGAATATCATGCTAAGTGAAGTAAGCCAATCCCCAAAACCAAAGGCCATATGTTCTCTCTGATAAATGGATGCTGATCTATAATGGCGGGGGTTGGGGGGGTAAGGGGGTGGCATGGGGAAAATGGAGGAGGGAGGGATGGGGGGCAGGAAATATGGTAGAATGAGATGGACATTATTACCCTAGGTACATGTATGACTGCACATATGGTGCAATACTGCATCATGTACAATCAGAGAAATGAAAAATTTTGCTGCAATTGTGTACAATGAATCAAAATGCATTCTTCTGAGACTTCCATATATATATATATATATATATATATATATATACCTAATTAAAATAAACAAATTAAATAAAAAAAATAATATTAGAGACTTTTCTAGATGAGAAGGCAATTCTTAGTGATGAGGGACAAATGCCTGTGTAGAAAAGTCAACTAAAGTACCCACAGTTACCTTGACCTTAGTAGCATAGTAAAACTGGCACCCCTAGGCAGGGACTTGGGATGGTAGTGATTCAGGCAGCATGTGAAAGGCAGGATGAAGAAGAGAACAGCGTGTCCCTAAAGTCCCACCTTTACGTGTGACCGAGTTCCATGCCTTGCCCATAGAGGTCACAGAAGCTGTTCCCCTTGGTTCTCACTTGTCTGGCCCTGGCACCTCCCTGCAAGTGCTGTGACTCTCTCTGCTTGAGCAGAAGTCCCTAACAGTTAAGCCTGTGTGCAAATCCTTTCTGAGCATAATGTTAGTCTACAAGTTTGGGATCCCAAAACCTGAGTTCAAAGTAACAGACCGGCTACCCCAGAAAATCAGTTTGAGAGGGGTAAGCAGGAGGAAGTCAATGAGATTATTAGATACCCAGGGCAAGTGACTATGTTTCCTAAATAACTTAAGTATTTACATTTATATTAACTTTGATTCAAACCCTAATTCATTCGGGTATTGTTTCAAGCTGTCAAATGTAAAGACGTTCATTATTATATTTTGTACTATATAATAAAGACGTGTGTGTGTGTGTGTGTGTGTGTGTGTGTGTGTGGTTGTTTCGTAGACTCACACTCTCTGCAATACCGTCTTCCATGGCAGCTATTCCAGGCACAAACTTGGCTGCAGACCAAGGTCTCCACTCTCTCACCGCCCACGCCTTGCCCAGCGGTGGTGTGAGCTTTCACATTCCCAGCATTCTGCTGCCCTACCCCTTTGGGAGGGTCACAGCTTCCCGCAGCAGGGAAGAAGAAGCCTGGGGTGGGGCTTGGGTCTCTGGAGGATCGTCAGGCAAGGAAATGTGCCAGAAAAAGGAAAGAGTTCCCTGGCGGGGAGGAAGGGTCTCACCTGGGAAAGAGACCTGGAGTTCAGCCTGAGAGAATGGGCGGTGAACTGGAACTGGCCCCAGGGCAGAAGCTCAGGAAGTCTCAGGCTGACCCTTGGGGCCTGCAGGTGTAGGGGTGCGAGCAGTACCTGGAGAGAGGCGTCTTTATGGACATAAAGCTGAACCCTTGGTGGGGAGGGGATGAGGAGGCTCCTTCAGAACTTCTGTCTGGGCAGCAGGTGCTCCTTTCTCTGTCTGAGTTCTGAGGGGTCATGAAGGACCAGGACCTGCTTCCCCAACTGCTCCCTCCAGGGTCTCCTTTGACCTTGCATTGGACTGTTCCTCCATTTCCTCCCTGTGTCTTTCTCTTTGTTGTTTGTGAGCTGCCTTTGGTTTTTCCTTCTTGCTCTAGGTATAATTGATATTTTACAGTCTTTTTTTCCCTGCGACATTTTTCCTGAAAGATTACATCTGATATCCAAAACTTACCCCTGCAACTTTCACATCAGTACCTGTTGTGCTGATGACGATGCCTTTCAGGAAAAACAAAACAAAACCAAACAATTTTGCACACCATATGACCTGCCAAATTACTTCAACTGGTATGCCATCATCAACTCAAATTATGTCCAAACCCCTAACACTCTGTCCTCCACCTTGAAACACAACTCCTTCTCTTAACTCTCACATTTCTGTCCTCCCTCCCCACCTAATTTTCTCAGGTGAAAATCATTTTCCAATTGGTACTGTTGGTACATTTCCAACAAGTACCAGTTGGAAAACAGAAACAAAGAAAACCCATTTCTATCTTTGGATTCACCGTTCATCCTTCTGGAAATATTACCTGAAACATTAATAAAAATTTTGAAATATATTAGACACAAAATTATTTTTAATCTGGGAATACAAACTGTTACAGAAAATTTGAGAAACCAGCAGAAACATGGGGGAAATGTTTGCTAACATAAAAATATAAAAGCAAGATATACATCAGTATGCAGAGTGACTACAACTATTCACCTAAAAAGGACTGGAAAGAAAAAAGACTAAAATATGACTGATCCTTTGGAGGTAAGTCACTATATTACCTTTTAGTGTATGTTGTTTAAACTGATTGACCCCTTCTTCAAAAGAAGTTTTACCCTAGACTTCTCAAGCTTTCTTGCATTGGGCTACCAAATTTCACTCATTAACACGTCAAATATCATTTATGCCCATTATTCCCCCCTCCTCTTTATTCTCACAACCTGTGCAACCCCTGATGATTTTCTGGCAAGGCTATCATTCTGTCCCCTGAGGAGGATTCCTCCAGTTGATTCTCTCAACACTCACTCCCAGCTCTTCTTCCTTCTCCTCCTCTATGTCCCAGCCTGAGGGACATGTGGCAGCATCCATCAGCACTCTGATAAATAAAACACTGACAGAATCCTACTGGAAAATTCTAGCAACCTTGACGCTAATAAAGCATGAAGATGACTGTCCTCTTGCCAAAGATGGCCAGGGTCCCTGAGAGCATCACTATGGCAGCTGCATCCGATCTTCTGGCTGCGGGACCCAAGTAGTCCTTATTTTCTAGCTACGATTTGTGTTTTCTCTTACTTGCACTGCTGACTAATAGCACACCCACTATCTTCCTCCTGCTAGTCTCCCATTCTTCCCATCCGTTTACAATTTCTATAAGTGTGAAAAAAAGGAAAGACTGGGAAAGAAAACTAGATGCATAAACAAACACTGGCAATAAAAACAAAGCACAACTGAAAGGTGGAAACAATGCTAAAGACCAAAAGTTACAAAGCATGCAAAAATAGATGTGTGAGAAATATGGGATCATTTTGTAAAGCGTTCAAGGAATCTTCCACACATCAATATATACTTGGGCATATGCAGTATAATAATGGAGAAGTCCCCAAAATATTCGCTGGGAGTTTAGCCTAGAGTGGGTACAATACAGCAGTGTGCTGGTCACATGAGACTACCATCCTCATGGAATTTAGACTGAATTGCAAATAGAATACATGAGCACAGTAATTATGCAAATAAATAATTAAACTATTTTGTATAAATTATCTGAAAAAATGTTTTCATAAAGGAGAAGCTGATCTAGTCCATATGTTACTGGGGTAGAGGGACAGCAAAGGAGCCTTCCTCTGAACACTGAGGTTTGAACTTGAATTAGCAAAAGAATAAATCTGTTTAAAGAAATGAAGGGAGGATGGGATACAAAAACAGGAATTGCGTTGTGGGAAGGTCTTAGAATGCACAAAGGCCCTGAAGACAGAGACAAGCACTGAATTTGCAACACTCAAAGGCTAGGGTGGCTAGCTGTGTGTGTGTGTGTGTGTTTCAATCTGCCAAGAAAAAGTGAAATTATGTTCAATACATGTGGCTAAGTATGAAAATTAGAGCAGAGTCTGTGGTTTGGTGGTAGAACATGTATGAGGCCCTGATTCAATCCCCAGCACTGTCCTCCCTTGAAAAAAAATAGTACAATACAATTAAGTTTCTAAAATTTTCCACCTGAAAAAAAAACCCTAAAATTTAAGTGACTTATTGATGAAAATACTAAATGCAATTTTTTTTTTTTTTTTTTTTTTTTTGCTTAAAGCTATTCTACACAAATTTTTAAGTATCTCTCAATTACCAGTCCTAGGGATAAAGTCCTAGGGATAAAACTACAAATAACTTATCTTAAAACTACAAATAACTTAAAGTCCTAGGGATAAAACTACAAATAACTTATCTTCTGTACCATTAGGGAGCTAGAAGAAATAATAAAGACTCTAAGGTGAACAATTACAGCTAAGCTAACAGCACTTTGATATGAGGGGAGCGGAGTGTCAGAGATTATGTGAACCCCAAGAAAGGGAAAATTAATTCCCTCAGCGTTGAATTATGTTGAAAATTAATTTATGTCCAGTATATCATTACCATATGATACCAAAAAAAGTGAACTATGACTGAATGTAAGCAAAAAATAAACCAGAAAATCTAAACTCTAACAAATCTCAAAAGGTAATAGAATGATTTAAGGGACTTTGAAATAGTAAGCCTGTGTCACAGACAAGTCTGAGAATTAGGCCACTCTCCCTAGCCTTGGCCAATCATTCAAATAATTATAATTGAGAAAAACTGGATTTCAGAATATGTATTTAAGAGTTAAAAAGAATAACTGAAGGAAATAGTGAATTAGACCTGAGCATATACACAGGTCACCTGTGTATCTGCACCTGCAGATAGAAAGGCAGAAAAAAGCCAATGTGGGTTTAATTTGGGTTTTGATTAAGATACAAATAGAAGAATTACACTTCTTACAAGTGAGCACTGCTTTCACTCTTTTGCTTTATTGGAGTTTATAAGATTGTCAATTGAAATAAGACCAGAGACTTGAATCTTTGTCTTAGGTTCTACCAATAATCAACTGTGTGAAGGGGTCTCATGCTTTCTCCAAGTCTCAGTTACTGATGCCGTTAGTACTGTCCTCTGACACTCTGAAAGAATAAAAATAAGCATTCAAAAAACAATCAAAGACCATGATATTATTTTCACTGAATTTGTCGCTGACACATGTATTGTAAAAGCTCAGGAGAACTCAGGATAGTTTTGCCAACAATGTTCTGGGTCATAATGCATCAGATTTAATAAACAATACTTGCTACTTACTGGAAATAACTTGGTAAGTATACAATACCTGATAATTATGAAGCTAAGTAGTAGCTCCAAAGCTAAGTAGTAGCTGTGGAGTGTATTGAAGACTAGGTAGTCTCATTAACTAGGAAATGCATTCAGAAAAGCCAGGTAGAATACTTTTATTAGTTAAACCTATGTCATTCTTCGGCTGGGGTTGTGGCTCAGTGGTAGAGTGCTTGCCTCACATGTTGTGTGAGGCACTGGATTTGATTCTCACACCACATATAAATAAATGAATTTTTAAAAAAGGTCCGTCAATAAGTAAAACAATTTTTTAAAAAAATCTATGTCATTCTCTTAGATACAGGAAACAAGGAAAAACACAGAGCATACTAACATTAGAGATCTTTGTACATTATTATGAGGAAATAAGAAATTCTTGTATTACTTCTGTCATAGGACCTGTATTGCACATCTCAGTCATTTTTATTTAAAGTTTCTGATAAAGTAGCTTAAAGTGAATAAGGAGTTACAATATGTATGCCAAAGAAGAGTTTGATAATTTAAAAAAAAAATTGGAAATGGTTTTGTCACTAGATCCAAAAAATGACACAGTAATTATATGCAGTGCTACATAATAATTCTAAGTGTAATTGCAGTGTAATTTCTCTGACATGTATTTACTATCCATCTCCATCATAATTATTATGCATAGATTATGTTACCTTGTTTTTCTACTTCTCCACTATCCTTTTTGAGGTATAGAATTTTCAAATATGTAGATTCTTTTAAAAATATATAGTGTCAATAATACATGACTCATAGAAGGACCTCAACAGACGAAAAACAATGTCAATACTTATATTAATGCAAATACCTTGTGTTCTGGAAAGTCATCCCTGCATGACTTCTGAGTTTATTTTACAAAAGAAAGAATATCTGGAAGGGGACCCCTTCTTTGTAATTTTTCCATAAACCAAAAGTAGTTTTTTCCACTCTTTCCTATACCACCATCTCTTTTCACAGCAGTAAGATCATCCACATTCTACATGAAACAGGGTCCAGACAAGTGTGGATGAGATGCCTGGTGTGCTTCTAACGGGAAGGGACACTCACACCTCACACATTTCCAAGGCCAGCAGCCACAGTCTTCTGAACCCAAGAATTCCTCGGTGCACAAGCAGATCACCTCATCTCTTTTTCCCTCCAGAACCCAAACCCATTGCTTAAAGAGTCGTGTTAATATGATAAAGGCAAGATCTTTGACAAACTCAAAGTGAAATTACAATGTATGGAAATGCTTATTTGACAAACTTGGAAAAACAGATGAATCCACTATGTGCTAAGTTCTAGGATGGTAAATGTTATGTGTCAACTTGGTTAGACTACGGTGCCCCGTGGTTGGGTCAAACACTAAGCTAGATGTTTCCAGGAAGGTATTTTTAGATTTGATTAGCATTTATAATCAGTTCATTTTGAGCAAAGCAGATTATTCTCCATAATGTGGGTGAGCCTCATCCAATTTGTCAAAGGCCTGAAGAGCAAAGTTTTCCTAAGGAGGAAGGAATTCAGCCACCAGACTGCAACATAAAAATTCTGCTGGAGTTTCGAGGCTTCAGACTCGAGACTGCCACATCAACTCTTATCTGAATCTCCAGCCTGCCAGCTTGCTCAGCAGACTTCAGACTTGCCAGGACCCACAATCGCATGAGCCAAATCCTTAAAACCAACCTCTCATTAAATATATAGATGAATGGATAGATGATAGATAGATAGATAGTTTGATAGATAGATAGATAAACAAATTATTCCAATAATTTTCTCTACCCCTTCCTTTTCCTCTCTTTTTGCATGTAAACACACACACACACATACACACACATACACACACACACATGCAGTCAGTCTTCTATATCTGGAGACTCCACATATATGGATTTACCCAGCCACTGGTTGAAAATATTCAGAAAAATATTGTGCCTGTACTGAACATGTACAGACTTTTTATTTGTGTCATTATGCCATAAACAATACTACATAGCAACTATTTACATAGCATTTACATTATATTAGATATTATAAGTCATCTAGAGTATAAAATAAACAGGACCATGGGTGCAGGTTATATGTAAATTCAATACCATTTTACATACAGGGACTTGGGCATCCGAGATTTGGGTATCTGCAGAAGACCTGTCCACCAAGGATATGGCAGAACAACTGCATAAATATTCAATTGGTTCTCCATCTCCAGAGAGCTCTATTTCAGTTTATGCAGAGAATTAAATATATTAGGTATTTTTTTTTTACAAACACTTACTCTTTGGCCTTGTTTATGGCATTGATAGTAGGTATAAACCCTTGGTTTTAGTTACTGAAAGCTAAATGTTTCTAATATGTCTTCCAGTTAAGACTGCTTGATTATCTATCTTTTGTGGGATATCACACTCTAAAGAGTTCAGCCATTTTATATGAACACAATAAAATAATCATATTCTCATATGTCTTAAAAACTGTGTAGCTTGGCATGGTGTAGCACACCTGAGGATCGTGAGTTCAAAGCCAGCCCTAGCAAAGTTGAGGCACTAAGCAACTCAGTGAGACCCTGTCTCCAAATAAAATAATAAATGGGGCTGGGGATATGGCTCAATAATCAAGTGCCCCTGAACTCAATTCCTGGTTCCAAAATAAAAAAAAAACCTAGTATATGTATTATAATGTTTTGAGTTATAAGACTAGTTTTAGGTCAGTTAAGCTCTTAGGCTTCTTAGAAACATCCATCATTGTCTTCATATTGAAAACCATATTATTTTTATATGCAAAAAAGTGAATCAAAATAGCTCTGCTTTTGTTTATTGATTTTATTTGATTTACTTATTTAGAGGTACGAGGATAGCACTCTACCACATAATTACATCCCCAGCCTGCCCTGTTTTTTGTTTGTTTGTTTTGGAGACAGGGTCTTACTAAATTGCCATGCTGGCCTCTAACTTGAAATCCTCCTGCCTCAGCCTCCCAAGTAGCTGAGATCACAGGTATGCACCACTATGCCTGGCAAAATAGCTCTGTTTTTAGATGAAAGTTATGTCATATTAAAATTATAAACAATGTGTTAGGATAATGTATTTTAACATTTAACAGATTAATATGAGGTAAAGCATTAGAATTATAAGTATTAAGTTATTTTTTAATTTCCCAGAAAAATTTCACAACAGAAGGTTAAGTTACTTTTAGAGGCACGTGGAGTGTGGGGTACTTACTAATGGCAGAGTCGTAGGAAGTTGAGTTGTGCTCGCCTCTCATGAAGGGGTATGGTGACAGGTAAGCATGTGTGCAGTTCTTGGATGGTGGCTGATTGGCTAGGAAGAAAAGCACACCAATGCTATTAGTTACTGAGAGGCTCTGAGACGACACATTTTGCCAATGGAGCAGAAATATGGGGCCAGGGGTATACAAGCACAGTGAAACTGTCGGTTCCATCAACAAATGCACAGACTTTCTATATGAGAAACAAAACCTCTACCGAATAGCACAGGGGACCTGGAAGTTAGACTGATCTAGAACATCTAGCTGCATGACATAATTTAATGAAATAAATGCCCTTTGTATCATCTTAAAATCAAAGGCATTATGTTTCATTTGTTTTCACATGTTCCCCAATACCTAGCATAATGCCTAACACAGTAGGTATTCAAAAGCAACTTTAAAAAATCTAATAAAATTAGATATAACTTAGATCGATTCCAATTAACATAATTTTTTCTATACCCATTCTATTTTACAGAAAAGATACAAATGATAGATAGTCCAAGTTAATGATTCAAATAAATTTTTAGCATTTGAGGAAACCACATGAAGGAAATTTATGTTGTCTGAAAAAATATCGTTGTGTGTAATGTAAGGTGGAGGAATATATCCTCTCTTTCTCTGTGTCTCTGGCAAAATCTTCCTCTTGCACATTCCAACTTACTCCACTTTATTAAATAGAGTCTAAAAAGTTTCCATTGGCAATTTGCATGCTTATTCTCCAGCCCCAAATGCTCTGTAGGACAGTGCAGGCACCCCTCTCAAAAGACCACTTCATCTCTACTTTGTTCCTTTTGTATATAACAACGTGCCATAAGTCTTCAGTGACCTTATGTTCTTATTATATATTCTGTAACCTTGACTACTGTGTAAATACACACTTTGATTTTTCACAGGAGTATTTGATAAGCACACTAACAATTTCAACCCTCAATAGGCTTTGGGCTAATAAACAATTCTTTCATTGTGGGAGGCAATAAAATAAATGCTAGCTATTGTCAATGAATTGGTTTTCAAAGATTATTATAGTATAAGGAATACAGTTGAAAGGGTGCATCATTGTCTTAGAAAGTTACTTGACTTCAAAAGGGAACTTTAAAGTTTCTATACAAGAATAAAAACATCAAAAGCAAACTGTTTCTTGATATTGCCTACAAACTTGGGTGAAGACCAAATGAAAAAGCTTTCATGTGCCACTGCTGGTAATTAAGTTTCATTACATAAAAAAAGACATTTTTTAAAAAACTTTGAAGCTATGAATATAAAATAATACCATTATTTCTGAATTTTTACATTTGAGATTTCATGTGTTTATAGGCCCCCGCAAAAGAACATTTATTTGCAACATAGAAATAGACACTTGAAAAGGAACACCGTAGATAATATCTGTTTTGTTTGTTAGAGTTAGTATATTTTAAATGTGAGCAGAACATCAGCAGATACCTCCATTTTTCCATAAGCATTCAGATTCCTAAATTTATGGTAGAAAATAAAATAATTATACCTACAGACATTTCTCTTTGGGACCTTTGAAAACATCTCATTGAGATTTTATAATCAAGAATCCAGTACTTTCGTAAGGGATATGTACTAAACAGGAAACAGTCTGCTTTTTTGTTTCATAGACAAGGGGTGAAATAAAGCTAAATTGTACTTACTGTACCAGAACTTCCAGACGTTGGAGTTATTTTCTTCCACCATCCCATTAAACCAACATCTCCAAAAGAATCCTTCATGGTGGAAAGTGATATTCTCTATCTGTAAGGAAACAGAGGCAGTAACTTGCCATCGACTCACAGAATATAATCAAAATTCCCGCATCCAGAAAATTTTAAAGAAATGTCTTCTTTCCCTGTAATGATGACCAGTAGCTTCCTACAGATCTCTTCTATACAGAAAGACACCCCACTGCTATTCTCTGACTTCAAGGGGATGCATAGTGCTGTCCTCCTCACTAGCAAATACATCAGTATTTTGAAGAAGAAACGCACATTGTGTTCACCTGAACACCTTCCCACTTCCGTTGCCAGAAGCCAGTAGTCCGATCCAAAAGCCACTAAAAACAGTAAAACCCCCAAAGCTCCGAAGAGAGCCCCAAAGAAGATGGCAACATTTAGTCTCATTTTCGGTCCACTGGTTTCCTCTTAAATAAAATAAGAAATTGCAGTAGGGCAGACACGTAGCTTCTCAACAACAATAGAAAGAAAGAATAAGATCTTTGAGGATGCAAGATCTTCCCAAGAAGCCAGTTCTAGTTCATGTTTTGGTGGCTTCTCTCCTTAGACCCAGCCCGTGGATTTGAATTCCCTTTGGTCCCCGCTGGAGGGACTCCAACCTGGCAGCTGAGAATGGCTGGTTATTTTAAGATACTGATTGAGGAGCTGTCTTTTCTCCCATGGGGATCAAAAAATAGCTGACCTTCCCCTGACTACAGAGAAAGCGTATCAGGAGCTGACTTGGATTAGCATTATTGCTGTAGGGTAACCCGTAGAAGTGGAAAGAAGATGGAAAGGCTATGAAGTCATTGACCGTATTGGACACAAAACTTAAGTGTCAGAACAAGCTCCTCTTAGTCTAGAATGACCATTACAACTTCAAAGACACTTCAGATTCTCCTTGAAGATACATAAATCGCAGCTAAAAGTAATGATGGAGATTTCTCTGAAATACAACTGAAATTCTAACTAACCTCTTAATTTCTGTGGACATTTCTGAGATAGAAAATAATTTTTGTTTCGGTTTATAATTTTAAAATGTAGGTATGCCTTGAAAAGATCAAGAAAATGAATGATAACATAATTACTAAAAATATTAAAGAAATACTCATAAGCAGCATCCACATAATGACATAAAAACAACACTTTCTATGGAAGCTCATAGAACTGATGTAAGTGAATCCAAATAATCATCCCCAAAGTGAACTGGTAAAAAAAATAACTCAAAATAATGATTGTCTTCAGGCATAAGATGAAATGATCTGGTCTATTTTTTTTTTTTTAATTTTCTTCTTCCATTTAAAATATGTAACTTCCTCAATATACAAGTCACACTAAATGCCCATACGGACCACCCAATGCAATGCATCTACATTTTCTTAAAGTCTTACCTGTTCCTAGTTCATTTGTTTGTTTGGTGTTCACATTTGAATATGCCAGAGAGTGTTCTTTTTAAAATATTTGTGTGCTATTTTTGATTCTCTACTGTCCTTCTGGCTGGGGACAGTATTGTTTCTCAATAATAGCACAGATCACTCAATATTTTCAGGAGGCATCTGAATGTAAACAACCATTTACACAGCATCCCCTTTTTGTGGGCATAGGATGAACTCTTACGATGGATTCTGTCGAAGGCCAAAAGCTCCTAGGAAGTATGCCTAGTGCTGTCCTCCTCAGTAGCAAATGCATCAGTATTTTGAAGAAGAAACACATATTATGTTCACTTGAACACCTTCCCCCTTTCAATCCTTGTTCATTTACACTTATATGCAACTAGAAGTGTTCAAAAGCCAGGAGTGAAATCCTAGCCAAAGACTCAGTAACTGTAGGGGTTAAATTGAATTTGAAAGCTGATCTGAGATGATCCCTCATCTAATGCTCAAAGCTTTTTCATAAGACTTTCCACACCATTCAGCTATAGCAATTTTAGACTGTACCATTTAAGAACACCAATAATGGTAATACTGCTTTGTTACATGTCCTGCCAAAAATTGTGCCAAAGTTTGTGTCAAAGGAGTTTGCAGAGAATTGGTCCTGATCTGTCCTCTGAGAATAGACTGCACACGTTTAAATCCTCTGTTGTGGGACAGAACTTGAAGATATTTTATAATCATCTCATGCCTCCTTAACCCATTGCCTTGATCCCTCTCCAACTTGAAATGATAAACATCCACTCTTAATACGGTCTTTTTTTTTTTTTTTTCAGTGTTAAGCATTCTATTCCTTGACATATCCTTTTCATGGACATAATTCCACATCTCTCTTTTCTGGTTCTTTCCTACAATTCTCAGGCACTTGATCAAAGTGAGGCATAATGAAATATTCTGGATATGATTGTTTTGAATGAATCTGGCTGCTGCTGCTGCTTCTAATAACCACCAGAAGCGAAGACGGAAGAAGGAGTACAGGAGATCCACCTGCATAAGTCTCTCCTCGGTGCCTCATCATCAGACTCAGAGTGCAGGCACTATTCCAATGACACAACCATAATGTGAAATTTTAAGTTTTTTTTCAGTACGTATACCCCCTAAAGGGTATATGCCATGTTCAGAATGACCTCCACACAGGGAGGTCAGGGAACACAGGCAGATTGAGAGACACACTTGTGGGCCCACTCCTTTGCTGGGGCCAGACCCTCACCCAAACAGATTTCCTTCAGGGAGCTGTGATTGGTGGGTTTAAATGCCAGAGGCACTGGACGTAGACAACCATGTTATGTCTGACAGGTGAAAAGCATGGACATATATCTAAATAGTTCTTTTAAAGAAGTGGCACAAAAGTGGGGAGTGCAGCCAGCAAGGCAGGAGAGATGCCTCTGAATTGTTACCTCTGGCCATCAGCTTGAGCCATTTGGGTGTGGTGTAGAATTAAAAACTGTTAAGAGCCATGGATACCTGTTTCTGGAGATGAGAAAGCTAAATTTATTCTTAAAGGTGGATGCCAAGGCAACTTAAAAATATAAGCATTCACTGCAATAATCCAACAAATTAATACCACTACCTTTCTAATTTCCATGCTATGATGACCTGAATCACAGACTTCCAAAGATGTCCATGCCCTAATCCTAAACACGATCATATGCTTTGCAGATACATTAACTGACATGGCAACATCCTGGCAGGCCTTGACTAATCACATGAATCCTTAAGCAAAAAAGCAGAGAACCTCTTCTAGCAGAACAATCAGAGAAAAAAACAATGTGACAACCCAAAAAGGTCAGGAGTTGCTGATTGAGGGTGGAAGGAGGAGGACATAGGCAAAGGAGAGAGGACAGTGCCTGGAAGTTGGAGGCAGAAGGGAAGCAGATTCCCCCGGAGCTTTCAGGAAGGAATGCAGCCCCGCCAATGCCTTGATTTGAGCTCAGTGGGACGCCCGCCTGTGGAATTTCAGATTTCCAGAAATGTGGGATAGCCTTTTTGTGTTGTCTGAAACCACAATTCACAAGAATTTTGGGTTGTGTTTTCATGTTTATTTCCTAAATATTATTGCTTTACTTTATGACTTTCAGCCTGTTCTGTGTCCCCTAACAAAGGATGCAAAGTGGCTAAGTGGGGACTAGGGGCATATTTTTAGGACAAGATGAGCCTTTAGCCAAGAATAGGAAGTGTAGGAGAGAGCTCCTTGCCCCACATGGAATCCGGCTTATAAGATGAGGATTTCATTTCATTAAGAAGAGTGGGAGTTTTTTTCTCATAGATGAGTGATCGTCAGCAAATCAACTCCCCAGCTCTCGGTTTTATGGAAAATGGAACCAGTGTTTGGGGGGATTATTGAGAATATATAATGAGGTCACACATGTCAAAGGAGTTGCTGCCTCTTCCTATGAGAGTTGTCTTCTATCCTGGCATCAGCTGAAGATCATTCTGGACAAAGAAGTTAACAAAACAAAAATACAATAAAACTCCCATTTATTGCATTTGAGATGGGACTAAGATCTGTTTATCAAATGACACAAGGTGTCTCCAGCCTTCCCACACCCATTCATGAACATCACCCTAGCCCTTGGGCCACCAGCAGCTCCCCAAATCTCCCTGTGTTCTGCACCCAACTGATTGAAGTTATTTCCTTTCCATCTACCTCATTAATGCACTTACAAGTATTTAGCAACTTTCTACCTTTTGCTACTTATGCTTCTAGGTATTAACAGCAGCACTCTATAAGGAGACCCTTATACAAGCTCTGCCACATTTTTATATTTGTTTATTTATACTCTCCCTCTTCTACACATTTTTTTTTTCTTGGTAACTGGGGATGGAAAATAGGGCCTTACATAGCAAGTGCTCTACCATTGAGCTACATCCCAGGCCTTTTTAATTTATTTTGAGACAGTGTTTTACCATGTTGATGAGGCTGGCCTTGAACTTGCTAATCCTCCTGCCTCAGTCTCCTGAGTAGTTGGGATTAGAGGTGTGCACCCAGTTTATAGTTTTTGAATTCATATGTCTTGAAACAAATTGGGTTAAATGGTGGTTCAATGAACAAACCAGTTAAATAATGAATGAACAAATGAATGAAAGTTGCATATAACAATTGCTCCATGATTCTTAAAGATGTTATTAGGGACCATGGTCCCTTCTTCTATGATATCTCCATTTGGAGAAAGGCCAAGAGGGAAATTTCCAATGCTAAAAAGAAGCTGACTTTCCTCAGAGCACTACTGTTATTTATAATATTAAAGACACTATAAATCTTGGTTCATTTAATAAATATTTATGTAAAGTATCACTTGCGTTAAGAGAGGAATGTGGTGTGTTCTGAAGGACAGCAGTGCTCAATGAGGTGATATTTTCATATACAGAGTTCTTCTCTTTTTGCTGTGGTAACTGGAAAATCCAGCAGCAAATGGCCAAATGGCGGTGTCCAGCTTTTTCTCTGACTTCCTGGATTCACCTCCTGTCTACCAGGTCTCTTTCACACACATGTTTGATTTGCTATTTTACATATTTATGTAAGGGGCTTCAAATGCTTTTGAGAAAGAGATAAAGAGTAGAATGAAGCAAGTCAACAGAGACAGTTTATGAATTCAGGTGTCAGAAGACTACTACCAAAAACACCTCTTCTACTTGGGTAAGCTCCTCAAACTCTTTGGTCAACCCTCCCTTCCTCTACCATCCTGATGAGGTCTACTGCCATAATTTCATTTGGAGATCCTCCTCACTTCCTGGAAATAATTCTCCTTCTGGAATCTCTAGTCACCTAGAGAAATTGTGGTGAAGATAGTTTTTAATTCTTATTTTTTTAAATTAAAAAATAAAAGTTAAAATGTCACAAACATTCCAAGGTAGTATGATAAATTTCTCCCTTGATTTTCACATGTTAAATGTGACAACCAGAAGGTTGGAGGACCTTAAACATTGAAAGATTTCTCCTGTTTTGATCCAAGGCCTCTTTGTTAAATTAACTCTGCATGTATTTGCACATGGGTATGTAGATAGATAAATTATAGATCATCAGTAGATATGCTGAAAATTAAAACTAAGTAGTTAATAAGATAGGATTCTTTTTTCTAAGCAAATATAAAATCAAAAACAAATATAAAATCAAACTCTTATGGACTCTATGTTCCAGAAAATTGGGATGGTATACAAAAGAAAACTGAGACACTTTTTTTTTTTTTAATTTCAGGGTTCATTCTTTTGTTCATGTGATATTATAGGTTCACAATATCCCGAAATCCAATACCTAAAAGTCTCTGAAATCTAAAACTTTTACCAACACATATCTGATGAATATGAGGCTGCATATGAACTGTAATGTGGATTCTCCTATATTTTATTCATAAATATGAAGGTTTGATGAAAGGGCTCCCCAACTACCACTGCAAGTGTATAGTGTTAGGTAGCATATAGTATATGCATTAGGCTATTTCTCTAAAATCCCTCCAAATTCTGAGATCTAAACACATCTGTACCCAGGGGTTACAGATAAGTGATCGTGTCCAGGTCTGAGACATAAGACTGTAAACTTAATGATGACCCTATGATGACCAAACTTATGATGACCCTATATCACTTTCCTATGAACATCATTTAAGTAGATTCTTACTATGTCCCACATTCTCTGTGCCTCTATCAATGCTGTTAATCTTAGCTTCCTGTTATACATCCTAGACATCCTCCTACTCTTCTACCTCTCAACTAACCAATATGACCACACTGCCACATCACAAGCATTTTGAGACATTTTCAGAGATCTTTTAGACTTACATATGGTGCAAGAATAATAGATAAACTTTATGGGGGTAAGAAGTGGTTCTTATTATTTTTGTTTTCTGTTGCATTCCTAAAATCTTGTTCAATACTGTAGATGGTTAAACTGAACTACCAATCTTATCCATTTATATAGAATAGGTTTGAACACTGCCATCTGCTGGCCACAGATAAAATTTGCATTCTACAGTGCTACATGATCAGTTGTTGAGCTTTTTGTATATTAAAAATATTGCAGAGCAGGGATTTGCTGTTTTCATGGCATAAGATGTGGAATAGCCCTAACTAATATGTTTAGTACTGTAGTGTGAAGGTCTTGATGAATAGCTTATACTGAACACAACTGTATCAAAATCTGCAGGCTCATTCACTTCATGAATTTAGGCAGTTTACTGTCCAGTAAATTAAAAGGTACGGCTGTGCCATGCCTGCAATTCTAGCAACTCCAGAGGCTGAGGTAGGTAGATCACAAGTTCAAAAGCAGCCTCAGCAACTTAGTGAGGTCCTAAGTAACTTAGTGAAAACTTGTTTCAAAATAAAAAGGGATGGGAATGTTGTTCAGTGGTAAAGTACCCCTGGGTTAAACACCCAGTACCAAAACAACAACAAAAATATATTGAGAGTTAATCACACATATGGCTCACAAGAAATGGCTCAAAGGAAGTTGTATTAAAAATATCTTTCACAGGGCTGGGGTTATGGCTCAGAGGTAGAGTGCTTGCCTACCATGTGTGAGACACTGGGTTTGATCCTCAGCACCACATAAAAATAAAATAAAGTTATTGTGTCCACCTTTAACTAAAAAAAATAAATGTTAAAAAATATATATCTTTCATGCTGGGTGTGGTGGCACATGCCTGTAATCTCAGCAGCTTGGGAGGCTGAGACAGGAGAATCCCGAGTTAAAAGCCACCCTCAGCAATAGTGAGGCACTAAGAAACTCAGTGAGACCCTGTCTCTAAATTTAAAAATATACAAGATAGGGCTGGGGATGTGGCTCAGTGGCCAAGTGCCCCTGAGTTCAGTCCCCAGTACCCCCAACCCCCAAAACATTTCTTTCATTTTGTAAAAGGGTTTGATGCAATTAATTAATGGGTTTAAGTACATTAACTCTTGAAAGAATTCATTACAACACTTCTGCAGTCTGAGAGAGATTGGGTTTCAGTGATACCCATTCCAATACCTAAGTTCAAACCAATTCAATAAATTTTTATTCACCCATGAATACCTGCAAAGACCTTGAAGAATCACCAATAATCATTCCCATAGGGTTTGACTCTAACATTTGGGAAAATGTTTTATTGTGATAAATCGGACAGATGGACAAAAGAAGAGGGAAAATATCCCAGATTCCAGAAAAAAAGAAGTCTTTCTTCAGGGAACACTCAAATGGAAGAATTTCCTTGGGATAGAAACAACATCATCAGGGAAAAATTAAACAAGCATAACTGTCCTATTTACAACCACAGGAGATCCATATGAGGTGGTATGTTTCACTTTTCAAACCTTGTACATCTAATGGTAAAGTTCTATATAGGTAGTTTTGTCCTCTGGTTTATTTCAGCATTTTCTTTATCTTTGGTTTTCTGCATTGTTAATTTTCTGGTATTGGTCCTGCTTGGTGTTCTCTGAACTATCTAAGCTTGTGATTTGGCATCTGTCATTAAATTTAGAAAACCCTGAGCCATTACTATTTCAAATGTTGTTCTCTCTTTTTCTCTATCTAGTAATCCAATATGCTTATCTTACAATTCTCAAAATTGTCCCACCACATATGAATGTTCCATTCTTTAAAAAAAAATCATATTCTTCTCTTTGCTTTTCAGTTTGGGAATCTTCTATTGACCTACCTTAAAATTCTGTGATTCTTTCCATGAGTGAGTCTAACCTATTGACGAGTCCATCAAAAGCAATCTGTATTTCTGTCACAGTGTTCTTGGTTTTTATCATTTCCTTTTCTTAGTTTTTATCTGATTATTTTATATCTCTGTTCTTTCATATTGTCTATTTTTTTCTATTAGCATGCTTACTACAGTAAGTAGTTATTTTCAATTCCCTGTCTGATTATTTCAAGACCTGTGTCATCTTTGAGTCTGGCTCTAAGGCTTGATTTGTGTCTTCAGACTGTTTCTCTTGTCTCTTAGCATGTGTTGTAATTTTTTGGTGAAGACATGATGTAGTGAGTAATAGAATCTCAGGTAGCTAGGCTTTTAGTGATAGCGTGAACATTAGTCTGACCAGCAGCTTAACTGTGTTGAATAGTTTCACAGGTAGAGGTGTCAGCGACATTAGTGTCTTTGAGAACTTTTGTTTTATTTCTCTCTTTCTTTGTCTTTGGATTTTCTCTAGGGACTCCCTGTCTTCATCTTGTTATAGGAACTGTTTACAGTTTTACTCAGTTGTGTGGATATGCCACATTTGTTTCTCCATTCATTTATTGATCAATATTTAGGTTGTCTCCAGCTTGGGAGTAGTAAATATATGTATGTATAAAAATCTTGTTCCATATCTCCTCTTATATCTCTTTGTATCAGAGAGATATAATGTATCAGAGTATGAAAACTGGGTCATATGGTAGGTGGATGTTTGTTTCACTTGCTAAGAAATCCTAAACTCTTTTCCCAAGTGCTTATGCAATTGTGCATTATTGTTTCATGTCCTACAAACTCTTGGCAAAATCTTTTAATATTTAACCAATAAAACAACAAGTTGTCAATGTGGTATGCTATAAATAAGAATGGTCATCTTAATCATATGCAATCTTCCAGTTCATGTTGGTGTTACACTTAGTTACATACATAGTTTTCAGTATGCAGAACACTGTTGTTGGGTCTTTGGTTTGACCTTAACCCATTTAGAAACTAAGCCTGTTATAATTTCATGGATGTCAGAAGAAGACATGAGATTACAGCACCAGAGGAAAAAAACTTCATCACTCATGAAACAGCAATCGGCACAAACACAAGCATATCTGTATTGCTTTCCCTCGCCTCCGTATCCCATAAGCACAATGAGGTAGACCCCTATGTATGCCTCACACATAGTGTTTTGCATTACAATTGAAGAAGACAGATCTTGGCTTATCCATTGCTTTTTTAAACAGTAAGCTTTCTTTTTTGACCAGTTGGGAGATATTATCTCATGTTTCAGGGTCACAAGGTGTGTATTCACCTGGTGAAAATAAAAGATTGGCCAGATCAGTGCTATCCTGGTATACCCATCATGAAGTGTAGGACAGTAGACCAAAGGAGGATTGTCTCTCTGCACATTTTGGTCCTATTTTTCCATGTTTAATATTTCAAAGATGGTTTTGTACTCAAACTCTGATTTCTAATAATACATATGAATAAAATTCTATACTAACTTTGTATTCTGCAACCTCACTCAAATCACTTTATTAATTTTAGTAAATTTTTTTTGTAGATTTCTTAGAATTTTCTACATAGACTATGTGATCTGTGATTAAAGATGGTTTTACTTCTTTTCAAATATAAATTTATTTCTTTATCATGCCTATTGTACACAATCTTTTCTTTCTCTTGACAAAACTCACTGAGAAGACATCATCAGGGTTGCCTATGGAAATAACTTGGAACTACTTGCTGGGGCACTTGGGAGACTGACTTGGAAACCGACTGGGATGCCAGGGAAATTTCTGACTACATGGGTGCTACTGAAACTCCAGGGGATTAAGGACCACTCGATGTCTTGCACTCTTCTGGCTACCACTCTCCACAGAAGTAAGGAGAGAGAAAAGCAGATGAAGCTAGAAGAGAAGCCCCTTCTTCATGCAGTGTCCCTTAGCACCATCTATTGACAAAACTTGGCATGCCATTCAATAAGAAGCATTTACGGGGTTCAGTTTCAGTAGTGCAAAGCAGGGCAATAAAGGGCATATTTGAAACCGAGAGAAACAAAGTCTCTCATATAAAGTGATAACTGGCACATTCTGCCCTTTGGTTACTCAGATTCCAAATGCATCCTTCTATATTCATCTTTCAATTCTATGAAATAAAAATAACTGTTTCTACCTTACAAAAAGAAACAGTCTCAATAGTTGTACTCATTGTGGGCTACATTAATTATTCTTTAAATTTAGTCAGTCTCTGAATACTGAATATTGTTATCTAAATTCTAAATTGTGAAGTTAAGCTCCAACTACCTGTATATAAAATTATATTGGATGAGGTTCAGAAGGAGAAAATAGTTAATACATAGGCATAATAAGAGGAAAATATGCAAAGCTTCTACAGTCCTCATTCTGTAACATCATGAAGTTATAGTTGACATCTATTTTTTCTTTTGCCACTGATTTCATACTTCACTCAGCAGAAATATCAACTTGTTGGTCTTCTGTAGTTCATGGAGTGACGTGCATCCTTCATTCATGAAGGGTGTGATTCTTCAATAGTTCCGCCATTTTGTTTTCATAGTTTTCCAGATATAGTCCTCTTGTATAATATCAACTGTTGCAATATGTATCAACTGTTGTATAATATCAACTCAACTTCTCCTTGGTAATCAGAATTAAATACTCCTATCAGAAGAGTCATCTCTCTTTCTTCCAAAATGCCCAAGTGGTGGCCTCATCTTCTAACTCAACAGAACTTTTGTTACACCTCCTAGTGGAAGTATTTCCACCCTGGGATCTAGCTCTTTAAGCCAGCAGAGCTCAAAATTCTCAGGTTATGAAGTAATTGTTCTGTCAGTGAATTATTAGCTGAATATTAAAAGGAAGCATTCTTGCTTTCACCCCTTGATTTCAAACTCATGTATTCTGTCCATTGAACAGACAGCACCATAAATTATTTCTGATTCAAAGCAAATTCTATATGCCCTAAGACATATCTGTCTTTTCAGGGTGTTATCACAATCTGGCACTATAACTGCACTTTCAGTGAGCCAATCTTCCATTCAGTTAGGTCAGTTTCTCCTAGGTGATGATGAATAAGATCAGTTAATTCAACGTAGATGGGCCCATTATTTCACTGTTTCACTCCTTTTGCTGCTAAATGAGAACACTGATCCGGAGCAATGTTTTGTGAAGTGCCATAGTGAATAAGGTACTCTGTGACTCAGAAATGGTAGCAGTGTCAAGAATTCTGAATAGAGGAGGCAAATCACATCAAGAATATGTGTTTATTCCACTGAGAATGACTGCACCTTCCATAATGGACGAAGTCCAATGTATCTACCAGGTTGCTAACTAGTCTTCTCCAGGAAATGGTGGTATAGAAGGATCTCAATTTTGGTCTGTTTTGTTGGCAGATCAGGTGTAAAGAAATAGTGTTAGTAAGAAGAAGACGATACTGTTAAGCTCATAGATAGCCTCTGCTTGTTGGAGAAGCATTGTGTGAGTGGTGACACCCAAAGAGCGCATCATCATGTCCGTCTGATCACTAAGAACTGCCTCTGCAGTGGAAACTCATTCATGGGCATTCTCATAGGACAAAAACATCTTCCACTTCCTGTTCTCCCTTGAAATATCCATTAACATACTTCTACAGACTTCCTTGTCACTAATCTGTTGCATCCAGCCTGTTAGAAACTGTCCACAAATAGTATAATTTATTTTTGTCCATCTCTCACTATAGATAAAATAGACAAGAAAAAGCACCATTTGAAGTTCCAACCACTGGGAATACTTTTACTCACCATTATCTTTCAGAGTTGCCTCTGGGTAGTATGTAGTAATCCAGCTGCGCACTTTCAGGTGGTGAAGAATACCTTGCATTGCTATTTATAAACCAGGCTCAACTTTGTTTCTTCCTCGGTCAGCTGGTTATAATGAACTCCTCAAGGAGGCTTGGGCAAGGACAGAATGTGGGAAGATATTGCAATGGGTTTCAGTGTTGAAGGATTTTTTTTTTTTTTTTTTTTTTTTTTTTTGGTACCAGGGATTGAACCCAGTGGGACTTAACCACTGAAGCACATTACCGGCCCATTTTTTGAAATTTTAAGACAGGGTCTCACTAAGTTGCTCAGAACCTTCTCAAGTTGCTCAAGCTGCCTTTGAACTTGCAATCCTCCTGCTTCTTCCTTCCGATCCACTGGGATTACAGGCATGCATCATTTCACTTGGCAGTGTTAAAGGATTTTGAATCAAGCTACAAACTTTAGTCCATAAGTACAAGTAATTTATTTTCCCTTTCTAGAATAGCTCAAAACTGATCTTCCATTTAATAATGCACACATACTATCTCATTTCTATGTGGGTATAGTGAGACAAAAAATGGCTCCTCAAAAGATATTCATGTTCTAATCCTTGAAACCTATGAGTGTTATCTTACATGGAAAAATTAAAGTTATTTTCAGATGTGATTAAAGTTCAAGGTATGGGAGATTATCCCAAATTATTCAGATAGTCCTTAAATGCAAACATGAATCCTTAAGACACATACACAAAAGAGAAGGTACTATGAGTACAGAGTAGAGAGAGCTTTGAAGATCTCACTCAGAAACTGGAGTGAAAAAGCTTCAAGCCAAGGGCGGCTGTCAGCTACCAGAAGCTGAAACAACAAAACTAAACCAAACAAGAAAAGCATTCTGCTTCAGAGTTTTCAGAAGGAGCACAGCCCTTCTAATTCCTTGATTACAACCCAGTGATACTGATTTTAGATTTCTGTCAATACTGTAAAAAAATAAATTTGTTATTTTTAACTGCCAAGTTTGTGATAATCTGTTACAGCAGCTATAGGAAACTAATAAGGAGATTCAGAGAACATGCAGTTCATAGGCCAAATGTTCCATTGTTAGTTGTGTAGTTCCCACCAAGGCCTGGGAGCAAACTAGAAGATTCAAAAGAATAATAGGTATGTGCTGAAGAGAGCATATATCTGTGATAATATCTTAGCAATCTGTGCTATGATTCTCACAGTGGCGTTGACAAAGGAACCAGGCAGTTTTCCTATTTGCCTTAGACTTTTGTTTGTTTGTTTGGGTGGTTGGTTTTGTTTTCTGCAGTGCTAGGAATTGAACCTGGGTCCTTATGCATGCTAGGTAAGCACTCTACCACTAAGTTACACCCCCAGTTCTGCCACAGATATTCTTAAGATCAGTGGATATACTGAACTGTGAGTCCTGATTATGAGAGCACCTTCTACTGTTCCCTGAACTAGCTGCAGAAACTTCTCTTACTGAATTTCCCACGCAAAACTGTCAGTTTTACTGGTAACATTCTAGTTGGTTTGAAGTAGCACACTCAAATGGAAATATGTTGTCTTCAACTCTCAAACAGCCCTAACACGCATCGTGCCTGTTATTTCATGGTAAATGACAATGATGCAGGAGCTTGTCTTTCCCCTTGAAAGGGATCCATGTATATGCTTCACATCTTTAATCCTTCAGAAACTTCAAAGTGAACAGCCCTGATTTTTGGTGGGATTCATCTCCCACGTGCTAGTTTGCATTTATCTTAATACGTTACTTGAAGTTCTTACTATATTTTGCAAATCAGATCCAACCAGTATAAAGTTGTAAATGTAGCAGACATGTATTGTGGGATGTTTTGGGGATTGTCAGGATGATCAAGATGTCTGTGAACAACTTTCTTATGGCAAGAGACAGAAGAACTTACTTGGCCTGAGGCAAAACTGAATAAGTGCTGTTGATAGTGTGAAGTAAATGCAAATTTCGTTTTCAATTTGCCCTTACCAATTGGTATGGACAAAAAAAAAAAAAAAAGAAAGAAAAAGAAAAAGAGCATCAGCCAGGCCAGTTGTTACAGTTGAAGTCTCCACTGACTATGTTCATGACAAATGACACCCATTCTCTAGGATGTACCTCACTTCTTCATAGGACATGCAGATGAATTAAACGGGATGGAATAGGTCTGGCTACCTTTGCTTCTTATAGGCTTTGATGATGACATTCATCTCCAGCTCCCCAGGAATAAAGTATTGCTTCTGGTTTACTATCTTTACAAGGACATTTTAGAGAGTTCTATTTATGCTTTTTCTATTATAATAGAGCTTCCCTATGGGTCAGAGAGCTAAGGTATGGACACTGCCAGTTGTCAAGTATACAATTCCAATTATACATTCAGGAACTAAGGACATCGATTGAGCAATTGGGCCCACTGTGAATTGGCTTAAATTAGGATTCCATTTATCACCTGACCAAAAAAAAAAAAAAAAAAACCAGATTTACTTCCTGACAATTATCTTTTGAAATTTCTGCTTGAAATACTAACCCTTGCCTGGTAACTGGAAACACTTTCCTTCTCTTCATTTGTGGCAAATCAAGTCAGAGTTTGAAGTGTTAGTTCTAGAATTTCTTCTATTATAAAGCTTAAGCCTCCTACCTATTCCTTCTTAGGGTTACTACACAATTAGTCAAAAATACCAGTAGATCAAGGCATTCTTATTACTGGGCTATCCAAGCTGCTCTTTATGGGAAATGTGCCCATATTATCTTTGGAATTTAAACGCTACCACCAAGTCTCTGATAATCTTAGAATCTCATTCTTGTCAGTCAGGAACTCATCTCACTAGTGGTATCATGCATGGCTAGTCCTGGCCTATGAAAGAGGGCAAAATCACAAACCTTTACAGGAATGCAAGCAAGGCTCCCACAACATATTTCTCAATGTCTTAGTGAAGGGAGGGCTTTGGGGGCCTTCTTGTGAAATATTTTGGGAGATTAGACTGCAGTTCATACATGATAAATGCATTATACCATGCATATCTTCCCAAGCTTTTGGATTCTTTTCTTCATATTATGCCAGAAAAACTCTGGCATCTAAACTTCATTAAATGTAGGCTACTTTAAGTACAAGATTCAGCCAACCAAACAAGTAAGCTATTAGAGCCACCTCCAGCTGCACAAGCTAACATATCACATCTGGAATTTCTAGTGAATGTACCCATTAATGAATTTTACCTAATTTAAAATTCCCTGCTCTCTTAATCTAATATCTGCAAAAACCTCTCCCCAGTATAGTTCCAAGGTTTCTGCTGACTATATATTAGCAGAATCTTTCAATTTTTCTCATGTGTAAACAATTATGCCCTAGGTCATGGTGTGTACCTACCCTCTAGAGCATAAAGATTTCAACTTAGCTATGAGTCTAGTGGCCATGGTGGGTAATTAATAATCATGAAAAATATAAACTTCACCTTTCAACACATCTATCTCAGATGATTCAATAACAAAATTCCAAGCAAAAAAAAAAAAAAAAAAGACTAGTTTCCTCAGATTCAGGAAAGTAAACTACAGCTACTGACAAATGAGATTCAGGAGATTGAGGAGTTAAAGACCAACAGTTTCATTTGGATCCAGTCAGATGTTTTCATTCTAACTTTTGGTATCACATCCTTCCCTAAACAGATCCCTTACTTTTCCCTGAGAAACACTGCAAGATTGAATTTATCAGATCTCAGAATTCAGCCGTAGACCCAATTAAAATGGGATTTTGAGAAAATTTTGGTAAAATCTCAAGACTCTTCTTGATATCAGAATGAGAGAAATAAGGAATAAAATGAGTTGCTGAATAAAAGAGGGGCTCCTAACCATAGTTAATATTTATGAGGTACTTAACATGTGTCAGGCACTGCCCTTAGGGGTTTATACACACTATATGGTATCATGCATCCATTTAATTTTTTAACATTGCACTCAGAAACTCCAAGGCTCTAGTTATAGGGCTGGGGCCTGCTATGTAACTGAGGAGACCCCTTCTTCAATCCCTGATTGTTGCCATCATGCCAGAAAGATTTCCACATGTCACTCAGAGTAATAAGTATATGTTTATTAGAGGGAATAGGAAAGGGGAAAAGAGGACACTCTCAAGGGAGAGAGTGGGTTCTTTCAGAAGGAGAGGAAGTATGTCTCTCTTACCCTCCTTTAATGGGTGGGTGGGGAGGGGTCCCAGGGAAGTTTCCAGACAGTCCTGCTGAGGATCACATCTTGACTTTTGACTGACGGTAGGATGATATCAACCTTCCAAGCTAGTTGTACATGGTACCTCTAGATCACTTTGGTCCATGTTGACTTGTTCTAATTGAAACCTGTTCTTACAGATTTCGTGCTTAAGAGGAATTATCCTTATCATCCTGACTTCCAGATTCTAGTGTACACAACAGTCACAAAATCTCCCAATTCAGTATAATTGGTGCTCTTCATATCAGCATTTGGGGCCTGCATTTCTCCTGCAGATGACTGGTAGTTTGATGAGGAATGTAACAAATCCCATCAACCTAAGCCAGGCAGGGATGCAGGTAAATTGCTTCTTAAAAAGGAAAGAGAAGGTTAGTACAATGGGCCCAGTTTATAGAATTACTCCCTTAACCTCATGTTCCCACCACTCACTGTCCATTTCCTCTTACTCTGACATGACATTTAGGTCCTCAGTGATCTTTGTCCTTGCCTACCTCTCTGACCTCTCGGTTTCTTCGGAAAATTTCGATCATAAATCCCTCTTTTCAACTCAGTTTCAGTGCCCTCCTCCAAACTGCCTTTCTAAAGCAGTTCACTCCCTACTTCATTAGCCCCCACATCAAGACCGTGCCTTATATCATCTGTTACAATGTCCTTGGTTTTTATTTCTACTTATTGTATGTCTACATTTTTTTTTAAATTTTCATTTTGTTTATTATGTGATTATCATTACTCCCTGAGACTGGCAGAGTCCATGGCTGTCTTGTTCCCACTGCAGAGCACCAGAGAAAGTGCTCAATGATCATATGCAGGATTCTCACAACTCTAGATACCGGCCCACATTATTTCCCCTTGTTTTTCAAACAAGCACACCAAAACTTGGGTGATCCAAATTCACTTATTCTGTCACAGTGAACTAAGGACCGGAATCTTGACTCTTCAAGCCAGAGCTGGCCAACACCTACAACGACCCCCAGCTAGCATAAGAATCATGAAATTCCCTCCCATTTTTCAGGGACAGGGCAGCAGAGGAAACACAGCACTCTCGTAATCCACACAAAACTAACCCGCTGAGGCACGCCATTTCTCGACCAGCCCGGGACCCCTACCCGCTGGGTGACAAGCCTCCAGCCACGGAGCCCCCAGGGCTCCACTGTCGTGCGCAGGCGCGCTGCCCACTTCCGCCTGGGGCGGGGTCGGCGCGTCGGGGGCGGGGCCAGGCGGCGGCTGCGGCGTCAGCACTCGCAGCCTGCGCTCCTATGGAGCTGGGGGGTCGCCGGGGCCTGGCCTCGGCGACCCGGGAGCCCCCGCCCGAGCCGAGGACCGGGACAAAGGTGGGGCCTCCGGGCCCCGGCGACGTCCGAGCCCGCCGCTTCCTGCTCTGCCTCTACCTGGTGGGATTCCTGGTGAGTGCGAACCGGGCTGGGGGCCAGGTAGGCTTGGTCTGGGGCTTGGGACTCAGCGAGGCTATGTTTTGTTCAGGCTCCGGGGATTTGCAAAGCTCAGCCAGGGATGCGGTCCTGCCTTCGGCTTGTTCAGTTGCCTGCCTACCTCTCAAACCTCAATTGTCCCTGCCACTCGTCACTCACGTCCCTCTGCATCTGGCCACACAGCCTACTGTCCTCCCTGCTTTCAGTTGGACCCAGTCCTGGGCGCCCTTGACCTCCTCTGCCGTTTTAAGAGCCCCAGAACTAGCCTCAGGTGTGCCTTATTGATCTAGCCGCTCTCGAGGGTGACCCTGGGGGTTAAATACTCCGGCAGGTTCAAGTCTGAGAGCTACCTGGGGAAAGGCCAGGGGTAGGGAAAGTCTGTTGATGATCCCACCTGGACTGAATCAGGCTCATTTTCTTTCGGGCTCCCCGTTGACTTGATGTTTGAAAATGCAAATCACGTGAACCCTTACACGTCTTCCTTTGGACAAAACGTCTATGTATTGCACAACACAGGTTTCCTCTCATTATGATGTGTGTGTGCGCGCCTGCTCCCGCTCGCAGGTTGGGGCCAGAAATAGTCATTTCCCCAGTGGATTTGAAAACTTGGAGAACCTAGGATGTGGTAGGGTAAATCCATTAATTTAGTATTGTGGAATTTTTGAACATGTGCCATGTGGTAGGTGCCATGGAACTCCAGTATTGTAATATGGAGTTCCTGCCACCAAAGAACTTAAAAATCTTACCAATAAGCTTTCTTTGGTAGTGCCCAACCACTATAACTGCAGTGACCCTGATCCACTTCCTCACCCCCCAACCCCTTTCAAGTCTGACTTACTGTATACAAGGGAGATCTCTCAGTTTCCAGTCAATATTGCAGACCCTGTGCCTGTCCTGTCCTGTCCTGTCCTCAGGCTCCATGCCTTTGACATCAGAGCCTGGCACTCCTTCTGCCCCGCTCCCTTCTTCCTTTCATCTTTTTCTTGATTCAATCTTAAGATGCAGGTGTTTTTCCTAATTTCAGTCTAGATGCTCAGAATTCAAAACTAGTGAAGCCATCCACCCTCTGAGAAGTGATGTGGACTTCCAGCAACTATGGCCCTACTGGACCACTTTTGCCAAATGGAAAGAAAATTTGAGCCCTCCCTTGCAGAATCCAGATTTGTTTTTCAAAAGGTTTTGGAAACTAACATTACCTAGAATTCACAATAGTTATTTGAGCTTTACAGTACAACAAATCATTTCAAAGATCATTCATGCTGCTCAGCCTTCCAATATGGATTGCTATATTCACAGCCTCTCATATATTTTCCATATTATTTGTGATGGTGAGTATAATCTAGAAAGCATGATGTAAAATTTTGTGATTTTAATGATGTTTTGAAAAAAAAATCAATAGATGCCTAATATCTTCAGGGGAAAATGCAAGATTTCCTGAAAACCAAGAGTAGAGAGAGTTTTTTTTTTCTCTTTTTGGTGGAAAATGTTGTAAACAATTAAAATATATGCAGCTTTGTCTATCTTTGAAGGCTCTAATGCTCCTTTGCTAGGTACATTAAGGAATAATCCTATACAAATTATTATTCTTGGTATGTTTAGATATGTAAGGATGCCTAAGACTCCTGGAAAAAAAAAAATGGTTTCTGATTGGAGACAAAGGGAACAAGATTAGAAATATATGTCAGAATGTTCTATTTTAGCTCTTACCTGTACTTTCATGTTTTAACTTATTTTAAAAAGAAAACTAAGATGACCTGATAGGCCTTGTTGGTTAGGAATCTAAGATGTTAAGATATATGATTTTAATCCTGTCTTTCCTCCAGAACCCTGGTGAGATATCTACTGTTTCATTAGCTTTTAGCAAGTGGGAATTCACTTTTGATGTGGTAGTCCACCAACAAAGAAATAGGAAGGAGTTCCTACCTTGAAAAAGGTGCCAAATTTTTTTAATGTATTCATCAGTTTTCATTGAGAGATATTCATGTTCAGTGAAAGGCTTAGGTGACCCCATCTGACCTGACTTTCTTATAAACGATTACAAGCATATGATCAGTTGCCAAATGCAATGTACCTTCAAAGATGGTGGTTTGGGAAGCTATGGATTCAGAAGAAGAGAGGACTTGTCTTCTATAGTAAGGGAGATAACAGATTTAGAATAGGATTTCCTGAAAGAGCCAGCAGCCAGGCTCCTTGGGAAAAGATAGCCTTTTTCAGACTCACATAGTACTAAAACAATACTAAGCATCAGCTATTGCTTCTGAATCTGTATTTTCATATTTACCTTCCATTGATATTGGCCTATGACATAAATATTTCTCTCCCATCTTTAACCATTTGAATATTAAATGACACAATACTGGGACACTTTCTGGGAAAAAAAAAATCTTATTGGGCAATTGAGTATCTTTTTCTGAAAGATCCAGAATGCTCAGTAGCTGGTTGATCCAGCATGATAGAAAGAGATAGAAATATCAGAAAACTGATGAGACAGAACTGATAGAAAAGCCCCAAAGAAATTGATGCAGCCTTTAAAAGAAAGTTTAAGTAATCATAAAATTGACTTGATAAGCCATAGTTTTGGAAGTATACATTTATGAGCTAAGAATACTAGTTATTTGGTATATGGCTATCTAAAGATGTAACCATGAAATAGAACCTTGAAGTATATATGGACATTCATATGTGAATGCACAGCTACCAGAAGCTCCAATATTAGCTCTGGGCCTAAACAAAATATTTTTGTGTGTATGCATATTCTTTCAATTTAACCAGGTTTGTAGAAAAGGGAATTCAGGCTTTATAAAAAGTATGATGTATGCATTGTTATTCTTCCCCTAAGCCAGTTGTAGAAGGTAACCAAATGAAATGAGAGCAAAACTTAAAGGAAAATTAAATCTTCCTAGTAACTCCAAATGCCCAGCAAGGACATACTTGTCCTCAGAACTCAAGAAAGGACATGGATTTGGACCTCTCTTGTGTGTCAGACCTTCTTCAGCCATTGTGCCACTTAATACTCATGGTGGTTTTACCAGACAGGCATTAGATCCATTCTTCACAGAAGAGAGCACTGGAGTGTGGTAGCAGTAAGTAGCGTTTCTAGGGCACAGGTTCACGGAGGGCCCCAGCTGGAATTGAAAGCTGACTCTCCGACCCATCCACCCATGCACTTTTTGTGACTTGACTGCAAAACATCACCCTTCCCACTATGCTTCTCTCTCCTTCCTGCTATCCTGAGAATTTCTTTTCACGAGTTACCTTATGAAGATAAACTGCAGGTTCTAGCATATTTGCTGCTTTTTCTACCTGCACAAGTACATTCTTATTTTTAATCAAGCGCTGCTTCACCAATAAATACGAAGCATCCCTCCCTCCTTTCCTTCATCTTCCATAGAACATTGTGGGTTTTTCATTTGCTTGTTGTTTTTGTTTTATTTGAGAAAATTCTGTTACACATCCTCCTTGAATGTTAAGGGTCAACTACAAACAAGGTGAAGTTAAAAATCAATCCTAGGTCAGGGTAACCCAGGTCTTTATACCTGACAGCTGTTATAACACGTTTTATTAGGATTTCTTCCTAACTTCAGCTGATTAATATGGCATACTGTGGAAGCTTTGATTTCTTGAATGCTTAGAAGTTTAGATGTTAGTTTTATTTTTAAAATCTGTTTATAATTTAGGATCAACACTTAAAAAACTGGTAGATTTCAATACTGACTTCAATCTGTTTCTTTCTTAGGATTTATTTGGTGTCAGCATGGTTGTTCCTTTATTGAGCCTTCATGTCAAGTCCCTTGGAGCAAGTCCTGCGGTAGCTGGGATAGTAGGTGGGTGGTTACTGGTGCTCATTTACAGAGCACTGGATTTGAAATCCTCTGAACTTAGTACCTGAAAACATCTCAGTCTTACAGCCAGATAGAATCCAAACAAGGTAAATGAGAAATGAGAGAAAATGAATTTTCTGAATATTTAAACTATAATTCTGAAGCAAACATAATTCATCTTTTCCTGGAGTACCCATTTTTAGAATGACTTTGAAGTTGGAGTGCTGACCCCATATCCCATACCACCACTGGTGCAACCAGCATACTGGTATAACCTGTCTAGGGATCTGTCTCTGTTAAAGGATAGAGATGAACTCTTGCCTAGAGGAGCCTATAATCTCATTTGAGAGATCAGAGAGAGTCTACAGAAGTCACATCTGTGGGGATGGGCTTGGGTGAGCCTTGGTAAATCAGTTGCAACCTCTCTGCAGTACCACCAGTACTTCTTAGATGGGGTTTCTCTGCCTGTGCAATGTAAAAATTCTATCCAGAAGTGATTGATTAATGAAAGAGGCAGAACTTAGCAGGGTTTAGGACTATGCTGATGAACAAAAAAATCCTTAAGACCAACAGCACTTAAGCATTCACAAGCTAGAAGAGCAAATGTTGTGAGAGAGTTTTGTAAATAACCTTTATTAAAATCCTGATCCATACCATGATTGGTATTTTCTTTGAGAAACACACTTTGAATTATATTGGACCACCTAGACTTATGAAGATTTTTAGGAAAAGCAGAAGGAACAAGTAACATGATAATGGAGTTTAAAACAAAACCCCCCCAAAAAAAGAACCTCTGTACGTCTCACATACAGACGTACTGTCTTTCAGGGTTTTTGAAGTCAGCCCCTGTCTATATTCTCTCTTCTGCTTTTCTCAATTTTATCCTAAAAGCCTTATACTAAAACTAATGTCATTGTCTTTTTCCAACTAAGAAAACTATATGGGGCAATCTCCTTTACTAAAAACAGTCCTTATGCTTTTCTGTTCATTTCTCTGAAATTGTTACTCCATTAAATTATTTCTGGGCCAGATCTAGGGAATTTTGCTTATGTTCTTATTTGTTTTTTGTTTTGTAGGTTCCTCCTATGGCATTTTGCAACTCTTTTCTAGCACATTGGTGGTAAGTTATCTTCCAACTGGCAGCTCATCTCAAGATCATAGTTGTACGCTTCTAAGGGTCATCCATCTTAGATTGAGTGCTTAAGGTTTACAAAAGTAGGTTTGCAGATGGTTGCAATTTGCGGTGTTGTTAGATCAAGTAGGATCCGTTCGTTATGCATTCTTTTTATTTGGCCTGTGAGAAGGCGCAGAACTAAAGGGCTCAGGTGGCTTGTTGTGGGAGACACACTGGGTCAGTGGTAGATCTGGGATGAGATTGTAATCTGCTTTTTCTATAATTCCCTGCTACATTTTTACTGAAAAAAAATGTAAACAAAAGTATTGTCAATTTTTATTGTTACGTTTAATCTGTTTGGATTTCTAGGATTCTGTTTGGGGCTGTTTAAGTTGAACTAAGAGTCTTATTATTACAAGACTTAAGTGAATAGACAGAAGCCATTTGGAGTGGTTGGTTGGTTTTAATCTGCCCACGTGTGTGGAATGATCCAGAGGCAATCCTGTCACTCTGCTTTTGACCAGTCAATAATTTGAAATTCAGAGACTTCCCCTTCTCTCTCCCTGGTAGATTCTACTGTGGCCACTCTGATCTTGGGACCTCATGGTCCAGTGATCCATAGAATGATCAGTTTAGTCTCATGGATTGATCATCAGTGACTGGTCTGAATAGCTGGCCTGATGTTCACATGTTTAGAGGAAAGATAAAGATATTCTGCATTTATGTATCCCAGTAGTTGTTTCCTTGAGTTTTTAATATACATACGTTTATATACATATATATATATGTATATGTATATATATATGTATTTTTTTAAAAAAAATTCAGTTGGATTCCATGATGAAATTTTAAATAACAGCTACTCCCTTATTGATCTTTGCTTTTGATGGAAATTTTTTCTTCATTTAACTGTGTAACAATCGTAGTTTTATTATCATTTAAATTTTTTAACAACCCAGCAAAGTAGTTGGTATCTTCATTTTATATTGAAAATTAAGACTCATTAGAATTTAAATAATTTGAATCATCCACCAGACTCAAGGCTCCTAACGTCCTGATGTCACCTGCCATTGCCTTAGTGATATAGAAATAGATGACTGAAATTAGGCAGGCACTTACTTATCAGTCAGAATGTCACCTTTCATACTCTTGTGACAGTGGAATTTGGGCTATATCTTAGTAAACACCTCCCAAAGTTTTGGTTATGTGTGTCTATTCCAGCATGAGGCCAAGGTGCATGTCTCTCACCTCTGTCCTGGTGCACTCTGACTCCCTGGAGATAAAGACTGGTTGTAATTGTTTGACTTTTGTCTCTAGCACTTATTGGAGGACTTGACACATGCTTAGCATTTTGTGAATGTGAGTTTTTACTGCTAACTATGACCCTGCCCAAGGTCAATTCAAGTCGATTGTTTTACAAAGCACTTACACATATAGCTACAAAGCACTCTTCACATATAGCTAGAATTTAATGAAAACTTTTCTTAAAAATTTGTCAGAGAAACACCTAATTAAAATTTCTTTTTTAACCAATACTTTTATAGTACATATTTTATGACTAGCATTTATTAAATTTTATATATACGTAATTGTATATGTGTTATATATAAATGTATCAAGTCCTGTTCTGAGAACATTGTTTAATGTTCATAATAACCAACTTGGAGGGTCATTGTTGGTCTTTAGTGATCATTTTTTATTAAGCACATAGTGTGGAGAGGGGAAAATTATCTGAGGTAGAATTTATTCCTTTTTTTATAAATGAAGAAATTTATTCTTAGAGAAAGTAATTAATATGTCCAAAATTCAGAATTGAACCCAGATAACTTGGTCCTGCGGCCCATCACCAGGTTATACCAGTGCAATGTTAGCTGCAAGGATGCCAGAGAACCTGAATCAAAAGTTCAGATTTCTCCTGAATTCAGGAAGCCAATGATCCACAATCAGAAGGGACGGGGAAATTTCTAAATCCATTGAAATGTATGTTGGGGTGAAGATTGATGGCACTTGTAAAAGGATGGCATATTTGGAGGATCTGCCCTCAGAATGTTTCATAGAGAAATTTTAGGACAGGTTATATACTTGTGCAGTGAGATCTTTTAGATCCTTAAAGATAAGCACATAAATAAAAATGGGGAAAGGGAATCAGCAGTTGTGGCTGGCTTCTGGCCAAGAGAGGCAAGCTGAGGTCCTGTGTTTATCAGAGGGGGCTGATGCAGTCTCATTCACCTCCTAGGCAGGACTGATGAAGACCTGTGTATTGCTCAAGACGCAAGGCTCATCCGGGGAGCTTCACAGGCCCAGCAATCCAGTCCTTGACCCATCTCAGATGATGCTCCATTGCTATCACAGTATTTGGCAAATTTTATTTTAAGGCAGTTTTCCTTCAAACAGAACTTCACCCCGAACCTTGGTGTATAAAATGGGTCAGTGCAGTGGTTTACGGGGTGTTATTTGTCAGGCTATGTCTGTCTGCTAGTAGCAGAGCACTTTCCACGGTGTGAAGACAAAAAGTGAAGCTCAGTGCCCCAATCTGAGCATCCAGTTCAAAGGCCCAGACCCCCGCTATCATCCTCTTCTACCATCGTTGAGTGGCTGCTCAGCCTCCCTCATGGTGGAAAGTGTCTGAGCAGGAAGAAGGGAATGAGGAAAGAACAAAAGGCCAACTAGCCACCTCTGAAGAACTTTCTCAGAGCCTTGCCTGGAAACATCCAGTTGCATCTTCATAAGCCAGGGCTGTCTGCTTGCAAGTGAGGGTTGTTCTTTTAGCTGGGTGTGTTGCTGAGGAACAGAGACTATTCAAGTAAAGATGAGCTAGAAAGGTGGCCTGGAGCCCCACTTACCTTGCTGCTCTCTTTCCACCTATGATCCGCCCCAGGGAGCAGCAGGACTTGAGGCAGCCTCTCTGTGCCTGTGCCTGTTTCTTTCTTGCTGGCCTCCGCTTGCTTAGTACCTCCTTGTCTGCCTCTCAGCTCCTGTTCCCCATGGGCTCTGCTTTCCTCCCGCAGAGGCACTGGGAGGTCCAGCTGGTTACCACCAGCCTTCTAGTTCCCTACTGGGCAGGCCTCCTCCTGGTCCTCCCTGTGGTCTCAGCAAGTGTCCTTACATAAAGAATGGCACAATGGGGAGCCCGTACCTGGCAGGACTCTGAGGTGGATGTGAGATGCAAACACACTCAGTGCTAGGTTCTCAGGAGAAAATGCAGATGGTACCCATACACAGTTCATCTCATCTCCAGGAAAAAGGTAAAATAAAAGGGAAAAGATGCCACTTAACAAATTTGCAAATTTTTTTCATTGACAGTATACAATGTTGGAACATGGGGAATAGAGACACGCAAACCAATGTGGGATATTGATCTTTCAAGGAAGTAATTTGTCAGTGTATGTCAGATACCTGAAAATATGCCTATCTTTTAACCTAACAATTCCAGTGCTGGAACTTATTCTAAGAACATTTTCAGGGATGTTTGCTATGAGGTGCCTCTTGTAGCATTATTTATTTTGCTGACAAATTGAAAAGAACCAAAAGTCTAACAAAGAGTAGATTAGTTAAGTAAACATAGGTACATAGTGGGATGTGGAATATGATTAAAAATGAGAACATGTAGTCCCAGTGACTTGGAAGGCTGAGGGGGGGAGGTTCACAAATTTAAGGCCAGCTTTAAAGACTTAAGAGGCCCTAAGCAACTTAATAAGACACTGTCTCAAAATTTAGAACAATAAAAATAAAAAGGGCTGGAGATATAGCTCATTGATAAAGAGCCCCTGGGTTCAATTCCCAATTTCCACCCCTTCAGATGGTGACAGTGGCAGATTTTTAATGCCATGCAATGATGTCCAAATAACAAAAAAAGTAAGTTACAAAATAGAGTTCTACAGACCATTTTCGTAAAAGAAATATACCATACATAGATTTGGGATCATGTAGATTTCTGTTCTTCATTTTGTTTTTCAGTATATTGTAAATTTTTAGACGATGGACAACTATCTCTGAGGAGTTTAATTGCATATTTTAAAAATGTGGCTTTGTAAATGATGTTTCACCCTTTCTTCAGATAATTCTCAGTTATCAGATCATCAGGCTTCAATTTTTAGATAAAGAAAAGTATATTTCTTTACTTTTTAGCTCAGTGATAAAGAGTCCCTGGGTTTGATTCCCAATATCCATCCCTTGTGGATATATAAAAATATATCCTATAAAATCCACAAGGATAGATAGATATATATTATATTTTTCCACTACCCTCATGGGAGGGCCAGAGGAAATAACTTAACCTGGCCAATTGCGTAGCAGACCTGAACATCTGAGGCCCTCAAACCAGGGTCACGCTGTCCTGGGCATTGTCACAGTGGTGATCGTTACTGTGGGTCTTTTCTTGCTTTCCTCAGGGTTGCTGGAGTGATGTGGTGGGAAGACGGTCCTCCTTGCTGGTGTGCATTCTGCTCAGCGCCCTGGGTTATCTCCTCCTTGGGATGGCCACCAATGTCTTCCTGTTTGCCCTGGCTAGGGTCCCTGTAGGTAAGTGCTGGGCCATGAGTGTGTCTTCATTCAGAATAAATCTCTGTACATAAAGCCTGTCACTTTGATTAGAGCTCACCTAAAGAAAGGGCCTTGATAACAGCAATGATAATAATAACCCTATCACTCGCAGCTGCTGATTATTGAGTACTTAGCTTCAATCTTGTGACAGATCCCAGAGCCCCTCAGAGTCTGTGAACCACTGTGCTACTACACCTGACCTGCCCGCTTCCTGGGGTCTTCTCAACAGTCAGTAAGAATGTGCAAAATGTCTTTGGCCAGTGCTTTGATGACTTCCTCTCTCAGTGAGCTTCTAGTTTTATAATTGGGTTTTCTGACTTCAAATGGAGTCAGGAAATTTACCTCAGTCTGTTTCCTGCAGACTCCTGGAAATCTGGAGGTTGTTGGGGAATAAGGCTATGATTGTGATGTAACAGCTCATGGGTTGTCTTTTTGTTTCTGGATTGGTCTTGACTATTTCTAACATTTTGAAATAGCTTTTAGTTTGTGCATTCGTTGAAATATTTTGTCTAAGAAACACCATCCATAAATGCAGCTGGTGTCTGGTGGGTGATAGTTACTATGGAAGTCCTTATTCTCTCCTGGAGCATCCAGAGACTGGAATTTCAGTGTTTATTTCATCCTGTACCTGTGAGAGCACTGACAGTCTTTGCTACTCTGGTCCCCAGGTCTTGATGACTGGAAGTCTGCCCATATTCAGTCAAACTGCTTTGTCTAAATTAACACCCCAAAGGAGCAGAGCATCAGATGAGGCATTAAACATTTAGCTTATGATCATCTCACTTGGAATTTTCACACCATTTCTGGAACACACATCTTTAGTCTAAAAGTCTATTGAGTTCACACTCTAAAATTCACAGTTTTTTCATTTACTGTAAAAAAGTGCTTGAGGTTTCAGCTCAAACATGGTGAACAATCCTAACAAACCCCTCCCAGCACACACAAACTTCCACTGATGGCTTGTCCATGTGCATCTGGCGCTGATGTACTGTGTACTTGAAGTGCTGGCCGTGTGGCTTCTCACAGCATGCTCCCTTTGCCCACTCACTGGTACGAGCTGCTCATAGCTAAAGAAGCTGAGGAGGAAGTTGGAGGAGAACCGGGATTTGTTACAAAATGGGTAGAGATTTATAAGGAAGATTAAAATGTTTTTTCCTTTAGCATGAAATGAACCTGGTTAAGTGTTGATAGCTCTATTATATGGACATCACGATCTTTGCAAACAAGTAAAGCTATACATAAAGATTTCTTCTTAAGGGCCCATGTGACTGCCACACCGTTTGGTGATCATGGATGGGAGGGAGCCCTGGAGGGTTTCACCAGGGTACTACTATGTCGTCTGTTGAGGATTTGTATCCTAATAGTGAGTCACTGACTTTGAATGTGCCTGAAATGGATACCTGGTTTTCCCCTCTCAGCCTGTAAAAGACTAGAGAACCTTCCTTGGGGTTGTTCTGTAGTACTCTTCCCTCCTATGTGTAAAGTGAACCTGACATTGATATAATTTTTTTTTTAAATCACAGAATTCTTATAAAACCTCTTGGGAATCATTTTCCATCCTAGCCCTTCCTTACATTTAAGAAAACAAGTGTAGAAAGACTTAACCTGCCCAATTTCTACAGGGGACTTATAAGTTTGTTTCCAGAAGACATTGAGTGTCCAGCAGATGCACTCTCTAATTCTGAGGCAGATCTGGGCCCAGATCCATTAGGCTGCCTGTGGGGAGTTCATCAGAAGCCATCATGTCACCTCACAGTTAGAAGCGATTCGGGCTGACCTGCTGGTAGCCATGCGTGATCCACAGACTGACAGCCACTGTATGTCCACGAGTGTGTGTGTGTTCAACACGTGGGGGTGTCTGAGGACATAGAGTCAAATACATCCTCAGAACTGTGCAGGTACAGAATCAACTCACGGCTCTCAGGTAGTTTGGTCAACAAATCCATGACTCTAGCTAGTGGAAATCAGCTGGAATTGGGTGGATGAACGTGCACCATTTTTCTGCTTCTGCCCTGTCCTCTTCCCTGCTCTGCTCCTGCCCATGGCCCTTTACACCTTCCAGTGTGTACTCTGTGTTCCCTCCAGTGGAAACCAAGGCTCCGGAACTGTAAGAATAGCTTTTATATTTTTTCTCCTGGCTTTGGTCCATGGCTTTATCCTCAGGGTCAGGATCAGTGCTGGACATATAGTAGGCTTGCAGTAATATTTATTCAGTAAGTACATGAATAAAGAACCATAGCTTTACATGAAAGCCGCCATATGGATATGCAGATGGATAACATAGAACTAGAAAAGCTGGGATGTCATGACAGGAGTCAGGGAAGCTGAGGGCTCAGGGGCTTGCTGCCAGACATGGTGACCTACCATGGTCATGACGCCAACCCAGCAGTACAGTTATTGTGGGCTGGGACCTGTAGATCTTATAGATTCAAAGCAAGTAGAGGTCAGGACTCCATCTGGGACAGAAATGAAGTGCAGGACCACAAGGGAGATCCCTTGGGTCTGGAAGAAGTTACAGAGCATGTTTCTTGTCCTCTTGCAGGTATTTTTAAACACACCCTCTCCATCTCCAGGGCTCTGCTTTCTGATCTGGTTGCAGAGAAAGAACGGCCACTTGTACTGGGACAGTTCAATACAGCCTCCGGCGTGGGCTTCATCCTGGGCCCCATGGTCGGGGGATATCTCACGGAGTTAGATGGTGGATTCTATCTTACAGCCCTCATCTGTTTTTCTGTCTTCCTTCTCAATGCTGGTAAGTTGATGGCTAAGCACAAGATTATACTGATTACTCATGCGTATGGACTTTGCATGTCTACCTACTTTTATCTCCTAAAATTTGTTTTTGGTTGGAATAGGCAGACTTGTTTAAAAATTAAAGTCATTTTGAAGAACTTCCGAATCATTGTTTGTGATGGTTACACCAGTTTACATTCTCACCAGTAGTATGTACGACCCTTTTCTTCAAATCCTTGCTATCTTTTTTTTTTTTCTTTCTTTCTTTTTTTTTTTTTTTTTTTAAATAACCCTCTTAACAGAAATGAGGTAACCTTTTTTTGTGGTTTGGTTTTGCACTTCCCTGATCTTTAGTGATGTTGAACATATTTCATGTACCTATTGGCCATTCTTTATAAAGAAATATCTGTACAAGTTTTTTGCTTTTGCCCATTTTTTCAGCAGGTTTTTTGTTTGGTTTGTTTTGGTTTGGTGTTTGTTTTTGCTGTTGAGTTGTGGGAGCACTTTGCATGTTTTAGATATCACTCCTCTACTGGATATTGGATTTGCAAACCTCATGTCCATGCCATGGTCGTGCCTTTTTACTTTCTTGTCTATTTCCTTTGCCTGTGCAGAAGCTTTTGGGTTTGATATTGTCATAGCTCTCTATTTATTCTTTTGTTTCTTGTGCTTTTTGTGTCATATCCAAGAAATCTTACTAAGGCTGATTTTAAGAAGCTTTTTTCCTTCTTTTTCCTCACAGAGTTTTATAATTTCAGGATTATGTTGGTCTTGAATCTGTTTTGAGTTTATTTTTGTGTATAGTGTAAGGTAAGTGTTCAGTTTCATTCTTCTGTGTGATGCATACTCTCTTAGTTGTGGTTTAAATGAAAACATTTTTAAACTAATTTATTAAAAATTTAATAAGATTATGGTATTTTTTTAAAAAGGAAAGAGTACCCCATCCCTGCCTCAGTCCTTCCCCACTGTGGCTTTCTGTCCATCATGGTAGTGCGCTGCCTCACGCAGCCTGCATGGCTGCACCTCCTCTGAGCACTGGCCACTGTTCCTGGTCCTCCTCACGCTGACCAGGCTGGCTTTCAGGGAAGAGCACTATATGCTGGTGCCTGGCCCTACCTGCCATGTTCTTCCCATATATTACTGGCTTTCTCTTCCCACCATTATTCAGGTCTCAAACATTTGCTGCCTTAGGTCTTCCCAATCATTTTGCCTGAAAGAGCTCAGTTTTCTTTATAGCGCTTTCTTTGTAGCACTTCTCTTATTAAATTGTTCTGCTTGTGTTGTATTTGTTCTCCCTCCTCCCACCACCGCCCTCCCCCAAACACACACCTCTGGCTAACACACTGCACAAGGCCAGCTATTTTGTCAGATCTGCTTACTGCTGCTGCCCCACACAGGGTGGACCAGACGTATGGCAGATGTTCAGTAACATTTAATAAATCCAAAGCTAGACACAGACTGGGTGGTCCTTGGCTGCAGAGCTTGTGGCCTAAAGCATCTTTCACCATCTTTGCTAAAAGACTGGGCTGTAGCCAATCCTTGGATAAACAGCCACATAAACATTGTATTTACTCAGATTCTACTTTACTAGAACTTTCTGAATCTTCTCACTCAGGGCATGATGTTGAATGATAACCATGTTGGGTTAAACTATCAGATTCAGGAAGTAAAGTTCAGAAGTTAAATCTCTTAGTACTCATAGGAATCATGTATGGTTTTCTGCCAGGAACTTGACCTATGACCTCAGCCAGGGGGCAGGCCTGATTGGGTAAATTTGGATAAAATGACTTCAAATACACGATCAGTAGTGGGGCCAGTTTGTGAATGTGATATTATTCAAAGCCCAGAGTCAGCATATAAACAAAAAATGATTATGGAGTTCTAGTTTAGATTTTCCATTGATAGTGTTAATATTTTGTCCTAATTAAAGCCTGGGAATGGATATGGGTCAGTTAGGAATTCATTCAGTTGCAGGTGTTCCCAACCACTGTGGCTTAAAGCAATAGGGATTTACTTTTCCCACATTTAGCCTGGGCTGATGAAGGGTTCAGCAGAGGAGTGGGAGAAGGACTGGGCGAGACAGCAGATAGTCTCACAGAGGGCTCTGCCCATCCAGTGCAGTAAACATGATTCACTGCTGTTTTGTCATTCTAGTTTTGCAGTCTTTTCCTGCAATTATGATTTGTATATAAGGTGTCTTGCAATAAATAAATAAATAAATAAATAAAAGTTCATGTGTTAATGCAGGAATATTTAGAGGCAAAATGATTAGATTATGAAGGCTGTGCCCTAACAGGTAGATTAATCTATATGATGTGTGATAATTTGAGTGTCATACTGGGTGGAAACTGTAGGTAGAGTGTGGCAGGTCACTGGGGATGTGCCTGTGGGGGATATATCTTGTCCTGACACTTTGACCTCTTTTTGCTTCTGGGTGCCCATGAGCTGAGCAGCCTTCCTCTGCTGTGCTGTTGTACCATGATGTTCTGCCTCATCTCACCTCAGCACCAGAGCTACGGAGTGTTCCCATCATGGACTGAAACCTCTGAAACCATGAGCCCCAGATAACCTTTTTCTCCTCTAAAAATTTTGTCTGATATTTTGGTCACAACAATGAAAAGCTGGCTGACACACCTGCCCATGTGACTTTAGTTGTTTGGCTCAGCCCTTTTACTCTGCTTCTCACGTCCTGGCTCAGATCTGCCACTTTTCCCGAGAAACCCTTTCTTGTGTTTGTACCCCATGTCTTCTGTTCTGGTTAAGAACCCACACTCTGGCATCTGCACCCACTAGTCCTGATGGCAGGGGCAGGATTATCTTAATGGTGGTCAGAACTGCAGTGTGTTCTGTGAGAATGGCAGCCCTTGAGTTTTTGCAGGTGTGACCTATGATACCACACAGAGGCCCTGACTTGGGCTGTACTGCCAAGCTGTCTCCCTATACCTACGCCAAGACTGATTTGTCACTGTACACAGCAGACTGAGCCTCCCCGCAACATGACCTTTACATTTCAATCTAATTGCTTGTTTACTTGTGTGAACTGTTTTGGAGGCTTCAGTTCTTTGAGGACAGGGATTTTATATTCTGCATCCAGCTATGTTAATATATTAACAAGCACAGGGCTTAGCACTTAAGAAGCACTCCGTAAGTATTGCATGTTCAGATGGATGGATAAAGTGGATGGATGACAGATATGTGGGCATGTGGCTACATGATAGACAGGGATTCAGAAAGGTTTTTTTAAATTAGTTTATTTATTTTAATTAGGTATACATGATGGCAGAATGCATTTTGATTCACTGTACATTGCAGCACAACTTTTCATTTCTCTGGTCACACCATACACGAAGTCTCACATGTCCACCTCATTCCACCATCTTTTCTGCCCCCATGCCCCTCTGCACCCCTCCCACCCTTAGTTAAGAAAGTTAAGAGTTTAAATATAAATTTAAATTTGTGAGTTTAGATATTAAATGATGCAATATTTGAGCTTGGGAGAAAGTGGATGTTTCATGGTATAGCTTTGGTGGGGTTTGTGGAAGGTGAGGAGCCTGTTTCTAGAATCCCCTCATCACAGGGGAGCTGTGAGAATGGTGGACAAACTGCAAGTGAAAGTGCAGATTCATAACCTATCACTATAATTGCTTATACCCCCAAGGAGAAAAAAAGTGGTAGTTTTGTAAGTATTCTTAGGAGGATTAAGATTAAATTTATGAACTTTGCTTCTCAACCACGCAGCCCCTGGCTCAGCAGCATGCCCTGAGGGTGAGGATTCACACAGCTGCAGTGGGGAAACGTGCAGTTGGGGAGGAGGGGAACTGGACAGTGTGTATTGTCTTGTTTCTGAAGCTGTTTGCCCAGGGGTGGGCCACGAAGTAGGCCACTGAGTAGGAACTCAGTGCTTTGGGTTTGTGCTAACAGGTCTTGTGCCCTTTGAACAGGTCTCGTTTGGCTGTTTCCTTGGAGTGAAGCAAAACTCAGTGGTACAAAGAATGGCCTGAGATTGGGCAGGAAGCCTGTGCTGCCGGGAGAGACAGACTATGAAGTGCCGGAAGCAGCCCCCACTCCTGGGGCCTCAGAGAGTAAAGAGACTGCTCGGTGGCCCTGGGAAGAAGTCACGTGGGCCTTGCGGGACATGAGGAGCCTGATATTCTCCGAAATGTGGGACATATTCCTCGTGCGCTTGTTGATGGCGGTGGCTGTCATGCTGTACTATAGCAACTTTGTCTTGGCCCTGGAGGAGCGCTTTGGGGTGCGGCCCAAGACCACGGGCTACCTCATCAGTTACAGCAGCGCCCTGGGGACACTGGCCGGCTTTGCCCTGGGGCCCATCCTGCGGCTGTACAAGCACAACTCCCATGCGGTGCTGCTGCACTCCAGCGCGCTCACCTGCACCCTGCTGCTGCTCTACTCCACCGCCCACACCATGGGTGTGGTCGTCCTCTCCTCCACGCTCCTGTCCTTCTCCACCAGCATCGGCAGGACATGCATCACAGACCTCCAGCTGACCATGGGCGGGGCCCAGGCCAGCGGCACCCTCATTGGCATGGGGCAGTCGGTGACAGCCGTGGGCCGCATCATCGCCCCTCTCCTCTCAGGGGTGGCCCAGGAGGTCAGCCCTTGTGGTCCCCCCATTCTGGGGGCAGCTTTAGCCTTGGTGGCTATTTTCATAATGTCACTAAACAAATCTCGTGCTGGAGGTGGTAGAAGTGGTAAATTAAAACGTGACTAGGGTGGATTTGGACAACACGAAGAAGCAAAGTGGGGTCTGTGAATCAGGGACAAAGGCCATAAAATAAGGGCTCTTCAGAGAGGGTGGCTGGTGTGGGAGTGAAGCTTATTTCCTGGTGGGTGGCTCTGGTTTTGTGCTCCCAGATGGGCCCCGGGCTGTGCAGCTGTGCCTGAGTCAAACAGAAGTCACAATGGAAGGCAGGAGAGTTAAGATTGGAGGGATCCTTTGCCTGGGGGCCCTATGCAGAGGTTACCTCTCCTCATCTGGGTCCATGAGGTTGAATTTCCCCTGAGCTAAAAACTACCAGCTCAAGAGAAGGAAATGATGGTAGAAGAACAGAACATAGTGAGTGATAAAGTGAGGAAACCACAGTCTTCTCCTCACTGAGCAGTGCAGCGACAGCCTACAGTCACATGCAGACCACCTGGAACACGGGCTTCCTGGTAAATTCCATAAGCTAAGGGGGAGCTTTGCTGCTGTCCAAATCCTAGAGGTTGAAGAAGCTGCTTTATTAAAACCAGCCTTTCACTTCCTCAGAGTTGATTAAAACCCAGATGCTGACCTTACCCCTGGACAGACTCTGTGGCTCTATGAGACTGAGAAATCTGCAGAGTCTTAAATGCCATTGGTGAGGTCTCATGCAGTTAGATGGAGGATCACACTGAGACATACTGCCTGAGACCCGGATGTTTTATCAATGGCTAATTAAGTTTCGACTGTTAAAACTAATCACCATGTGTTACACTCCTCCCACCTGACAGCAAGTGTACGCTATGATAGGAGGAACTGGTTCTTCAACCTGCTCCCTGTCTTCATTGGGACTAAATCCCCCTGGACTTCAGCCATGACAATCTGCTCCTAGAAGCCTGTGTCCCAGTCACATTATGTCATTCTGGTGCTGCTAGGCGGTGAGATCAAAGTACATGAATGCATTTTAAGATGAATGTCTCATGCAGAGTAAGGGCCAGGTGTCATGCCATATTGGAGGAACTTGATTCCATGGGGTTTGTATTAAAAATCATTTCCTGTATTTCAGTTCAGTTCTATTCCCAGGAAGAGCCTGTTGACCTACAGGGAAGTGTTCCGGTGTGTCTTTACCTGGGCCCTCTCTAAACTGCTATTAGTTAGCATCATTCAAGGGGTCAGGAAAGGGGCCCTGGGCAAGAACTGAGCACACTTGCAGGAAAGGCATGCGGTGGGCAGGCTACCCAGTGCAGTTACATTGGTTCCTAATAAAAATCACGTGGGGGGGCCCACTTTTCTTCATACTGCCAAAGTTCACATTCCTTTTAATCCTTTTAGATAGTCCGCTAGGATATTATTTTTAACTTAACAATATGTTAATACACTAATTTTTCATAACTTGAATATTTATTGATTGTAAACTGGAAAAATATTTTCCATAGTTTCAGAAATCTTGAATGGCGTGACCCTAAATATTTATAACAATTGAAAATATGTTTTAGTTTGAAGATTGTCCTTTCTCTTACCTGGCTTCAAGAAAAATAACTTTTCATTAGGTGTTAAAATGGTAACACAAGAGCTAAGTGCTTTTGAGACCAAAATATATATGAAATGTCCTTCCCCTTAAGGAGCATACTAAATGTCATGGAGATTAGACTAATGGGACAATAAATAATAAGGGTTTGTAATGAAGTGTAATTCACAAGGATTTCCTCCAAAAGACTAGCTTTTCTTCATTCTCAGAAATGTGAGTTTCTTAAAAGCTCTTAAATACAGCCATTTATTTTTTAATTATTTAAATTTTAGCACTTTATTTTGAAGTTGAACAAAACCTAAAACTTAATGAGGCTTTATAACTAATCAGATACATGAAAATATTGAAAACCAAAGATTGATCTTACTCTACAGAATAGAGAAATGTTATTCTCCGCTGGTGATTTGAGTTTTTGTTAAGCTCATTTTTTCCCCCCTAGAAAATATTTCCTCCCAGTTCCTCTTACATAGTCTAGCACCTTGTTGTTCAAAGTGTAGTCCGGAAATTGGCTGCCTCATCATCTCTGGGAGTTTATTAGACATGAAGATGCTTAGGTCCCAGCACAGACCTCCTAGGGACCATTTTGACAAGATACCTAGCTGATTTGTTTGCACAGTAAAATTTGAAAACCACTGGTGTAATGAATACTTTTTATATTGTTTACGGAATGTGAATCTCAGGGAAATTAAATCTGTTCAACTAACATTCATGTTGTTTAAATTTTCTTGGGTAACTTCCATAATCCTCTTTAAAATATCAGTTTGGGTCACAAGAAATTGTTTTTTTCTAAGTCGAAAATATTTTTCTGTGGTTCAACTTAATAATTTTCTATGGAATCATAGAGATATTGAACTTGCCTGGGTGTTTATGAAGGAAGCAGAGACCTTTCCAACGTTATGCTGCGGAGCATGGCTTGGAGCTTGGAGTTCCAGTAGACATGGCCTAGTGAGAGACAGGAAGCCGGGTGCTATAATCCCAGCATCTTGGGAGGCTGAGGCAGGAGGATCGTGAGTTCAAAGCTAGCCTTAGCAACTTTGTGAGGGAGGCCCTAAGCAACTCAGCAAGACCCTGTCTCTAAATAAAACACACACACACACACACACACACACACACACACACACACACACAAAAGCCTGGGGATGTGGCTCAGGGGTTACGCACACCTGGGTTCAAGCTCTGATTCAAGCCATGGTTAGAAAAGGAAAAGAAAAAAAGGAGCAGGGTGTTCTTGTTGCCTTGGGTGGCCTAGACAAGAAAGTGTGCAAGAGTCATGCCTGGAGCCCAAAGAAGGGGTTGAAACCGCTGGTTCTCTGGCCTGGCTGCATGCCCTAGACTGTGGGAACCAGATTCCTGGGCAGGAGGGCCCTCAGGGCCATTCCAGGTGGTGCTCTGATGCCGCCCAAGTGTCTGGTCTGGGCAGAGCCCTAGGCAAAGTTAAAGAGGCTGGTGGTTGAGTCTCCATTAACCTGCAGAGAACATGCGTGGGCATTTATAGGAACTTGTTCTCTGGAACACTGGAGATGTTTAAAAGACTGTCTGGCATCTTTTCCTGAGGACACTTTTATGAAAGATTTAGAAACTTACCAGGAGTGAGAGTCAGGCCAGGCTTGGGAATATTTCAGGAGTTTGGGCAGCTTCATTCAGAAAACAGCTGCTCATTTGGAAAACGCAGTAAAAACCTCATCAGGGCGATTCTTCACACCCAGTTCCTCCCAAGCTAACTTCAACATGCTTTTAAGAAGTTTTTGAAATGAGTGACTCCAAATCTATGATGATGCAACTCTTCTTAAAACAGGGTAATAAATTGAAAAATCTTTCAGTTAGGCCCAATTCTCTTTTCCTGAAGAACATGCCAGTTATATAATTTTGCCAATAAAATCCCTTTAAAATTGTAATTAAACACTATTGATCATAATAAATTGTATTTTTAGAAGTCATTGTTGTATCCTGATTATATTTTTATTTAAAATTCAGGGTCCCAAAGTGCTTGAAAAATCTAATCTCCAGTATGCTAAAACACAGCTTAACAGTAATAAGACTTGGGCTTTTACAACCCTATGGTAATATGAAATAATATATGTAATCTGAAATGTATACTGATGGCTATTAAGTAGGGTAATTTGAGGTAGCATTTGTTTCTAATGAAGCAGATATATAATGCATATTTTAAAACATTTTTTACTTTGGATCTCTGCTTTTACCCAAATAAATCTCTAAATTCACCACACATTTTATAGATAGCTTTCTATGAAAAAAATAATAAAACTGGCTTTCCTTGTTCAATATATTGTAAAAAATGGTTCTTATTCTTTGAAAAGACATACTTTGAAACAGTTCCTGTTTTTCCTTGAGGGGAGAAGATAATTACAGCTGTTATGGGGGAATGCTAATTAGTACTAATAACTTACAGAGCATAAAAGGGCACTGTAAGGATCTGGTTTGAACAAAGAATTATATTTTTGTCAATCTTGATTAACAGTATATTACATCTTGAGGAATAAAATCCTTTTTTGCAAAGCATACTCTGGAGGGAAAAATAGTTAAAATATTTATTAATGTTTGCAATTTACAACATAGATAGGATATACCCTTCCTTCAGGCTTATAAAAAAAATCACTTCAGGCCTTAACATTCATCTCAAGACCCCAGAAGATGCCTAAAACCATGGTTAGTACTGAACACTGTATGTCCTGTTTTTTTTTCCTAAACATATGTAAGTTTAATATTATTCCATCTAAACTAAGCACTTATCATGCATGGTAGCCATGACGGAGCTACATCAGCAAAAGTAGCAGGCATTTCTTCTTCCTTCTTCACAATTTCACAGAAGATTTGTTCTTACTGTAGATCTTAGCAACCTGTTTATGACTTTTTTTGTTTTCCAAGTTGAATACTTTCACCCTTTTACCTAAAGGAGGCATTTTACAGGTTCCTTTTGGTGTCTAAATTGCCAGCCTCACTACTCTTGGGCTTTGGCACCAGAAGTAAGTAAAATAAGGGTTACCTGAACACAAACACCGCAGAACTGTGGCAGTATATCTGGTAACCAAGATGGCAACTAAGTGACCAACAGTTGGGCAGCATGTATGGTGGGGATTCACATCCCGGATGGGATAAACTGAGGTAGTGCAGAATTTCATCACACTACTCAAAATGATATGCATTTAAAACTTATTGTTTATTTTTGGAATTTTCCATGTAATAACACTATTCGGAATGGTATATATCTGAAACTTATGAATTGTTTGTTTCCAAAATTCTCCACGTAATATTTCTAGATCTAGGTTGGCCAAGAGTAACTGATGCTATACGAAGTAACACTTCAAAAGGAAAGAGTGCTGCTATATTCCATTTTGTGAGTTCAATCTCAAACTCTTATCTAAACTGAGAATAACTTTTTGATGTGATAGATTGACTACCTAAACCTGTCTCAAGTTCATTTAATGAAATTGAAGGCATATGAAGTACCTTAGCCCAGTGTCATCAATGTGCTCTGTGGCCTGGTCCCTGTGGGTATGCATGCATGTCACTGGGTACATGTTTTCCTTCAGTAATTCGTTCCATTCGGCTGAGGCACAGGCCTGGGCATCACAGACTGCATCTTCTGCCCATGTTGGTCTGAGATGTCAGAGACAAGCGTGTTTTCTCTGGGTCACTATCAAAGTGTCTTCACCATGCCATCTGTTTGGAATTATTAAAATTCTGACAGTATACCAAGTGGTAACTGCTGCTCAAAATAATATTGTAGCTAAAGGTAAGAATTTATAGATATCCAACAGTAATGTAAGAGGCAATATAAATATAACACATTTATTATTCAGATGCTCAAATCTGTGTGTTAATGAAAATCTAACTTTGGTGGATACATACCTCTGCATAATATGAAAATCAATTTGTAGGACAATGATTGACATTAGCTTTGTTTTTTGAGGGTTTTGTTGTTGTTGTTTTAGGTTTGGGTTGTCTGGGAAGGCAGTGTTCAATATCTCAGAGCATATGTTATCTCTGAATTACAAGGGTCTATTTACATGTTGAAAATTAATGGGTCTATTAAATGTGTACTCCTCTAATCAGATTGTTGTTAGCTTCTTGAGATATATGCATTTGGAACTAACAGAATTGAAGTTTTTTAATACTCTAAAATTCTTAACTTCCATGAGTTCCACCCATCATGACCCCATTTATTATGAATGAGAGTGATTTGACACATCAATATAAAAATTAGAATTTATGGGACGGCTCTAGTTTCTTATGATATATTATTTTCTCCATGAGGGATTAATTAAATGTTTACATATAATTTTATATTTAAACTTATGCAAAAATTTTCACAGAAACTGGGGAAGATTTCCTTTATCAGTGTACTTCTACGAAGTACAACTATAATTGGATGTAAAGAATCTCATTTAAATTAGAGATTTAGTTACCAGTCATATTTATGACTCAACAGGAGTCAATGAAGGAGAAAAATTTGAATATTTTGTCCCTGAGTTAAAAAATCAAGAAAAGTCACCGCTGCTGTCTCTTTCGCTCCATCTGCCTGGTGTCTCCTGGAGCAGTGTTTCTAGCGTTCTGCAGTATGAGGATGCAGATTCCCAGGAAGCCTCTATAACATCCTGCACAGACTTGAAGTAGGTTTTGAACTGCTCAAAATGATCCACGTGCTTTGCAAATTTAAAATCTGATTATCCACTTTCTGGGTAGTTAACTCTAGACCCAGAAGATAAGGTAAGAGAACTGAACCAAAATATATCAACTATGCTTAGGGGTAGGTAGAAAGAATTTTAGTTGAAAAATGGCAGAAAATTAGAAGAAAAAAAAAGATTTTTAAAAAGATATACCTGTGTAACATTACAGAAACACACACACACACATACACACACACAAACACAAACCCCCCCAAAACAAAAACAAGGTTATGTTCCTTGAGCTGGTTTGAGGACATGAGCTAGATATAAAGTGGATGACATCAGGAATTCTGAAAGAAAGAGTCAGAATTCTGGAACAAAGAGTCGTGGTGACTGCCACACAGGCAAATGGAATTTCTGCTTTCTTTGGAAAGAAATGGAAAAAAGGGCTTTGTTGAAAAGTGGGATAGAAAGTAGCAATGAGCTATACACACACTTTGTTCTAAAAATGAAGAAAACATAAAATGAAAATGGGGGTCATCAGCCTGGTTCTGGGTCCTAAGCTTTCAGGGAGAAAAGCAAAGCCTGCCCACTTCATGTCTGCGTGTGCCACATCCCACAGATTCAACCAACTCTGGGTAGAAAATATTAAAAAAAAAAAATCTGTATTGAACCAGTAGATTTTGTCACTATACCTTAAAAACAATACAGTATAACAACAATTGGTGCAGTATTTACATTGTATGAGGTCTGTAAGTAAGCTGGAGATGGCTTAAAGCATACAGGAGAATGCCTGCAGGTTTGTATACAAACACTCTGCCATTAATTATAAGGTACTTGAACACCGGCAAATTTTGGCATCCTCAGGGTGTCCTGGAACCCACAATTGAAGAGTGTTCTAGCCCCAGCCTGATAATGTGAGCAGCTACTTCATTTGGACAAAATCATCTTTTCAATCACTCTTTAAAGAATAAATTCCAATGCACGCTCAGAATTACCCAAAATATTAGTTCTCGTCATTTTGATTATAAAAGCCAGTTTTAACATCAACATGATTCGTGGGCAGGCAGTACAAAACTTGCTCAGTAACTGTGTTTCTCTACCCTCTTTATATGCACAAACACCCAACATCTTGGTAAGATGGCAACCCCTCACTATTAGCAAAAGTTGAAATTTCATCCATCCACAGACACAAGACACATACTTTACAGATTTTGGTGCTGATTCTAGTTTCGTGGCTGGCACAACTATTCTCAACAGTCACCCCTTAGCTTTATATAGAGAGCATTAAGCCCTGACTTTTCACTATCTATAGATAGTTCAAATTTTGTTACAACACACAGAGAAAACCTACCCAAATGCTATAGACATGTTGGAACTTTGGATTAGGCATTGTTTGAACTAAGGGAGTCATTTACAAAGGACTGGGGCTCTTTCTACACTCTAGAAGTTAAGTGGTGTGGTATTTACAAGGGCTCATGTCCATATTGTCTCCTTTCAGAGGCTAAAATTCAAAAACTACCCACCCCCAAAATAAAAAGTTAGAGAAAAAGCTAAAGTCAAATTTATTTTATTGCCTTTCCCATTCAATGAATAAAAATAATTAAACAGATAATAATTAAGATAAAATGACTCCAGTACTCTTTTCCAGAAATCTATACAAGATCGTTTAAACTCTTTATTTGACTTTTACTTTTTTTCATGTTTTCTCCTTCATTCCAGAAAATTAAACTCAAGTATAATGTTCATGAACATAGAAACCAGGACATTTATTTTTAAAGGTCATTTTAAATTTCTACCTTCTTTTGCAGATTTCAAAAATTAAGTATTCTGAAAATTCACCCCTGGCATTCTCAAAAATACACATCACATCTCTTGATGAATTACATTTCTATAATAAAATTCTGCATCCTTTTAAATTTCTTTTCAGTAGAAGGAATGTATATTTGATATTAATATTTTCATTTAAAATTCAGATTTTTGGCACAGAGTCCTAGGCTTGTGGCTTTCAGATTGCCTTCTCCATTGCTTTCCACTGACCAGCCTAGGTTTGCTGGGAAAGACTTGTGCTCTTACAAACTTGACCCTTCTGTACCCTCCTCCCTGTCTCATATAAGCCACCTGCAGTATTCCCAGATTTTAGAACATAAGAAACAAGGAAAGAAGTTTTCTCCATGTTGATGGGGTGGGGGAGGGGCTGCAGAAGGGCTGCTGAGGACTGTCTCTTTCTGTTTAATTTATTCATGTTCCTCCCCCTGTCATACTTTGGCCACTTGTACCCTTTGCTGGGTGTGGAAAGTTTCCAATATGAAACCAAGAAAGTATATGAATAGCTTCATTTAATATCTAAGCCCAGAAATGTAGAGTCTTGTCGCAGGTAAATTTTAAAGAGGGATTATTCAGGGGGAAAAAAAAAGTGACAATTCAATAAAATCTGCAGTTTAAGAGACAGAGATTTAAATATTCCTTAATGATTACATTCCACTTCCTTCTGCCCTACTTCTAAAAAGTACTCCAATGAGTAGAATCCAATTGTATATGAAGAATTTGAGTCATTGCATTACTGAAAGTGAAGAGGTAAATTATAGATTAGTGCAAAAAAGGAAAAAAAAAGTAGGATTCCCACGTTCTCCAAAGTGCTTCCTGAACAAAAGTCAAAGCCTGGAATCTAACCAATCTATTAAACATTAGAATACTGTTTTTATAAACATTCATCTTTGTCTGCTTGACCTTGACTCCAAATTCTAGAATGTTCTACAGAAAAATTCTATTAAAGCAGGTGGCCATAGATGGATGTGAGAGGAATCATCTTCATCCTCCTCCCAGTATTGCACAATGTAAAACTCACCACTAATGACAAGCAGGTGCTACCCTATCTCCTTACCATTGGCCACAGGAGCCCTCCAGGGTGGGGCTTCTAAACAGCTGCCACCAAATCCATCAAATACAACAGGCTAATTTTTGTCCCTGGCAGAATTTCTCTTTGCACCATCAAAAACATCAAAAAAGAAGGGGAGATGGAACTTATATGTCACCCCCAAACACATGATGTACAATTAAGATGAACAATTAAGAACAGTAACTCTGATTGTTTCGCAAGAGTGTGGGGTGTCTAGACCACATGCTGGGAGCCAGGTCACTCCCACCTGATTGTGTTCCCAATTCATTAGTCAGGAGATGCCTCAGTTTGGGGCTTTGCTCCTCCTTTACCAACAGGTCCAACAGCTTAGCTCTCAGCACAGGGAGAGGCCTCTACCTGAGCTTAGGGTTCACCCTTTAGATACTGACCACTAACCCTCAGAAAGATGCTCTAGGAACTTTTAGTGCCATTCACTTAAAAACTGACCCACTACGGACATATATATATTTTTTTCATAAATAAAATTTGAGGCATACATGTAATATATTAAAATTTCCACCAACAAGGGTGTGTTAAGATTTTCAAGTTCTGTTGTTCAAGTTCGATTTTTAAAGGCACACTTTTTTTTTTTTTTTTCTTCAGTCTTGCATTGAGTACAATTTGCAAGCCACAAGTCACAGAAGAGATTTTTGTGGGACTAAACTTTCTTTGATGTCCCCCTTTTTGGGGTAAACATTCTTCCCATCAATCACTATTGACTCTACCATCCAAAGACAGCATTCAGATAGAGGATTTTAAAGGGATCCCGCCTTGGCCGTTTCCATTAGGGCTTTTCACCCCCAAATCGGGCTTTCTGGTTTCCAGGTTCGGATGCCCTGCGGACCAGCCTCGGAGGAGGCCTGGGTGGCACGTCTTCAGTCAAACTGTCTTCCCTGCCACGGCCAAAGCCGTCCTTGGAGAGAAGGGGCTGGCGCAGTACGCCTGGCGTCTGGGTGCCCCCCTCTTTGCTGCGGGGTGCTGGGGACGGGCTGGGCTGCCCTCGGCCAGAATCTCCATCTACCTCGTTCTTCCATTCCATCTTATAGGACTGGGAGGCTTTCTTGGAGAACTGTTCTGGCAAGAAGCGCCTGGATCGGGGTTGCAAATTAAGCGCGGTGGTCCCGGTGTCTACGTCTGAGTCGCTGCTATTGCCATCTATCACAGAGCAAAAGGATAGCGTGAGCAAGCATTTCAGAGGGGGAGGGGGGTGTCCCAAGTGACCTCAGCACCTCAGTGGGTCGGGCAACTAATGCTCCCTGGGCCCCTGGGGAGAAGGGGGGAAGTCAGAAAGCTCGCTTTGACTTAAGCTTAAGGTCCTATCTGTGTCACCTGAGAGCATTCCTGTCCACTATGCTAATTTTGCCAGGCATGGAATCATAAGCATTTTAATATGCACCACTCTTTTAATCCTCATGCTCACCCAGTTTACAAATGGAGTAACTGGGTTAATAGAAAGCACTGGAGCTGGAATTCCAACTAAGGTCCTCTGGCCAGTGGTGATTATGTGCTCTCAGGCACCATAGGAATGGCCCCTCTGGGCTCAATTCCCCCCAGCAGTTAGCAGTCTGATCGTCATCTGCTGGTATGAAGATCTTTCCCTCCTTCTAGGATCTCAGGCACAGTTTTGCTGGTTTTCTTTACATTTCCATGAAGGACCCAATCATTGATATGCACTTTCTAAACTAATCCGAGGAGGCAGGATTAGGAGATTCCTGTGCTAGAGTTTGGTGAGTAGGATAGTTGAGAGGATGAGCTGCTGGCTCTAAGCTGATTTTTAGGATCCTAGAACATCTTTGCAGGACACAGGGGTACCATAGCCATGGACAAATACAGTCCTGCGGCCTTGTCTTCCCCTACCCTCCCTTCTCATTTCTCACCTCGCCCTCCATTATCACCAGCAATCCTTAGACTTTCCTCTTCTTGGTTAATTAAACAAACAAGCAGGAAAAAAAAAAAAAAAAAAAGCAAAGGGTTTTTAATTATTGTTACATCCCACACTTGAATAACACGGAATCCTAATATACTTTTGGGATTCAAAGAAAATAGCTTGGAGGTCTACATAAAGATTACCATCAAATAAAGAGATATCAGACCTTGTGAGAAAGCTTTAACAAATGCAGTCAGAAGTAAAATATGCAGTTGCCTCTATGAAAATATGTTAGAATTATTGTAAAACTAAACACACATTTTCAGACTTGCAGCTTTCTATTGACCTGCTCAATAACTCCATAGTGACAATATTTGATTTTATTATATCAAAGAATCATTATGGAAGATAAGTAATTGAAATATTTATAAATATTGATGCAAATCAAAAAGGCTAATAAAAGGTCACTGTTATTATTTTATAATTTAAAATGATGGAACTCATCTTTAACGAAGAAAAACAGCAGGAAAAATTCTCTATTTTATAAGCATTAGTAAATGAATCTAAAGTATTTCTGCTCCGGTTATATTTATTACCTGCATTAGAAATATTCTTTTTCTTTTGTAGCTTTTCTGGAAGCTTTGTATTTTTGGGTAAGGATAAATATCTGGATGTTGAAGTGGAAGCCTGTAAGAAAAATAGAAAACCTTGTTTAGATTACAAACATGGTATTTATTGTAATACTAGAAGTCGAAACTTTTATACCAAAACTTGGTTTTAAAGTAAAATCTTAATTCTTCATTCCAAAATTACTTTTCAGGAGTATTGTACTTTTAAGTAACCAGATTCCTTCCCAAACCATGCTAATAAAAATAGAACCATTCGAAACAAGATGAGAAAACCACTTATTCTTCTTAAAGAAAATCTACAGGAATACCTATTTATGAGGTATTACCAGAAAGACTTAAAACCTATCCGTATGGGGAAGAAGGTATATAAAATGTGTGGCATTATTTAAGTTTTATTTACTTTAATAAATCTTGAAAATGAGAGAACAAAAAAATGTTCCAAAATCTCATTTACTGAACTTCTGAATGCTACAGTCTTCAGATTTGCTATAGGTTCTGAAATTAACCTTTAATTGACATTAGATTTTATGTGGAAAAAAAGATAAATCTCCTTATTCACACATAATCATTTTAATCTCTGGTGACCCAATATTAAATATTTATTATTAAAAATAAGATGTAATGCCTGTCGTGTTAATAAATTATCAGAACACTTTAAAATGGCTTTCATATCTATTGGCAATGACCTGAACCAACTGGAATGCTGCAAATTGCACTGTGACTGCTCATGTCCCCAGCCTCTCCAGGCTTCCTGAAGTTCCCCAGTGAACACATGGGCTTGCCCAACTTCTGCCCCTTGCATCTAGGCCACCTCCCCCCAAAACGTTCAAATACAGTCATGTTCCACATAATAACATTTTGGTCAAATGCCAATCCCATCTGTGACACTGATCCTTAAGATTATATTGCCTAGTGACATTTTAGCCACCCTAGTTTGTGTAAGTACACTCTATAATGTTCTTGTACCCAAACTGCCTAACTACCAATGTCTCAGAAAAAAATGACCTTTGTTATATGGCTTCAAATCATACCATTTTCCAGTCACAGAAGCCTGGCTTAGCCATTCCGATTAAAACTGAAAACTGTCTAATCCCTGTATTACCTTATCTCTATGTATCTATCTATCAATCACCTTTGAGCATAACAACTAATCTACTTTGATTCTATTCCTGGTGTTCTCCTCTAGGATACTAGAAATCTTACAAGAATAAGAGTCTTTGTAATTTTGTTCACTAATATATTCCCTGTGCCTATGCCTATGTCAGTGTCTTCATGTAATAGGTGTTCAAGAAACATTTGAAGAGACTTTATTTTGTCATTTTCTTTTTCTTTCCTCTCTCTCTTTCTCTTTCTCTGTCTCCTTCCTCTCTCTCTCTCTCTCTCTCTCTCTCTCTCTCTCTCTCTCTCTCTCTTGAAAGGTCTCAATATGTTGCTCAGACTGCCCTTGAATCCCTGTGGATTCAAGTCATCCTTCTGAGTAGCTGGGACCACAGGTGCATACCACTGCACATGGAGAAATATTTTTATAATTAATTTTGCCCCTGAATTCCTGGGAGTCAATCCTCAGCAGTCATCCAATCAGAAGAGTCAATGACTCTATGGGCTGATTGGCTCCACGCACGGAAGCCTTCTACACACAGAGACACCACAGAGACACCATATCAATTACCCTGCGCTCTCGATTCAAGCTGTTGTCTTTCCTGATGCTTTCTCGCAAACTGTGCCTGCGGCGGATCAGAATCTCTTTGGCTTGTCTCTCGCTGGTGTCGGCTGTCAAATTGTGTCTGTTGTAGGACAAAGTCTGAAATGAAAACACACAAGTGACACTTTACCAAAAGACGGATGATTTCCCTCAGAAATTTCAAAACTTTACCACACTGGAAGGGATTTACACCTCAGTAACAACTTCCATGCAGACTGAACAAAACAAAATTAAAGTCCTGGAAGAATTCAGTCTTTCATAAAAGTCAGTGAAGAAAGTTTTTCATTGCAAAGTGTGATCTTTCAAAATTAGAAAAATGACTGAATTTGCCAAGAGCCCCTGTCTATCTTTAATTGCCTTGCATTAGCTCAACCATCACCAAAGCTAGGGGGAAAAAGATCATTTTCACACATTCTCTATTGGACAAGAATTACTGATATAAAAACAAACTACTTTGAGCCACTTGGTGGTGCCATGTCCTTTTGATTAACTTCACAACTGATCCTTTATTCAATTAGGTTGTCACATTGAGAAGTTGTTAACACCACCAGGAATTGTCATGTTCCAGTTTATGGAAGAGTGAAATTTCTAAACTAGGGGTGTCCAAGTCATCTGTTTTTAGTTTCATAGGCTACACAGAAATATGTTTCCTGAAATAAATCATAATTATTAAGGAAGTTCATTTTCTGGTAGAATTGACATGTACTTCATGAGACTATCCCTGTGCCCTGTGGAGACATGCAAAGGTGACATGGAGTAAGACTTATCTTGTCTGCTGCCTTGAGGTGCTTACAAACTAGTTGGACATCTAAGTGTAGCCAAAAAAAAAAAAAAAAAAAAAAATATATATATATATATATATATATATATATATATATATATATATAATTAAGTGCCCAAATCACTGACACCTAGTTCTATCTCATTGAGGGGCAGGACTGGAAATAATATGGTGTTTTTTGGGGGGGGCGGGAAACTTAATTTGATTCGAGGCTATGAATCAGGTGACAGGAAACAGGACATGTCCATTCGAGAAGATCAAGAGTGTGGGAACCACACAGGCCCAGAGGAGGACTGAACCTGTCACTCCACACCCTCTGGGGTGCCTGGTAGAGCTTAAAAATAGAGACCCTAAGTTCTGAAAAAATATTGTACCCAAGAAGCCACGACTATTGTTTTGCCCCACTTTCAATAGGATAATGCTGCCACAAAGGATGGTTTCAAGAATGCACCTGGAACGAAGGCAGTCTTCAAGGAGGCCATGCCTAAGAAGCTGCAGGCATGGCCCCCGAAGAATGAGGAAACCCTTGGCAAGCCTGTGGGGCCCAGGTTCAACTCCCTGTGCCTCGGTTTATTTTTTCACTTGTGAAGTAGAGATGTTAGCAACACCTATCGCTTGTCATGGGAATAAAGGGATTGACAAAAGCAAGGTGCTGAAGTGGGACTTGGCAGATTGTCCCCCCTCTCTAAACATCACCAATATCATCAGCCCTCTAGGGGAACTGGGTGGCAGCAATGGAAACTCAGTGAGAGAAGCAACTTGAAAGACACAACAAAGGACGGAAACAAGAGCACTTCATGGGTAACAAGGAGGATCCAATACGTTTAGAAATCCAAGGTATAACGCTGTTTCCTTAAAAAAAAAAAAAAAAAAAAAAGAAATCCATCAACTCATTTCTTCACAACTGTTCAGTGTGCATTTCTTATCTCCAAGACCCCAGTAGCAGAAGGCTTGAAAGCTTTAGCTACGTGTCCAAGAGGATGGTGGGACCCGGACTAGATGGGGGGTGCAGTGAACGGGATTCTGAGATAAGAGGAGATGCCCAGCGTGGGATCCACCGAGGCAGACGTAAGAAATTACGTCAAAAAGTCACAAGGGACAATTTAGCCAAAATAAGTAAATAAATAAATAAATGATCTCACTCTCTGACGGATTTGATACAGATTCCTGGATAATATGTCTCGAATTTCATCCATTTCACCAGGCGTGAGCTTCCTTATTTTTTCTTCACGGAAATCACTGTGAACATTTGGAAAAAGAATATTTCATCTTTCAACAGATATCAGAATCACCCATTTTCTTCCTTAGAGATATAACACCATGCTTCAAAAGAAGAATCTTAAAGAATAACACTTGGGAATATCCAACTTTGAAAATAATGTAAAATTCTACAAGTTTTTAGTGCCCCAAACATTCATGACAAGTTCAAATCTGTGCAAGTTTTCAGTCTATTCATGCAATTATATTTCAAGAAAGAAAATCTATAATGGTTTGTAATGCTGTCATTTTATGATTTCTAACACTTTATGAAGTAATATAGAATTGTTTTTTCCAACAGAAATCTACAACTCTGTATTTTTCTAAGGCTTCATATTTTAAATAGCTCACTATAAATATTTGTGAACATGCTACTTATAGTATGTATGTAAATACAATCAATTCTCATTATTTGAGGATTCCATATTCGTGAATTCTCCTAACCCACTGAAGTTTACCTGTAAACTTAATACCAATATTTGTAGAGTGGCAGAATTTGAGACCCTCCACACATTCCCAGATGATGTTGAACAAGGTAACATTCTGCTTCTTTACTTCTTCTTCTTGTATCATAAATAATGCTCTCATTACAGTCTGTTTGGCTACGTTTTGCCACTAAATAACACTTGTATGCTGCTTAATGGTGATTTCACTAATTAAACTGCCCCCTAGTGTCATATGATACTAGCATACATACTATGCTACCTAGTGTTCCTAAACACGAAAAGGCAGTGATTACCTTTGGAAAAAAATCTTTAAATGAGATTTATTTACACCTGAGTTATGCTGCGGTTTCCATGAGTTAAGTATTAATGAATTAACAATAGATATTAAACAAGGTATTTCTATACGTAAAGGCACACAAAACAAAGTTTTGTATTGATTTTCTGATAACAGTTGTGACCAGAGGCTTGTAGGAAACTGACCTCATATGTCTCCTAGGAACAATGTATCAGTATTTGCAAATAAATAACTATATTAAATATTGAGTATTGATATATTTATAAATTTTACTATGATTCCTTCTGAAAAGGCATTGAAAAAGCCTACAAAAGTACAACAAAATAAATAGATGAAATAAAATTAAGAATATAAAAGCATAATAATATACATCATGTATGTCTTACAGAAAATGTTCTTATATATTTTAAAATGGACATTTGCCATTACTGTAAACCAAGCAATAACAGGAATCACTGGGGCTCAATATCCTAGTGTATAATAGGGAATAAGATGAGTAAATGAGCACAGAACTAAGGCTGCAGCAGACAGACTTCTGTAGATTTAGGTAGTTATTTTTGCCTCAACCTCAATAGCTCAGATGATGTTTTAAGACACATCTTCTTAGGTTTTCTTGATTGGCAGTCAATTCACAGAATTTGAGAGAAAGAAGGAACATGAAAGTTCATTAACACTCTTTTCATGTCTGATGTTTTTGTACCAGGTCCCCAGCAAGTTCTTGCCAACAAATGTTGGCATGTGTCCAGGGCATGTGGGAATTATTTTATGTCTGATGCCCCCAGGTTTATGCTGACATTGTGTCCTGATGAAAAAGAACATAAAGGGGAAAATGCACAAAACCTCCTGTAAGCTCAATGGATCGTCACAAAGTGAACACACACCCCACTACTACTCAAGTCAAGGAATGGAGCTTACTTAGAAGCACAGAAACCACTTGAGGCCACCCCTAAGCCAGTCAATAGGTCTCTCTCTCCCTCTTTGCCCAAATCATGACTATACTGACTTCTTTTTTTAATATATATTTTTAGTTGTAGTTGGACACAATATCTTTATTTTATTTTTATGTGGTGCTAAGGGTTGAACCCAGGGCCTTGCACATGCTAGGCGAGCGCTCTACCGCTGAGCCACAACCTCAGCCCCTATACTGACTTCTAATGTCCTAGAATAGTTGTGCCTGAATGTGAGTTTTCTTGAAAGGCTTGCTGCATCATGTTGTCTTACACATCTAGCTTCTTTTGCTTGGCACTTTTTTTTTTTTTTTTTTTTGGTCAGCAAAACAACGGAAAGTTTATTTGTTTATCCCAGCCAAATGTCCCTCCAACCCCGGGGCTTTTCAAAGCATATTCTCCTGAGACTTTGTTAAAGTGCACATTTAGATCTATTAGGTCTGGGGTGCAGCCTGGGAGTGCCTTTCTAACAAGATCCTTTGTTTAGGTCAGGCCTTGATACTTAAGGTGTCATCCATGGACCAGTAGATTTAGCATCACCTGGGAGCTTGTTAGAAATGTGGACTTTCAGCGGCCACCCAGACCAACTGAATCAGAACTTTTATTTTAACAGGAGTCCCACATAACATGGGAAAAACATTGCTCTAATGCTTAGCATTTTGTTGGACAGTCTTCTGTGTTCCTAGATGCTCATTCAGTTTCTCTCTGTATGATGATAGCACAATTTATTCATTTTACTGGTAATAGATATTTTGTGTACTTCTAACTTTGGATATGATAACTAATGTTTCCTTGAATAATTTTATAAATACACACACACACACACACACATATATATGTATATATATATATATATATATATATATATATATGTACATACACACATATACATATCTAGGCATATATATATAAACACACATTTAATTATGGGCTGTTTGGATATCCTATTTTATAAAGTACCTGGAACCTTCTGTCCACTTTTTGGATTGTAGATTGCTTTTTTGACAGTTCTATGTGAAGCAAGTATCTTCCCCCAATCTGTGGTTTATCTCCTCGCTCCCTTTATGATATATAGGGAATAAACAAAACCTCACAATTTAATACAATTTAATATGTCAGTGTTTATCTTTTTGGTTAGTGTTTTTTGGGGATTAAAAAATATTTCCCTAACACACATATAGGAGACATTCTCCTGCATAATCTTCATAAGCTTCACTGTTTTACCTCTTACATTCAGACCTATTCCTTGACTTGCTGTATGGTGAGGTAGGTCAATTTCACTTCATCACTACGTGGACACCTAATTGACCCATGACTATTTTTTTTTTCAAAGGCCACTTTTGTCCTCTGCTTGTACTATGAACTTTGTCATTTAATCAAGTATCTACACACCACTAGAACTCTGAATGGCATTTTTAAAACAGTAGACTAACTTGAGGAAAACTGAATTTTTTATAGTTTTGAGTATCTATCCCCTTCTATTAACATTGCCTATCTTTCTGTATTCTGTACACAGCTTTCTGTGCATAAGTTTCACATATTCTCTCTAAATCAGATGTTGATATGATGTTTCAGAATGCTATTTTAAATGAAGAATCTATAAAAATATCTTGTTGGTTGTCACCTGTACAAATACCAATGAATTTTTAAAACCATGTTCCAGACCTTCAGATAAATTTTCTCATTTTATTTATCTGTAGGTCACAATCAGGCTGTTTGTGAAAAGTGACGTCTTTTACACTTCCTTTGTCATGTTTAATATTTTCTCCTTTTCCTGCCTCATACTGTCAAAATATTAAATAGAAATGATGATACCAGGTGTCTCTTTCATTGTTTCAGACCTCAGGATAAATATTCAGCATTTCAATACACAAAATATTTGCCACAGGATTTTTTTTTGAAATAATCTTTATCAGCTTAGGGAAGGGGCTCTCTCTATTCTTAATTTGTTCAGATTTTTTTTTTTTGAAAAAGAATAAAGAATAAAAATTAGATTTCATCTAATAATTTTTCTATTTCTTTTGTAGATAGATGACAATCTATGGTTTATTTTCTCCTTTGTGCTGTTAAAGTAGTGAATACCTTTGGTTAATTTTTAACAGTTCAGAAAGCCTTCTGTTCCTGGAATAAACCTAAAATCATTGTGATGTACATCCTTTTTATATATTTCTGGTTTTGGTTGGCTAATATGTGATTTAAAATTTTTACAGAACTATTATGAGTGAGGTTGGTCTGTAAACTTTCTTTCTTGCTACTCTACAAGGTTCCTTTCCAGTAAATAACTTTGTTAGGTGTAGAATCAAATTATGCTGGTCTCATAAGGTGATTCAGGATGTTTTCCTTCATAACATCTAAAAAAGTGTGTAAAATTAGCATTATTTCTTAAATATTTATTCTGATTTACAAATGAAGCCATGAAGTCTTGAGGTTTTCTTTGTTGAAGGTTTTTAATTACAGATATACAGACCTGATGCTTAGAGGATTACTTACATTTTTTATTCTTTTCTGAGCTTAATTTGGTGTTTTTTTTTTTTAATTTTATAGCATCGGTGCTTAAATTATTGATAATCAGTCTGACTTCATTTCTAACATTTTCATGTAAGGCTTAAAAACTTCCTTTTAAATATGTCATTTTATATAAGATTTGATGTGTCACATTTTCACCATATTCTATTTCAAAATATTTTCTGATTTTATCATAATTTATTTGGTTCAATTTTTATTTAACTTCTAAAATAAAAGAGTATTTTGGGCTTTATTTGGTTTTGATTTCCCTCTTGCATGAGAACAACCTTTATATGAAGCTTTTTAAAAAAAAATTATATTTTTTTAGTTGTAGATGGACACAGTGTCTTTATTTTGTTCATTTTTATGTGGTGCCAGGATCGAACCCAGGGCCTCACACATACATGCTCAGCAAGTGCTCTGCCACTGAGCCACAACAGCAGCCTTATATGAAGCTTTTAAAGACTATTTGCCTACTTATTGTGATGCTGCTGCTTATTGTATCAGTCATTGTGAGAACAGTGTTATTATTTTCCACTATAATTCAGACTTTGTGTGTGCCTATTTGGGATTCTCTCTAGTTTGACTTTGTATATATTGAAGCTAGTTTGTTTTTTGCATACTCATTTAGAATGATCATACCTTTTTCCAGAATGGAATCTTACTTATCATTGTAAAATTGTCTCTTTATCGCTAGCACTGCGTTTTTCCTTAATGGACAGATTTTCTGATAATAATACTACCACACAGACCTTCCTTAGTGTTTTCATGGTATATCTTTTTTCACTTTTTTGTAACCTTTCTATAATCTTTCATATAAAGTATGAGTACATCTATGAGTTTTTTTTAATTTTTTAATTTTATCTATTTTGATCATCTCTTTCTTTTATTGGAGTATTTAGTAAGTTTATAGTTAATGTAATTACACCTTTGGGTTCAAATCTACAATCATATTATTTACATTCTCTTTGTGCCAGATAGTTTATGTTTTTTGTCTCTCTCTCTTTTTTTTTTTTTTTTTTTTTTTTTGAGAGAGAGAGAGAGAATTTTTTAGTATTTATTTTTCAGGTTTTTTTTTTTTTTTTTTTTTTTTTTTTTTTTTTTTTTGCGGACACAACATCTTTATTTTATTTTATGTGGTGCTGAGGATCCAACCCAGCACCCCGAGCATGCCGGGTGAATGCGTTACCGCTTGAGCCACATCCCCAGCCCTCTCTCTCTTTTGTTGCCCTTCAGTTTTTTGTTTTGTTTTGTTTTGTTTGGGGGCAGGTACCAGGGATTGAACTCAGGGGCATTCAACCACTGAACCACATCCCCAGTACTATTTTGTATTTTATTTACAGAAAGAGTCTCACTGAGTTGCTTAGCACCTTGCTTTTGCTGAGGCTAGCTTTGAACTAAAAATTCTCTTGCCTCAGCCTCCCAAGCTGCTGGGATTACAGGTGTGTGCCACCACATCCATCCAATTGTTTTTGTTATTTAATTTTCCTTCACTTTAGCTTTTCAGTTACATGTGTTTGCTTTATTATTGTTATTTTGTAGAGGTTACCTTGAGCTGCAACATTAAACACTAAACGGTGAAGATCCAAATACATTATTATTTTTACCACTTTTTGGAACAATGCGAAGACCTTGGAACGCATTAACACCTTTCAATTTAAAGGCTATTATTGTTGTTAATGTTATATACATTTGTCATTAATATTATCTTATACAATATGGCCATTAACATTTACAATCAATACTCATTTAGATTTTCCCTAATATTTATAATTTCCATTGTCTTTAGTTCTGTCCTTCATCTTTCAAGTTTTTCCCAAGGATTCTTTCCCTTCTGTTTGATACCCTTTCATACTTACTCTAGTGAGATAATTTTTACTGTGTGAAAATGCTTCTAATCTAGTTTTTTGAATGATATTTTTTGCAAGATATGAAATTCCAGGTTTCCAGTTATTTTCCTTCAGTGTTTCAAAAGTGTCATTGGTTTCCATTGATATCGTTGAATATCAGTTGTTGTGATTTTTCTACAGCAAAGAATTTTATTTTCCTCTCTGGGTTTGTTTAAGAAATTCCTTTCAGTTTTGATTTTTTAAAGCATTTTTACTACTATATTTTATCTAGATTTGATTACCTTTTTATCTAATCTAGTTGAAGTTTATTGTAATTTGTCTCTTATCTATCTTAGAAAGGACTCCGTCAGTCAATATCTCTTAAAATATTGACTCTTCCAATTTCTCTTCCATTGCCTGAACCTTTTCACCACATCCTGAACATTTAGTATTTTATTTCCCATATTTTTCAACCTTTTTTTTTTCACTCTATGCTTTATTTTGGTTTTATCTTCCTGACCTATCTTCTAGCCAATCGAACTTTTCTTCAACTCTATCGATTCTGCTGTTCCACCCATCCAATAAGATCCCAAATTCAGTTACTTTGTTTTCAGCCCAATAATTTCAAAGCAGATATTTTTATTTAAGTAATCTCCATGACACCATTGTGTCAGTGTCATTTTCTGTCCTCCATCTAACGGTCCAGTCTAATAAATAAATTATATGAATTCCCTTTGTGCTTATCACAACTGTCTGGTTTGTTTCTCTCTTTTCTCAATGTTTTAAGTCATATTTTCTTATCTGCTCAAATGTTTGGTTATTTTTAATCAATTGCTCAACAGCATTTATGAAGAAACATAGAGGCACTGTTTAAAGCTCTTTATAATCCTATTTTCTTATGCAGAGAATTTAAGTTCACTTTTCTGCAGCACCTGTGATGGAGGCAACATCAACCTCAGATGGTTTTCTGCACCATGGATTTAGATAATGCTCAGCTGGACTTTTTCTGGTGATGGGTAAGGTGTAGGACTCTGGAAGTAACACCCTTTATGGGGACAAGAGCGCCTCCTCCTTGTTAGGTCCCGAATTCCAATCTTACTTTCTAAGGCCAACTACTCTGGCAAACCTGTGTTTACCTCTGAGACTTTCAGACACCTTCCCTGTAATTGAAAGATAACCTCAGAATGAAAATGCCCCCAAATGCCAGTTCCATCTTTTTGGATTTCTCTTGGTCTCTTGACCGAGAGATTGCTCACCACAGTGGTACTCTCCAGCTTCCAAGCAAATCTTAAAAATACATTTTGTCCTTTTTTTCTAGATGCTCTTAGATGATTATTTGATCCATCAATACACAATCCATAATTGCCAAAAAATGCAATTTCTTTTTACCTCCCTGATTGACTCTATTTTCCTTTAGAGAAAATATTTTGGGAGAAGTAGAAGGGTCAGTATGGCACCCATTTGTCTGTCCCACTATGCAGCAGGCCATACATTTTTCTACCTTCTCTAACTTTAATCTTCACCATTACCCTACTGATGACCAATTTCAAAATGAACTATTCTCAGAAAGGAAAACTGAGATGCCCCTCATCTGAGATCACAAAAAGCATGACTCTTTTAAAAAGCTGTTTTACTGAGTTCCTTGCTGTAACTGTAAATAGAATAGTGTTTAAGAAAGATCATAAAAGACAGGCACAGTGGAGCACTGCTGTAATCCCAGCAGCTCCAGAGGCTGAGGCAGGAGGATCACAAGTTCAACGCTAGTCTCAGCAACCTAGCGAGGTGCTAAGCAATTCAATGAGACCCTGTTTCTAAATAAAATACACACACAAAAAAAAATGGCTGGGGATGTGCCTCAGTGGTTAAGTGCCCCTGAGTTCAATCCTCAGTACAAAATAAATTAATAAATAAAAATACCATAAACATGTAAAGCTAGAAGGGTCCTTAAAGATCCAATCTAAACCCAATTCTATTTTCTTTTGAAGAATCTCAAGCTCAAGAACACAAAGCAAAATACCTGCAGAGCTGAAGCTCTCAGTTAGGCATTGTACTATCTGGCACAGGGCTGTTTCTGATGAAATGTAATGCCACACTTCTGAGACCTCATGATCATTCCTTTTTATTCTGAACCATGTAAACTCCCATAATTTATGTTTTTGCTTTTTTGCATTCATGGGGGTTAAATCCAGGGGCACCCTACTACTGTACTACACCCCCCAGCCCTTTCTATTTTTATTTCAATACAGGTCTTGCTAATTTGTTAAAGCCGGCTTTAAACTTGTGATCTTCCTGTCTCAGCCTCCCAAGTTGCTGGGATTACAGGAGTGCATCATTGTGCCAGGTGTAAGCTCCCATAATTTTTATAGGAGGCTTAGAGTCCTAGTAAAAATCATAATTTCTGTGGTGGGATATTATGTGGTCTTCTTCCTCTTTCACTTCAACTTTTCATAGTTAGCTCTTAATTACATGGAATTTAGTTCCAATGAGTTTCAAGCTCATCTACATCAGAAGAAATCAGTGGGAACCTATAATTTCTATCACCTTTGTGACAGAAAAGGAATGATGTTGATAGGATGAAATGACCTCACTTGCCAGGTGGGACTGTATTCATGATCCTGCTGATAGTGATTGAAAGGAAAGTCTCTTCTCCATGCTGGGTGGAACTTCCTTGTTTTTAAAATTAGGGAGACAAACTAAATTAGTGGATCTCAACCCCACCTGAATATTAGAAACATCTGGAGAACTTTTAAATATACCTAGACCTGAGCTCAGCACCAGAAATTCTGATATAATTGGTTGGGAGTGGGGCCCAGCCATCTGTATTATTTAAAGACTCCCAAGGTGTCTCCAATGTGTTCAGAACCACTGCACCAAATGTCCACTATTATTCTTCCCAAACTTTCAACTATGATTGAATAATCTATAATGAAATAGCTATGTTAGTACATGCATATTTATAGTAGCAAATATAGCACAGATTAAAATAATTTCACTTTACAATTTGGGCTAAGGGGACTTTAATTTCCCAAAGCAAATATAATAAAGGCATAAACATCCTGAACATGACAGCATTTCCTGGCTCATCAACTCTAAACTAGGATAGCATAAAATATAGCCAAATGTAACTTAAAACATGACACATTTCTAGCTTTTACATTTTAATCAGAATCTCCTAGGAGATCTTACAGCATCCCAATGGAATGCAGGCCAGTTTTTTTAAAAAAAATAATGATTGGTTTCAAAAAACTATCAAAGCATATTCAGTACTCGTAACTTTTATTCACAAAAGCCATACTTACTTCAGAGATGCAAAAGAGGGGACAGTACTTATCATTCCAGTCTCTGCCATCTCAATAGCATGTTTTATTTCCAGCTTTTTATATAAGGACACAATGCTTGACTTGGGTTGGTTTTCCCGAATCAAAAGCTTCCGAAGGTATTTGTCATCAAATTTCTTAAACCTGTAAATAAAAAAAGTCAAAACTTTCAATTAGTGAAAACTGCGCTGACTGATAAAACAAACAAATGAAAAAAACTCCCAGGTAAAAATTGTTAGCCGCATTTAGCTAATCTGATCTTAATGCCAATTTTTATATACGTATGCTGGTATATATGTGTGTATAAAACACATATATACTATACTTATGTGTATGTATGCACACAAACATCTACATAATACATAAACTTGTACATGGATAGTTTTGTATATGACCAGAACATACCTACATGTATCTACTATTTGCTAAAGATTAAATATATCTATATGTATATCTCTATATATTTATCCCTTTAACATTTTCCTACTTCCTCTTTCAGCAAATGTGTTATCCATACTTGCCATTGCCACTTCCTCTGCTGTGATTATGGAGTAGTCACAAGCCAAGCTTTTGCCTCCAACACTCCACGGAAGCTGCTGTCACAGAAGTCATCAGTGAACCCCACAGTGAAATCCAGTGGCCAGCTGGTAGTCTCATCCTTCCTGGCCTCACCTGCCTAACACCTGGTTTTCATTTGGCTCCCAGTATACTACACCCCGGGTGCCTCCTACCTCCTTCTTGGCTTCTTTTGTTGGTTCCGTGCCTTCTTTCTGACCTCTCAATGTAGGAATGTCCTCTAGGGGTCCATCCTTGGCCTACTTCCCCTGGGCATCTTGCCTAGGTCCATGCCTTTTCACAACATCTCTATATTCAAGACTCCATAATTCATCTCTCCAGCTCCAACCTCTTCCCCTAAACCCAGACATGAACATTCCCCTACTTACTGGTTAAGTAAGTGTTCAATTATAAAAAGATGGATAGGAAGGCTCTATAGAGAAAATTACCCATTGAGGAGAGACACAATCCTCCCAATCTTGGATAAGAGTGACTCCACTGGGTCCCAAACTGGTGTTTAATTCTTCTATGATATTCCATAGTATGGGCTTAATTGTGCCCAACCAAAAATTCATATGTTGAATTCCCAACTCCTAGTTTATCTGAATGTCATTGTATCTGGGGATAGGGTCTTTCCAAACACAATTAAGTTAAGATGAAGTTACTAGGGTGGGCTCTAATCCAATATGACAGGTGTCCTTATGAGAAGACATTTGGACATAGTTGCATGCAGAGGGAAGACAAGGTGAAGAGTCAGGGAGAACACCTTCGTCTGCAGGTCAAGGAGATTCCTGGAGCAACCCTGTCCTCACAAGGAACCACCCTAGCTCAGACCTCCACCCCAGAACAGTACGAAAACTCATTTCTGTTGTTGGAGCCACTTAACTATGGAGCAGGTGCAGGGCACTATTATTCCACATCCACTCTAGCAATAATTTCTGTTGATCTGCATCAAAATACCTAGAGAATCCAACACCCTCTCACCACCTCTAATGCCAGTACCATAGTCCAAGTCCTCTTTCACTGAACGCTCACACTGAATTGTTTTACCTCATTGTGTGATGGCCTCCTGGTCCTAGGGCCTATTCTCAACACAGAAGACAGAATGCTCCTGTTAGAATGTCAAACAGTATGACTTCTCACTTGAATAAAAAGCACCATGGCCTAGGAGGCCTTCCAAAATCTGGGTGTACGCCTCTGAGCCCTGTGTGCCTCTTCCTCGGCAGTAGCTTCACTAGGGTCCTTTCTGTCTTAGATACTTCCCACTGGCACTCTGGGCCCTTATACTTATTATTCCTGCTATTAAGGATGTCTGTCCCCAGATACCTGAAGAACTCATTCTTACACCCCCTCCAAGTCTCTCCTCAATGGTAATTTTCTCTATAGAGCCTTCCTATCCATCTTTTTATAACTGAACACCCCTTCTCCACCCTCTGCATTTTCTATTTCACTTCCCAGGTGTATCTTTCTACATAGCGTTTATCACTTTCTAACAAGATAAGTAATTTCTTTATCTTATTTTCTATCTCTTGGCACTAGAATATAAGATCTATATACACAGGGACTTTTGTCTTCTCCTGTATCACATCTTCTTAGAAGAGTGTCTGGCACACTATTGATGAGGTATAATAGATCATTTGGTCCCAGTGTCTCCCTGTGTTGACATTTTCTGCCATCTTACCTGAAATGTTATCCTGCCATGGCTTGGTGACATGCCCTGCCTGCTTCCAGCTACTGGACTCAATAATATCATTCCTTTTAATGAATGGGCTATTAGCGCATGAGGAGGGAAGAGGAGCCTTCAGATGGGCTTACACACTGAAGCCTGCACCCTGTGCTTCCACAGGCCTCACGGGAACATGTGTGCAGAGTGGCACAGAGGTGCAATCACATGAGTGAGCCAGAGTCAACCCACCCCTGTCACATCAGGCAAGGGTAGCCAGGATCAGCTGACCACCAGCCAAACCACTGCAGCATGAGCAAGACCAGCCCAGATCAGCACAGCCCAAACCCAGACCAACTGACTCACAGTCTTGTGACTCATGCACTGAACAATAAATGAAGGCTGTTTTGAGCAGCTGTATTTTGGCATGGTTTCTTGAGCAACATTATTAGGCCAGCATGTAAGTAAAGCAGCGTGCAATAAATGTTCGTTGAGAAAGAAACACATGCGTTACAGTGATCACCATAAACCCGAAGAGGTTTATAGGCACACCTGTGCCATGAAAGGAACAAATGTTAACCCACGTTCTTGGCACTGGTCCTTTCTTCTAAATACTGGAGGGTTCTCAATAGGGAAAGGGGAGCCATTCTAAATGGGCTTTGGTACTGACTGGCCACCACACTAAAGAGAGCGCCTACTGTTTCCCAGTTTATTTTGAATTTCATGTTAGGCCCATGGAGCCAGGATTCCTGACAGCAGCATCGCATCTTGAACTTCTTTTATTGTTATTATTGTTTTAGCTTTTTCACTAGAGATAAACAAAAGGGAGGACAAACATTGAGGACAATGGCATTTGATCTATGCTGCGCAGAGATTGTGTATTTTTTCTCTCTCTCTCTTCATTTCTGCTTCTTTCATTTATCTGCCAAGTTATACATAGGTGTTCTCTTTCACCATCATTAGAGCCCTTTTGCTAAGTCTTAGTAATGTGTCCACTGTGTAACCCTTTTCATTTCATTCCCAAAGGATCAAAGACCTCATGGACTCTCTGCCAGGACCACTAGAAATCCACAGCATAAGGTCTTTGGAGGGAAAAGAAAGAAACCCAACATGCCTAGAACAATCACTTATTTGTGTATGTCTTTTTTAGTCAAATAAATAATTATATATTTTTGAGAGACGAACTCTGAGCACAGTATTAAAAATAACCTGTTTTAGCACTCCCTCTCCCGTACCCACCTACTTCTTTGTTCTGCCTGAGACGCACAGGTATACACAACAATCTAGAAAATCATTTGAAATTTACCTGGGAATAATTGTGCAAGGAAATCGATAAATGCTTACAAACTTATTAAATGAAGTCTATTCTCTGCTGAGAAAAGTGTTAGAGAAGGAGAAACTTTACTTTCCAGACATGAGCCAGTTGGCTCGGCTGTCCTTGGCACTCACGGTCCATAGCCTGGCTGCCTGGGGATGTCTGCCTGGGATGACCTTGTGGACCCAGAGACAGTGTCTCTGCCCCCAAACAGGACAGAGTGACTTCCTCTGGCATTCCTTTGCCTGAGTTCCAGACCAAACCCTCACCATCACAGCGTCCACCTTTCCAGTGCCCTGCGGGCGGCTGAGCTGAGTCGGATGCCGACTCAGGTCTATTTTCTTCCCCTTCAGGTAGGCAGGAGTGGTGGGAATGGAGAGCCCAGTCTTCACTTTTGGTGAGATCCTAACTGTTCTGGGTTACACCTCTCACTCACCTCCTCGGGAGACTACTGATAGGATTCTAGAGAAAGGGAAAAGAATGGTTGGGTAGAAAGGGAGACACTTGGTGGAAAAGAGGCAAGGTTACAAAAACAATAGAGAAAGGAGAGAGGAAAGTCAGGTTCTCTGGCTTGGCCCAAGCAAGGACCCATGTACGTGAGGATGGTCCCCCAAATGAGAAGCAGGCTTGGGTAGAGAGACGTGGGGCAGATGGGGCAAGTTTTCTGGTTCACCTCTGGCCTCTGAAGTCAGTCGTGAATGTTTCCCAGGAGAAATGGCTTTTTTTTCTGCCTATTTTTACAATGTAGATGGTAGTTTGCTTTATTTTATTACCTTGTGCTCCCATGTGGCTAACAGGGCACTCTCCCCACACATAAACTATCTTTTATTTATGAACTAAGGCAAAGCCCAGGGGACCTTTCTACATTAGTAAAAAGAACTGCAAACCTTGTAAAGGTTGTTCTGCAGTCTTTATGGTTCATTGTATTACTTAGTGATCTCTGTCCCTGACTCTTCTCTAACTCCTCTCTCTCTCTCTCTCTCTCTCTCTCTCTCTACACACACACACACACACACACACACACACACACACCTGTTTACTAAGCGGCTGTTTTATTGTCTCTATTATGTTGCAAACTTTTAGAGGCCCCAGCCAATATCCTGTCAGCACAGGTGAGCAAACAAAGTCTCAGAAATTCTCTGATGTTAAATTATGCACATGGGCAGGTTGACTAACTTTATGTAAATTAGTAGTGGAGAGAAAGTTTTGTTAGCAAATTCAGAAGGAAAAGGCAAGAGAGATCCTCCAAATATAGTTTAGAATATGGTTCTTCTGTCTTCAGGATCCAGATTCCATGAAACTTCCTTCAAAAGTCTTATCTAGCCAGCGATATGCTTATAAATGCTCCACACACTGCTCCATGAACAAAGGTGCCAACTTATAACATCGTCAGATCCATGCTGTGAGCTCTCCAGGCGTGGCTGCTTGAAGCATCCATCCTGGTGGCACCATATGTGCTGAGGGGAGGCCACATACCTGGTGAGCTCCTGCTCGCTGCTGAGGGCTGGCTCCTGGACCCCACTCTCCCCCGCTCTGCTGCCATGACTCATAGATACTTGGTGACCCCATGTCTCTGCTTTTCAATTTAAACTACTGCATCAGTCTAATTCTGCTGGGCTAGTCTACCTTTCCACTACAACTATAAGAACTATGAAGACAGGACTATATATCCACCACAGAACCGTTTACAAAAAAGTCAACTCTGTATGCATGCATGCATGTGTGTATGTGTGTGACATACAGAAACATATGCAATCTTTCATCTAATTGAAGCCTTTAAAATATTTTAGATATTTGTGACTTCTACTAGTTTATTTACATCCTAGGTGCTCTAAATCTCTGCATTCAACAAATTCTCACTGTGTGGCTGAATGGCAGTAACAGAAACCCTGTTGTTTGGACAGCAAACTGAGGGGCACATTACCACTGAGCTATGTCACCAGATCATGTCATTTTTTATTTTGCAACAAGATCTTACTAAGGCTGGTCTCAAATTCATGATCCTATTTCCTCAACCTCTCCAGTCACTGTTATCATAGGCGTCCACCATCAGACCTGGCAGAAGCTCCTGTTATTAACAAACAGCCTGCATTCCTCAGCCTCCTTTACAGAGGAAGGGCCATATACCAGGGTCCTAGCCATTTGATAAAAGTAGAGAGACTGTGACAGCTTCTGATAGCTCTGTTGAGGAGTCAGATAGCAGATCTGCTCTTTCTTTCTTTATGCAGTCTAGAATAGCTGATACCAAAGTACCAATTCTTGTCCAATAAGCAAATGTGGAAATGGAGGCCACTTTTGGTGTCTCAGCTGGTCAAAAGGATCCCGGGATCCTGAGGACACTACAGAGTGGAACTCATCTATCAATAGCCCACCTCTGGCAACTGATATAAGAGAAATAAGCATCTACTTTGTTTAAGCTATTATTACCTATTATTCCACATCTGTTATAGTTGCATTTTATCTGAAAGGACACACCATGCACAATATAATAAGTATCTGCAACCCTGAAAATTGACACAAGTCAAAGTATTCTGCTTCCAGAGTGACCCAGAGCCATTGCATAACACAATGACTCATGACCTTACTTGTCTCTCCAAAAGTTGTGACCCCAATGTCCACAAACGTCTTCAATGCCAGTCTTCACATGATCAAAAAACTAAAACAGAAAAAGCAGGCTAATTGATTAGCTATTACCTGAAGTCAGCAATTTTTAATTTATAATCATGACTAAACTGCAATGACCCTAATAGTCGTTGTTTCATATTGTTGGTTTATTTTTCTGAAAGCAATAAAACCAACAATTTGTCTTCCAATTAGAGGAGATGTTGGTTATATCAATATTAAGCAATTACTACCTCAATTATTCTGACCATCATAAGAGTTTGTTCATAAGTTTGAAAAATATGAAAAATGGCAATAATTGTCAAAATGGTAAAAAGTAGGTAGAAACATTTTTAGATTGAAGGAAGTAAAGAGGGACTTTCTTGCTCCCTCTGTTGATATAGGAGTTTAGCAAGCTGGCTTGGAGATGCCATCGTGGGATTATGATTATTATGATGCTCCCACGCAGACCTGCTCCAGGCCTGGCACCCTCTGCCATTCCTTTCTTCTGCAAATGAGCAATTGGGTGTCAGGTTGTTTTAATGATTCAAATATTTCTTTCTTTGTTCATGTAAGTGTTACACTTCATCAGCACCTACCCGGCAGTGGATTTCTTCACTGACAGCTTGCTGCTTCTTATTAGATCTCTTAACATCAAGAAACTCCACCAGTGGCCGGATGGTTATCCCCTACAAAGAAAAAAAAAATTATGTGAACCTTCTTATAAAATAAAATTAAAAATTCAATAACAACTCCTCCTAAATTTTGATGACCAATAACAAAATGTATTTTGCTGCCACAATTAAAAAAAAAAGTAAATGGGACATTTTGTTAATTTTTTCTTCCTTTTTGACAGCTGGCTTATTTTTTGGAAGACCATGTCTTAACACAAAAGAATAGATCAAAATGGAAGAAATGACAATAATTCTAAGAAATACTAGAGTATTATCCAGTTTGGAAGAATCACCTACTTCTTGTATGGTCCACAGAAATACTTCAACAATTCTTTCATTTGCTTATTCGTCAAGGCAATTTTAACTAAGTTCCTACTGCCTCCATGCCAGGGGCTTGGGCATTTGGAACACAGTGATTCACAGTTCAATAGCTCGGCTCTGAGACTTTGGAGTCTAATACAAAGTCAGATCTATCCAACAGCAACTAAAGCAGGGAAAGAGGAATGAGAAAGAGAACCCAGGCCAGGGGTCAAGGAATGCTTTATACAGAGAAGCACTCCACAGGAGTGTTGGAAGTATCTCCAAGCAGTGACCTCAGGAAGGCCAAGGGCCAGCACCGGTGAGGAGCATGAAGTAAGTCTGGGCAGGTTCATGGATGAACTTGTGAAACGGAAAGAATAACCAGCTCTTCAGTAAACCAAAAAGAGAAAAAGAAATTCCCTAGTGTGTCCAAAGTTTTCCACCACAGTGTGACAGCGAATATCTCAATTAATGATAGAATAGTAAAAGCATTTCCACGAGAGAGCTCCCTGTCTGCCATTTAGCACAGTTCTGAGTGTCCCAGTCCATTCAACAAGAACAGGCGAGGAAGGGGTAGGTGGGAAGATTTTTGTTGCTATTGAGGATGATCTACTTTTCGGTCCACAAAATGAAGATGATCCTTTTTCATTTAAAAATAACAAGAAAGATTTAAAAAGTGATGAATACAAAATGAACTTGCACGATCCATTCCATACACTTATTTAAAGTTGTAAAAGAATATGTATTAGCAATGAAAAAAAAGTATATGGTATAACCAGGACATATTAGTATACAATAATATGTTAAATATATTAGTATGTTATAAAGATAGTAAACACACACACACACACACACACACATTAGATAAATGTGTATGTGTGCATGTCTGTGAATATAGATTTGGATATACACGAACCCTATAACAAACACATAAACTCTTATGAAGCAAACTATAACATTTAAAGGATATTTGAAAGACTTGAGTGTAAAAAAAGACATATACAGTTCCTAGATAGGATAACAATATTCGGATGACAAATTACTTCTCAATTATCATGTTTATGCAATGTAATTCCAGTACTACATTGACAAGGATTTTTAACAGAATTTGAGAAATTGATTTTAAATTAACCTGAAAGAGTAAATGTAATCAGAAAATTATAGAAAAAGGAGGGTGAGGGGGGAATTTACAGATACAGAATGAATCACTAGCCAATATACCTAAAAGCATGTGACAAGGCACCCAAGTAGGGCAGTTGGGGAGGCAGTGAGAGGGGGGCTGCAGGAAGTCTGCTTAGGCTCTTGCTCCATGGGTAGAGGACAGGAAGGAATGTTGAGTTTGCAGGAGGGGAGTGGAAGATACAATAAGGTCTAATCCATAGCATTTTGATTTCTTTCTTAAAAGTCCATATGTCTTTAAGAATGAATGCATTTGACAATGTAAACACACATACACACAACTTTCTTTTTTTTTTTTTTTTTTTTGCGGGGGCTGGGGGGATACCAGGGATTGAACCCAGGGGCACTTAACCACTGAGGCACATCCCCAGCTCATTTTTTAAATTATTATTTGTTTTATTTTGAGACAGGGTCTCAGTAAGTTGCTCAGGGCCTCACTAAGTTGCTGAGGCTGGCTTTGAACTGGCAATCCTCTGCTTCAGCCTCCCTCCCAAGATGTCGGATTATAGGTAGGCACCAGCACACCCAGCACCCACACACTTTTAAAAGGAGGTCCTAGGTTTTGTTCCATCCATCTAGCTCTGGGCATTTTTCAGCTTACTTTCATCTCAACTTTCTGAAAGGCAAAGTGACCTTGGCCAAGTTTGGCAATTTGTGTTCTACTTGTATTCCAGTCCACCACTTTGCAGTAACAGGAAGTAATAACAGCTTCCAATCAACATATGTTCTGTCATTTTTAATTTATGTAAATTAAAATGGGTCTAAACATGTGGCTTTCAGAGATGGCCGAGATCACTAAGTTGCATATTCCAAAAGGCCACTTGCGTGATAATAATTCAAGGAAAAGTCAAGAGAATGCAGGCAACATTGAAACTTGTACAATATCTTCTACAATAACTGCCACTTCTCATGTTTGTCTCCCTGTCAGTGTTCAGTTAGTAAAGAACAAGTGAGTGTCCAGTGTTTGGAAATACAGAGAATAAAAAAAAAGATAGGGTGTGCAAATATAAATATGGAGCAATAAATCCCACCATATGTACAACTGTAATGCACCAATAAGAAATATGGAAAAATACCATTGGGTACAGTGGCGCACACCTTTCATCCCAGCAGCTGGGGAGGCCGAGTCAGGAGGATCAAGAGTTCAAAGCCAGCTTCAGCAAAAGCGAGGTGCTAAGCAACTCAGTGAGACCTTGTCTCTAATAAAATACAAAAATGGCTGGGGTTAAGTGTCCCTGAGTTCAATCCATGGTACCCCCTAAAATATATATATATATATATATATGGAAAAAAAAAAAAAACCAGACAGGGCCCATGTCCAGTCCCAATCTTCACATTGCTTCCTTCCACTAGACAGATAATCTGGAAGTCAATGTGCTAATTGAATAAGTCACAGCTCACAACTCCAAGAAGGAAGTGTGGATACCACCCGGATCAACTCAGGTTTCTTAAAGTATGACACAGTTAAGTTTATCATTAATAAGCATACAAATGTGAGCTTGTGTAGAGTTCCTTTTAATATCTGCCCCATCTCCTTGAATAATTTACAGTTGTCACGGTATGTTGCTTTCTCTCCCCTCTTCCTTTCCTTCCTCCTTCAGTCCAATGGAGGCAGAAGACATGGCATTTGTGGATGCCACTTTTAGCTAAGCTGACTGTTATAGTCTAGGAGCCAGGATCTCTGGTTGGGAGGAAGAGAGAGAAATACAAACACACACAAACAAAAAACATAGGTTACCTTTGACAAAGCACCTTATTTGATCACCGTGGAACATTTTTAGTTAAGTCAACTGGAGAGCAATTTGATAAGGCTTAGAAAGGTAAGTTAAATTTTCTCCTGTTCATTTGGCTTTGGCACAGTCAACATCATACCTTACAGGCAGGATGAACTGTGAGACTCACTGGGCAGCAGTGCAGGGAGAATAATAGGGAGGTGAGATTTGTTTTCCATCTTGTTCTGTCTCTGCTTTCCTCCTACTCTACATTCCTCTGCTTACATTAATGTGATGGAGAAAGAAAGAAAGGAAAAAAAAAACTGTTGTGTGGTTAAAATGAGCATTCATTTGGTGTGTTCTTTGTCGAGGGGATGAATTATTGTTTTGGAAATCAAACAACAAAGGATGAGGAGAAACTGCCTTCTACCTCCTTGCAGACTTAGCAGTCCATTCCCAGAAAAACTTGAAGAAACTATGTTCATTTATTTTAGAATGTCCCTACCATTGCTAACCTATCTTACATAAGGCTTTTCTCACATTACAGACTTGATCACGAAGATTTCAAACCCAGTTGCCCAATAGCATTGTTTGAGAATGGCATACATGGAGTAAGAATCATAGAGGGTTGGAGCAGGTGTCCTTGGCCCCTGCCTGTTGGTCTTTGATCACTCACCACCCTGCACAGTGGTGACCTGTAGGACATCCATCTTCTCCTAAACTACTTCTTTTACTGTACCACTGTATTTAAAAAAAAAAAAAAACTAAAATAAAGCCATCTTTTGACAGACATGCTCCTCTGCTCACTACCCCTTTCTCTGCCAGACTTCCATGAAATTTCCAGTATCAACTCTCTCCAACGTCTCTCTTGTTCGTCTTGAACCCATCAGTGGAGTCTCACGCTCACCATCAGACCCCTAAGGGTCCTTGTGGGGGGCTGCTCCTCCCCACATTGCGGTCTCCCACAGTCCACTCTCCATTCACTCTTTGCTTGAACTCATAGCTGCTTTGGCAGAGTTTCTAGAACCTTCTCCTTCTTGAACACTTCCTTCAGTACTGCTGCATCACCCCCTCCTGCGGCTAGTTCTTTACTATTCCCTTTGTTCAATCTCCTCCTTGCAACCTAGCTCACCAAGGTTCTCAACATCTTCTCAATTCTCCAATATCGCAGGGTTTCAGGGTTCAGTCCCCAATGTCTCTTTTGTATACTCCCTCTTCATCATTCGCTCAGTGATTTCTTCCAGACCCAGGCTTTCAAAGCTGCGTATAGACAGATGGATTCCCAATTTACATTTCCCACTCTGGCTTCTCCCATAAATTCCAGGCTTATACATACTTGCCTATTCAACATCTCTTCCAAAGGGTACACATCTAAGATTCAACACTTGATTTTCCTTCAAACTCAATAGTGCCCTCAGTATTTTCCACCAAATTAAATGTCACATTCTTTATTTGATTGCTCAGTCAAAAACACTAGGAAACTTATTGTTCTTCTCACTGCCTAAATTATCCACCTATATCTTTCCATTTTAAAAATGCCTAGTTATTTTGCATATCTTATTATTGGAGTAGAATAAATTATTGTGAACTCTGTGGAATTCTACTTAGTAATGGTATGTTCATCAAATAAAGGGACAGTGTCATCAGGAAATAATATATATGACACATGAAAAGCACATTTGAAGGTCCTCACAATGTTTATAAACTAGTGGGCATCATCCTTTCAGTTTGAGAGGCTAAATTTAAAAAAAAAGTTTATTTAATTGCCAGGATACCACAAGCCCTGAGTCCCCTATGTTTTTGTAGGGGGCCCTGAGAATCACTGCTTTTTACCTGGGCCATTTCTCAGGGTTGTAAGCAAGGAGCAACACTGAAAGATAAAGTAAATAGATCCCCACGTTCAGGGTCCACCTCCTGTAATGTAGCCTTATATGAGCAAACATTCATCCTGAATCCTCTGCCACTTGCATGGTATCAGAGGCTATGGATGACTGACACAAGGCCACACAAAGATTCTGGCTTTCACCAGGAGTAATAAAGTCTTTTGTCTCTGACCCAGGAGACTTGTAACTTTTACCATCATCTATAAAGCAGTAATAGGATAACTTGTTAGCCTGCATGCTTCATGCACAATTATTTACAGTAAATTACATCACAAATCTGCAATGGTGGCCAAAAGAGACTATCGTCTCTTGAATCCCAGTGGATTAACTGTGATTTTTTTTTAATTTAGTATATTAACTTGTGGAAAACCATGGATTTATGGAATTCTGTTGCTCTGACATGTGTCTATGGTGATTAACTAAGTAATAAATAATAAGTAATACTAAGTAATACTCTATTTTTCCTTCCAAATAAAAGCACATCAAAAGAAGTTAATTTTCCTTTCCTCCAATACTATTTTACTTAATGTTGCATATCAAAACATAGCAAATCACAAGATTAAAATCCTGTGTCCAGTGTTGCACTTGACATGCATATTCTGTACATCTATACACTACCTGAGAGAGAAGTTCCATTAAAGATCTTTCATAGCAAAGTAAACTGAGGGCCACAGGGACTATCAGGACCAAAACCAGATTTCAGATCAGATTGGTCTTATTCCAAAATCTGTGCTTTGTATTCTGCACTCTACCTTCCTTAATTTTTAATATGATTTTAAAATGTGAGAATCAGCTTATATTTTATTTAAAAAAAACATCACCAACATTACCAAACATCTAAGGAATCAGAATTGTTTACTCATGCAATATTCCCTCAGCAAAACTGTACCCTGATAACATGATAATGTGTTATTCAAATTAGCAACGTGATTCAAGCAATGCTTAAATTCTCATGACAAATTTACGGTATAAAATAATAAACCATATATCACACGAAATTCTATTTTTAAAGACGTGCTAACTCAACAACACTAAGGTCAGAGGAGCTTATCCTTTAAGAAATACAACAACAACAGCAAAAGGCAGAACATACATCTTAAAGATGAATAATAAGTCCATCATCATAAAAACTGTCATTTGAAAAAAAAATACAAAATTCTTACTTGAAAGGCAAAATTTTATGTATGAATTTATGATTAGTCATTCTTACCATATCTGTAATCTATTATTTCCCTCCAGCTTCTTTCACTGATTTCCTTAATTATGGATGTGTTCTGGGGGTAAATGTGTATATTTGTGTGTGTGCGTGCACATGTCTAGGGAAGGCAGAGCATCATAGGAGCCAGAGGCGGGGAAGAGAGTAGGACACAGAGGAGGTGATCAGAGTCAAACAACACACACACTCGGGCCTCCAGTCTGTGCATATAAAATGGTGACACAGAGCTCAGGAAAGGAATGCTTCCAATGCATGTGGAACTAAGCTTTTTTTTCTTTTTTCCCTGGACATCAAAATGAGTTTGGTTGAGCAATCCTTCCACCCAATCAAAGGAAAGACCCATGAGCACATATGTAAGCTCCAAACACTGACCTTCAAATTGTTCCACCTCTGAAGGATTAACTTGACCTGTTCACAATACCGAATCCAGCCAATACAGCTCAACCATCCCTTCTATTTTCCTGTGAGGGCCTTTACCCACCTTCATCCTTCTCTTCCTTTCTACCTCCTCCTCTCCTCTCTATACTTGGAGAAGGCTCCCACATCACTGGGAGCAGGTGGACCATCTCCCATGAACTCCCTGGCTTCTCACCTCCCACTGTTCCTCCTCCCACATGCCCTTGGCCTTCTGCATGGTATAGGAGTTACAGAATCTGTTTAGGGTTATCCTTGATTCTTCCAAGACAAACAGGAATTCATCTACTCCTTTCCATCTCTCTCACGACTACAGAAGGCCAAATCATCATCATTTCTCACCTGGACTACCGTGCAAGCCACCCTAGTTAGTCTCACTGCTTCTATTTTTGTCTCCTATAATTAATTCATTCTTTCATCAAACAGCCAATGATATCTTTTTAAAACATGTCACTCTCTTGCTTCCAATCTTTCTCATCACTCCTCAATTAAAACCACACTGTCCACCTCACCCTCCAAAGCTCAGTAATGCATGCCTTCCTCTAGACAGAGGAAGCTGTACTCACTCACTACTCGGTTGGTTCCTTATGTCTATTCCACGAGTTTTCCATGCTAGAGCTTTGTGTCAGCTCTTCCTTCTGCCTGGAATGCTCTTGGCTCAGGTCCTAGTTGACTCCATATCTTTCATATCTCAGATTAATCATCATCTCCACAGGAAGGCATTTGCAAACCTGATCTACATGCCCAATACATTATGTCCTTGACAGCAGAAATTTTGCATGTTTCCTTTGAGTATCAGCAACCAGTCCAGTGCACAGGACATAAAAGTTTAGACCAATCCTACCTGAAGCATGGTCTGCTAACTGATGCTATTCCATGGAGAGCACTGGTCTGCAAACTATTTGTTATTAGTTGGTGATGATATTGACAAAGAAAATCACCTCTATTAGGTTAGTTATTTTAAAACTAAGCTTAATGATCACATTAAAACTTAAATATAAATAAATATGGCATTCGTTCAAAGTGGGTATACAGGAATGTAATATGGGCAAGCAGTATTTCACCTATATTTCTGTATTAACACCCAAATCCAAATAGGCAAAGAATCAGGAGTATAACAGTGACACCCTACATTAATCACTGTATACACATTTCATAAATAATATTACACATTTTGCAATACTTTTTCCTTATGCAATATTTTTTCTGATTATAAAAACATAACTTATGTCTAATAAACCTAACTAAAAAATTTAAGCTCCTATGCTTTATTGTCCTGTCTTGAATTCTATCTTTCTCTGAAGTCACATTTGTCATATTTTACAAATGTCTAAGGCCACAATGATGGGGTAGGAGGACTAGTTTTGCACTGCAGGCATATGAAAAGCACTCGTGTAGATGACCACGGCTTGACCTCCCCTTGACTGAGTTCCTGTCTCACTAGACTGACATGATTCTATTTTTGCATTTGGTACTGGTATTTGACAGTCTTGGTTTTGAGAGGATGGAGAGGAGACCCAAAGCCCTGAATACCTTGCGGGACTCACTGTGCACAGAGGCAGCAAGTCTAGGAAGAGGAGGTGGTCATTCGCTCCTGAGGGGTCTTTCCCTTCAGGCATGCTATTAAGGAGGATTAAAATACTCAAAGAAAAATGGAGTCCTTCACAATCGTGCCTCTGGCAAGATGTGAGAGTGGCAAGTTGGATGGCCTGTTACAAAGGTCCTATGAACTCTGAAGATAAAAGATGAAGACAAGGAGTGCGTCTCCCTTGGATACCCAGAAGGCTCCATGGTATTTCATGAGTTTAGGGAGGGGATTCCAACCACTCTGGGAGATTTGAACAAAAATAATTACACATAACAATAGATGAAACTACAGTCAGTGCCACAGAACATTTGGTCCACAACAGGTCAAATATGTAAGAGTTGCCCTATAAGATTACCATGGAGCTGAACTATTCCTGTTCCAGGGACAACATAGCAGTAGTGACATCATAGCTCAGCCACTACTCATGTGTTTGATGGTGGTGTCAACAAACCTACTGCGCTGCCAATCATAGGTAACATGGCACCTACACCCATGCTCAGTACCACACATGGTACTTGATAATAATGAACCGCTGCCACTGGTTTACTTACTTCCTACACTATACCCTTTATCATTATTTTAGAATACACCCCTTCTAATTTTTTGAAAAAAAGTTAACTATAAAACAGCCTCAGGCAGGTCCTTCAGGGGGATTGTAGAAGAAGGCCGACTAGCACAGAAGGTCACAGCTCCATGTGGGGTACTGCCCCTGAAGACCTTCCAAGATGTACGGGTGGGAGACAAGGGAGACAATGATATTGATGATCCTGACCTTGTGTAAGCCCAAGCAGATGGGTGTGTTTGTGTTTTAGTTTAACAAAAATGTTTTGAAAGTTAGACAAATTAAAAACATGTCATGCCACATGGCCTCAGTGTGTACGAGGCAGTACCGCCTGGGTTTGTGCGAACATCATCGAACTTCATAGATGAAATATCCTAACGTTGCCTTTCTCAGAGTGTGTTTCCATCACTCACCGACACATATACTGTTCACCATCACCTGGTAAGTGCTGTCTTCTCTCAGTGATGACACTAAAGAGTGAAGAACCTGGTCTATGCAGCGAATCCTGGGCTCTACTTTGAGCCTGTAAGTCATTTACAATGTGAGTCCTGGGGTCAGCCTGTTTCTGTCTGGAAGTCAGCTTGCCTAGCAGGAGCTAACACTCGTCTCCACCTCAGAGAATCTTGAGAATCTTGTCTGAGAGCCTGCCACCCTGTGCTGCGGGCAGTCACTGAAGGACCCAGTACCACAAAGGGGTGAATTTCAGGGACAGTAGTGGAAAGTGGTTATCTTCTTAACTCAGGCAAGGGTCTCCCCAGGCATCCTTCCCCAGGACTCCTGGGGCTCACGGTGCTTGCTCACTGTTGAGAGGTAGGGGTCAATGAAGTAGGGACTTGCTTTTGGAGAACTGACTAACGGGAAGGAGGGGAGCCATGACGTGTTACCATACTGAGCATGTACTACACACCAGACTCTCCAGCCGGCACTTCCTTTAGGGTTAAAGACCAAGCTGCTTTTTCTTCTAGTGACTGCTCTGCCTTCTACTGACTATGTACAGCTGGCAAGATAACATGACCTCAGTTTCAACGCCCCACTCTACAAACTAGGGGTAATGAACTCCCCGAGTGACACACTATGGAATTGCTGCAAAGGTTAAATGGGTTAATATGTAAGATGCTTAAGTCTGACATAGGCACCTAGGAGGCATTCTGTGGCTATCAATAAAAGTAAAAAGGAAAGTTAACAAAAAAATTAAAAAAGAAAAAAAAAATGTGTCTTTCCTCCTTCCTCAAAGATGGCTTGGAGTCAGTCTGCTTATCGGCTTCCCTCTTCTCCCCAGTGTCTTACGGTTGGGCCATCTCAGGCACCAACCCTTATCCTTCTTTTCTGGTTTCTTCAACATACGTTTTCACTCTCTTGACAATCACATCGAGTCTCGTGGCTTCAAATCCCCTCTGCTGATGACTGATCTCTTCCCTAAGCTTTGCCCACTCAGCATGTCCACTGGAAGGACTCTCAGACACCCCTAAACCCAGCATGCCCACAACTGAACCAGAAACCTCCTGCTACTGTCTCTTCCCCTTCTCACCTGAGCAAGACCATCCTTCTAATCCCTCAGGCCACACTCCTGAAATCATCTGGGCCTTCTCCTTCCCTCACACCCACAGCAGTCCATGAGGGTACTTGGCAGTGTCCACCTCCAGAACACATTCTAGGACATCGCCACTTCTCACGAGCTCTCCTGCCACCACCAGGGCCTGCCTGATGTCTGACTTGGCCTCCACCACGGATCTCCCACGTCCACCCTTTCCTCTTGATAGACTACTCTCAACACAAAATTAGTGTTTACAAAATTAGTCAAAACACACCAACTTCTGTATAATACCACCCAATGGCTTCCAGAGAAGAGCCACGGAAGTTAGAGTGACCCTAGCAGCCCTGCGTGATCCAGGACTCCAGAATCTTCTTCAGCTTATACCAGGGACATAAGTTCTTCAGGGATAGGGTTTTCTTACACCTTGCTCATGGGCAGATCCTAAGCTCCCAGAGTACTGCAGGGCACACAGTCAGAACCTAATAAATAACTGACTAAGTAGCTGCAAAATATAATCTCCTGAGAGCTGGTATATTGATGAACTCATAAGGTCAGGCCCAGGACACAGGTCCAGCACACTGGTTGCTCCCAGCGTTAAACTCACATTCACCCAGTCCTCTGTCTTGGGAGAAGCAGTGAGCAGCAATCAACTCCTGTCCAAGAGCTGTTGGAAGGTCACCATGCACAACCAGCATCTGAGGGGTAATTCACTAGGTCAGAAGTAAAGCAAATGACTGGGATTAGGAAGTGCAGTTCCTAAGTTTCCAGTAGTAAGCTGAGCTCACTTAGCTGAGTTTCCTTAAATAACCATTCTTCTGTGAAGGCCAAGTGACCAAATTGGACTCTCGTCACTCCCCTGGACCATGCGGTGACATGAACCCCATGCGGTGACATGAACCCAGATGGGAAATATCATTTTCCCTCCTAACGTGATCACCAAAGCCTCAACACACTTTGCAAAGGGAGAGATTTCTTTTCTCTTTTTGGAAGAAAGCACTCGACTCACCAGGATGAAGACAGTGAAGAAGATGACCACGATGGCAGCTGTAATGAACAGCTTCTTCCGGGGGAACACGGCGGCCGGGAGGAGAAACACCAGAGCGAAGCAGATGGCACCTCGGAGCCCTCCATAGGCAATGATGAACTGGTCCTTGAAGGTCAGGGGAATGGTCCGGAACCAGTTAATGACCTGAGTTAGGACAAAGACACCTGCGAAGAAAGACAACCCAAAAGGAATTGGAGTGGGGTCAGGATGGGCCCACGTGTGGACTTGGCTTGCTTTCTGTGTCTGTGACAGAACCAAGTATTTAAGAAATGAGCCTCAAGGCCTTTCCCCTTTTCCTGTCTTAGGAGCACGCCTAGGTTCTTGGCTCTGCTCTTACCACTCCAGGTGAAGTGGGGAAAATGTGGGATCACAGAAGCCAAGGGGGACGAATTTGACTTACAGCAAAGCCAGGAAGATACTTGGGGAAGAAAAGAATATACAAGGAAGGAGGAGAGGAGAAAGGAGGAGAGGAAGAAAGAGATGGGGAAGGAGATGGGAAAGAAGAGGAAGAGGAGGAAGGAAGAGAAACAAGAGGAAGGAGGAGAAAGGAGAAAAGGGAAGAAGAAAAGAGAGAGAAAATAATGGAGTTGAGGAGGGAGAAGAGGAGGAGGAGGAGGAGGAGGAGAAGAAAGAGGAGTAGATAGCAGTATATAAGGAAGAAGAGGAAACAAGATGAAGCCACAGCTGTAGCACACCGGGAGGGACCAGAAGAAAGCCCCATTGTGTCAGTGTCCTTGGATGTTTGTAGAGCAAACAAGTGCTCATTACCCAGCGCTCGCCAGATCAGACAGAAGGCCAGGGTGAAGCAGACAAAGGCCCAGTTCCACTCATGGTTCTTCCCAACTGTGGACACGCCCATGAAGATGAAGATCAAGGTCTCGCTGACGCTGCTCAGCATCTTCATGAAATACTTGATGGTCGTGTAGGACTTTTGAGATACATTTTCTTCCACATACTTATTCATCGTCATGGCACAAGCTGTGATTCTAAATGAGAGGATACGGCTTCTGTTTAGAAATGAGAAGGATCCTAATCCACATACCACAGTGGACTCCAGAGAGCTGAATTAGCATTTGACCCTCTACCTGTGACCACTGGATCACTGATTGATTTTTATGAGTGAATGTGATTTGCATATGAACTTTGTAAATAGGATGATCCCTAGAAATGTTCATTAATACCAGGACTGGAACCATCCTGCTCCGTCCAGTTTGCTCATCACCTCAGACCCCTCACCCAAATACACACTTCCAAAGGTCCTTAAGCATCAGCACATCAGCATCTCTCCTTTTAAGCCTCAAATGAAACAAGTTCAAAATAAATTTGAAACCCATTATCTTCCTATAATACCAATTTCTTCTCTTAAACTCGATTCCTCTATTATCCAAAGTCCTAAACTATTGCATAAGATCCCAAACTTGCAGTTGAAGTCTCATTGGCCTTCTCTCCTGCTCACCTCATCATATGAATGGGTTCCTGTTGTTTTTGATTCTTCAACCTGAATATATCTCTTGGGTCTCATTTCTGTGTTATCTATTATATCTACTGCCGTGAGATTCAAAATGTCTAATAGTCTCTGGGAATTCCTAAAGGAAAGAAACTATTTTGCTTTTCCCACCCCCCCAGCATTTGATTCCCAAACTTGGGGACCTTTATTCCACTCTCATACTGTCTATTTCAATGTGGAGCCTTTGCACACTCTGGAAAAAGATCCAGTCCCCAGTCCTAAGTTGGATACCCCATGCTCTTCACACACTGTCCTTGGTAGACAACTGCAGTATCACTGGCCCCAAGCCTGATGCTCACCACATGCCTCAGCTGTCTGGATTTCCCCAAAGGTGCCCTTGATCTTGGTCACCTTCTTGCCTTCTGCGCACCTGGCCTCCTCCCTATCCACTATATCACCCTGACCAACTCAAATGCCATCCACAGAGGGAAATTTAGTATGAGCTGGGTGACAACTCACACTAGGTTCCATCTAAGACACCTATAGCAGTTACTATAAAGCATCAAAAGGACTTCATTGTCTGAAGGTGCTGTAAAATGAAAGAGGAAGACGGAAGGAAAGTGAGCCACCCCACCTTTCACACAGTGACAACCAGCTGCCAGTCATGATCTCTGAAGGTTTCCACATTCCCACAACTCAAGAGCCCAGTGACCCTACACGCACCTCCCCTCTCTGCCCCGCCTCCTGGTCCCCCTTATCCCAAGAATATATCCGATACTTTAAGGAGCTCTGCCTACCTTGAGCATCAGAACAGGCAGAAGGAGGTGGACCTTAGGGTCCTCTGAGTTAGGGCAACCACAAATTTGTTTCACTGCAAAAAAACAGACCTGTTTCTTGCATAGAAAGCAGGTGTGTTTATTCTTGTGCCCCCTATTAAAACAAACAGATTCTACCAATGCAAGGACCATGACTTTAGCCACAATGCCACTGCCTCCAGAACAAGTAGGTGTTTCTTTTTAGCCTTATGTGAGTACAGAAAGCACTATTTATGTGATTTCCCAATAGAAAGAGTGGCCTTATTAAATGTGCTAATAAATTTCAGCAGACATACTCTCTCTCTCTCTCTCTCTCTCTCTCTCTCTCTCTCTCTCTCAGTAAAACCTTTGGAGTTATCTAATAATAGTCCATGTTTACAGCACCTTTACTATGTGCCAAGGTTCTGTGCAAACACTTTGTATGGATTATGTCAGTTAAACCTCATATTAAGTTTACAAGGCAAGTTCTATTATCATGCTCATTTTTATAAATGGGAGAACAAAGGCAGACAGAGGTTCAGTTACTCAAGATTACACAGCTCATAAATGGCGGTGCCAGGGTGTACAGCAGGCAGTCTGCTTGCAAACCAGTGCCCATGCAGGACTACTTAACTCTCACCCTGCCCATATTCTTGATGAGCCCAGTGGTCTATGATGGGAGGGGTCTTCCTTTCCCTGACATGCCCTGAATCATCCATTCTTGGGCACAAGCCTGTGTTCATTTCCTCTGACTGCTGGAAGAAACAACCACCAATGTAAGCTGTTTAGAACCCAAATTTATCACCTTCTACCTCCAGAAGTCAGAAACCAAAAATCATTTTCCCAAGGCTAAATTCAAGGTGTTGACAAGGCTGAATCCCTTCTCGAGGGTCCCAGAGAAATCTCTTCCTCACTTTTTCTAGTTTCTAGAGGCTGCTTAAATTTTTTGATTTGTGGTCATATCACCCTGCTCCCCTAACCACATCTCCTCTGACTTCAGTTCCCCTCCCTCTCTCTCATGAGAATTACTGGAAGCCCCCTGGATAATTCTGTCCAACCTCCCTATCTCAAGATTCTAATTTAGGTTCATTTGCAATGTCCCTCTTGCCTTGTGAGGGAAGATCTTAGCACGTTCCAATAATTAAAATATGGGCATCTCTGGGGGCCACGAGCTAAGGTGTATTGCTAAAAATTTTCATCATTAATACTTTGGCCTAATTTTTCTTTAACCAGACTATATGAAAGTAAGATTTCCAAATATAAAATAACAAGGGCAAAAGTTAGATTAAGTTAAGAATCTGAATGGGAACTGTTTTGTAAAGAAAAGACATATACCCAACTCAAGCCAGTAGGCCTTTCTCAAACACTGAAAGTAGAAAATCAGTAACAGGTATCATTTATACTGGTTATTTTACCCCTGGAAACTCTTTAATTCTATGCAAAAGGTGCTTCAGACCGGGTGTGCTGTGAAGTTATAGTATAGACAGATATGGAGAATAAAGGACACCAAAACACCCTTTACCCAGTTCTACCCTGAAACTTTCATTTTACATAATTAAGCAATGTTAGTTATAGAGTTGAGACCCTTCTTCCTTATTTGTATAAGATTACCTGAAATACACCCTGGACCACAATGATTAGCTGTGTAATCTTGATTAACTAAACCTCTGGCTGCCTTTGTTCTCCCATTTATAAAAGTGGGAATGATAGCAGAACATGCTCCCTTAAACCTGTTGAGAGGTTTAATTGACATGACCATACAATGTGTTTGCACAGTACCCAACACAGCAAAGTTCCTGTTAATGTGCACTATTATTAGATAAGCCCTTGTTTCTTACATCCCTCTTGGATTTTGATTTTTTTTTTTATCATTTGAAACTAATATTCACAAGTTTGAGAAATAGTGCTTTTTTGTGAATGTACTAAACACTTCCCTCTGAAATCATGCACACATCATTTATTGGGCAAGAAGTAAACCATTCGGGCAAAAACTCATCTTTAGCTCACTACATGAGCAAATAACAAACATCTCTATTTAGAAATGATAGAAAGCAAAGCTTTGTTGCAGGAATAATAAATGAATGAATTTTACACGAATGTCCACAGGGTTGCTTTCCATTGCTTTTGTATCATTAACATGACACCAGAAGAGAGGCTCATGCTGGCCAGACACCCTGCTGTAACCTGACACAGTTTCCTACCAGCATCACTTAGTAGGGAAGAGCACCCCAGGGAGGTACCGGAGGCCCTGGCACCCAATAGTGCCCTACTCAGGAAGTGTGTGCATGTGTACAGCACTGAAGCATCTTGGGGGGCAAATGTTTCACAATTCTCATTCTTGTCTGTCATGTAAATCTGACACACATAACCACTCAAGCAAGGGAACTGGAGGTGTTTTCATGGCAAGAGATTTTTGTTGTTGCAATCTACTGTGACAGAAGTCAAAGCACCTCGCCTTCACAGTGTTGTAATTACACTAACTTCAAATGAGCTAATCTCTCTACAGTAGGGAGGTACAGGCAATACATTCTCCCAGGAACAGAAAAGAATAAAACTTTTGTCTCCTCCATCACAGAAAATCAGATTCCCCTTCATTTTTTCTAGAAGAATCACAAGACAATTAATTAGAGAGTTGGCAAAAGGTGTGGGCTAGGGTGTGCCACTCCTCAGCTTTACTCAGTTTGGAGGATGTGGCCAGGAGTGTCTTTGGGTACAATCTCATGTCATGGCATAGTACAGTAGCATGACGTGGAGAAGTGAGATTTCTTCATTCCTCATCACATGAAGATTTTATACCTGAAACCCACAACTTGTTATACTCACTCTGTAACATCGATGTCATAACATCCACACTAAAATGACAGCCTAAACTCATTATGTTTTAGAAAATTCTAGTTGAACTTCTTAACCCCAAAGTGTTCTTCAGAAAAAAAAAATACTATAGGCCTTTTATATTCCCAGGATAACCTTGCCTTTATTAGCTTGTGTCCTTGAATCATCCCCTCCCCCTCCACTGCATGTCACTCTTTCCTAACGTACACATGAGTTAACATGATTGTGAATAGCAGTTCAATATCAACCCACATTTTCTGAGCATCTTCTCTGGGCCAGTTTCTGAGCTGGGATTGAGGAAGGTGAAAGCAAGCCAGAGAGTACTGAACCATCAGAAGTCCTCATTTTAGGGTGAAAAGGGTCATGAAGAGCCCTTTGTCACACAGAGCTGCATGGTCTAGGGATGAGCAAGGAGAAGGATGCTTTGGAAGTGCAGGGAAGGAAAGGCCCCTTCTGCCACATAGCGGGGACATCTGTGCAAGATCTCCATCAGCAAATGAGGGCTCAGCAAGCAAGGAAAGGAAGAGGGAAGTCAACTGTCCCTCAGTACCTGCAGGGGTTGGGTTCCAGGAGCCCCCATAGAAAACCTGAGGATTATCAAGTCCTCTTTACAAAATGGCCTAATATTGACATATTTCCTACATACATCCTAGATGTATTTAGATGACTTATCATACCTAATATAATGTAAATATATGGAAGTGGTTATTATCCTGTATTGATAAGGGGACAATGGCAAGGAAAGAAAAGGTTTGCACATGTCTAGAATAGAACAGTCATGTACAGAACTCATGGTGGATTCTGCTGGGTTGTTACCTTGGTTCACTGTAATGTAAATGTATGGTGATTATCATCATTTAGGAGGTGGAGAATATTTTTGATCTGCAGTTGGTGGAACCCATGGATGTGGACTCTGCAAACATGGAGGACTGACTGTCATTCAAGGAAAAGATGTGGGTATGTACAAAGGTAGGAAGGAAATGAAGAAGTTGGCATTTTCAGGAACCTGCTGACTGATTCTGCCACCTGGAGGAAAGGGAGATGACAATATTAAGAGGTGATGACGGAAGAAGTTAGGGGCAAGATAATGTCATGTTAATACTTAAAGTTTAAAGGCTTAAATTTTATTCAAAAGACTGAAGGAGAATATGAAAAAATTATATCTTTGATTATATAATTAATATTAAAATTGTAAGATTATCTCTAGTCTATATCTCCATCTCTTCAAAGATACAACTGGAAACTCCAACAAGAAAAAGAAAATTATTTTATATAGCACAAATTATATAGCACAAATGCATTCTGAGTCAGTAACTGCATGGATGGATTGTTAATAGAAAGGGTAGGGTGATGTGAAAAGATCTATATTTTAGGAAGAGAACTCTGAAGGACACGTGGAGGAGAGATTTGGAGGGGCATGGACCTGGAGGATGGAGATAATTTGTTCCCTACAATGATTCCTCATTTTATCTTCAGAATCCATTGTAGCACCTGGTCCATCTGACATTCCAAAACACGCCCATGTTTTGACAGGTGTCAGGTTGCATTTTGTGGGACCACAAGGAGGTCAGTCATGTATAGAATTCACTGGCGGATTCTGCTTTGTTATTATCTTGACTCGCTTTAACATAAATGTATGGTGATTATCACCAATTTAGAGATGGAGAAGTGAAAGCACTGTAATTAGTGGTTTTTGCACTCACCACCAATTCAAATTTTCTTCATTCCTGTATCACTCAAAATACAGCATAGGGGAAAATCAGGACAGCTAATACCACCTCCAGAGCCTTCAGGGGAAAAGACAGGCTTTCTATTTAGCTATTCTGCTGTTGGACCATTATCTGAGTAGAAAATCCCAACCAATACTTTTCTCTATAGTACTCCTTGACTCCAATAGAGCTCAGTGAAGCCTGCCTTCTATGGAAATTAGTTTTCCTTCCTCAGAATGTGTGCTTTGGGATAGAATGGTCCCATATTCACCTCTGCTTGGCATGTTTCTGTGTCTGTGGTGATACCACGCTCAGGTTCAGTGAGTGTTGGCCAAGAGTAGTATAAGGAAGGTCCAGAGTGCTTGGTTTAGGTTCTGATCTTCAAAATCCAAGGGATCAGGTTTCAATGTGGAAGGGGGATAGTGAAGGCAGATTTCTGGTTGGGAAGTCAATATATAATTACATGTGTGTATACATACTGTTCACAGCAAATGGTAACGAGACTACACAAGTAATTTCCCTCTAAAATACAAATGCCTTTTCTTTTTTTTTTAAAGTGTGGTCAATTCTCTACTTTCTGTCCTCAGATCAGAACACTCTTCCTGGAATCTGAACTGCTTAGAGTGAGTTAGACCAATAAAATGTTGCAAAATTCATTTGTTCCTCTTCCATATCTGTACATGATCTTTAAAAGTATGAATAAAAGGAAACTATAGTCTAACTAATACATCCTCAATTAAAACTCTGCAAAATATGAAAGCATACTCAATGCCAAGAACTAGCAATGATGAAGACCATTAAAAAACTTTCCATGTATTGATTAAAGTCAGGTCTTGTGGTGACTCAGTGTACACTGAGTGGGCTCAGAATCAAGTACTCACTCATGTGAAGTAAATTAATTCTTCCAGGGCATGAATTTACTATGGAGTGAATTGCCTCCTCCAGGAAACCTGACAACCAAGAGAAAGTGAACTTGACATATGAGAAAATGCAAAGAAAAAAATTGTTTTTTCAAAGGAGGACCCAAGCATAAATACCGAAGAAGAACCTTTCTTAAAAATACCAAAAATGAAATAAGGAAATTTGAAGTATCATAAATGGTGCATCATTCATGTAGCCTAACTCGTTTTGGGGGTTCTCTGGATCATTTTTTTTTCTCCTTTATAAATGTTTCCAGTGCAATTCAACTAATGTTTATGTATCACTTATTGGCACCTAAGGCAATCCTGGTTTCATGGGGAGAGAACATGAAAAGAATCACAACTCGCTGTCAAAAGTGTAATGAGGCGTGAGGCAACAACATAGGACCCATGGAGTTTATTGACACTTTGGGGGAACTGTTGAGAAAGGCTTCGAAGGGCAGGAGATTTGCAAAGATCTGGATGATGGGGTTAAAGTTCTCCTGGTGGAGAACTCTAGGTGTGTGCTGGAGGGAGGCTGCAGGTGGGTTCTCCACAGGAGGCCACCCGCCCTGAACTGGATGTACATACAGAGTACCTCCAGGGTTTCACATGAGCCCTGGAACATCAGCACAAGCCACTGCTTTCTGAAAGCTCTCACACGTGTATGAGAAGAGTGGGTCTGGAGACCACAGGATGACTGGAAATTCTTAGGAAAACACAAATGCCTGGTCCCCATCCCAGACCTTAGAGGACTACTATGGATCTAATGACACGGCTATCAATTCTTCCTTCCTGGGACTTCACCTGAGCATCTTCACTCTGCTGTATAGGGTCATTTCCTCCCTGCACAGATGTTTCTGAGCCCTGGGGCAGCTGACCAGCTTAGGGGTCTGACCTCCAGCTTGTACCTCCATGGTATCATTAAAATATCATCATTGTACCCAGCATGGGGGGCACACGCCTGTAATCCCAGGAACTCGGGAGGCAGAGGCAGGAGGATGGTAAATTCAAAGGCAGCCTCAGCAACTTATCATCAGTTGTATGTGTATGTGTAGTGGTCTAAAACAGTTCTAGAAGCAGTCTGATCCTGTACTCACCATAAAAGAGAAACCCAATTATTTCTTTGCTCAAAGATCCCAGTGACTCCCAACTGACTATACAACAAGAGGCCAGCACGGCCCTTCTCACCACCCTAGAGTTCAGCTTCTTAGAAGCAGAACTTTGATTTCCCTTCTCCCTCTTCCCACAATGTCCTCCTCTTCATCACCGAGGCCTCAATCATAGGGGGTCAGCTTTCCTGGATAACTTGCAACACCGTCTGCGATGGCCATCTCAAAGTGAGTTGAAATTCACTGCCTTCTCTGGTAACAGACCTACTTCTCCACCCACAAGGGCTGGTCCTATGACACAGTATGATCCAATCAGAGTCTCCAAAGCCCTGGACCAATCATAGTCTTTCCTTTGAACTTTTTTCCCCACAGGTTCTGGCTAGATCTCACTCTACTCTCAGTGACGAGGGTTCTGATGTATACATCCCAATTTGTCTGTCACTCTGGTTTTATGCTTTGGAAATGATTAACCTAAAAGATGCCGTCACACAAAGAAAGACAATATTGACAGAGGTACGGTCCAGTGGACTTGGGAGACCCTAGTCCTGTCGTCCTAGAACCAGATCCACACCTGTCCACTTCAGGAATTTATTTATTTACAGAACTCAGTAAGTCCCTCTTTTTCTAGCTTCATCTGGTTCAATTCAGGTTCCCCTCCTTAACACAGGGCTTCCTTCTCCTGTTTGAGTTGGACTCTTGGCTGCAAGGACACCAGACGACTCAAGTCACCTCAAATAGCTGGGGATAAACTCAGAGGACACATTTGGGAAGACAGACTATTGGCCACTTGGCCTGGTCTCCCCGGAACACTGAAAGAAGTCAGACCCCATGTGTGACTGAGGTAAGGAGAAAGTGGCCGCAGAAAGAAAGACCACAAGAAACCCCAGGGCAGCAAGAGTGCTCCCAGCCTCTCCTCTCCAAGGAAACCCACCAGGTCAGCTTCCCCCCTGCGTAGAGGGTGGCTGAGAAGTAAACAGAGGTGGATTAAGACAAGGGCAAGGGATATCAGTGTCCTCAGAGGCCTACTGTGTCATGGAAGAGCAGTCCTTGACCCTCTCTGTGAGTCAGACTGCTCTCATTGAAATACCCAGAACAAACAACCTAAAAGAAGGAAATGTTGATCTTGGCTCATGGTTTCAGAGGCTTCAGACCATGGTCACTTGGCTCTGCCACTTTAGGCCTGTGTCGGGGAGCACAGGAGAGCCTGTGTGCATGGCAGAGGTGTTGTCACCTCACAGTGGCCAGGAGCAAAGAGAGAGAGAGAAAGGGGCAGAGGGACCAATATCCCCTGCAAGGACACTCACTGCCCCCAAAGGCCTAACTTCCTCCCACCAGGCCCCACCTCTCAAAGGCTGCCAACTAACAACAGCAGCACAGGCTGGTAACCAAGCCTTCAGCACAGGGACCCTGAGGGACAATCAAGATGGAAGCCTCAACAACCTGGCAGCTGCATCCCCGGCAGCACCTTGTCTCCAAGGTGCTGAAACAGATTTAAAGCTGTGTCCTAACCCGTCATTTTCAGAAGCCCTAACTAGGCATTAACAGTTCACCTCATTGCAGTTTCAGTTCACTGACTTCTTTTTTTTTTTTTTTAAGAAAAAGAAATTTTTAAGCAATACTGCAAAACTTTTCATTTCTCATTTATTATCTAGTTGTACCTTATGGCCTACCTAAGAAGAGAAAGTAATATTATTTTGTACAATATTCTTGAAACATAACCCAGCAGTGAAATGATCTTTTTTTTTTTTTTTAGGTGACCATAAAGAACAGTCAAGAATCTATTTCAGAAGCAACATAGTGACAGCATTATCCTTTCATGAAAATGCCTCCATTCTTCAAATAGATCTTGGAGAATCAATTCTTAATCCAGCAGCAAATTTTGGAATTTTGGTGTCCCTTAAATTTAACACACAAACAACTTTTTTCCCTTACCTGAAGAATTCCCTACTAACCCTATAATCTACACTAAAGGAGAACAGTCCTAACAACCTGACAAACAATATCCATATGCTACAAATGTCACCATAGGAATGTAATGCATTGATTTTCACAAGCCAATCATCTGGAATTTATTGGACTTATGAATTCTATCAATGTATTCTTGAAAATGAACTCTTCTGCTCGTGTGTCAGAAAGAGAATCAGAAACACATTAGGAGACAGGGAAAGACTGCCCTGCCTTAAAGTCTATCCGTAATAATCTTTAACTGTGGAGTATGCTTAGAGTTTTCTTCCCTCCCTCCTTTCTTTCTATCTCTCCCCTTCCTTTTATTCTTTCTTTCTTTTTTGTTTTTTGCTTCCACCCAAAATCAAGGATCTCTTGAGAATAAAAACCTAGTGCCCTTAATTTACAGCTTCTACTCTTCCTCAATTAAGTGAAAACAAAGATGTAAATATTGTCTTTATGTTGCTTTACCTCTTAGAAGATGGCAAGAAAATCCATTATTTTGAATGTTGAATACCGAATAAGTTTGCAAAATAAGTTCACACACACACACACACACACACACACACACACACACCAGCCCAGGGAATCTGTTTTAAAGTATTTTTCTCACTCCCTTGAGCGTCACAACTTTTCCCCAAAGAGAGTTCCACCGCTCAGCCGACTTTGGAAGATGTTTCAATCAAAACCCCTGAGGGCTGGGGTGCGGCTCAGCACAGAGGGTTGTAGCAGGAGCAAGGGTTCCCTAGCATCTGAAAATAAAACAAAAACTCTGAATGTGGCCCTGGGATAACACTCTGTCTCTTCTCAAGGTGGCTTCAATTTGTTGTCTTAATTACCACAAGCCATTTGAGAAGAATTCTCCACTTTCCTCTCCTTCTCTCCTTCCTCCTTCCTTCCCAATATTCCCTGTTCTCAAGATATCTTCCTTACCAAGACCTTCATGACCACTGATGGAGGGAAAACATTTCTCTGCTATTTTCCTATGTTTTCGAGCTCTACTTTTTTTTCTTTTGCTTTATCACTGGGAATAAAAGTTCCTCCAAGTCTTCAGAAATCCAAAGAGCAAAAACTAATGGTGAGTTCTACAATATACTATCCCACAGAAATAAAATCGGAGCTGTGTGTGTGTGTGTGTGTGTGTGTGTGTGTGTGTGTGTGTGATTTTCAACTTTCTAGTCACTGTTGTTCAAATATAAGAAAAAGATGAAGTGAATTTTTAAACTGTATGCATTTAACTCATGTTAATGATAGATCATCATGTCATCACCCAACCAATCTAAAAATCAACAATAGTCTACGATCATTTTTCCTTCTAAGTTTTGTAAATCTGTCATCTGTCTTAACCTTAGAACATTGTTCACTTTGGACTAATCACATTTCAAGTGCTGCAAAGCCACTGCTGACTGGTGGCCAATCCTTTGGGCCTGTGGAAATAAAGAAGGGACAGAATTTTTTGTTTTGTTGGTTTGTTTGCTTATCCTTTAAGAAACCAAGAAAACACTAGGATTTGTCAATTGAATCTATTCCATTAAAAAGGTCAAGCCATAAAAATAAACACAAATAATTTCACGAGTTATTTACAACCCAGGGCTAAGCTTTAGCATTACTAAAGCTTTAGCATTTCAGATTTCCTTCTTCCTTTTCGTACCAGCAGTTTAGACATTGATGCAAAAGAAAATCAAAGACAATAATAAGCTTTCTGATCATTCTTTGTCTTTACTCTTTTCTTAAGTTACATAGAAAATTAAGGGATATATGCAGTTATAGTTTGGATCTTAAATGTCCCCCAGATGCCCACATCTTAAAGGGGTGGTCCCCAGTCTTTAATGCTATTGGGAGGTAGTGGACCCTTTAGGAGCCAAGGCCTGTGGGTCATTGAGGGTGTGCCCTTGAAGGGGGCATGGGACCCTGGTTGTCTCCTATCTCACTTTCTCTTCCCAGCCACCATGAGGCAAGCAACTTTGCTCCATCACATGCTCTATCATGAAGTTCTGCATCACCAAAGGCCCCAAAGCAAGAGTCAATCAGCGGTACATGGAAATCTCCGAAACTGTGAGCCAAAATAAAACTTTCTTCCTTTTAAGTTGATTATCTCAAGCATTATGTCACAGGAATTGAAAGCTGACTGACACATATATTTTGTTTTTCTATTATGTATCTATTTCCGGCCTTATTTTATTATCCCACCACTTATTCAGTATTTATGTTTAGGTGGGCATACCTGATTTTTAAATGGCTTAGTTTTGAAAAGTCTCTGATAAAAGTGAAGGTATACACCATAATTAAAAATACAGTTATTATTTTCCAGGATAATTGAAGATACAGTGAACCAGTGAAGTATAGGAACCATGGAGGCACAGATCTCAGATTACAGCCTTGACCCCTCCAGCCCTTCCATCCAACTCTCAGCCTGCCAGTCCTTCACACTTCAAAAGATCGATCTAGTGGCTCCATGTGTTCAAAGTGTGTTATAAATATTATGTTCTGTGTAATGTTTTATGAATGTTCTGAAATGATTTTATTTTTTATTTTTTTAGATCTTTGAGAACCCCAGTAAACATGACCTAGTCATTCTGGAACCTTCTCATACATAGGGTAATGATTTCATATCCTTGAATCTTGAAGAGGTGGTTTCCTAATGCCACAAAGCATGGTTAAGAGGAACTAGGAGAGAAGCTGTGGCTGCACCTTGGCTGGAAAGAGCTTCTGTCTCCCTGAGGACACAGCCCTCATTAATCATTTAACCTAACAGAATGAGGTTCATTTACCTGAAAATTCCCTAATCTCTCTCCTCCTGCCTGCAAGAAGGATGCAAATCAACAGATTGCCAGCCACCAGGTTTCAGCAATCATTTCCTCCTAAAGCTAAAAGGAGCTTAAACCTGTGTTGAATTAAGATGCTCTTTCAGGAGCTCCTCTGCCATCTTCCCAGTCTTGCAGACTTGCCGAATAAATCTTTTTCTTTGCCCCAACAACTTGTGCTCAAGTCATTGGGCCCTTTTCAAGCAGTGAGTAAATGGACCTGGGTTCAGTAACAAAGCTACAAGAGAGACGGCAATTGTCCTCTCTATAAAGCAAAACAGGGAGCAGAGGGAATAAGATTGTCAGCCTTCAGGAGTGACTATCTCAGTTCAGACAGTTGGACGGGCTCCTAGATCCCATCCCCGAACCTCTCATCCTGGAAATTCCTATTAAATTCTCTTTTAAGAATGTATTTAAATGTGATTTTTTCCCCCCTTTTAATGGACTGGATTGCTGCTATCATTGGAGACCCAGGGTGCTGCTGGTATCACTATACTCAGTCACCCTCTTGCCATGTTTTGCCACTCTGCATGACAGTGTGCCTTCAATGTCCCATTAATCAGAGCCCAGGTGACTGTGTGTGGTACAAGGTAAGGACCAGAGCCAGATGTCCAAAAAGGAGAATGACTCGTACTTACAGTTTTATCTGCAGAGATCTGATTTTTAGCAATCACTTGAGGCAGCTGTTAAGGCCCTCAGGTAAACAAAGTAAAATGACATAAAGTCCCCCATTGTCTGTGGCGGACTGTCAGTGCTTTATCTCTGAGTATTTTTCTGAATGTCAAGTCTGAAATACATGGGCAAAGACAAGAATTTCTGGAAGCCTTAACAGGAATCCCTTCCACGTCTCTGGAGAAAGTGCTTCAATCCTGGAAGGTGTCTGCTGCTGTTGATGTGCAAAATTTCTTGTTTGGGGGACAACAGAATCTACCCCTGAACTTTAGGTCTCACGCTAGGGAACCAAACTCTCAAACACACACACACACACACACACACACACACACACACACTTTACACACTTTTTCCTACGGCAACAATCAATTCCAATGAATAAACAGGCAGAATAATATTTTTAAATAAGGATTTTCATCTTCTCTCTTCATGCTTGAATTGAAAGCCGTCCTGAGCAGAAACAATTCCTTAACATTAAATTCAGTTATGAAGTGCTAATTAGGAAAGACCACAAAGAGGAGACCAAATCTTAAGCATGCCCAGAACTCATCTCCCCAAACCCAGACCTGACCCCATTGCCTACTACTCAGTTACTGGCTGTCAGTGGAACACATACAAAATCAAGGTCTGAGAACAACCGACAGCAGAAACAGCAACCTGCTTCCCACATTTTGCCACACAAATCAAGACACAAATCCTGCCCGAGGCTTCTCCTACCTAAAAGACTGGCTGCATTTTAAATCCAAAGCTAAGTCTCCTGTCACACGGAAGGAAGTTTATTTTTCACCCCACTACCTTCTCATTAAACCATCTCACTCTAGGACAAGAGTCTACCCAAGGTGAGGCTCCTGTGTGGAGAGAACAGGACTGAAGCTGGGGAGCAGCTCAGCAGACAGCAAGGGCCTCCAACGCATGAGGCCTTGGGTTCAATCCCCAGCACTGAGGAGAAGAAAAAGGGAAGGAGAAGGAAAGATAGGTAGAAGAAGACAGGGAGGCCAAGGAGGAGGACAGCAGGCAAGACTCAAGTGGTCCAAGTTTTACAGGCCTTATACAAATCCTTTGTGGGCTTTTTAGAGGCTCAACCGCCTCCTGTCTCTGCCAGATTTTCCTTTCCAATCTCTCAAGTTTGTCACCACAAGCATCTTCACTCCCGTTAACCTTAAAATTCGTTTTTAAATGGCAAGAAGTGCAATTTGCATGAAATATGATAGGAGTTTCTTAAATTTGGTACAATTTAAGTCTCCCTCCAATTATTCATTCTCTAAGAGGTGTGTATATACGTGCACTTTTAATAACATCATTAAACTGGATTCCTTGGACCACATGTCCCAAGGTAAATACGGTAATTACCATGTGGAAGGGCCACAACTTACTTCAAGGTGGCGGGAGTGGTGTCACGTGCAACTGTGATCTACACCACATGGAAGCATCACACACCACCAGGCTTTGAATACTGTATGAATTCCCTCACATTAGAAAATGGCATCACTTCTGAGGACAAAGGGCAGCCAGTGTGACTCTGTCCCTTCATTTCCTATCATAGGACAGTGAGTGCAAATGGTAACTCTAGACACAAAAAATGTTGACTTCTCCTCAATATCTTATGTAAGGCTTCATCCATTGTTTTGGTGCACTAGGTACAAGGACAAAATAATTCAAATATGCTAAAGGAATTTTCTCCACACTGTGTTATAAAATACAAGCTCTCTTTAAAGTCGGAAGGAAAGGCAGTGTTTAGCATCCACCCACAAACCACCGCCAAGAGTTACCTGCGCTGGCAAAAGCATATGGCTCTATTTCTCTCTGATTTCTGAATTTCCAGTACAAGTGAACCCGGCACCCAGCCTTCGTGGGTGGTCAGGATCTGATGCTCATGAGCTTTCTGACTCCAGCCAACCTTGGGCCTCCTGACATATCTCAGGCACCAGGATTCCCATCTCATCCAACTCTTCAACTATCTCTCCATCCTATGGATCTTTGGAGAGCCCAGTTCCTGACCTTAACACCACGTAAGATGACTTCTTCACATAATTACTCTTTGAGTGTTCTCTTAGAACATGTACATATGCACAAAGCCAGGATCATATACTAGGCTCTGCACTTCAAGGTCCCCACCCCGACAAACTGTTTCTAGAATAACACTGCTGCAAAACCAGACACGGAGACCCACCCCCACACTCTTCTCATAGACCTGTGACTAGCTGACCACATATTGCCAATGACACTCTTCAAAGAACAGAGGAAACTGGAAGTCACACAAATGATATGAATAGTAACCAGGAAGACATTTCATTACTGGGTCAAACTGGATTAATATGTTGCTTTATTTAGGCTCTCTGTGAAACAGGACACCACCCAGCCTTCAACCCAGGGCTTTCACAACAGTGAGTCCCACTCTCCTTTTGCAGGGGCCTAGATTTCCTCCACCACAAACCTCATCTGCTGCTGATGCAAAAGTATAAGGTGGAAAACAAGATCATCTTTCGTCAAAGCATCACCTAAATCAGGTTAGGAGAGAAATTTCCAGGAAGAACGAGGACTTTGTTTAGAGCAGCAAAATTCTAACTTCATTTAGCAGTCCTAGCTTGCAGCCTAGTGCAATGTGGGGCTGCAAATACATATTTGTTCACCATTTTTGAAAATGTAAAGCTGTTCATTATTCATTACTAAGGTGCTTCTCACTAACCCTATGGAGAGTGTGACCATAATATTTTAGGCTTGTTTTGAGAAGCCACATAAATATCCACATCCAAGGAGAAGCTTGCTTTGAAGCAACACACTGAAGGCCTCAGGGGGATCCAAATCCTCAGTTCATTTTTGTTTGTTTGTTTGGTTGGTCCCAAGGATGAAACCCAGGGTGTCTAACCACTGACATCCCTAGTCCTTTTTTTGAATTTTTAATTTTGAGTCTCACTAAGCTGCATAGAGCCATGCTAAATTGCTGAGGCTGGCTTTGATCTTGTGATCTTCCTGCCTCAGCCTCACGAGTCACTGAGATTAAAGGTGTGCAACACCGCGCATGGCTCTTCAGCCCATTGTGAGAAGTCAGTTCATTAGGGACAGTCAGTCATAATGAATGATACATTAACTGATTTTTTTTTTTTTTGAGACAGAGACTCACTAAGTTGCTCAGGACCTCACTAAGTTGCTGAGGCTGGCTTTGAACTTGTGATCCTCCTGCCTCAGTCTCCTGGAACCGCTGGGATTACAGGCATATGCCACTGCAACCAGCCATTAACGTAATTTTTAATAATAATGATTGGATCTTAATATCCTAACAACTAAACTGAAATCACATGACCACATCCCTTATTCACTGAATTCTGCTTTCAATGATTTTAGCTCTTGCCTTTATTAAAATCTATTACAGAACATATTTCTACCACTAAGGTTATTCAAATGGATATACAGAAGCAATTCCAGAATGTGTGGAACAGTTTATGCTATGCAACCTTGTTAAGAATATTTTACAGCCTGCCACATGGACCCCGCTGAATGGTGATCAACCTCACAAAATTCTGGTGTCTAATCAAGATCAACGCCAAGCTTATTGTCACATTTCATGTGAAACTCAAGAGATAACTTTTAGGTAGCTTTCCAGCATAGCCTAGATTAGATGAGCATTCATTTGACTGATGTTTTCATTTCTTTATAACAAAGAGTAAGAAAAATCTATTTTCAATTTTTCTTACAATAAGACAACCTAGTCTTTGATATAACCTATTCAATGTTACTCTTTCTCTTTGAATGCATAAATTCAATGGAATATACTAATCAAGGGCTTTTAGCAAAGAAATACTTACGCCATGATGCCTGAGAGATGAAACATTTCAGCTGTTATGTAGGACAAATAGCTGTACAGGAAGACAAAGAGCGGCTCAATCACACGGATATTGTGTGTGAAACGAGTAGTAAATGCTGCTATAAATCCCAAGAAGATGCCAATCAGCACTCCGCCAATTCCCACCACAAAGAAGTTAGCAATTCCTGCAAACACGTCAATGGTCTCAATGGTTTTCATCTGGCAAAAGGATTTGAACAAGTTGTAGAGGACCTGGGGGGAGAAAGAAAGCACATTGTTAAGACCCCCTGGGATCCCCTCTGTCTTCCTGGACACGGACAACCTACCTGGCCTTCTAAGAGGGACGCTTCTTCTGGGAACCCAAGAGGCTGACTCAGGGCACTCACTATGTAGCTACTTGTCGCAAATATTAATATCGTGGTTTTAAACACACACAAATCTTTGATAAAAGTATGCTGTCAGGAAAACCACTTTTAAAAGTAAAGGCCAGGAGATTCCAGGGTTATTACTTCACTTACTCTGAAATCATCCCGTTTTCCAGGATCACCTGAATGAGTATTTGAAAATAGCTGTTCACCAGCCTCCATCAGGAGTCACATGTCACAGAGAATCTTACCAGCACTCCTGGGGATAGATCTGCAAGGTCCTATCATGGAGTCACTCCATGGAAGGTGGAAGGGACCCACCCATCAGTAGAAGCACCCAAGTAAAGTAGTCCTCCTCCCAGGTCACCATAGTCCTCACCCCATATCCCGTCTCCTCCTGCCTGCAGGGGAGCTAGAAGAGTTCCTTAAATCAAAGAGGCTGTGTGCGTGCGTATATGGAGGGGGAGGGAGAAAAAGCACTCACAAGCTGGACACTGGCCCATATTTTATACCTCTGAAATAATGAGTCAACACTGTTGTTTGGTTTCTTGGTTTCTCTACGTGGCTTTGGGATAGGGAAGACTTCAAGAATGCTGGGCACTTCATGCATACTGAGTAATGTGCTTTTGACCCTTGGAGGGGGAGGGGTACTGAGTTCAACAGAATAGGAAAGGATGGTTTGAGTCCTGCTATTTTTTTTTTTTCACAAAACCAGAAAGTCAAATACAAGTTCAGTTTCCCTACAGCTTTTCACCATGATATTTACAACTTTGGGAGCACCTAGGAACCTGGGGTGAGCCAACTAAAGAGGAGACAAAGGCTGTGCTATACCTTCATTTCAATTCTGAGAGACTCAAAATTGATCCAATCTGTCCATGGTCAAATGAAAACATAATGTCACAGACAATATCATAACGCAGTTCTCCTGACCTGGTTAAGGTGCTCAAGGTTCAACGTGGACAAGTGAGTCAGAGTCCTCCTGCTAACCAGCCTGTGTGCTGGCAAAAGCTACCCCATACTAGTTTCTGCTTCACCTGAGACAATTTACATAGCATACCACATTACGGGTTTGGAACACTTTGTTTTCTCTTTTCTCCTGGATTATAAGTTCCTCGGGATCAAACAATACCTTATGGTTTACATCCTCCATGTTACCTAGTAGATTCAATAAATGCTTGAAAAAAGTGGGTAATTCCTGAGAAAGCAGTGGGCATTTCCTTTCTCCTGATTATTGATGTAACACCCAAGAACACTTAGTGTCTTACCACCAAAAAACAACATGAGAGGAGAACGAAAGAGAATTCCACCCTTGAGGAATTCAATATTTTGAAGACATTATCATTTGCCAAATACAGAAGAAACTGGTTCCAAGTAACATCTGCTTGCTATTTTCAGCCAGAGGCTGGCTGCAGGATGGGAGACCAACAGCAGTGGCTTACAACAAGAGCTTCCTGAAAGAGGGTCAGAGATGTGCTACATACACCCCAAGCCTCCAACTGACAAAGCCAAAGGTGATAGTCATAAGCATCTTGGAAGAAAGAGAGAGGAGAGATGGGTTTCCCCCCCATTCTGTGATACATTGTTTCTACCCTGATAGTGTCCCTCTAATCCATTTGGACATGAAAGTTCTCTCCCCACACTCCCTGGCTCCAGGGCTCCCTGCCTCTAGTTTGCACCAGGAGTCTTACTGCTTCCTTTCAATAATGCCCCCTACAGTCACCCCAAGAAACCTCCTCTAAATGCTGCCCTTTCCACTCCCAAGATTAAAATCTTTGGTTGCCTGACTCCGGAAGGCCTGATATTCTCAATACACTTGACACACAGTCTGGGTGAGGATTCCACTACTGCTTCCCAAACCACATTATATTTATTCATTCCTGCCCAGGTTTTCTTTCCTGATGCTTCCCTTGAAAAAAACTTGGTCACTAAACCTGGGGAAATTTTATTTATTTTTTAAGGCACAGCTAACGCTACTGTCTCTCCCAAGAGCCCTCCTGGATGACCACAACCCTTGTGAATCCTCCCTTCACCGTGACCTCTGACAATGCACACTCGGATTCATCCCAGACTGTTCTCTGCTTTGCAACGCACCATCTTGTGTTGATGGTACTGCCTCTTGAGTGAAGGCCTCATTTCTTCAACAAAATCAGAAATTTCTTTCCCACACAGAGCCCAGGGTTTAAGTGGGTGTCTTCCTCCCCCTCTCCCTGCCCCCACCCCATCTGGCACTCTGCTAAGACCTACAAGGGACATAAGTGTTCAGGGTCACAGAAGAACATCCTTTCAAAACTGTTTTCTCGGGCAACTCAATCCATCATTCTATCAAAGGTACAATCGACTCTAAATATCCCTTTAGATGTCATTAAGAGTCGCAGGCACTTGACTTTCAGCACACTGGGCAGAAGCTCCAGTTTGACCAATCGCCTGAGATGTCAGCACCATGTTTGAAGAAATGGCTTAGGTAGAAACGTTATCTTGACAACCAGAATGCCTTCCATGACCTCCAACTTGGTTGACACTGAACCTGACATCAGTGGATCAGCTCAAGATAAAATTATTTTAGTTAAACTGGCTATATCTCCATACTTTGTTCATTCAACCTAAATCCTTTAATTTTATCCAAGGGAATTGATACAGAAAAGTCCTTTGAAGTTTTAATATATATGTATATATGCATGGTATGTACATATATATATATTGTGTAAGAGGGCTGCTAACATTTCTCCACCAATTCTATACAAAGATGGGGTCAACTTGACACTTGTATTTTTAGGAGATTAAAATTTCAGTGATGACTTTGCTAAATTCCATAGTGAGCTAATTTGATAGCTGAATGCTTTTAAACTGAAATCAAAGTTCTGTCTGTTATGATTAATATATATATATATATATATATATATATATATATATATATATAAATAATTGGGAATTAGTTATTTTTATTTCTTTTTTTTTTTTTGGTACTGGGAATTGAACTCAGGGGCATTCAACCACTGAGCCACATTCCCAGCCCTATTTTGTATTTTCTTTAAAGACAGGGGCTCACTGAGTTGCTAAGCACCTCACTGTTGCTGAGGCTGGCTTTGAATTCACCATCCTCCTGACCCAACCTCCCGAGCCATTGGGATTACAGGTGTACACCACTAGCCTGGCTTTATTTTGACTTTTGATTTACAATGTGCACTGATTCCATAGAACCATGTAAAGTAAGGATGTAAACTGCAAATACAGTTTTATTAAAGTGCTCTATTCCAGAAAAAAAAAAAAAAGGTGTTCAGGCCACTTTCTCTTATATAAAACATAAATGATAATCACTTTTGCATAATGAATTTCAGATTTATTTTGCTATTTTCAAAGTCAAAATTAAATTATAAGTGGTCACTGCTTACCAATCTTCCTCAAAAATTCCACTTCAGAATCCCCACTGACTGGCCCCTGGGGTACATCTCAGCGTCTGTCTCAGAGCAAGCTTTCCTGAACCAAGCCTAGTTAAGGGTAGAAAACTAGGAAATGCTTGAGGAAGCTCTTTAAGACTTCTTGGAAATTTGTGAAACTCCTCAATAGCTGCATTAATGGGTTCTGAGAATGATGTTGACAACTACCATGTGAACTTGTCATTTGTCTATGGACTACTATGGAAGTAGAAGGATATCTCAGATAGCTGAGAACTGGAAGAATCTTCAGATTTTGAAAAATTTTCATAAAATATGAACTATAAGAGACAACACAAAATTTCTATTTAGAAATCACACATTTATTGTTCAATTAGTTGCCCTTTTTTGGTTAATTTTAATACATGATAGTCTTGGACAATACCATGAAGTTTGATCTACCATGTATATATACAATTTCTCTTGCTTTGAGACATTTCTGTTCTAGAATTTCTTCCTTTCACCTTTCCGTGTCAGATTAGATTCATCATGACCTGGGAAGAGGTTAAGAGCTCTAAAGCTACAATTTTAACATTAGTTCTCTTTGATTTACCTAAATCACTCCACCACAACTCCTTTACTGTAGGCATCATGATCCACATTTTCAATACCTTTCTCTAGTCTATGAGTTTCTCTCCTAGAGATAAGTCCCTCTTCTGGAGATAAGACTGGAAGAATGAATCAAAGAATCTCCAATAAAATATCTCCACCCCTATTCTTTGAGAATATCTGAGTAGGAGAAAAAGTAATAATTTTGACCCCATTGTTCTCATTGTTCCTGACATGTTCCATTAACTACAGTCTTCTGCCAATTCAGTTGGAGAAACAGGTAGTTTGTTCTTTGGCATTAGGTAGGCAAACCCTTGGGCACACCCTGACATCCTGTGGCCTGGGTTCTGAGAGCTTGCATACTTGCAAGCCAGTGTCTTGGTATCAAGGAAGGCTCTTTTCTACAGGGCCATTGGAGTTGTTCTGATTTACTGGCTCTGGCTGTGGACAATGGCTTTCACCTCTAACCCAGCTGTGTCCTTTCTCTGTCCTTGTCCCCCTTCCTTATTGGAATGGCAAGCTGTCAGTCTGGCCCACTACCCTCCCTGGGTCAGGCCCCACTCTCCATCCATAAACCTACAGTGGATGGATGGCTTCGTGCCTCTGAGAGGAAGCTCAGGACTTGGATGCTGCCTTAGCACACTCTAAACACTGACTTATCCTGATCCCTTCCTGAAATATGATTCTGGAAAAGCCTTCAGAATGGATGGAGACTCAGGCGTTTGAGAAATTTTCTGAGAAGCAGGGACGCAGTATAAATGGGAAGCATTCTGGAACTGGCCTGACTCTGCTGAGCACCCCCAAGAAGGAGAGCAGCAAGGGCTCTTCTTTCTCTGTCAAGTTTCCTTTTCATTAATAGATTCACTCCAAGCATTCCACATGCAAATTTCCACAGTCTCCTTCAACAAGGGTAAAATTTACATACTGAAGTCACTGTGGAAAGCTTGATGCCTGAGGAAGTTACAGTGAGTTATAAAATGTCTTCGATATTGTGGCAGTTTCAAGTTAAAATTTAATATTGGTAAGTTAATGACTGTTAATAAATAATAGAATATATGAATTTGGTTTGGTTTTGGGAGTGAGCTAACAGCAATCTTAAACACCTATCTTAGCAGACGCTCTAAAATTATGGTCAATAAACTTTCCATAAATTGTCTACATAACAATATCCATATAGAATTAATAGATAGCCTTAGAGATGATATTTTAGTTTCAGAGATCCATGTTTGCCGTAGAATATAATTAACAGAGGACAATGGTCTCTATGTAGGCTGTTAAGTTAGGAGTAACATTTTAAGGGTAGGAGTTAATAGAAAGGGTATTTAAAATTGTTATTTAAATCATGCTTTATTTAACATTTCCCCTGCCTCAATTTTCTTATCTGCAAATGGGAACAATACCTGCTTCATAGGTTCTCACAGAGCTGAGCACAAGGGAAGCATTCACTAAAGGTTAGTGGTTATCACATCGGTCACCCCACTACAGCACTGCCAGAGCTAGCTAATTGGTTTATCATTCCAGGATCACTCGGGAATCTCTAAATGTTACAGGAAGAGCTGTCTGCAGATCTGTGGGCAAGGGGGGATGTTTCCTCAGCCTTTCTCTCCACCCTTGCCTGAGTGTGGAATTGTGCTAAACCTTAAGATCATAACAGCCTCTGAATCTAATTATGTGGCAATTAAAAGAGAATTAAAAATAAGTTGTTTTTCAGTTAAATACCCACTTAGGAGAAAATGATGAGAACTAGGGATGTGCTGGTTGGGTAGTAACAGAAAATGAACATGTGGCAAAAATTTTCATGAAGATTGTTAACATAATACATAAGCTGCCACCAGGTAGAGAATGGGCACTTAGTAGGTATTGTTGTTCCACAGATGTTATACATATCGCATATCGGTGGGGTGGCATTACTTCTCACAAAGACTTCTGGGATCTGAAGTGTTACATTGCTCTGAAAGACCATCACATTTAAAAATGCCAAAATGCTAAATCATCCGAGTCACAAAGACCACAGTCACATTCATGCTCCTCTGAGGACCAGGCTCTTATATGAAGGGACTAGCTACATATTTTGTGAAACCTGGTGCAAAACGAAAATGGGGGCCCAGTTGTACAATATTAAATAAAAAGTAAGCAATACATTTAGAAAAGTATAAAGAATTTCAAGGCAGTGACACTGGAGCATTAATATAAATGAGGGGCTATGATACTGTGATATATGTATTTGGTCTTTGCCCACTTTCTTGGCAGACAACTTATAAGATGCTTGGAATCTCTGAAGTGCATGCTAATGATTGATGGCTGGTGGCCCCAGTGTAGCTTCAGGATTGGAGCTGGCCACAGGAGAGACCAAGGTGAGATTAAAAGGTTGGGACTTTTACTCCGACCTCCAAAGAGGACAAAGGGGCTGAAGGTTAATTTTATCACTAGTATCCAGTGGTTTAACATTCAGCCACACCTATGTGATGAAGCATCCATAAAACTCCAAAAGGGCAGGGTTCAGAGAACACCTGGAAAGCTGAACATGTGGAGGTTCTTGAAGGGCGGTGCACCCACAGAGCTCATGGAAGCTTCTGCTCCCTCTCTCCATCTGTATCCTTTGTAATATCCTTAGTAAAACCAGCAAATGTGTTTCCCTGAGTGCTGTGAGCTTCTCTGGCAAGGAAGAGGTCATAAGACCCTCCAACTTGGGGCCTCTCTATCAGATGCACAGGTAAAACACCTGGGGCTTGGGATGGGCATCAGAGGGGGAGGAGCCCTTGGGGATGAGCCTGCACCTGGGGGATCTGATGCTATCTGCAGGTGGGCTGTCAGAACTGAATTGAATTCCAGGACACCTAGCTGGTGGCTGGGTGGAGAAACACCCACTAACAGCAGCAGTCGGAGGCACCTTGTTCTCACAATATGGTGGAGAAAGTGCATTTGGTTTTGTTCCTCTGCGTCCTCGGAGGAAACCTGCTAAGATGCAGGTGAGCACCGGACTCCGGGTGCTAGGCTACAGTAACGCCATGACGTGTTACTCACCACTGTGACAGCATCATTCAGCAGGGACTCCCCAAAGACCAGGATGTAGAGCTGCTCGTTGACATGGATGTTCTCAAAGACAGCGAGCACGGCCACCGGGTCCACGGCTGAGATCAAACTGCCAAAGAGCAGGTTCTGGAGCAGAGTGATGTCACTAAGGCCAAAGGCTTCAATCTGGCAAATGCCAAACAGGGAGACCCCGATGCCAATGGAATTCCAAAGTGTTCCTACCACGGCATACCAGAAAATAGTGCCTATGTTCTCAAAGAAGGGGCGAGTGGGCATGAAATAGCCGGCGTCCAGCACGATGGGAGGCAGGAGATACAAGAAGAACACATCGGTCTTCATCGCGGGGGGAGACTTCTCATCCACACCAAAGATAATGCCACCAAGCAGAAGTCCGACCATTATGAGAAGGCAGCTCTCGGGCACGATGGTGGGCAACTTGTGATAGAGATGGAAGCCTGATAACGAAAACACGAAAAATCTGGGTTATGCAGGAACTATGGGGAAGGGATATTTGTTTTTTTCTAACCAATGGGTGTAATTTCAAAATCTGCCAGGTCTCCCAGTATAATTCACTAGAGACTGGCTTTGCAGATTACAAGGTAAATCAGATGATTCCCTCAACACCGTTCACATTTATTTATTTATGTCCACGCCATTAACCACTATCAAGGTACAAACTGGACTATAAATCAAAATTACAGTGCTACAGATACACATCATCTCCATGTTACTTTTTTTAAAAAAATTTTTTTTTGTAAACCCCTATTAAATTTTTCTTAAATGCTGGGACTGTGGAAATGAAATAAAACAACAAAATTTTGTATGTAAAACAATTCAGCGATTTCCCAACATTTTCAGATGTAACATTGCATCCTTATGAAAACCCTTACATATAAGCAAGGCAGTCATTTTCATGATTTTTTAAAATTTAAGGGCCACCAAGGCTCCAAGATATCTAGGGTATTACCAAGGTGGCTGGTCACAAACCCATCTGGGGATTACTGTTGCCATCTCTGGCACTCATAAAAAATAATAATATTTATTTTTCATTTCAGATTCTTTCACTGGGGATGCTGAATATATTTAATTTTTGAGATATATGATCCTTCAGAAACAACAAATCAGTTCATCAAGATGCATCAATAGCTACTTGATGAAAGATATAAGTTTACCACGATGTTCAATTTCAAAGAGCTTCCAGTCAAGTTATAGGATCTATTATTTGTGACTTACTCCAATATACAAGGCTAAGTGGAACTGAGCCCAGCTAAGAGCTGTGAAAATACAGAGGAGAAATCAATGTGCTGGGAAGACACCAAGGAGGAGCCAGGATCCATGCACACTGAAAGGATAGACAGGTAGGAGGGAAACATCCACTTCCCAAACCAAGATAGAGTCCAGTGTAGCTTTAACACATAGAATGCACGAGAGGAGTCCTGTGGCAGAAAGGGGCAGAGAAAGGCCAACACCAACGGGCAACTATGGTTTGGATCTGAAATGTCTCCCAAAGGCTCCGGTGTTGGAGGCTTGGTTCCCACTGCAGCCATTTTCCGAGGTGGAGTTTGGGGAACTGAAAGGATCACGAGGACTCTGACCTCATCAATGGATTAATCCACTGATAGATTCATAATTTGATTGGACCACTGGGTGGTACCTGTAGCCAGGTGGGGCATGACTGTACGTCACTGAGGTCATTCCCTGAGGGACTATATCTTGTCCCTGGTCCCTTCCCCTCTCTCACTCTCTCTCTGCTTTCCAGCTGACATGAGCTGATGGGCAGCTTTTCTCCACCTTCTGCCATGAAGTTCTGCCTTGCCTCAGGTCCAGGGCAACGAAGTAGGCTGGCCGGCCGTAGACTAAAATCTGTGAAACTGTGAGCCTCCTAAATCCTTTCTCCTTTAAGTTATTTCTTTAGATATTTTGTTTCAGCGATGCAAAGTTGAGGAACAGAAACCTAATTCAGGAAGATCACTTGACAGGGCTTAAATGAGAACAGCGTTTATTTGCAAGACAATAGCAAGTCCTTCAGAAGGCATTTAGTATATTTTAGAAGTAAAGCAGAATATGTTCATTTTATAGTTTAAATACATCCCCTCCAAAATTCCAGTGTGATAGTATTAACAGGTGGGACCTTGGAGAAAAACAAAGGCCTTTAAGAAAGAGACTTCTTGCAGGGTTTGGTGATTGCACTATTCCACTCTGATTTGCCTTTCTGCCTTCCACCATGTGAGGACACAAGGGCCCTCGATAGACACCAAATGCTGGCGCCCTGATCATGGACTTTTAGCCTCCAGAACTGTGAGAAAATAAATGTCTGTCTTTATAAATTATCCCAGTCTATTCTAACAGCATAAATTGACTAAAACAGAAATGTATCTAATTATAGGACAGTAACACTAAAATAACAGAGTAAATCCTAAGAAACAATCGTACACGTTTTATTACATAAATCCTTTTAACAGGACTAAAAACACAGTATGAGATACTTGGTGAGCTAAAGAAACAATACTTGGAAGGGATTTGCAGAACTCATTTCTAAAGGATAAAGTGGACATCTGTATGTGGAGTATTTGAACTGCTCTTCAGTGTTGCTTATTTTATAATTCGTCCTATAATAGGCAGTAAAACTCAGCTGTTCTTTACTCATGACCCCCAGTTCACTGACCTAACCAATGAACAGAGAAGTTAAGAAATCCTCTGACAGCCATCTTTGCAATCTCCCCACACACTGGGTCCTTTTATAATTAACATTTCCTGTAGGATAAGCAACTTGCCAAGAGCATCTCCCTGGCCTCCCAGGATCCTAGTGCAATCACACCTTTGTGGAACATAGCCCCAACCTGAAGTCTTCCTGCATTCAAAGCTGCCATCTGATAACAGCCCCCAGCTTGAGGTGCAGCAGTCCTGCTTGCTCTCTGCCTCTGATGGTGGACAGGTAACCGGCATGGCCAGCACCCACTGACTCATTTGTATAATAGAGACCAATGCACCTCCCAGGTAAAGATCTGTAAGGATAACTGGGTGGGTGACTTTCTGATTTCTCACTGCACCTGTAATGTCACAAATGCCTCCAAACTTGAGTCACCTCTCCTTGTTCTACAGGAAAAAGCAAAAAAAAAAAAAAGTTTTAAAAGAATGCCCAGGGGAAAAAAAAAAACACTTAAAAAGGAGCCCTTGGATATGAATCAGAAGATAGGCAAGGCCTGTTTTTGGAAGCTCCCACTTGCTTTTTGTGCCTTTTTTCTTTCCTTTCACCTCCTTGACCTTGGAGACCCAGTGCTCTCACATGGAGGCTCCCCAGCTAAGAATCCAGGTGGTTGGGAGAGCAGAGATCAGAGCCTCTACATGCATCTCAGAAGCCAAAGCTCAAGCGACCTAACTGACCCTGACCCACCAGGAGACCAAGCCAGCCTGAAACAATCAAGGAGAAGCAAATAAAATATAGCAACCGATATGCAGGGTGCAATTAGGAAGAAGGGCCACTGGGACAGAAGGCCAAAGGGGTGTGGAGGAAGCAAGAAACAGAGAAACTAGGTCGTACTACAATCAGGAAAAAACCGCAACAAATGCAGGAACATTGGTTGAGGAAATCAGGCATTCTCATTTCTAAAAAATCTGCTGTCCCTTCTCATAGGAATTTCAATTTTGTCATTCAAAAATCGATCTGATTTACTCTTCTGAAGATAGTCCCTGCTGAATCTGCCCAGTTGACCCAGGGTCAAGAAGGGGTGATATGAAAGGCGGTGGCCATAGATCTTATTTCCTTGCTATTTGGTGAACATAAGCAGAACTGTTGAATTGTAAAGTATAATGCTCTGCTGACAAGGAAGGCTTTGTGTGTGTAAGTGTCTGTGCTTTTGTGAGCCACCAGAATAAAAAAAGGCATCAGTAAAATAAACGGTGTAAACAAATTAGAAAGGCTTCTTAAATTCCAATACTCACAGAATAAAGCAAATAAGTCATCTATCACAAATGTACAATGCATTCATGCCTCCCCTTTAAGTATTTCTTCCAGGGAAAAATAAAGTTAGTAGAATGGGATTTTCTCAGCATTATCATTCCACCTAATATGACCAAGAAATGTACCCGACCTTCTTTGATGAACCATGAGCTATAATCTGTATAGTCCAGAGACTGATCACTTTTTCTCTGTAAAGGTTTACATGGTAACTATTTTCGACTTGAGGTCTATATTTACTAGTCTTTGCAGTGCAAAAGTAGCCACAGATCATAGCAAAACAAGTGAGTTTCAGTCAAAGTTTATTCTTATTCCAATTACATATTCATGCATATGGAAACTAGAATCCTGTACAATTTTATAAGTCACAAAATATTTTTCTTTAGATTTGATCTTTTTTTATGGGGCAGGGGCAGATACCAGGGATTAGACTCAGGGACACTCAACCACTGAGGCACATCTCCAGCCCTATATTGTATTTAATTCAGAGACAGGGTTTCACTGCGTTGCTTAGGGCCTGGCTGAATTTGCTGAGGTTGGCTTTGAATTCCCGATCCTCCTGCCTCAGCCTCCAGAGCCACTGGGATTACTGGCTAGATTTAATTAGAATCACTTAAGAATGTAAAACTTACCTTACAGGCCATATAAAGCCAGGCCACATTAGGGCCCCAGGCAATAACATTACCAATTCCTGGCTTAGTGTATTTCCTGCTAATTTCTGTTTAGGGTATTTGGGACAGATCTTGAGTCACTCAACTTTTGTTACTAGTACATAAAAGTCAATGAGGGTTGGTGCCTTAAAAAATTATTGTTTTATTTTAATTGCAGTAATGTGGTGTGAAAGCAAACAAGATTAGAGGTCGCTTACACAAAACATACAGTGAAGAGATTGCTCTATTCGAGTGAATCTATTTTAGTTTTTCTCTGTATACAAGTGCTGAAATTAATTGAGCTTAAAAACTAAAGATCTGTGAATATGTGCAATGTGATGAATTCACTGTATTTTTTCATTACATCTAAAATAACCTATCTGTCAAATTATGGAAGGAACAAAGTGTGAGACAACACAGGAAGCTTCCAGATAGCAGGATCCACAGAGAGCAACAATGTAAAAGTTAAAATCAGAAAACCGCCTCCAACAAAAACAGTCAAAATAAGTCTAAACAACAACAACAAAACCCCCAAACAAACCAACCACACTGTTCTAATTAGCATGAGAAGAAGGTGACATAGTGGTGGAGAGTAGAGATAGAATCTCAGGAGAGCAAGCATTAGCTTTAGGCAAAGACAAATACAAACATTCTATGAAATGTTCTAGATTTCATTTATTTTTTTTTTTTTTTGTTCTATATTTTAAAAGAGCTTGAAGAGAAAATAATGGCATCAATTGGATCAGCAAATATTTGCCAAGCTCAGGTTAAATACAGGGCAAGTCCCTGTGGGTACCAACAGGCACCACACACTGATGGTGCCTGCTGGTCCAGGCACAGGGTCTCAGGGCTGGTGATCCTCAAAGAACACTCTGGGAAGCCCTGGACTGCAAGTCAAGAATGACCCAAGGTCCTGCCTATTTGGCTGGGAAAGAGAAGGCTTCCATTTTTGGACATATTAAACTTGTTTTAAAAAGTATTAAGAGGGATAAGCAAATTCTTCCATGCCTAAAAATTCTGATTTTTAAGTATCTCAATGCACATAGTATAGATCTTAAAACAGAACTGCAATAAGCAAGAGACATACAGAAACAGAAAATAGTGAAAAGCACCATTTCAATCAGATCAACAAACCTGCTATGTGATAACTCAAGAGGACAAAGAATGTATAATAGAATTGGTTTCTGAAAATTAAATTCTATTGAGCAAATAAATAATGCAAAAGAATCAGAAATAAGCAAACAATACATAAAATAAACAGAATTTAATAAATAGAATTCAATAAATAGAGCAGAATTAATGGATCTATATAGAAACTTATTAAAGTGAGGATATATTTATCATAACATTCAGTCATATGCTAGATAAAAAGATACATTTACAAACCACTCCACCCAAAATAATACAGCTGTAAATAAAGAGGTGGTTTTTAAAAAATGTACCACTTGTTACATTTACAGAGGACTTATGATACTAAACTTATTGAAAATATACATGAAAAGTTAAAAAGTTATTTGTTATTTAGGTTAATCCAAAGCAGAGTTTGAATACTATTTAATTTTTCAAAATGATGTGGCCACATACAAAAAAAAAAAAAAAAGAAGAAGAAGAAGAACCATCGTGATAGACTTTGGAAGGGGAAAAAAAAGAAAAAGAAAAAACACGGAGTTAAACCTTTAGTCAGATGGTATACTGAGCGCCTTCTGTGTACAAGAGTCTGAGGGACCTGGAGTTGAATCAGAATGAACTCTGTCTTCAAGGAGCCTATATTTAGCACAAAAGATAAGACAAGACCATAATTGATTATGATATAGGGTAGAAAGTGATACATGCTATAAAACAGGAGATGTGATGAATGCTGGGGGAGAGGGGGTGGCACTGAGGTTGCTGGATATGGCTTTTCTATTCCAAGGGGGAGTAGAAAATAGAACTGCTGTGTGTCCCCCATTACAAAGGCTTGATGAAAGTCTGAGGACCATGAGGAAGGGATGGTGTACCTGGCCTGGTGCTCAGGGTGAAGAGGAGACAGGAGACAAACAGCAAAAAGCCATACTGCACAAGGCCTGAAAGCTAACTGTGGACGATGCATCCCTACCCCAGGGCTAGTGGGAGCTAGAGCAGAAATCTCAGAGCACCTGGACTTCCACGCTCGGGAGTGACAGGGAGAAGCCCTCGCAAAGGACAAGGGACCAGAGAACAGAATTTGGAAATCAAGCGATCCAAAACTGTTCAGTGAAAAAATTGAGCCAGATGGATATGATTGACCATCAGCAGAAATATAAACAAGAAGTTGTCTGTAAACATGAGAGTATAAAGCTTAAGAACAGCCCAGACCCCAAAGGGACTTGTACACAATCCCATAAGAAACAGGAAAACGAGACTCTCAGAAGAATGTGGCTACTTCGCAGTGTAAAAGAACACCTACATCTAACAAAACTAGGAACTCTATCTTTTGCAGATGGCATGTTGATGTAAGTGAAAAAATTCAAGAACAGCTTCATGTACCAGGATTATTTATCAAGGCATTATGAAAAATGGGGACAATAAAAGTGATCAACCTCATTTAATCATTTTTACTTCCTTCCATATATATTTACTGATATCTTATCATGTACATGTGATATCTTATCACAGCAGATATGCTAAGGGATACAGCAGGGACTTACACAAAGTCCCTGCACCATCAGGACACGATTTAGTGGTGGGAAACATTAAACCTATCAGCCAACACATAAATAGGAGCAGGTATGAAAACCCTGAATGAATGTTTCTTCAGGGAAGAAACAAGGTAGAAGAACTTTTCAGAATAAGGAAGCAAAGAACAAAGATGCAGGCCCTGAATCAACAGCACCCTGAGCGAGGGGGCTGCTTAGGCTGTAGCTTAAGGAGTGAAGGAGAATATGGTAGGGAAGAAGAACAGAGGGACAGGAAAGTGCTGGAGTATGCGGAGCCCATGATGATCAGATGATGGCTACGTCCTGAGAACAATGAGAAGCCATGGGAGGCTTTGGTGAAGACGAAGGTCATGATGAGATTCACAGCTGTGAAGGGTCATTCTGGCTGCCGCTAAAGAATGAATGCAGGCACACCAGCCAGGAATCTTTCTCAGTATTCCAGGAGAGGGCTGGTGGGTGTCCTCATTAAGATGTGGGGTCAGTAGGACAAGAGGTTGCAGGCAGGGTGTATTCTGACAGCTGCTCTGATAGAATATGTTGCCGGATGAGGATGTTTGACAGGTGGTCAAGGATGGATCCACAGTTTGGGGTTCCAGTAACTGAGTGTACAGTAGGGTCATTTACAGAAGTGGAGAAGACAAAAAAGAAAAAAAAAATTCAGGGGAGAAAAATCTAGATGGAAAATATCAATTAGAATCTCCTTGAAAATAGCACAGAGGTTAATGAATTGATAGAAGATTTAGCTAGAAGGAGTGGCAAAAATTTTCCATAGAACATGAGAGGAGAGCTACAGCTTCCTAAAGGGTAATGCTGTCATTAAAAGTATTTGACAAAACTCAATACACGCCCAACACCACTGACCATGCATTGCCCACGTGTTCATTACACCCACAATGAATCACAGGGATAAAACTGTACCTCTAGATAATGGTGTGCAGAGGCACCCAAAGTTCACACAAAGTTAGAAACCATACGCCAATACGGAAAGACAGCATAACTGCACCAGGTTATTGGAGCAGGTAGATAAAGAGACACAACCAACAAACCCTGACAAGTTTCTCTTTTATTTCTACAACTGTGGAAAATTCCATGAAGGTCCAGAGTCTAACACTGCGGGGCAGGGGCAGGGAGATGTACAAAACTAACAGATAATCCTCACTTACTAAGAGGGGATAGATCATCATCAGTGGCCATAGTAAAGAGTTTCAAAATAGATGATAGGTAGTCTTGAAATCACTTAAAATCTGTGCAAAAACATAAAAGCTAAGAAAAATTAAGATTGAAGAAAAAGAACAGATGTCTACTTATAGAACATAGATGCAGGTCCTGAGCCAGAGGCATCTGAGCAAGGAGGTTACTCTGGCTGGAGCTTGGGAAATGAAGGAACATGGTAGGAAATGAGGACAGAAGGACAGGAAAGTGCTGTGATTCATTGTGGGTGTAATGAACACGTCTCCATTCTTCCCACTCAGTCCATCTAAAGAGCCCAGGTATGGTAGACATGATAAATAAAACAAAAAGAGGACAATTCTAGAAGGTGAGAGAAGAAGGAAGACTGGTAGGACCTCTGGACCAGGAGCATGATAATGCCGTGAGCTAGGTTCTCTTGATACTTGTTTTGCTTCCAACAGGTCCCAGACTTGGAGCTGAAGAAACTGGCAACCAGAAAATGCCAATGGGCACAGACAACAAACTCCCAAACATACCCTGCTTTATCTGGATAAGGGACTTCAGAAAGAGTCTAAGGAAAGAAAAGTGCTAGACGATAGTTGCTCTACTCCAGCCAAACATCGCCCATGAAACCCTGGCCTGACTCCAGCACAGTGTGAGTGGGTCCTGTAGCTTCCACCTTTGCCAGAAGGTAGGGAACTCCCCAATTTCCCCACTGGGAGAAAACAAAAAGAGGGAGATTGGATTCTCTACCAAACTAGGTGCTAAGGAATCCTCCCTCCTCTTGGGGCAGCAAAGACAACTTGGGAAACCTGGATTCCTACCACTCTACAATAATCAGACAACTCCCTCCCAACCTATGACCGAAAAAGGGAAAGGAGATACAAATATACTGATTTACAGGGCTATCCCTACAGACCCTGTCATCAAAGGCTTATCAAAGGAATGCCTTGATCAACCCTAAGCTCTTCCTATCTTAACTGAAATGGACCAATTCCTCATAAACTGTAAACAGCCACAATTTACCCAATATGGAGGAAATCATTTGACTACCCCTATCACTAGCAAAAAAAAAAAAAGTTTAAAAATTGAGATTATGAATTTAAAATGCCCCCAAAAAGAAATGTGTCAGGCCCAGGTAATTTCACTAGTGAATTCCACAAAATAACACCAACTGCATACAACCTCTTCCAGAAAATATAAGAGGAGAGAACAATACCCACTTCATTTCATTGTTAGTATTGCCCTCATTCCAAAATGAGACAAAGAAAACAGACTGATGACCTTTATGAGTAGATGCAAAAATCTTCATCAGAATGTTAGCAAATAACTATGCAGCAGTACATAAAATTAGGTATTCACCATGATCAAATGAAGTTTAGTCCAGAGATGCAAGGATAACTCAATATCCAAAAATGTATCAATGAAATCCATCATAGCAACAGAATAAAGTATTATAGGATTATATCAATGGATACATTAAAAGTATTTGACAAAACTCAATACACATTTGTGATTAAAAACTCTCACAAACTAGGAATAAGAAAGAACTTCAACTTGGTAAAGAACCCCTACAAAACAAGTCAACTGATTCCAAATTCCAGCTTTCAACCACCACATAGAAAGGTAGCCCATTCATCTTTAAAATCCAAGGAGGACAGTTCTCAGATCCATTTGAGGATCTAATGCACCCCTCATAACAAATGTTCACAGCTTGCCCTGTGAATAAAACAGGGCAAATTTTATACATTTTCTGGCTTCCATTGTCTCATACAATACGTAGCAGGTTGTGACATAATACATACATATTTGGTCTCTGCTCTAGTTCCTGCCACAAAGCTCCTAAAACCTTGTGATCTCCTGAATGATAAGGGTAGCAGGAGCCTCTTTGGTTATAATATTTGTCCCTGGTTCCTGACACAGAGGAAGGAGCCAAGCCCCTTGGAATTTCTGAAGTCGTAAGAGTTTCTTGTATATGCCAAGGAGATGATTGGTGGCTGGGGACCCCTGGGCAGCTTCAGGATAGAGCTAACAGTGATAAAGACCAAAACATTATTGGAACCTTAACACCCCCACCTCACCCCCACACCTGAACTCTAGGAAGGGCTGGGGGTTCAGTTAATCACCAATAGCCAGTGACTTAAGTGGTAGTTGCCTCTCTAAATGGAGCATCCATGAAAACCCTGAACAGTGAGGTTAAGAGAGCTTCTGACTTGTGAACACCAGGACATGTTGAGACAGCAGGGAACAGGGAAGTTCTGCACCAGACCCTGCCCTGTGGTTCATCCAGCTGTTCATTTTATCTTTTATGGTGATCAGAAAACTGAAGTGTTTCCTTTAAATTCTGTGAGCTACTGTAGCAAATTCTCAAATCTGTGGAGGACATCATGGAACCCCAGTTTATACCCAGTTGTTCGGATGTATGGCATACAAAGTGGGACTGAGCTCCTAAACTTGAGTTTTGCACTAATGCCAGGTAATTAATGACAGAACTAAATTTTAGGACACCCAGTTGGCCTCCACGGAGAAGCAGAGAATTGGTTGTGGTGTGAAAAAAAATATCCATACATTTGGCGTCAGAAGGGTTATGAGAGTGTAGAGAAATCAGAGTGTTTTCTAGTGTAGGCAGACAAAAATTGCAATGAAGAAAAAAGTTCTTATCATGCCTTGGGTCTCCTTAGTCTCCATGAGCAATTATACGCGGAGTCTAAAAAGATGCACATCAGATGTGCATGTTCTGATTGGGGATTCCCGAAGCTGAAAGCTCAGAACCTTGAACCTCACCTTCTGTCACAAGCCTCACATTCTTAGTTCTAACACTTACTATTTTCTTTAATCTTTAATTATGTTCTTTTATTTCCCAATAGAATATACAACAACTGGTTCACACCTGATTACACAGAAGGTTTATGCTTTTATGACTGCTGGTGATTTCCACCTTTGCCTCAATTTCATTAAGGTTGAAAGAACAATACTGTTCTTCCTTATAATCTTCACTGTCACCAAACACACACACACACACACACACACACACACACACTACTGTGTGAATCCACTTAGTGAGTGATTGGATAGAAATAGAATCGACCAGTTCATAATTGAGACAGAAAGTAGAATAGAAGTCAGCGGGAGGATCAAGAAACGAGTGTGGAGTAGGTCCAGAGTTTCATGAGGGAAGATGAAAAAGTCCTGGTGATGGCTGTTGGTGGCAGTGGCCCAACAACGTGAATAGGCTTAATGCACTCACCTGTGCACTTCAGATGGTTAATATGGTAAACTTTGTGTTACGTGCATTTCATCATAACAGAGATAATCGCCAGTCATTTTTTTCTTTCTTTCTCATTGTTATAAAATAATGATGGCAAAGCAAAATGAAATATTGACATAACTGCATAAACACTGCTAAACAAACAGGCAGAAGAGAGGGTGCTGGTAAATGGATCTCTGCTGGTGGGCACAGCCACTGTGTGGTATGACCCAAAGTACTAACCCATCTGCTGAAAGAGACTATGAACTGGGCTTCTGGGTAGCAAGTCTAGGAGTGCCAAATTAAAATGTGCAATGCGTAGGCTGTTCAAAAATAAGAAGCAAGATGTGAGAATATTTGGCATTTGAAAGGGGAAAATAAGTAACATGAAAAAAAGCAGTCTCAGTAAAATGTCAGAGAATAGGGAAATGGACGTGAGCAGATTACAGCACATTAACATGGTAGCTCAGTCTTCCATGAAATGCATGTTTATTCTATTGGTTTATTTGAAGTAATACTTAGCGAAAAAGAGCACAAGGACTGTTCTAATATTTAAACTGCTAGATTGATATTTTTAGAGATGTATTTCTGAAGGAAAGGACCTCTCTTCAATGAGAGGAAGTAACATTTTGATTTAAGTAATTAGTAATTGCCAGGATGGTGTCTAACTTACCCAAAGAGTTTACTTGTCAGATGATGAAGCCACTTCAAAGCTTATCCCATGACCTCCTGAGCTCTATCCCAGTGTGGCTCCCTTTTGCCTATGCTATTTAGTCAAGGAGCAAAACATGAATACCCTTCGCTTAAATATTTCAAAACAGCCTTCCCATTTCAACGACCAAAGTATGATAGCTATCTCTATACATTTATTTATTTCTCTTTTAGTAACAATCGCTGAGAACTGTACTAATTTGGATCAGCACTAACTTGTCTATCAAGTACATAGGTGTCACACCCATTAGGCTTAGCTTCCTTAAATATAACCAGGTTTAAATACAGACAATGCCTAGGGCTGGGGATGCAGCCAGGAGGTAGACCATCTGCCTAGTAAGTGTGAGGCCCTGGGTTCAATCCTCAATACTGCAAAAGGAAAACAAAAACTTACAGGCCTAATTTATGAGTGTCCCATATGATTTTTTTGACTTTGCAATGATGTAAAAGTAGTATGCTCTCAGTAGAAACCAGACTTGCAAGTTTGACTTTTGATCTTTTCCTGTGCTACATGGTACAATCCTCTCTTGTGATTGGGGCTGCTGCTCCTAGTCAGCCACACGATCTCAAGAGGAAACAACCGAGACTCAAGAGTGAGTTATGCTGCTAAGCATGTTGTTACACAGGTTGGGTTGATTATATGCATTCCTGACTTCTGGTATTTTCAATTTCAGATGGTCTTACTGGGACATGATCCTATCATAAGTCAAGAAGCGTCAGTAGTAGAAAGAAAATTTAATGTAACCCAAAGAATTCTGGAACAGAGGTGGAAAATTATGTGCCAAGACTCCATGACTTGCAAGCCCCTTCTGTTCAGTCTATCTACTGTTTTCAAATATTGAAAGATGAGCCTTTAGAAATTAAGAAGATCACGTCTAAATCCTCCTGTCTGGCTTACTTTGAAAGATCATCAGAACTGGGCCCTCCCTCAGTCACCCTCTACAAACAAATTTCTATAATTTGGCCAAAGTTGTGCAGGGGTTTCCTTTGGTCAGGACAAGAACTGGTTCTGCAGATCACCTGTTCCCATTTCCCCACCCCTCCCACCTTGCAGGGCTTGCAGAGGTACCTGCAAGGCCCCCAATGGCTGCTATGTGTCTAGACCCTGAGTCCAAAAGCCAAGCATCAAAGCTACTAAGACTGAGAGTAGAGTGGAAGAGCGCAAACCCTTCCATTTCTCACTTCCTCTCTGTTCTTTTTAGACTCCTGACTTCAAATCTCAACTCAAGCCATGGGAACAGATGCAGGCACTGAGCTTCCTTGAACCATAGGCCCTTAGGCACTTAGGAAAAGGTTCAGCAGCGGGCCAAGGGGGCTCCCATCCCAGTTGGGGCCCCACCGCTAATAGCTGATTTCACTCAATGGAAGAGAGCTCTGCAGGTCCAGGGCAGCACACAGGGCTGATAAAGTTCACATCCACAGGCTGAGGGAACGAATGTGAACTGTCCCCTGGCTGTCCCCTCTCCATCGAAGGCAGCTGAATCCTGATCTGATCCCAGAGCTGGGGCTGGGAACAGGATTTGACTCATGCCCTGGCCTTATTACTGCCTGTGTTAAATCCTTGCTTCAACCTCAGAGTCATTATTTACAGACTGGGCCATGAGCAAGATAAGATCGATTCTTAGTAGTATATTTTGCTTCTCCACAAGATATTGTGTATAACAAATTAGCCTCTATCCAATGAACTGGAAAAGTATTTTGTTGAGTAGACGCTGCCAATATTCATAACTAGAAACTTCAGATATAGTTTTTAAACAGTAATATCATAATTAATTGCTCTTCACAGACTTGAAAGTCATCAAATGTGTATGGAAGTGTGTATGGAAGTGTGGCAAGCATCACACACACACACACACACACACACACACACACACAAGCCCTTTTGGGTAATTCTACCCCATCCTGGAGTTAACATTAATAGAGTTTCCTGTCACACACAAGGGCAAATCCACTGTCGCTAAAGAGAGATAGCTGAAGATGTTGCTTTCAACAATTTGATTTAGAGGAAAAAAATCTTTCTAATTTCAAGGAAAATCACTAATAGGAAAAATAATAAGCCATCCCTTCAAATGACAGAGAATTCTTTTGTCCCTCACATCAAGGTGTTTTGTAAAAGCTGCTTTGAGCACCAATAGGATGCTCTGGGTAGATCACCTAGAACTAAATCCCCCAGCTCACAGGGACTTTGAAGAGGAGCAAAGTCTCTCCAGGATTCTGCTGCCCAAATCAGTTCTGCACAAGCCAGTCACTGAAGGAGTTCTTCGGGCTGCTCAGGAGGCTAAGCCATAGCAACAGGCAGGAGAAACACACTGTGATCAACTAATTCATTGCTACGGTTCCCAGCTTGTGACCTTCCACAGTTCTAGAGCGGTCCAATGTCTCTAAAATCTATTCCTGTGATGGGATAATCACAGTCCCCAAACGCTAGGCAGGAAACTAGCTCCTTCCACAGAACAAAGTTGTCTTTCCGGAAATATTAGAAGACTGACGTGCGAGAGAAGGGCTAATCTGTGTCTTGGAAAAGTATAGGTGTTGAATTCTTTTGCATATCGATCCTGTAACAAGTAAACCATTTCTTCCCTTCCAAGAAAGAAAACTGAGCTTGCAGCTTTAAGAAAGATGATGAAGAAACAGCAAAAAATAAATAAATACTGTACCTTTCTGTGGATAATATGACTCACTTTTGATACAGGGTTACTCATGGTTTTTTAATTTTATATTTGATTGTTTGCTGCTAACTCGCTTTCAAAAGAAACAAAACCAATTATACACTTGAGCACTTTGGCTGCTTCCTGCTGAAGGTCAGCATCTGAAATTACTCTATTGATGAGTTCAGTTTTCCTTTTTGAAGCTGGAAGTGGGATAGACTGGGGTGGAAGGATGCAGGTAAGCACCACTGTCTGCTTTGGAAGATTTCAGCTTTTGCCACCAGTCTGCTCAGATTCCCAGCCTTCAAGAGAAGAACAATACCAGGATTGTGTCACATGAACTTTGCAAAAATGCTCCAAAGCTCAGTGAATGAACATGAAATACACCCGGGACACCTTCGGACAATCCAGAAAGTAAAATGGCCTTCGTTGTACCCACACTATGATTCTGAACCAGGAAATTACAGTAATGACCCTGGATGGTTTTCAGTTTTTCTGCATATGTTCTGTCTGGCTGTGAAATGTGTATCTCCTCAAGCTGAGAAAAGCAATCCACAGATGCCAGGGGAGTTTCTAATACAGCCAGGTGGGAAACAAGATCCTTGCTGTTGAAACACTGGGCACTGCCCTTGGACACACAGAGTATTCTTATTTAGAAAAGTCCCGGTCTAGAGTTTCACAGGAGGCACAGCACCCAGTGGAGTTCACACAACTTGTTCCGAATACTCTGGGACTTCATGCTTACAGACACCCGTGATACCAAACATCCTTATCTCTGCTCAACTTCATCTCCATATGGCTCAAAGCTCTCTGCTTTTTGTTTTGACCACCATCATCCCCACCCCCCTTTTTTAGAAATAACATCTGATGAAGGGGTTTGACCAAGAAAGGATTTAATCTGAAGAGATCATTATACAGGTAAAACTTTCCAGTGCTAAGGTATTACTTAGGGAGACGTACAAAGTCCAAGGGTGATTAAATTCTGGTGATTATTTCTGAGTGGACCCTTTGCATAAATAGCCAGGGCTAAGGACTCTGGTATACTGTAACCTAGACCCCAAACTTTCCCTGCAGGTCCACAGTTGAAAGGAATTTTTACTCCATAGTCCTGGGTTAGATGCTGAATCCTAAGACCTGTTATTCTTTCAACCCCTAAGTCAGTAAATGATCTCTGCCCATTTTGGTTTTGTGGCTTGCACGCTTTCATCATTAAGTTGTTCAAGGTTTTTCTACCCCACCCACCCAACCACCTTGTGTGGGAGCTTTATTTTCTGTTTGGTTTTTATTCCTCTAGGAGCCTGATTGCTAAACAAATCTACCACTGGCTTAAAATAAGTTGACAAAAATATAGTAAATGAACCCACAATTGCCAGTAATTGCTACCTGATTTCTTTTCAATTAAGTGGTTGCTAACAGTTGACTGCAGCCATCGGTTATTTACATGGCAGGGGATATATTTGCACACTGGTGGCCCAGGCTAAACTAAGAAACTACCCTATTTGGTAAACGACACTATTTTCTAAACTACCTAGAATCATATCCTTTGGTTCACTTTGCCTCCTCCCTGACTTGTGATTGCTAACTCAGCAAATTTTTACATGCATGTGCTGTTCTACTGCCTATGATTGAAAACTAAAGGCTTTTCAGTGAGCATGGGGAGGTATGTAAGTACCTCACAGCCTGGTGGGGATTTTTAGATCACACCGCCTTCATAAGTACCATTCTTCATAAAACAGTAGTCAGACCTATTAAAGCATTTGGTGGAGAAATGGAGAATCAGGGTCTTGCCAGCTACACACATTTATTCAGAGACTCAGGCACAGTCATGACTCCGTTGGTTTCAGTGGCCTCAAAACACAAAACTGAAACGTCAAGATCAAACAGAAAGACAAAAAATAATATTAATAATAACTGAAGTCGTTAAATACATAAATCAGCTATCTCATCAGCCAACCAAATCACTTTTGTCAAATCCTAGCACTCTCAAGTGGCCTTAGGGTGTGAGCATATGAATGAATGAATGTTGGCAGTAACACAGAACTCCAATACTTTCAGGTGGACCAAAGCAGGTGATCGATGCGAAAGGACTGAAAACAGAATTGTTTTTGGGAACGCAGACATCCCTAGCTTTAACTATGCTTATTGTAAGCAGAAAAAAAATAGAAGGCCCAGAACTTGTGTGCAGAGCTTCTCCCAAGGAGAGAAGCACAGCAAGTGAGCACTACTAATAAATAAGTAATCACACCAGGTGGTGACTAACGCTCACAGGAAAGTAAGCCTGGGCAACAGGATCCAGAGAGCCTGGCCAGAACTGTTTCACATGGCTGCATGTGGTTTCCAACTGCCCTTAAAACCATGAGTTTCTTACACTGGAGTCAAATTCTTCCATAACCTTCCAGAAACTTCTCAAGAGAGCTGACAAAGAATTATGCCATTCTAAGTAAGCAGCCCAAGATTGTTGACACTAACAACGTGTCCACCACCTTGACCCCTGAAGACCAGGAGTTTCCATCAGATAGAAAAGCAGGGGGACACTTCTCTGGCATTTCTCTCCACCTTTCCAGAGTTTTCATGGAGAAAATATAGTCAGTGGATATATAATTTTGCCTTTGGAAATTAAAGAAAAAGCAAAAATTACTTAAGGAGTCATTTTGCTTTAAAATAATTTCCTATCTAGAGATGCCCCTCAAAAAGTTATAAGAAGCTTGTATAAAGAGAACTTGGAGAGTACAACCTTGTGCATGAGTTGAAATGGCTTCAGACTGTGGTGACAAGGATATCCAGCAGGTCTGGACATTCCAGGAAGTGTCAGGAGCAGGGTCCAGGAGAGAGCCTGTTCCTGCAGAGAGGGCTAACCTAACTGTACCTGAGGACCCCTGCCCAGCCTCTCTTCAGCCCCCCACCTACTGCGGCTGGCTGCTCACCCATCAGTTTCCAAGGAGGAACCTAGGATAAAACATTGAGTGTCTGCTTCTTTGCTTTTCCATTGCAAATTAACTTAATGAAAGCAGAAAGATGATTCTTTCTCTCTCTTTTTTTCCTTATGAAACACTGGAAACTGAATTATGTATGATTTGGAAAGAAACCTACCCATAATACCAACAGCAGGAGACCAGAACATCTAAACAGTCTAACAACCTGTCATGGAACAAATGGACAAAATAGGACTTCCATGGTGTAATGCTATTGTGATTTGGAGAAGGAAGCAAGGAATCTGTCCTGGCCCAAGGCTATCCAATCTCTAAGTCTCTAAGATAGAAAGTTTTTTAAGTGCATGAACTCTAGCATCCCAGCAACTGAACAAAGAAGCTACCATTAGCATTTTCCCATTTTACAGATGAAAAAATAGATGTTTGAGAGTTAATTCACCCAAATCCATCCTTAGTAAGTGGCAGGGCTGAGATGTGGGTACCAGAGTTTAAGTTACCACTGAAGGTATGTCCAATCATAGCAAGCACATTAAAAATAAATAAATCATCATCTAAACTAAGGTATTTGAGAGTAAAAGGCCACATTGATAAACATTTGCAAGGACAAGTATACACCATGGATACTGTGCATAAACCAGAATGTGTGGTTGCCTTAAAAACCACATAATGAAAGTAGTGAAACAAAGTGTGTCTACATGTAATCTGTAATTGACTCCGCGAGTACTGACTGTGTTCCAGGCATTTTTTCGGAACATGAGTCAAAGAGACAAGGGTCTTACCTCGTACAGGTTATATACTAATGAATATCACCTATGTATGTATACCTGTCTGTATGTGCATAGCTGGGTGTGCAGCAACAAAACGTATTTAAGGTTTTTTTCTCCTATAATTCTTTAGGGTTGAACTTTGGCTTATTAAAAGCTACACTCTAGCACAGTTATACAGGTTGAATTTTTTTCTATTACCTATGAATCCCTAACATGTTAAACATCAGTGGTATCCCCTTATCTGTGGGGGATATGTTTTGAAACTCCTAAGTTTGGATGCCTAAGTTCACAGATAGTATTGAACTCTATGTATAATGTGTTTTTCACCTACACATAGCTTTAATAAAGTTTAACTTAAAAGTTAGGCACAGAAAAAGATCAACAATAAATTACTGATAATAAAATAGAATAATATACTTGGCATATGAAACTTAGGTGAATGTGGTCTTTCTTAAAAAAGTCAAGATGAATATTAATATCTTCAGACCATGGTGTCTGCTGATAAATGAATAATGGAAAGCAAAACCACAGTTGAGGAGGATGACTGTATTTCAAAACCATTAAAATTCTATACTCCCCAAGGCATGGAAGAGACTGGACCAAGATTCAGAAGTGCTGCAGTTGCATTCTAGCTCTCTACGAAGAAGGAGTTCCACCATCTTGCCTTTTTGTTATCTATTTGTGTTCTACCCACTTTGCAGATCTGTTGTGAGGTCCTATGAGAATCTTGATTGGGTGTTACAGTTTGCTGTCACATGTTCAGTTGGCCCTCCCAGGGATCCATGAAGGAAGTGGGTGGAATTATCCTCATGGTCAGATTTTACAGTGACTCCCTGACAGGGTGAAAATGAGGTAACAGGAATCAAGCATGAGAGTCAAGTGCACGGCTCTGGCTCCAGGTTCAGAGCAGGAAAGAGCCCATCAAGGTGCTGTGGAGACCACAGATGGAAGTATGGTACAGCCATCCTTCAGTATCCTTAGGCATTGGTTCCAAGATCCCCAACAACCCCTGTTGGATACCAAAATCCATGCCAGCAGCTCAAGTTCTTGCATAAAATGGTATAGTATTTGCATACAACCTGCACACATCCTCTTGTATACTTCAAATTATCTCTAGATGACATTCACTACTTCACAGAGTACACATGATATGTAAATAGTTATTATACATCATTGTTTAAGGAATGATGATAAAAATAAAAAGCCTGTGCAGGTTCAGACATTCAGGACACACACAATTTTTCTAATATTTTCTGTCCACTCTTGGTTGAATCCACACATGCAGAACCCACAGAAAGAAAGGGCTACCTGCATTTGATTGTTCTTTTCCGTGAGAGGTAGGATGGCAGCACCAGACACAGAGAATGAAGAGGAACTGGCCATGGACCCATCTCAACTCCTTAATGATGTCAACTGGGGATAATAATGGTGCCTACCTTGCAAAGTGACTGTGAGGATTAAATAAGATAATGAATGCAAAGTAGTTTGCTGCAGTACTTGGCAGGGAATTCTGTTTGTCCTTGCTAATTATTATTATTTTATTAAAGAATCTGTGATAGATAGAGTCTCACCCAGATAGTGTCTCACCCATCTCCACCCTCCAAGGCCACAAGAAAAGATGATACTGGTTGCAATACAATACTCAAGTTTCCCAGCCAGTGGATCCCTAGGAAATAAGCCTAGGAATTGGGAATGGAAGAATTACCAAAAGAAGTCACAGAAACATGGTCAGGGAGTTAATTCTTGCCCTGTGGCTCCTCAGTAACTTTTTAATAAAACTTTTGAACATGTGTAGAATGCTTTCCTATGTACAACAGGCCTAGTTAATTTGGACATTTTCAGTGTAAATTTCTAAATGTAATTGTAGGATGGCTTTTTTCCCTTTTCTGCTTTCCCTAGTGAGCCTCTGTATGCCCACATGAAGAAATAACATGAAATTCACCTGTAAAGAATGATTCTGTCAGGGCTGGGTTTATAGCTCAGCGGTAAAGCACTCGCCTTGCATGTGAGGCATTGGGCTCCACCCCTTGTAATTTTTGGAGATGGAGAGGAATATAAGACAACTTCATACAAGGTATGAACTTGACAAATCAAGATTGGAAAGCCCATGAACAGTGCAGAACAATGTACAGGACTATTCTAGGAAGTACCTCAAATATGACTCATTATCTTTAAAAGATGTAATTGCAAGAGAGTAACCTGTAATTGGGCAGGTATCATTTAGAATGACAATACACCCACGTCTATACTTCAATATAATAAGCACATGCTTCTCTTGGCTTAAACTTATTTTCCTATAAAAGTCAAAAGCTTTGTTATAAATGATTTCCTCCCTTACAGATAATTTCATATTACCCTTATAAAATTCTAAACAAATGGTACAGATAATCTATCCCAATTTTGACCAATTTTATGGCAGGACCAAGTAGGTGAAGCCTGGCGAGGGTCACAAAACCAGGTTAATGGAAGAACTGGAGTCACCACAAGGCCTTCCTGCTTCTAATGTGGAAGGATCTTTTCCACACTTTAGGTTCGAAACTTCCTCACCTGCTGAGCTATTCCTTTTCTATCCCAAGCATGAAAACATAGAAGATGCAACGAAGGCAGTTAATAGGAGGAATAAGGAAAATGCAATTACTCTTATCTCCCATGAAAGAGATATTCTGTGATATTCTGTGAACAAAGGACAGCCATGAACTGTAAGCACTGTGTAGAAGAAAGCTTTCCTTTCAAAGGTATCAGGCAAAATATGGATGAGATACAGTCTTCTCTTGTTGCAAATATACAACATTAATACCTATCCAAGTTCAAAATAAAGGAAAATGTCTAGGAGGCCAGAAATAAGGATAGAAATCAAAGTGATAGAGGTTGATCAGTAGGATTTCAAGCCTCTGTGACCAGGGGAGTTCCAAATATGGACACAAGTCCTATGTGCTAAGGACCTGGCACCTTTAACACCTGCATGAAGAGAAGATGTCTGACTTCAGACCACTCTAGGACGGCCTCTTACATAAATCCCCAAGTCTCAAAGAGCTACTTTGTCTTAAATAAATAAATAGGGGGGAAAGTGATGCCTGTAGCCAGGAAAAAAGAAAAGGAAACATGCCAGATCTTTATAGCTTTGGGCCAGAGAGAAGTGCACCTGTGGAGTCTGAAACCCAGGTTTATAGCACATACAGGTCTAAGGTCTGTATTACAATACTTGAGTCATAGAGGAAGGCCAAGCTCAGAAACATACTAAAAACAGATCACGCTTGAAACCATAAAGCTAAGCTCACAATAAAAACTACAATCCATACAAGAAGAAAAGATGGCAAAGGAAAAATCAGTAGATGTGCTGAACATAAAATTTAGCACCCCCAAGAACTAGAAAATTGAAAGAAAAAACAGAACAAAGTAAAAGTGGTTATAAAATGACTATAGCTTAAATGAATCAAGGAATGAAAGATGAATTAAAATTAAGTAATTAGTGGTAATGAAGTAAGTATATTTATGGAGAACACTATGAATGAAATGCAAATTGACTTGAAAAAAAGATCACAAAAGCTTACACAAAAATATAATTAAAATGAAAATCCAAGGAGGAGGATAACTAAAGCTCAGGAACACACTGAGAGTAAGAAAGTAAACTGGAAATAAGGATCTGATGAAATCACCAAGAAACGGCACACAAATGAAAAGCAAAGAAAAAACATGAAACCAGTTAAAAAACATGGAAGTATAACAAGTTCCAAGGCAGAAAAACTAGGTAAATCCATTCATACACACTGAGAAAACAGCAGAGAATTAGAAATAACTGAACAAACCATCTTTTTAAGAATCAGAGAAAAAAGCCAGATAAATTCCAAAGGGCAACAAGAATAAAAATACAACTTTTCTTAGCAAAAAAGCAGGATGGAAAGTAATGAAATCACATCTTCCACATGGTAAAAACTCCAAACCTCCGGGCTGGGGTTATAGTTTAGCAGTAGAGCGCTTGCCTCCCACATGTGAGCCACTGGGTTTGATCCTCAGCACCACATAAAAATAAATAAAATAAAGGTATTGTGCCCATCTTAAAAAAAAAAAAAAACTCCAAATTTCATAGTCAGTTATATTTTCATGCAAAGTATAATCAAAATAAAGACAAGTTCAGACAAGACTAAAGACTAAGATCTCCTGAAGCATCGACTAAAGAATATACTCCAATACAAAGGAAAGGAAGGAAGAAAGAGGTAGAAGAAACAATTTTAAAAAATTAGTAAACATGGCTACAAATCTACGTAACATTTGCTCATAAAAAGTGAAAACTGAGCCAGGCACGGTGGAGCACACCTGTAATCCCAGTGGCTCAGGAGGCTGAGGCAGGAGAATCTCAAGTTCAAAGCCAGAATCAGTAAAAGTGAGGCACTAAACAAATCAGTGAGACCCTATCTCTAAATATAATACAAACTAGGGCTGAGGATGTGGCTCAGAGGTCAAGTGCCCCTGAGGTCAATCCCCGGTATGCAAAAAAATAAATAAATAAAAAATAAAACGGCCAGGCACAGTGGCACACTCCTATAATCCCAGCAACTCGGGAGTTTGAAATAGGAGGATCAAAAGTTTGGAGCCAGCCTCAGCAATTTAACAAGACCCTGTTTCAAAATGGAAAATAAAAAGGGCTGGCATAGGCTGGGGTTTTGGCTCAGTGGTAGAGCGCTTGTCTTGCATGCATGGGGCACTGGATTTGATCCTCAGCATCACATAAATAAATAAAATAAAGGTGTTGTGCCCATCTACAACTAAAAAAGAAAGTCTTTAAAGAAAAGGGCTGGGCATATAGCTCAATGGTAAAGCATCCTTGTGTTCAATCCCCAATACCAAACACACACACACACACACACACACACACACACACACAATTAATATGAAAAAAAAATACAGGTCTAAATTACAAGGCAAAATAATGTGAATTTTGAAATAAGCATTTAAAACTTTATAAATGTCAAGTATTATTCAGGAAGAGGGTAATAATAAAACAGCAGATATTATATTTGTTATGATCCAGAAGATTGTTTTAACACTCTACATTTTATAACATAAATTATTTTAACACTCTACCAACTAATTTAATTCTCACAACAGCCTGATATTGGTGCTTTTATTATTTCTATGTTAGCACTAGAGCCACTGAGTCCAGAAAGATCAAGTTATGCACTCCAAAGCACACAACTGCAAAATATGTAGAAAAATATGCCTAAGATGTGAATCAAAACACTCTGACTTGGTTCCTATCAAATCAGATAGTCATATTAAAATGCAAGAGTAACCACAGAAAGAATAGAATAGGTCACAATGCATAAAAATACATAATAAAAAAAGAGACCAAGTGAAAATAAGGCAAGAAAGGAAAATAAAGACAGCAACTAAAAGACATAGTGAACTGACAAAATAAGTCCAAATATATCAGTGCTCACAATGAATGGCATTATATTCCTCTCTGCAAACCATGGGGATTTGAATTTTGAAAGATACACATAATATTGGTCCATTTTAATAAGAGTGATGTCACGTTAGCATTAGCACATGTCCGTTTAGGAGCTCAGGGATTCATAAAACTATAGCATTCCATACAAATAGGACTATTGAAAACAAGAGTGGTCATGTTTTCAACCTTTTGCATTTTTTTTCAGGGATTAACTACACTCATAAGGTGGGGTTTACATACTCGAAAATAAGTAAATTCAATAATTCATGAGATGAGCTTTCAATTGAAGAATTAAATAAATAAACCCCAAGAAAGCAGCGCCCAGTAAATCATGTAAGCAGGAAGAGAGACTAATAAATTAGAAGCCAACTAAAAGCTAATTCTTTGTCAGAAGAATGAGATAGATCAACTTCTGAGAATTTTGATCAAGGTAAGGAAAGAGAATAAACATCTTAGGAATAAAAAGGAGAACTCAAATGTGGATAGAGTGGAGATCTTTAAAATCACTTTTAAAACTTCTGATAAATGTAAAAAATTCAGTGAAATAATAATTTTTAGAAAAACATAAATCACCAAAATTGACCCATGAAGCCATTAATAAACCAAACAGAGCTCTAAACATTAAAGGAATTAAATCATTGGTCAAAAACCTACCTATATATAAAAAAACATTAAATTCACACAGTTTTATATAGGTTAGTTTATCCAACCATACAAGAAAACAAACAATTTTATACAAAGTTCTGTATGAAGCCTTATGTACTTCTTAGGATTTCAAGGTAAGTCAAATTCTGTAAGAAATTCCAGTCTCCAAAACCCAAATGCTTAATGTTTTCTCTGATATAAGAAGGTTGATTCATAGTGGGATAGGGAGCGGGAGCATGGGAGGAATAGATGAACTCTAGATAGGGCAGAGGGGTGGGAGGGGAGGGGAGGAGGCATGGGGTTAGAAATGATGGTGGAATGTGAGGATCATTATTATCCAAAGTACATGTATGAAGACATGAATTGGTGTGAATAAACTTTGTATACAACCAGAGATGTGAAAACTTGTGCTCTGTATGTGTAATAAGGAAAAATAAAAATAAAAAAAAATTAAGAGTTGCCATAAAAAAAAAAGAAATCAAACATCCCAACAATGATAAATATGACTCTTCTTGTTCAAGTTGATACAGAGTACCATTTTCAACTGGCAAACAGTTATCTGTTATTATTGTAAAAGGCGCAAAAACATCTGGGTAGTAGAGCATAGTGACAAAATTCTAGAACACACCTGCGTTGGTCTTCAGAAAAAAACATGAGAGAGGTTCTGAAGTCCTCCTTCACACAGGGCACACAAAATGTATGTCCCACCCCCATGGGAGTAGATGGAAGTTTCCAGAAAGAAGGGAATCACAACTCTTAGTTTAACTGAGACCCAGCACATGCCACAAGGAATACCTGACATTAAAAGTGTGTTCAACACCAGATGTCATTGAAATAATAGGTGAAGATCAGGAGATTCCTACCGTGGCCAGCCACACACTTCAGGTAAACCAACAGCGCAAAGAAACAGACCGATTGCAAAGGATGGGTAATCACAGAGATAAAAATCTCTGTAATTTAGGCAGACACGTAACTCTCAAGTTTTATATTTCAGATTCAGGACAGCCTAGAGCCCAGAGGCCACATCTTCTTTGGGTCAAATTGCTTTCTGCCATTCCCTTAAAATGATAAGAATTCAAGTTATTTAACTCTAAGACAACAGAATGGGAGGAAGTGGAAGATTCTGCAGCCTTACCTCAAGAATAAGGGCAAAGGAAACGAAAAGGACAAATGACCATTCTACCTAGGAGAAGAGGCAGACAGACCAGCCCCGGGAGACCCTAAGGACTTAGGGAAGAGTTCATGAAGAAGCTGTGGGGGAAAGAAGGGAGCTTTGTTCCTTTAAAGAGCAGGGGACCCAGAGTTTCCATTCGCTCAGGTGAGCACAAACCCCACTGACCCAATTCATGGGCCAAGAAATCAGAGCAGATGATCCTACTCCACACGAGGAAATTTTCCTTTTATTCATTCCTTGGCAACCTATCATTCCAAGCTGTAGAACTCCATCCCTGCATCCAGGGTTGACCAGGCAAACTGTATTTATAACTACAAAAAAAAAAAAAAAAATCAAGGGTTGCTCAAAACATAAATATTCAAAGTGAAAGAATAATAAAAGTTCACGTGTGTGAGGACTTAAGGGGAAAATAAACAAACTAGGAAATGTTTCTTGCCAAAACGTTTAAAGCTTCTCCAAAGTGTACTAAATTTACTATGTTCTTTTGTTTTTTTAGACTACTTCACATACACATGCATACCATCACCATTATCATCATCATCAGACTTTTAGGAAATTTTATAGTTACAAAACTACTATTTTTTAACCGAATAATTAGGAGGCTGATTCTTCCCTGATAATTAGGTAAAACAATGAGCAGCTAAACTGAATCATTCAATGCTCCTCCAAATTAGTATTTTCTCAGTTCTAACTATAATATTTCTAACATTATAATGTGCTGCAATTTAGAAAACCACTATAAATTCACCACTGGGGATTATTTAAACTTCCTACTAATGCTAAGAGGCGTTTCCACTTTGGGGAATCTGTTATTCTTTTATAGAATAATCACTAGTAATGTCTCTCCACATTCTTGGGGCAGGTAAGCTCAGGTACTCTGGGTAAATGGCATGAAGTGTCCCGAATAAAATCATAGCACTCTGCAAGAGTTAGCATTTGTTACCTTGTAGGGTCACATCCCCTACCTAGCCCAATTCACCCTCCTTCCCAAATAGGAACAATTTAGGATACATAAGTTACCCACCCCCAAATAATAGCTTTTCCAACACATAAGTGAGAACAGAATTTCAATGACTTGGTCACTATTCAATGGGTCGTAAAAGCACTGGGACAGTGTTGCCCAAAGTCAAAGTTCAGGGCTCAGGGGCAGGAGCAAGGGTTGGAACTTTGTGAGTATTCATTCCTCTAGGTACACAGTTGAAGAAGCAGGAGAGGCCTGAGCTGTGGAAAGCAAAAACAGCACAAGATTCAGTACCCGTTTTTTTGTATTCCAAAACTCTGTTTGCTCATCCCGAGAACCATACCCTTCACCTCACCCATCACATACTGCACTTGGCAACTCAGACTCCTCTCTGGACAGAAGATGTGAATATTCTTGTTGTATCTCTTCATTGCTCCAGGTGCAAAGATAAAATAGTGCAGAACTGGGTGAATGGCAGGTGGATCTGGAGGATGCAAGTGGGATATGTAATGATTTCCACAGTGAAATGCAATACAGGATGGAGGAACTGTGCCAGGTAGAAAAGAATTGGGCCAGGAAAGAGAAACACATGCAGGCTAAGAAACTGCCGATGGGCAGATAGATACACCTTCGGACTTTTAACATAAGCCAGCAGGAATGACTTTTAACAGAATACCACACAATGAAAGTGATGAGGTCAAATAAGATGAACGGAACACCACAGAAAGACATCAAGTGCATCACTCACAGAATAAGGACACTTGAAAAAGGCTGAAACTAAGTCAGATGGAGAGAAATACCAGAGGCAGCCCAGGACAGTGGAAAAGGAACTAAAGTGCCAGAAACAGCACAATTAATACTGCTGCTCTCACGGGTCTACCATCACAATAGCCACTAAGGGTGAGGGCACTGAAGCAGGGCTACTACATGCCCCAGCACTGTGCTGACAATGCTCTGCATATCCCTTCTCAATCCTCACAACACAACAAGTCTCCAGGGCACACACAAAGATGAGGCATCAGACTGACCTGGCTGAAATTCTGGCTCCCCCCCACCACCACACAAACCTCAAATAAACCTCCCCACGTCTCAGATTCCTACTATACAAAACAGGCTCATCATACCAACCCAGCATAGAGGCCGTGAAAATTAGAGATAATGAACTTAAGTACCTACTAGCTGCTGTTATTAGTGTAATTAATCCGATTAAAATAATCAGGAGTGAAGAACAGAGGAAGGAGGGTGGAATAGAAAAGGCAACAGAAAAAGCAGTAATGGACAGGGACCACAAAGAGCCTGCCAGGGATGGAGCCTGTAGACTCAGCCTGAAGGTGAAGAGAACTCTGCACCCAGCTCCTGACTTGGCATGCCCCTGGGTGTAAACTCTCTGAGCCTCAGTTTGTACCTGTATAAAGTGAGAGTGTCAGTACCAGGATTCCCTACAGGGCAGGGATGTTATAAGACTCATAAGAAGAGATGGCATCTGATTTTACTATTAGAGGCCATGAGTTTATGCATCTGATGGATAGATGGGGAAGTCCATTTCCTTTACATTGTTGCTCAGGAGGAATGAAAACACTCACCAAGCAGAATCACGCCAAAGCCAAGCAATTAGAGACTGCAAAGTCATTAAATATTATGTGGCTTCTTTGATCACCATGAATCTAATTAATTTAATCTGACATGGAAGATGTGCTTTATCTTTACCTCCCACAACTTCCAGCCTCTTACAAATCATCCCTTCCGCCTGCCTTGAGGCCCTCTTCAATTTATGCCTTTGTTCATTCTGGTCTGGAATGTTGTTCCCTGTCATCTCCAATTGACCAGTCCCTGGTCATCCTTGAAAACCCAGTTTGCATGCTTCCTCTCCCAAGAAAGTAACCCCAGACACTCTATATTGCCATATTATATTTTACGAATTTCTCACCCTACTAGCACTTCCCTGTGTGATATAACCCCTAGTGTATATGCCTCTCTCCACTAATTAATAAATTTCCTGGGGGTGACAGGTAATGTGTTCTTTCATCCTTTCTGGAAAACTGCCTCACCCCACAAGGAGAACAGATAATGTACAAGATCTTTTGACCTTATACCTTTTTCAAATCATTACAATAGTAGTTAATATACTTTAAGGGCTTTACAGGAGTCTTTAAAATGTAGAGGGGAAAATGAAAGAGAGCGCCACAAATATAAAGTAAAAGATTACCGGTAGGAAGGGTAAAGATGAGAAAACACATCCTAGGTGTTCTGTTTTCCAAAAAAGGAGTTAAAGATGATGTGAAAAGTTAGTTATTTTTAAATATGTGCCTCTCACCTCATTGGCCTCAGTCATTCTAAAGGAAATGTTTCCTAGAGAGTGACAGTCTCAGCTCAAAAAAAAAAAAAAAAAAAAAAAAAAGAGGGAAGGAGACAGGGCACTCCTGTCCATGCTGCAGGCACTTCAGTGTCCTGGTCCCCTTCCGTGTTCTTCATTAGTCAGGGCCACGACAGGGTCTGTGTCACTGCCAGTGCCCTCTCTCCTCCAGCATCCAGGGCTTTAATGATTTCAGCCTTGGTGCTCACTTGCACCTGTCTCCTGTAGGTACGACTGATATGCTTCAGCCTACCCACTTCCTCCCTCAGCAAACAGGTCTCACTTTGGCAAAGAGCTGTCAAATTTGACGTTCAAAACAGAAATCGCTAAATTTGAATGGGCTAATTAATCCTTTGGGGCCATTTCAAGGCCAATGTCCACTTAGGAACCAAAGCATGAAACTATTCTTCTCAAAGACTTTTTCAATGGGCAGAAGTTGCTCTATGAGTCGCCTCTGTTCAGGAGCAGATAGCCAGGACTAGGAGGTCAACTCACCTATTAGGTCACCCACCAGGCGTCTGCGTCGCAATCGTCCCCGCCCCCACCCTGCAGGTCCAGCTGGCTTACCGATCTTGGCCAGGGAGGCCAGCAGGATCCACAGGGTGATCTCGAAGGGGATCTGCACGTGGGGATAATCCAGAGTGAACACCGGTAGACGACTTTCCTCAAACGGCGTGGTTCCCGGAGCCACCACGCTGGCCGGGCTAGGCGGGCTGGAACTGGTGCCCCTGGCCTTCGGAGAGTCTAGGAGGGTCTCTGCCAGGGTGCCCGCGGGCCCCGCCACCTGCAGGAGCAGCAGCAGCAGAAGCCCAGGCGGCGGCGCCAGCAGGCTCCGCCCGGTGCCTGCTGGTTCCATGGGGTCGGTTCTGGGTGCAGCGGGGGAGCCGGGCGCTCAGCCCTCCGCGCGCTCAGCGCATCGCGCCAGGACAGCGCCGACAGCTCTGTCCCGCGTAGAGCCAGACAGCGAGAGCTTTACACCGCCGCCGCCGAGCCGGGTCTCCGCAGCCAGCGGGCTTGGTCCCGGTTGCGAACAGGCTCACTGAAGGGGAGCGCACGGCGACAGGAGGTCACCGCGCGGACCCTTGGCCGCACTCAGCCGCCCTCCGCCGACAGCCACCCGCCCATGCCCGGTCCGCGGCTCACGGGCCCCAGCTGCAGGCCCTACCCGGGGCGGCCCGCGGGCGGGGACGAGGGCGGGGCGGGCGCTGCGCCCAGGCCGCGGGGCGGGAGGACTGGAGGACACAGCCGGTGCACTGCGCACCTGCTGGAGCCTGCGGGCGACACGAGGCCCTGGTGGCCGCGGGGGCGACGACTGCGCGCCTTTCTTGTCGGTCCCGTATGCCAAGACCTGCCACCCCCGGGGGCCGGTGAGCTGTGGGTGGAATCGCCCGGCTGCGCGCATGGTGGCCGGAGCTGTCCCCGCCCCGGAGGCCGCCTCTGGCGTCCAGCCAGTGAAGGGACCGACGCTACCCACGCGACGCACTCTTGTTCCCAGTCCTGCAAGGAGACACCCGGGTGCGCTGGGCACGGGAGAAGAGTCCGCAGGCTTAGGGTAGGGAGGAGAAACCCAGCTCTGGAGGAAGAGGGGTGCTATCACCCCGGCCCGGGTGCTGCGGAGGCCGAAACAAGCAAGGAGCTCACTTTCGCTGTATAGAAAGTTTAGAAAAGCCTCACTTTATTCCCCTTTGGAGAGTTAGCAAATCGAATACAAGGCATTCTCTCTGTGCACTGAAACTCCCTGTGCAGAACGCAGTGTTCCCACGCTCCCACAGAATCCTTTTCTTTCCTACCTTGTACTGGTTTCGCTCATTGTAACACTGTCGATTCCACTATTCTTCTCCCTCCCCCAGCTCATGAAAAGAAAAAATAAAAACCATCTTTCTCTGTTTTTAGGCTTAGAGGTGAACATGTCTGAGAGCATCAGAAATATAATTATTTCATGGAAAACCAGTGATTTGCCTAGCTCAGATTGACTTGCTCCGCTAATTACAGGACCGGCTGTGGTTTGGAAAGGAAAGGAAAAGGGAGCGCGAGATTCTCCCAGATCTAAAAGAGCTTTATCTTCCAGCCAACCTTTCTCCTCCTCCTTTGGGTGTTTTATGCTTCGCTGGTTGCAATCTTACTCTTCAGGCATCTTTATCACCAGAAATTGAAACAAACAAGAAAAAGGAGAGCAGCGGCCACTCACATTCACTGAAACAATTTCCCCTTTGATATTTGTGATATAAAAATCCTTCTCTTTTCTCATCTTTTTTTTTAAAATGTAGAAACATGTGGCTCTGACTATTAAACAAAAACACCAGGCAGCTCAATATTCAAAGCAGATTTCCCCCGCCCCCCAGCTCTAGCAATTTATGAGATGTCAGCAAAAGGTACAAGAAATAAAGCCACCAGCTGAACAGAAGCAGGTAAGCAATAGTCACCTTTGAGCCTTAAAAGGAAGGTGGGGACAAGTCCAGGGTAAGAAGGGAGAATGATTCTCAGAGATGAATGGAACAGTTTAGTTAATATATTACAAAGTATCTATTTTTCAAATGGGAAACAAATTTGAATCCAAAGATATTTCTATTTTCCTAAAAAGAATCACTGAGTCATTGAAAACTCAGTTTCCTCTTCCATTTTCATTGAGTTTTCTTAAAGGTCTGTGCCTAACATACCCTTGTGAGAAAGATGCTTGCAAATAAGAACTTGTTTTGATTGTTATTTCTGTATGGAAAGCTTTGAGCCAAGTTTATATACGTATGTATAAATATGCATATGTGTATATACATGCATATATTCATCATAAAAAGCTAAAGAAACAGTATCCATATAAGTAAAGAAATACAGAAACATAAATGTTTCAAAAACAAACAACCAAGTTTACAGATTAAATAAGGTTCTGAAGGAATTCACACCCAGGCTTGCTCTTGTAAAGCTGGCTTTCTATGCCCCTTCACCTCATTACTAGATGCCCATAAACCTCAGGTTATTTTTTAAATAGAAAAAGAAAAGAAAAGTAGTTTAGGGATTGTTCAAAAATGTCATAGCAGAATAAGGTTTTACTTCTGGTAATCAAATCAGGCCAGTTCTACAAGCATAGTGAAATAATAATCCTTTAAACAATAATTTCTAGGAGTTTGAGTCACAGAATGCTTTGAAGAATGATTGTGAATCATAAACAAGATGAGTGACAAATCAACCTTTCGAGAAACTTAGTGCCCATCGTCACTTTAGAGATTACAGACTCGGAATCACTTTATAGGTCTAGGCTACTACAGGTAAAGGTTATCTACTTTAAAAAAAATTTGGAAAAATTACTCTTCTATTTGCTTTTGTAAATGGATGACAAAGGATTAAGTTTAATAAATAACCTTTTCATTTTTGTTCTAAATTAGAGCAAATAAGACTTAAATCATGCCCCTGTTATGGCTGGATCTTTAATGTCCATTAGGAGGTGGTGGAAACAGGGGTGGGGGAGGCGTCCAATGGAAGGAAGTTAGATTATTGGGGGGTATGCCTTGAAAGGGATACTGGGACTCCACCCCACACCCCCGCCCCCCTTTCTCTCTCACTTCCCAGCTGCCATGAAATAGTAGTTTCCTCTGCCATATGTTCCCTTCATGATGTTCTGCCTCACCATATTCTCAAAAGCAATAGGGTCAAATGACCAACCATGGACTAAAACTGTGGAACAAAATAAATCTTTCCTCCTTCTTAGAGGTTGATCTCAAGTATTTTGTCACAGTGACGGGAAGCTCACAAGTAGCCCCTCTGCTAACGTTGACTAGATCAGGCCATTTCTTAAAGGGCTCTATGATTAAGAGTTTAGCCCCTGAGATGGTAACACACCCCATTACTGTACACAGGGAATGACCCAAGGCCAGGATCAAATAACATCTCTATCAGCTTATAATCCTTTAGTGCCATCTGGAAAGACCTGAAACCCTGTAACGATTTACCTGATTTGACCTCTCTCTTTCCCTCTTATCTCTTTCCCTCCCTTCCCTACCCCCATCCTTTATGAACCCTGGGCAATGTTCCAGGTTTCCTCTTACCTCAGGGCCTCTATACGTCCTGTCCTCTGTGCAGGGGAACGTTTTCTCATTATTGCCCTTTACGTTGGTCACTCCCCTTGGAGTCTCAGCTCAAAGGAGGTCCAGGAAGTCTTATGGCATCTGACTTTCTGGACTAGAGTCGACTCTAATGCTGTAGATATCTCTTGTAATTTCTTCTTCTTCTTTTTTTCTCTCAGTGCTTAATCACTTTACTTTTCTCCCATGAAAATCCCCATGAAAGTGATAACAGACCATTGGTCTACTTGATTCACGTTTTTAGACTTAAATTCTAGCGGAGTGGCTGGAACATGACAAATACCCACTAGATATGTGTTGGATGGATAAAATATGACTTGACCAGAACTCGGCAGCTCACATGCCTTAGGCATCTGGACTCCTGGCCTTTCACTTGGTTGGGTCACTTGCAGGATAGACATGAACCCTCTCTAATTTCACATTAAATGTTTCTGTCCAGTGATCCCTGGTTCCTATTTCAAGGATTCACATCTCTATCTTTTCATCCCGTACCACCTAAATGATGTGAGAATCCAACTGAATTACAGAATTTCTAAATATTTACAGAAAAAAAAGAGTTACCTGATTTGAGGCTGACTGTTAATTAGCATAGAAGGATTTACTAGGAACTTATGAATCTTCATGGAAGCTTGTGAATGTTTTGTGTGCTTTTGATCTACAATAGTATATTCAAATATTAGTGTGTTTGGTGGCATTCCTTAAGGGAAATAGCTCCTGAATCCTATAAATCATCACACAGGACAGTATCCCTGGCATCGTGAAGAATCACAAAAGATTTTGGAATTATTTCTGAGTGCCAGGGAAAGAAACTAAGAAAATAAAGCTGAGTTAGTATAAGAGGACATGCATCTTAAAAGTGAAAATGTGAGCTATGCAGAGAAAATTAGAACCACTGCCTAACACAAGACTGGTCTTAAATTCCCTCCATCTGCACTGGAAACTCCCAGAAGACTCCATGTTTAACTGGGTCTGTTGCTGCACAGAACCTGGAGCTTGGGGAATAACTGCATGGAGACACCCCAGGGGCTTCTCTATGAAGGAGCAAGCAGAGGACTCTGCACCCTAGCAAATATATTCTTTTGCAACAATTCCAGAAGATTGAATGTGTTATCCCTGTTTCTCAGGTGAAGAGTGGAGGCTGACAGAGAGAACTTGAATGGCTAGTGAATGGCAGTGGCTCCTCTAAGCCACACTGGGGCGCCAGCACTCTCTCCAGGAGGTAGCACCTCCCTGGCTCCTGGTGCAGGAGGAGCACAGCGTGTGCTTGATCCATAGACAGGGACACCGTGCATGGCTCCATTCTTAAATACGACAGGTTCCATGTCCATTGTCCAAAATACTTGGAACCAGAAGTGTTTTGGATTTGGAGTTTGATTTCAGATTTGGTGATATTTGCATGAACATAGTGAGGTATCTTAAGGATGGGGGCCTCAGACAAAACACAAATTTCATTGATGTTTTATATACTCCTTAGACACGTAGCCTATAGTTTTATAAATTCTTTTTAGTGGGCCTGAGTTTTAACTGTGACCCATCACATGAGGTTGGGTATGCAGTTTTCTACTTATAACATCATATCAGGATTGAAAATGTGGCAGAGTTTGTAGCATTTTGTATTTTCAACTTTCAGATTAGGGGTGTTCATCCTGTATACTGCTCTTGATAGTATCTAATCATAGATAACAATAGGTCATATTGTTCTTTCCACATTGGTATAATTTTCATATTTTAAATTCTCCCTTGTTTGACATCATCTTGCCCAATCACTAACCTTTAGTTGTGTATTCAGTTCAAAATCTTTCCCTATAAAAAGTCAGTAGTTGTATTGTTGTCGACTTGATGATTTTGTGACTATATATGAAACTTCTTAAAGTCTAAACCAGCTTAAGTTTTTAAAGAGACAGTCTGTAGCAGTAACCAGCAGCCCTCTTCTTAGAAAGCAGCCCTATCTAGGATCATGGTGGAGTGAATGTTTTATTTACATGCATAAAATTAAGTGCTTTTCTATCCATTTGTCCAGAGATAGCTGTTTCATTTTAGCAGAGAAATGTTTTGTTTTATAAAAAAGGCACTTTCTGTATATTTGCAGTTGTAAACACAAATTTCATTGATGTTTTATATACCCCTTAGACATGTAGCCTATAGTTTTATAAAATATGCCCCATCCTTAACTAGTGATAAATTTAATATTGAATGCTCCTAGTATTGTATATTTAAACTAAGATTCTTTTTTCAGATATTCAACCACTCATTTTTAATTGCTTCAGTTTTCCTCCATAAAATGAGGGACTTGGAATCAGACACTTTATGTTTCTTTATAAAAGGCTTTAAAACCTAGGGTTCAAATCTATCTGGGCAAAAGGGACCCACACCTACATCCTGGCTCCTCCTGCTCCAGGTACTGTGATGTCACATATGGAAGGAGAGACCGCCGTCCTTAAAATTCTACCATGTTTGGTCTCAACTCTGACCTAAAATGCAGTCAAAAAGCAAAAAGACAATCCATAGAAACTTCTAAATAGTATTCTAATTATTGCATGTACGGCAAACTCATTCATCAACTCAACAGATATTTGTAGAGTCTCTATAGTTGCTAGACACCTTCAAATCAAAGTCTTTTTTTCAACATTCGAGGAGCAATAAATAAGAATGCTTCAAGGTCTCATGATAAAGATGTTTCTAGAAACAGGAGTCAGGGAAAAAAAGAGTATCTTTACAAATGCATTCTTCCTTTAGTCTAGAATTAAACCAAATGCGACCATACCGGAAATAGACAGAAGTCTGATTGCTCTGGGTTGAATGTGTCCCTCCAAAGTTCCTGTTTCAGAAATTTAGTCCTCACTGCAATAGTCCTGAGATTGGGGACCTCTGGGAGATGAATGGATCATTCACTTCTGCTCTTTTGATTGGACTAATCCATGTATGGATTAATGGATTCCTGGGTTATCCCGGGAGCGGCTTGTGAAAGTGAGCTCTCTCTGGCACACTGGCCATGTGATGCCTTCTACAACATTGTTATGCAGCAAGAACATCCTCAAGATATCAGTGCTATGGTCTTGGACTTCTCAGCCTCACAAATTGCAAGCGACATAAACCCCTACTCCTTGTACATTTCCCAGTCTGTTGCTATTATTATAGGAACAGAAAATGGACAAAGAATCTGATGAAACTCAATCCTGGAAACAGAGGGTGCAGAGTTAAAAATGCCAGTCTTTAAGCACTTTATACACGTCCCACTGCTCTCTGATCTTAAGTAATTCCGGAAGCTTTTTAAGAGTTTCCGTTTCTCTCTCTGGAGGTCACTCTAAAATGCACACTTGTGCAGATCACCTTTGAGAAAGTCTCATCAGTGTTTCTTCGTGAATGAGACCCAGACTGCTCCCAGAGGAAGGTTTCTTGGGAGTTCTCCAAGGACAAACTAGTGAATATAATTCTGAATCTCCATGCTTCCGATAGTCCCTGAGCTCCTACTGTTCTTATCGGCCTTGAAAAGAGACATCAGTTTAAATTTTAGTGCATACTACATTATGCCTGGCCTATATTTTACCTGTTTTTCACCCACCTATCCATCTATTATTTAGTCATATAAACAAAACTTAGTATTTTGAGAACCAACTGTGTGCTAAGCATTAATTCTGTAGTAGATACAGAGATGGATCACATAAATCTTGCCCTCAGGAGCTATAGAGAAGGTCAGAAAAGAGAATAATACCAATAGCTAACATTTACAGAAAGCACACACTGAAATAGGCTTTTTTTCCCCCTCCAAACACAATATTACTGTTATAGTTTGGGGATGAGGTATCCCCACAAATCTTCTGTGTTAATGCAGGAATATTCAGAGGGATATTCAGATTGTGAGAGCTGTAACCTAGTCAGTCCATCCTAGTTTGAATGGCCTGACTGAGTGGTAACTGAAGCAGGTGGGGCATGCTCAAGGAGATGGGAAACTGGGGGCATGTCCTGGAAGGGTGAATCTTCCTTGCAGCCTCTGCCCCTCTCTCTCTGCTTCATGGCCACCCAAAGCAGAGCAGAGAACAGCTTCCCTCCACCATGCTGTTCTGCCTCACCTTGGGCCATAGCAATGGAGTCAGCCGACCATAAACCAAATCTCTGAAACTATGAATCAAAATAAACTTTTCCTTCTTCAAATTGTTCTTGTCAAGTATTTGGTTAAGTAACATAAAGCTGACTATAGCATCTACTCTCTCATTAAATATCCATAAGGCTTTAAGATTATAGTCATTATTAGCACAAATGAAGAAGCTAAAAATAGAAAAGTTGCTCAAAATCACACAGCTAGCCAAGGTTTGAAACAAGTGCTTCAACCCCAGAAGTTGTACTCTTTAATGGTGTACCACAGAACAATGATGATGATGATGATGACAATGAGGATGAAGAAGGTGAGTGATAGTGATGGTGATGGTGAAGATGAGGATAGTGGTGGTGATAAGGATGGTCATGATAATTACAATGTTGCCATAACTCTGATCTTCCGGGGTTTTTATTTATTTATTTCTAGTAACCAACTGCATTAGCTTTTCACCACTGTAACAAAATACCTGAGATAATCAATTTATAAGGAGGAAAGATGTATTTTGGTTCATGGTTTGAAATGTTTCAGATGTTTCATTCCATGACCAGATGGTTCCATTGATTTTGAGCCTGTGGTGTATTAGAAAGAGTGAGATGGCAAGAAAGAATTCAGGAATGGAATGTTGGACATTTAAATTTATTTATTTATGAATTTGTTTATCTTAATGTATACTTTATGAAAACAAGCCTACAAAAGTTAATATCATCAATTTGAGTAACTTGTGAAATTCGTTCATCCATTGATTTCTTCATTCCATAAATGATTATACAACTGGCTTTTTTATTTTTTTAGGCTTCTTTTGATAGTGATAGACACTTGTGATTGGACATCGTGAAGCATTTAAACAAATGGATCTCATCTCATTTTCCCATGGATTCTGTTCTCAGTGGAAGCTGGAATGTTCCACAGATGTTCATGGAAGTCTGGTCCTCAGGGCAGCAAGTTTCAGAGGTGGGGCTCTCAAGCCATGGGTCATGAGAGCACAGAGCTCATCAGTGGGTTCCTCTGATGGATTAACCCATTGGCAACTGAATGATCTACTGGGAGGTGGGACCTAGTTGGAGGAACTAGATCCCTGGGGGCACACCCTGGAAGGGTTTATCTTCCCTGCAGGTTTTTCTTCTTCTCTTAGACTTTCGCTCCCTCCTTCCAGTCTGCCACAGGGTAAGCAGATTTCCTCCTGCCATGCCCTTCTACATGATTACCATTCTGCAATACGTCAGGCCCCCCAACATGGAGCTGACTGGTCATGGATGGAGACCTCTGAAGCACAATATACTTTTCCTCCTCTAAGTTGTTCTTGTTAGGTATTTTGGTCATAGCAACACAAAACTGATTAGCACAGATTGCCGTAAATCTTATGTGGTATCTCAAGACCCCAAATAGTTCTGACTCTAGAGGCAAATGAATTGCCTGTAAATACTGGCCTTGAAAACTCAAATTTATATCAACCTACGGTCACAAATGGTTTTATATAAGGCCTTGACTTGGGATTTCTTCAGAATTCTATACTTGAGTAAAAATGTGCTATTTATATTGTCAACCTAGAATAAAGTCAACCAAGTCAAGATCAAAGAAAATTATGTTTATTTGAGGCTAAATAGGATGGCAGTCCAAGGAAACAGATTTAAACAGGCATGAAAATGTGCTCTGAGATTTTACAAAATGGCGGCTGTATTAATAACTTTAAGCCGCAAGGAGGTTGGAAATGACATCACTTATAGGTCAGGAATTATGACTGGTGTGGGCAAAAGTTAAACTGTCCTGAACAAAAGGTATGGAATGTAGCCTCAGCCTCTTGGGGAGGAATCTATTATATCAGAAAGTCAGCTGAGGTCAACCATGTTTTAAAGGTCAACCAACATCTTGGGATGGGTACTTTTACTGCCCAGTTCAAAGATTCAGCTGCCAATTTGTCTGAGATCTGATTTCATTTTAAGTGCCCTGAACCAATATTATTCCATTTTGATATCTTTTTCTTTTAATAAAATTCCTACCCTAAGGACATAATTTAAATAACTACACAATGTGGAGCAAGACTTAAATACCACAAAATACCATAAATTGCTAAATTTAGTAAATATTTCCAAGTAATTTCCAATGTGCAGTCTGAACTAGAATTCATGCTGGTTTTTTTTTTTCTTTTTAAGTTGCCTTGACCTTGATTTAAAATCTGTTTCCTTCTGGGTCACAGATATTGTTTAGCGATACTTTAGTCAATTCTGAGACTCTGAGCAATATTACAAGAAGAGAAATCCTTGCAGATAGCTCTATTAAGCTCTTGTTTTCTTACTTATAAGATAATCATGGAGAATCCTCCCTCTGTTCACTTATGACACCAACATTGTTGTGAACAGCTGTCGTAGAGTAACTTCCCATTCTCTATGTGTGCCATCCCCTTATCATTCCAAACTCCCAAGAGATGCTCCCACTGAGTTATGAGCTCCATAGAATGGTAGTGAATCAAGGTCATAGAATAGTAGTGAATCAAGGTCATTCAGCCTGTGTTTGAATGACTGAGAAACAAATCAGCAAATGGTACTGGTTTGCTGTCTAGTCCTTTGTTACTTAGTTCTTAGAGTTACTTTTTCATTCTGTTAAACTCTCCTTCTGTCTTTCTTCAAATTTTTTGTCATCCTTGATAAGAATTGGGGGAGGGGGGGTAGAGAATGAGCTCTCTGATATATATGTCCAAGTTTAAAACTGGCTTTTTCTACTCAGGAGTTCTGGGAACTGTCTCACTAATGTTTAGTTCTGTCCCCCTCTGACTTCCCTTCCTCTGGAAACTTTCATTTTCTGAAGTTATGGAACCAGTCTTCTTCAGCAATGCTTGATCTTTGCAGCACATCCCTTTTTCCTGTTGCCATACAATAACCACAATAAGAGCTGTTTTCTATATCAGATAGAGTGGATCCTTGAAAGCACCACTTCTTGGTGTGTCAGAAATGACCAAAATCTTCTCCATTTAATAAGGTGGAAGAAGAGTATGGATTCAGCCAGCATTTCCCCAGTCTCGATTCTCTAGACAGGTTCCTTTTGGTCTCAGAATCAGTGTGGCTTGACAGAATACTGCTCTGCCCGCACCCTAAGTGGAAAGGTTCTGTCCTTTCTTCCTGACCACAGGAAAGGCAACATGAAAGCTTAGGTTTAAGATGTCAATGGACTAACTTAAAAGGAAATGAAAAGATCAATTTATGTGAGAACCTCAATGTAAGGTATAAAATCAGTTGCACATAACCATTCAAGTGAAAGTCGATGCTTTACTCTTCCTCGTGCACCATCCTTTTCAATGAAGCTGTTGCAAAGCTCCTATCAGTTGATGAAACCTTCCCACTGGACCACTTCAATCCTTCTGCAACACAACCTTATCTGCAGTCAATGCAGCCCTGGCCATCTGAGTTCGGAGATTATGCATTGCTGGTCTCAGTGACCAGAATGTGCCTATAGCATGACTGGTCTCCACCAAATGTTTCCACATGAGTTAAGCCCTAGCATTGAAAGCCACAAAATTTAAAATTAGAGCTCAAGTGCATTCTGACAATGGAAGGTACAAAACATATGAATCTGACAGACATAACATCAAAATCACAGGAAATCAGGACAAAGACATTTTCTGCCTCATGCACAGGTACCACGTATTCTCTTTTGAAAAATAGATTGGAGGGCTGGGGTTGTGACTCAGCAGTACAGCACTAGTCTAGCATGTGCGAGGCCCTGGGTTCGATCCTCAGCACCACAAAAAAATAAATGAATAAAAAAATAAAGGTATTTAAAAAAAGATAAATTGGAAGTTGGTGAAGAACCATATATTAAGTTACCTTCGATTTGATAAATTCCTCTATGTGTGCCATCCCATTTTTAATTTTTAGGTTTCTAGAAAACAGTATACATTTTCTGTTTGTTTCATGGTGCTGGGGAAAGAAAGTGAACATTTGGCTCATTATCCAGTTCAGAGAATCAAGATAATTTTGACACATTTTTTTTTTGCAAAGATAATTAATATGACTCCTGCACAAATTATGTTGCAAATGTCCGGAATGTTTTACTCCCTATGACTGATTTTAAATACATGTTTTATGATATGCTTTCAATATCTTCAGTGCTCTTCTGGAATTTTATGAAAATTACAATAATGGTTTTGAAGTGATAACCATGATTTAGGTCAACTAACTGTTATAGTTTCCATGCATTAAAATGATGATAATGATAATAATAATGATTTTCTCCTATTGTTTCAGTTTGGATCTTACATGTCCCCTGAAGGCCCATATGTCGAAGACTTGGTCCCTAGCCTGTGTTGCTGTTGGCAGGTGGTAAAACCTTGAAGCAGTAAAGGCTAGGAGGTCTTCAGTTCATTCAGGATGTGTCCTTGAAGGGTCTAGTGGGAACCCAGTCTCTTCTTCTTTGTCTTTCTTTCACTTTCCTGCCATGAGATTAAGTGTTTTGTGCTGCTGTGCTCTCTCACAATGACATATCATCACAGGCCCAAGGCCATGTGGTCAACTGGTTATGAACTGAAACCTTTTAAACTTGTGAGTCAAAACAATCCTTTCCCTTTTTAAGCTGAGTATCTTAGGAATTTTTTACAGTATCAGAAAGCAGACTAACATAAATGTTTCAATAATATAGATGAACTATCAACATCCAAGGACAGATGGATTTATGAAGGAAGAATGGTGTTGTCAAAATAAATGATTCAATTATGCAACATCACTGGCAATTGAAATGAAATTTTACATTTCAATGAGACTTGCTGAGAATTCTACCAAGGAAGCAAAATCACCCTTCTATAAATATTCTTTTTTCTGGGGAATAATTGATAAAATATTAGACCTAATTGTCTATCAGGCCTTATCATTGTTACTATTCTTTGAACATTCAATGTACTTACTATATTTACATTTATCATGCTTTTCTCTTAATTTATTTTTTAGCATTATATGTTTGAAGTTGTTTTCCCCTAGAATTGAGAAAAAATTACACATATAAAAGTGAATAAATGGTAAACAAAATATAGTAGTCATTATGAATGTATATGATATGGGATCATCACAAGAACTTGCAACATGGACACCTTTCTATAGCTTCTCAGATTTCTATTTCTTCACTTTTTCCTTTATGAAATCAGAGTAGTAAAGCCTACTTTAAACAGCTGTTGTCAAGATTGATTTTGGAGGGACTGGGGATGTGGCTCAAGCGGTAGCTCGCTCGCCTGGCATGCGTGCGGCCTGGGTTCAATCCTCAGCACCACAAACAAATAAAGATGTTGTGTCCGCCGAAAACTAAAAACATAAATATTAAAATTCTCTCTCTCTCTCTCTCTTTCTCTCTCTCTCTTAAAAGAAAAGATTGATTTTGGAAATGCATATTTAAGCACCTAGCATAGGTCTGCACAGAGTAAACATTAAATAAATATTAACTGCTTTCTCCGTATGGTCCTGGGAGATTCCTGCCAGACACAAGATTCTCTGTACCACATGACTAAATGCTTAGGCCCATAATGTGGGTCAAGAATACTCGAGTCCTAGACAAATCTGAGGGAATCATATTAACATACACTTAGACTGAGCCTCAGTCTGTTATACAGGGGGTGATGGTCTGAGCTGGTAGAAATGCAACTCCTTCATCAGTGTGACTGATTCTTTGTCTTTAAGGATGCAAAGGACTTAAATTGTCAATCATTCAAGGGTAACTTGTTCTCTCGATTTTACAGTCCTAATTTCTTATAGAAGCTGACCAAAACAATAAGAAAAATAGAAAATTAGAAGGGGAGGGTAACTGTCCAGAACAACAATCTACACCATGTACTTAATCTAGTATTTTCCTATGAATCTGTAGGTACATGGACAAGAACAAGGGTGAAATCCTATCGGGTCTGTAAGCAAGCAATTAATTTCATTCTATTAGACTTTATTTCAGGAGTGCACAGGCTTAAATTCAGGCCGGTTTGAATTTATGTTCTAGATAAAATTTCACACCTACGCAGATTTTTCCATCAACTCCAGAATGGCGACACAGTTATTAAGCTGAGGAGTTAATGGCTCGATTTGCCAGGAATTCTGTGCAGTCCTTGAAATTAAAGGTCAGCAGAAAGGACTTCCAACAGCACTTTATTATGAACATAGCACTATCACCATCAAAGAGGCCGCCTGTGAGAAGTCACACCATGCCTGGGACACTGTTTTCCCAGATGTTTGTGTTTAGTAGTTATATCACGGGTGCGAACCAGGTGATCCAGGCTTAGGGACTGCAGCCAAGCGAATCTCTGAAGTGGAAAGAACTCCGAAGCCTTTTTAGTGGTACTCATGATGGGGGGTGGGACAGCCTCCCTAGTCTTGAGACTAGAATGAAGCCAGGAAGTACAGCATCCAGATCCCAGTTCTAACAAACAGCATCTCCAATTACTCCCCTTTTATAAACTGGACTCTGGGGATCTGGCTGGAAAAGAAAAAAAGAACGACTGAAGAAGAAAGAGCTGGGTATTCCTCTTCTGGGGAAAATTTACACACATGTGATCACTCACACCCACAATGGGAAAAAAAACTGCACACACATACATGCATACACATACACTCCCAGTCGTTTCTAGTTAACACTTGCATTTACAGTTAAAGACAAGATCCTACAAAATGCACTGACTTACCCCAACATCAATTCCAAATCTATATAAAGAATCTGGGTCCTGAACTCCAGATGGGTCTCTTCTCACTTGGTTCAATAGCACTGGTATCTTGACGGTTTGGTAGGGTACCTTAAATATTCCCAGGTATCTGTCTGACATTGTCTGGGAAGCTTCCATAGGAATGTGGGGCCTAAATATAAATAGTACCTGAAAAAAAACCATAATCACAGATGCTGCTCAGAAGGGGACTCTCATGAAGTAACCATTGGCCCTCCACATCCAGGGGTTCTCCATCTGTGGATTCAACCAATTGTGGATGGAAAATATTCCTTTAAAACATTGCATCTATACTGAGCTTATATTTTTCTTGCCATTATTATTTCCCAAAGAATAGAGCACAGCAACTATTTACATAGTGTTTACATTGTTTTTTGGTATTGTAAGTAACTAAGATGATTTAAAGTACACAAGGAGGCCAGGTGTGGAGGCACACACCTATAATCCTAGCTGCTCTGGAGGCTGAGGCAGTAGGATCTCAAGTTCAAAGCCAACTTCAGCAATTTAGCAAGACGCTAAGCAACTCAGAGAGACCCTGTCTCAGAATAAAAAACAAAAAGGGCTGGGGATATGGCTCAGTGGTTAAATACCCCTGGATTCAATTCCCAGTACCAAAAAAGAAAAGAAAAGAAGAGTACATGGGAGGGTGTGCATAGGTTCTATGCAAAAACTACAATTTAACATAGGAGACCTGAGCATCTAAGGATTTTGGTATCCACAGGAGTGAGGGTGGGGGGTCTTGGAACCAAACCATGAGCATCAAGGGACCACTGTATTATATTTTTATCATGGAAAATGATGCGTAGGAGGAGTTATCAAAGGAAAGAAGAGAAACCCAAATGATTCTTCTGATTCCAAAGCATACAGGAACATCTTGTTCTGTTCTCATGACTTGCAGAAGACAGAATTGTGGAAGGTTCTTGTCCATTTTCCATGAAAACACAAGCTCACTCAGAAGCTGAAATAAATCCAGCTAATCCCAAGGAACTGATTTTTGCCACACACACACACACACACACACACACACACACACACACGGCCTGGATTCTCACCAGGGAAGCCAGGCAAGGCCTTTACTGACACCAGCACCTGCTGTCTTTCATGCCCTATTTTCTAGACACCCATAACCCTGCCTTCCTCTCTTAGGCAGAACAGCTGCAGTAAAGAGGTTATAGTGACTAAGCTGAAAGCAGACAAGCACAGCCCCCAAGGGCAAAGCCCAGCAACGGAGGTCAGCTGTGATAAGAACTTTCATAGTGCTTGACAGAGGAAGCGAAATTAGAAAAGAAACCCCTGCACGGTTTTTAAATTTTTTCCTTTTTTTAAAAATTATATGGGGTAAAAATGGGAGTTCATATCCCACTTGAATCAAAGTGTGAATTATGATATATCAAAAACTATGTAATGTTTTGAACAACCTACAATAAAAATTAATTAAAAATAAATAAATAAATAAATAAAGATATTTTTTAAAAAAATAAAAAAAAAAAATTAAATAAGTATTGTTAAGGGAAATCTCATTTAATGATGCTCTATTTTTTAAACTTCAGGTACCTATCTACTGACAAGTGAAAAAAAATTTTAAATAATTTTTTTAAAATATCTAAGTGAAGTCAAAGAAACAAAATGATTTGTGTTCATTATGCGTGTCTTCTCCTGAATTACCTATAAATTCACTGACTTTTCCATTTGGTTTCTGTGATGGAGATCTGACCTCCTGTGCCATATATGGAGGGCCGTGACTCTCCTATTCCTGCGTTCCTCAGGCTGAGTGCAAGTCACATGCTATGTGCTCATTCTTCATCAATTCTTATGTTTGTGTTTGTGTGTTTTCTTCCTGTTTGTATACACTTTTCAGTGCAAGGGATTGAACCCATGGCCTGACATGTGTTAAGCATGCTCTACACAACTTACCTATAACCCCAGTCCTCCTTATTTATGTTTTTTGCAAAAGAGGGTAAGGAAATAAAATTATCCCTTAAGGTGGGCAGGGACTGTGCCATGTGCATAAGTTTTTCTTATTGTGTATTTATTCCTTCTCCTCCTTCTACCTGTGTCCTTCTCCTCCTTTCTAGCTCCGTCCCTCTTTCCTTTCTCTCTCTCTCTCTCTCTCTCTCTCTCTCTCTCTCTTTCTCTCTCTCTCTCTCTCTCTCTCTCTCTCTCACACACACACACCATTTAGTTTGAAGTCATATAAAGAATTAAATGATTCCACCCAGTGTTCATATCTATCTGACTCTATCTATCCATCTTAGATATTGACATAAATATTTGCATTCCCATAACTTTGCCCCAACAAAACCAGGAGGCACACTATTTTGTTTATAATCGAATTCCAATCTAATTCTAGGGTTTTACTGTATTTTCTCTGGGTCTGAAGAATTTCCTGTTACTCCCAACTTCACCATAGCTCTACCATCATTGCCATGGTTCTAGATAGGAGATATATTAGGTTTAGGCTCATAACAATAAGTTATAAGTGAGATGACTTTATCCTGGAAGGGAAAAAAAGGGAAGTGTCCATTTTCCTAAAAATGTTAGATGAACTATGTTCACAAGAACAAATTATTATATTGAAATTGTTTTTAACAATGATGTGGCTCATTGGCTGACGAAATTATGGTTAGATTAACTGTAAAAACAACCAAAGTATGTGAAATATTTTGGTTCGTGCTCTTTTTGTACATCCAACTCAAGGTAAGAGCTTACTTCTGAAAAACATGCCTGTATACAATCCAGTTCTTACTACTTACGAACCAGTTTTTAAGACCTGTTGCTTAATTCACTGACATCAAACAAAGCTGTAAAACCAGTTCCTCTATTAGGCTGACGCAAGCAAACAAGAATCCTCTCCTATATTTTTTAATGAGATTATGTAATTGTCTCCATAAGTAGACCTACATTCTTCTACTAGTACCTGGGATCCACCTCATATTCCTAAATTGTTCTCATTTAAACCTCCTGTGACTTGGTCCTGAGCTGCTCTGTGGTGGTTTGCAAATCTCCCAGCATCCTCCTGTACTCCACCCACACCTCAGCGTTTGACCATCCCAAGGAGAGCTTAGTCTCTGGGACACGGGAGACTGCTTCCTCATGTCATGTTTGCATCTTGATCCAAAAGTCTATGCTGAACTCATTTCCATTTCAATGTGTGTTTTCTGGACAGATGCAAGAATGTACAAAATGTTGATCAATACAAATTTTTCACAATTTTGAAAAATATCAGGTTAAATCAGCATATCATGGTATATAGGTATTTGGACATAGGGAGTAAGAAAAGCTGGTATAATCAATGCCTCCACTGAAGTCACCTGAAGTGGGGAGGGGGGTGGGATAAGAATGTTAACAGGACACTGACACTGTCCACTTAAATAAGTATTATTTAGGGAAATCTCATACTTATTTCTCTACCATTGACCAAAGAGGCAATTAGTTTTGTAAAGCACCCAAAATAAACAAATTTCAAATGTTTAAACTACAAAATAAGGAATTGATTTTGAGCAAAATGAATTCAAAGTCTTCAAATCCCTTGCCCATTGTTCCTGCGGCATCACACCTGGCAAAATGCCTGTATCCAGCTGAATGTCCACTTTCTCTGCAAGTGGACTTAGGGACGGTGGACCCAGCATGGCCCCCTGAGAGCTGGGACGGGAGGAAGTTGTGATGTCCTGTCACTCCTGGGCCCTCTGTGTTGACAAGAAAAAAGCCGGCCTTCCTAGTTTCTTCTCCCAATTTTTGTTGGGGGTTTGCCAAACGTTCTCCAGTTTCCTTAAACATGATACTTCACCTCCTCACCCATACAACCCTACCCGCCTTTTTCAAAGGGAAGAGAATCTGTCAACAAAAACTCTCTCTCCTATGCCACATTAACCATGGACGTGTTTGCATGCCTGATTGTTCTCCTTGGCTACTGGCACAACTGAAAGGGTGCCCCCATTCCTACAGCACAGGGATTTTTGTTCTGACATCTGAGCTTCAAATCCCACCCTGTGGGGACATAAAGAGAACTTCACCATGCTGATTGTTCCCTTGCTTTTTGCTTTTCAGGCTCTCCTTTCCCTCCACCCTTCCTCCCTGACAGTCCCACTCTGGCTCTGACTGCACTTCCTAAAGACTCAAAGAAACATTAACCTAAAGAAATCGTACAAGCGGCCAACAGGTTTACGCTCCGGATTACTGATCACTAAGGAAAGGCAAATCCAAATCACAGTGAGCTGTCACCTGGTTGGAATGGTTATTCGAAAACCAAGCAAAACGAAAGGCAAGTGCTGGTGAAGGTGTGGAGAAATGGGAATCGTGGCGCACTGTTGATGGGAATGCAAAATCGTGCAACCACTGTGGAAAACGTGGGGAGACTCTTGAAAAAGTTAAAGATAGAACCATCATGTGATCCATCAATACTATTTCTGGCTATTTCTCAGAAAGAAATCAGGAGCGCAAAGAGGTGTTAGTATTCGCATGATTATTCTAGTAGCATTCACAAAAGCCAAGATGTACAAACAACAGGAAGCTCATCAGCAGATGAACAGATTTTTTAAAAAAAAATATGATATATTCTCTGCCTCTGTGATCCATTTCCCATTCTCTGGCCATTGTAATCTCTCCACACACACACACTCTGTACTCCAACTAACTACTTGAACTGCTAAGTCATGGTGCTCTCTACAAGCTAACACACCTGTTTTCTGCTTTTGCCTTTTCAACTCATGTTTATTTGCCTTTGTAATTCATAGCTCATTTTCTTAGTAAAATATTCCTTTGTACTTCGAGTTCAGGTAAACTGCCTTTCCAAGGGGTTTCTAGAGCATTCCACTGAATTCAAATTTCCTACTTACGTTATCTGTATCTACTTATGAATCCAAGAGTCTCTGTCTCTCTTGGACACTGTTCTAGAAACTAGCACAGTTTGGATTTACTTTGCTTAATACTTTACATCTGTCAATTATCAAATCACTTCATGCACTGGAAGGACCCATTATCTAAAGGTTTCACTATTTACAGGAATATTATACTAACCCTTCCTCTAATTGTGGTGGCATACATGGTTGTAAAAGCAGAAGGTTTACATTGATTTTCTCCAAAAGGACTTAATGCATTAGAAGCTAACGGGGACTCAGAGCATTAACAGTTTATGTTCCAAACCAGACTGGCCAAAGAGCTTTGCAGCAGTGGGCACAAGAACCACAGCCAAAATCACACTCATACTACAGCTGCCCCTGTCACAGTGGTGAGCCTGACCCATGTCCTTGCCTTTGGCCCACTTTCAAGTGTTGGTGTGCACTTGAGGGCTCAATTGCCAAAGGGTAAGCCACAGTGGGTCCTGTGCTTTGCTGCAGTAGGAACAGAGGATTGGAACCCCACAGTTTCCTTAGAGAGGTTTGGGTTGTACCCGCTATCCCAATGGCACACCCATAGCAATGCTTAGAAAGGTCATCTGGAGCTGAAACTGGGCAGGTTCAGAAGAAACTGAGCAGCCCTGAGGGGTGCTAGGCAGCTAAAATAACAAAGGTCAACTACAGCTTCTTCCTCATTGTGAATTTCAAAGTGATATAAGATGGAGATGGAGATGGTGATTTTCTTTTTAAACTATAAACCTGGCAAAGATCAAAACATCCCTAGAATGCAATGTCATTAGGACGCTGCAAAGCAGTCTCCTATTCTTTACTTTTGGCATGTAAATGATTTAATTACTCAGGGGACAATTGGGCAAATTTTTTTCTTTCCTTCTTTTTTATTGTTGTTGTTATTACCAGGGATTTAATCCAAGGAAGTGTTACCTCTGGTTTAGGTCCCCAGCCCTTTTTATTTATTTTTTGAGACAGTGTCTTGAGAAGTTGCTGAGTCTGGCTTTGAACCTGGGATCCTCCTACCTCAGCCTCCCAAGATACAAGGATTACAGGCATGTTCCACCATGCCTGGCCCATTTGCAATTTCTTCGGAACCTTCTAGAATTCTACTGGTAGTTAAATCAACACATATGCAAAATAGATTTGGAAAGATGATCTGACCAGCATTGTTCATAAAAGCAATGGTGAGAAACAGATAAGTGTTCACTGTCAAGAAAATTATGGTCTAGATTTGTTCTGCTAGGAATATTTTTTGTTCAAATTTTTTTTGTGAATTTTACAAGAAACTCCTATGTCAAATCAGGGATTAATTCTAAATTCTTTTGTATTAGGAGTTGATTTTAGTATTATAGATACAAAATTTGAAAAGTCAGATTTTAAAAGTGATCTTCAAGAATATTTATTGAGGGCTGGGAATGCAGCTGGGTGGTAGAGTCTGTGATTATCATGCAAAAGGCCCTGGGTTCAATCCCCAGCACACACACACAAATATATATATATATATATAATATATATATATATATAATATATATATATATTATATATATGCATATATATATACACACATGTATATATATGTATATATATGTACACACACACACACATATATATACACACACACATGTATGTGTGTATATATGTACACAGAGAGAAATAGAGAGATGAACATAAGGAAGAAAATTTAGTCCCCCATTCTGATTGCATTTAAGTAGCTACACTGAGAAAATGCAAAGTTTAATCATTCATACTAAAATTAATAGAATAGATTATTGAGTGGGATAGCTGGGTTAAATGGTGGTTCCATTCCCAGTTTTCCAGGAACCTCCATACTGCTTTCCAGAGTGGCTGCACCAATTTGCAGTCCCACCAGCAATGTATGAATGTACCTTTTCCCCCACATCCTTGCCAACATTTATTGTTGCTTGTATTCTTAGTAATTGTCATTCTGACTGGAGTGAGATGAAATCTTAGAGTCTGTAATTTTGATTTGCATTTCTCTAATTGCCAGAGATATTGAACATTTTTTTTATATATTTGTCGATCAATTGTATTACTTCTTCTGTGTAGTCTCTGTTCAGCATCCACATCAATGTTTACAGCAGCTCAATTCATAAGAGCCAAACTATGGAATCAACCTAGATGCCCTTCAACAGATGAATGGATAAATAAAATGTGGTATATACATACGATGGAATATTACTCAGCCTTAAAAAAGAAAGACATTATAGCATTTGCAGGTAAATGGATGGAGCTAGAGAATATCATGCTAAGTGAAATAAGTCAATCTGAAAAAAAACAGAGATGCTCATTCACAAAAAAGGGGGTGGGGTGTGAGGAAGAATAGAGGTACTTTGGATTAGGCAGAGTGGAGTGAAGGGAGGGGAGGGGGTATGGGAATAGGAAGGATAGGAGATGAATCGGACATCACTACCCTCGTACATACATAACTATATGACCAATGTGATTCTACATTGTGTACAATGAGAAGAATGAGAAGCTATATTCCTTTAATGTATGATATGTCAAAATGCATTTTACTGTCATATATAACTAATTAGAACAATTAAAAAATATAATAGGTTATTGAAACTTTATTTTTTTCTTTCCATTATCAATAATTAATCATGTTAGGAACAATTTATCTAGAATTAAAAAGGGGGAATCAAACGACTTTAATGATACTTTTGTTTCCTAGGCATCTAAATTTACTACAGGCCTCTATACCCAGGGGCTCCATCCATACCCACAGGTTCAATGAGTCTTTGATGGAAAATATTCAAGGAAAATATGCCATTTGTAAATAAATGTAAAGATTTTTTTTCTCATTTTTTCCCTAACTAATACAGGATAACAACTATTTGATTAACTTTCACATTGTATTAGGTATTATAATAATCAAGAGATGAACTAAACTATTCAGGAGGATACTTGTGGGTTAGATGCAAATATTGTGATTTTAAAGTGAGCCTCTGGGGATTTTGATATCTGTGGGAGAGCCCTGGAACCAATCCCTGGTCAATGCAAAAACTACAGTTTTTAAACGTGGTATTTGTGCTAAATAATTTAATCATGCTTAGGAATATTTGTGAGCTTCATTTTAAAACACTGACATTTATTTAACCAAATCTAAAGGATTCGACAAAAGATCTTTTTTAGAAGATCATACAATGTCATTTTTGTAAAGTGTTTCTTTTATCAATAATTGATGCTTTAAAATTCATTTGGAATATCTTACTCAGTTCTCTCATAATCCATTATATTGATTAGGAGCTCTGTTTTAAAATATTAAGCTATGTCAATGCTGAGGTATTTATTCAGCCTTAAGAACAGAAATGGCAAATAAGCAAAAGCACTGTTTCCCAAGTTGTTTGAGGGGAGCAGTAACAATCTGCCTATCATGAAGGATTTACATGCATTTTTCAATAAAATATCCTCCAGTCCTCAACTTCCCCAAAGTGATTTTGCATTCAATGTTTTGATTTTTCAGTGCAGGTGAATATTTTAATTTTTTAGTGCAGCTACTTAATACCACAAAGATATTGCCCTAATTCTCACCTGGCCACACGCTCTTGATTAGTGCAAGCCGCAGGCACAGATGTAGTGATTTCCATCTGGATCTAAGCTCATCTTGGGTTACCAGATTTAGCAAATCAAAATACAGGTGCCCAGTTAACTTTGGATCACGTTTAGTGTGTGTTTCCTATGTTTATCTGAAATTCCAATTTAAGTGGGCACTCCATCAGGTGGCGTAATTTAAGGAAAGCCCTGGGAAAACTTTGCATTAAGATAATATTGAGGATGCTTTTTTATGCTTTCATGCAGTTTCTTTTTCAATGAACCCAAGTATTAGGTTGTTTTTGGTTTTGTTTTTTCTGGTCTTAATGCCGGAAAAGCTGGTTGCCTTCTGCAAACTTCATTTGTTTTTCTCTCATAGGGTCTGTGAAGTGCTTGGCCGGTTCCTCTTCACACCTCCCCTACTAGAGACCTAATGCCACATACTAGACCACACGTGCGGGTGTGCATAGATAGACACTATGGATGTGCATACTCTCAGCCATTTTTTCCGGCTGTTTTACAGCCCCAACTTTGGTTTCTTTCCTTCTGTTTCTTCTGCTTTATTATTGTTATCTTCTTTGGGTTTTGTATCATTTTTAGCACTCTTCAAAAGTTTTGGGGACAGGGTGTGTAAAGAAAAATAAATAGACTAAACCTGCAGTACTATAAAAATAGCTTGATAATTTGAAATGGAAGTCTTTGTTTTGCATTCCATCTAAAATGGTTTTGCAGCTGAAGGTACTTCTTGCTGTTTGGAGGTCTACGGTGGAGGCCGATGGGGAAAGAGGTCCCAGGGAGGAAGCCCCAACATGCCAACGGACTGAGAGCTCAGTGTGTTTACACTCATTGAGAGAAAATCATGTTTTAGTTCTCCAACTGGCATTTCATATGCATGGCCCCTTTGTTACATAATATGTTGCCACCTCTAAAATCATCCTTGTTTTGTTCAGATAACATTTGTATTAACATGACATCAGTATTCAAGTAAATACCTCATTTCCTGGTTTCTTTTTTCCCTTTCTTTCTTTAAACTATAAGTTTATCAGTCTGCAGATAAGCAGTTTTATACTTCCTTGTTCGATGGGGGAAATAGGAGCATAGTCCATATGGGGTATTTTACCTCTAGTCTCATCTGAAAGTCAAGTTAATTAGGCAGAAAGCTAACTGATTCAATCAGTGCAAAGGTTAAAACTAGATTGCTTGGTTTGGAGCTGGATTCTCCAGGTTAACTCTTTGCTAGCTGATGCTCTGCAGCGTCAGTGTTCATGAATTGGTGACAATTTTCCCATTTTTTTTTAACTTCTTTTGTTGGTTTAAGTATTCTGGACCTCACTTTCTTAAATAGTTATTACCTTAAATATTCTCAAGCCAGACTCTTTTTATTTCTTCTTTCCCCTAAGCTTTACATCAAGCTATAGGAGAATGAGGGAAGTCATAAAGAGTTGGAGAAATGGGTCTCAGATCAATGGCTTCATGCATCAGTACACAAACAGTAAGAATAAACCAAAAACAAAAAGTAAGAACAGTTTTAAAAATCTACTTTCAATCACTGTTAACTTTATCTGCTAAAATGTGCAGAATTTTAAGCGGTCATAATTAGAAAATGCCTTGGGTGGTTCATAATAAATCAATGCAGAGTATTAAATATTTCATTCTTGGAATGATGACAAATGAGTAAAAATCATTTAAAAGAGTGAATTGAAGCTTGGGCCACTGGAACATGTTCATAGAGAGAAAGAATCAGACTCTCTGTGAAGACAAACGCTGGGCTGGGCTGTCACAGAGACAACCAATGGTGCTTTTTCCCTTTCTGTATGCTCTAAACTCACTCACATTTTGTACCTCTTGAATTCCGAGATTGAGCACAGCTCCTATTTCAATCTCAACTCGACTGTCAGAAATTACTCCTGCCCGCAGTTTCTCACTGAACTTCCTGGGTTCATCAACAGAGGTCACTGTGGCACTGTTGCTACTAACAGTCTATCCAGCCGGCAAAGTAACTGAAAAATGCATTCAGTCAGTCAACAACCGCACTGGATAGGGTCACTGGATAGGTCACAGGCAGGAGGAAAAAGGAGGTGTACAAAGGAGGGGTTCTGGATGTCATTGGAAAGTGTACAACTAAAAAAAGAGAAGACAGACATGCTAAAACAATAAACGATAAATAGGGGGCAAAAGTAGCAATGTCCTATTTAGATTCTGTCCTCTGATACAAACAAATATATTTAATAGCATTTATGTAAAGTCTCAAACCAGAACTTTTTGAACAAGTCTGATTAACATGCATCAGTAGGATACCTTGCAGGCATTTCTTTAAACAAGCAAATAAACAGACTAAAAAAAAAAATCTTCAAGAATCTTTTTTTTGAGAAAGTAACTAATATGTGTTATTATTCATTTTTTTATGAATAAAAAAACACATCAGGTAAGAGTCAAATCCTATCCATGATGTTTCATAAAATAGTAAGTCCCAACCATGTTTGGGGAACTTTCAAAAATTCCCATTCCTAGGCCCTCATCAGGACCTTGTGGGGGTGGTCCTAGGAGTGGGCAGACATCAGTTTCACCTAAGGCTCCCAGAAGAGTTCAATAGGGAGCCAAGAAATTGAAAGCCACTGCCCTAGAGTGTTCTTAGCTGTGGTCATCAACTTGGGTTCCCAACACAGAAAACAATTATTTTTGAATTACATACGTGTGTGTGTGTGTGTGTGTGTGTGTGTGTGTGTCCACATATTTGTAGATTTTATGATATTTTATGGAAACTGCCTGACAGATGAAGCATCGTTTGGTTATAAAATCCAAGTTGCATGGGTTGAACGTAGACTGCTGCTGCTAGTTTTGAGAAAAAGAAGTTGGGAGCTTGTACCCTTTTGAAGGCTGCCAACAAATTATCATTGGGCCTGTGAAATGAGTTCTATGTCAATATAGTTGAAACTATTTTTTTCTGAGTGGTTAACTACTTTTGCCTGGTTAAGTGAGCAAACACAGGTGGAATAGGGGAAAAGCAGCTTGATTAGCCTTATGTTCACCTAAGATAAGTGGCCTCTCTCTTAGATTTGGTCTGGCCTCCCCGCCCTTTTCACAATTGATAACAGATTCTGATTGTTACAAGGAAGTCAGCCTCTGGCAGATCCACTGGTTCTCATCACAAGAACAGGGGCATGAAATGAATAATTTTTACAACTTCCTTCTCAAGCAAACTGGCTACCCTTTGCATTGACATGATCTTTACTCCATAGGATACTAGATGCTTGATGAGAATCGGCATTATCACTGTTATAGTATTATTGATGGTTTGAACATCTGAAGTCATCCAAACCTAGAGTGATTATTTTTAATGCATGAAACTGGCTAAAATATTCTTCACTGTATTATTGACAAAGTACGTAAAAAGATACTTTACCTTCAAAGGAAACGAGAAGATAGTAGCATAAATCAAAAACAAAAAGTAAGAACAGAGGTATAGGACTCTAATCCCAGCAGCTTGGGAGGCTGAGACAGGAGAATTGCAACTTCAAGGCCAGTCTCAGCAACATAGTGAGGCCCTAAGCAACTTAGTGAGACTCTGTCTCAAAATAAAATACAATAAGGGCTGAGGAGATAGCTCAGTGGTACTCTCCAGTACTAAAAAAAAAAAAAAAAAAGGAAATTAAAATGTGTAAACAATGAAAAATTGTCCAACTTCATTTTAGTAAAAATTACAAAAATGAATTTTGTTTCCTCTGAAAAAATTTTTAAATATGTTTCCTAGGAACTGTGAAGCAGCATGGAATCTTTGTTAAAGGGAAAATTATTATGGGATTTAAGATATGAAGACCATATGGAGGGATCTCATAATCTTAGAATGTAGTAGAAAGAATTTAATAAAATCCAAGAAGACAAGGTCAGCAGGCAATTATACGTGTTAAACTTGATCAGCTGGCCAAAGGCAGTGGTGCCTACCTGAAATCCTAGTGGCTTAAGAGGCTGAGGCAGCAGGATGGATATTTCAAAGCCAGCTTCAGCAACTTAAGGAGGCTCTAAGCAATATAGCGAACCCCAGTCTCAAAATAAAAAATAAAAAGGTCTGGGGATATGGCTTAGTGGTTAAGTGCCCTTGGGTTCAATACCTGGAACAACAACAAAAAAATTAATCAGCTGTCGGATGCTGATTAATCAAAGAGGAAATACATGTAAGACACAGAAGTCATGTTGGGAGGTGAAAAAAAAAATCATTTTTTAAAAGTTAAACCCCTATCTTCTCACCCAGCCGATCATTCATGCACTCAGCCTCTATCCACTGACCAGCTACTTTGACCTTGACCACTCACTTCCAGCTGTTCACTTTTAGTGGGGCATAATACGTAGCCTCTGTGTTTGTGGGGTTCATATGCAAAAGCATGGAACAGAAAAGAAGTAAATGTCAGACTGATGTAATTGCCATGCAGAGATTAATGTGAGGTCACGATGCTCCCAAACACTTAATGATAATAAATAACCATATGAAATGAAAGTTCTGTGTCAGGCCCTTTTAAACTGCTTTGGTGAAGGAGTGACAGTTGTGACATCAATATCCAAAGGGGTGCTTTCTGGCAGAAGAACGAGGACCGTGTGGGAGGACCCGACTACACCTTCATTAAGGATGCGTAGAAGTCATAGATTTCCAGCCATTGGGCGTTATTCCCCTTCCATTTCAGGCCTTGAGGATTCTACTTTGACTTGAAGATTTGATATAAAATACTGCTTTCTCTATTCCAGATAAGCCATTTCATTCAGTGAAGAAATATTGGCTTGGTGCCCATTATGTGTTAGGCTGACTGTTAGGGACGGAGACTGAAGTCTTGCCCTCCACCTCTGAAGACATGGAGTCCAGCTGAGGAGAACACGGACTGTGTGCTCTATGCTGACAGCAGTCACCTTCGAAACCCAACGGGGAAATCAATGCCAGCTTCCTGAGTGTTGTGGGTAGAATTTGGAGGAATAGAATTCAAAAGTTAAAAAAAGGAAGAGTGGATTGGAGGGAAAACATTCAAATGGAAGGATATCGTGATAACGTACCCATTCATCACATCTTGACATGACCCCATGAGGGACATATGACTCCCATCCTTGTCATCTGTCATCTCTATTTTATGGTTGAAGAATCTAGGCACAAAATTGTTGAATATGGCTGTAGAGCCTGGTTTTTGTCACTAGAATCTAGCAAGACCCTCTCGAAGAGTTGGGCCCTTCTCACAGACTAGAGCCCATTCTGTTGACGGTACCGGAGGCAGGTATTTTCTTTGTGGATATTTTCTGTTCATGAATACTCTTTGCCCCCTAACCCCACCGGAAGCTCCCAGACTTAAGTTCTACACTGTGCTCCTTGGCATGTTGTGCATGGTGATTAGAGACACTGCGGTTTCATGTAACCTGCTTATTCAAGAGGGCATGTCTCTTTTTAGCCAACTACTAATGAAACCACAACAAAAAAAAGGTAAAGAAAAAGAAATCTCTTGAGAGAGATGCCTTGGTCTTCTTCAAATGTTAGAGATTAGTTTGAATATACCTAATTTTTCTGAATTATTTCTTCACGGATCCAGCCTACACTAATAACTCACGAATATTCTTTGATCTTGTAGAAGCTCAGAGTATGGTGGTTACCAGAGGAGAGGGGTGATGGGGAAGGTTGATCACAAGTCCTGATTACATCACAGTGAGACAGAAGCAAGAATTGCTGTTGTGTTGCCGTGAGCATAGATAGCAAAAACGTACTGTATTTTTCAAAAAGCTAGAATGAAGAAGTTTGGAAGTTTTTACAATACAGGAATGACAAACATTTGTAGAGACAGATATATTCAACCAGATTTAAACATTACACAGTGTTTACATACATCAAAACATCACTTAGTACCCTGTTAATGTGTGTAATTTTTGTTTCTAATTATCAGCTAAAAATAAATTTAATCTTTAATAAAGAATGTTGTTAACTATTTTACATGACTTATTTGTGAACAATGTCACCTATATTTAACCTATAATTTATTGGGTAATATATTTCTTTTATCCTCCTAAAAATATCTTCACCAAACTGATAGGTTTGTTTTTATTTTTTTAGAAGGCCAGTTGGTCCTGCCCTTACCCACAAGTCCCCTGTGTCTCTGAAGTGAGAGGCCAGCACTTTGTTTCCACGAGGTGCCACCCAGTTTTGCCAGTCTGCATCTCTGGTCTTATCTCTGGGAATACTTTACTTTTTCCAGATGTACAGATTTTAACCTCCTTATTCTGCCTCATATGAAAACATCTGCACGATTTTAATCATATGGTTTTTTGACTGTTCCTTTGAGATAACCAAAGCCACATTACAGACTTCTAGATGGGTCATTCCTAAAGTATAATTCTTATCCCAGGAGTTGTGACAAGGGAGAACGTGTTTCCCACGTGACCAGCCCCTGCCCAAAGACACACATTGTAAGCAGGGGTTCAGTGAGGCACCAAGGAAACATGATACCATGGAGATCAGGGCCCCAGGGCAGGACTGGGGCAGCAGAGGGGAAAAGGAAGGCTGGGGGTTAACAGAACAGGTCAGATCAAGGAAGAGGTGAACCCTCAAACCACAACTGGCTAAAGAGGCCAGCAGATTACATAAGGCCAAACCCCTTAGGTGACCCAACACTGCACACTTCATGTGCATCTCAAAATGCTGATGACTAGGCCTCAGCATCCACCTGCTGGATCCTTTGGGAAGAGAAAGGAAGAAGTGGTGCAGAAATCTGAGCTTTCAACAAATTCCCCAGCTGATATGTAGACACAAAGAGGTTTGACAATCCCTAAGATGTTAGTCTAACAAGCAGGTACTTTTTATTTTGCATGGGATTTCCCTTGCTCCTAAGAAAATATTTAGTGTGTCCAAATGTCCAGGAAAAAAACCCTTTCAATCCTTTCTACTTGTCTAGTTGCTTCGATGGTATGAACTCCCAAGAACAAACAAAAGGAAAGACGAAAGTGCTTTCTAGTTTTTGTTTCAATAGGTTGGGCTCAAAATAATTGTTCGGAGTTAGTTCAACTTCAGTTAAAATACCAGTTCAGATCAATTTTTGTTTGGTTTGGTATGTGTACACTGGTCTGTGCACACGCATACCATTTCCTCTGAGGAACCAGAATGAGAGGGAAGTTCCTCTTTCACTCAAAAATCCTTTCAACCACTGCTGTCTAAAATTTATTTTTGAGAGAGAAAGAGAGAGAGAGAGAGAGAGAGAGAGAGAGAGAGAAAAGAAAGGGGACAAAAATCTCAATTGCTAGCACTTAAGGAAAACTATCACACCAAAGTAGAAGGTGCTTATTCTGAGCATTCCTGAGAAGAAATTTTGATAAAGTAGAGGGGACAGAGGAGGAGGGGAGGAGGGGAGGGGCAGGCAGAGGAACAAGACCACCATCACTGCAGCCATTGGTGGCTTCGCTTCCCAGGACCATGTCTACTGTTTGGCCATTTTTTTCCCGCAGGGGAAGGAAAAAGCCAAAGGAGGATGATGATCGAATATTCCCAGAAGCACAGCTACTGATGCTAAAGGAGTTGCCGGCTCAAAACCAGTCCTTTGTCTAAAAGGAGCAGAGGAAAGACGGTTTCAATGGACTCAGACAATGGATCAGACCAGGGAAAACTGATTTGTTCATAAAAGCCTTTTGGCCCGGACTATATTTGCTATACAGAAAAGAAAGTCTTTCTATTTCAGCGGTTCTGTACCTCCTCCCCCCTCCCCCCACCCCGTGCTGAGTTAATTAAGGGTCACTCCAGGATTTTCAGAGTTTTCTTTGGTGGCTTCAGAGAGGAAAGATAGGAGGTGGCTTTGAACAAACAGGAACCTCACCCATAAAGCCAATCTCCTATTTCAACCTCAGTTCTTTTGCCAGCTAAAGCACCCGCACAGAGCTGGGAGTGTCCCGTTGTGCCAGGGAATTCACCCCGAGGGAAAGACAAAACCCCAAGGAGCAAGAACTAACAAAGATAATCTCAGAAACACTAGTCACGCTGGCTTTCAGAGAGAAACGCGCTCTGAGTCCTAATGCCTTATCATTGGTGATAACAAGACCAAACAGGGGCGCTGGATCCTGAAGGTACCAGGGTACAGCATGTACTCGGGCCCACACTTGATGTTCTCCAGATTGTAGCTAGGGGTCACTTGTCTCTGGAAAACTTTGTGATGCCTCCCAAGGCTCCTCCAGTTGAGTGCTGTTGGTATACACCCATCTGGAACTCTGGTCTAGTGTCACCTAGTCTTTGGTCTAGTGTCACCTAGTGATTTCTCCCCAGTTCCCACACTGCCATGCCCAAGCATGAAAGCGTTTTTTAGGAGGATCTGAAAAGGAGCCAAGAGGAAAGTCAAACAGGCAGAAAGCTTAGCACGAGACTAGATCACATTAAGTTTGTGTGCTTGGCATGGCTGCGCTGCGCCTGCAGAAGGTGTGCAGAGGTTCACTTTGGCTTCAAATAGTTAAAAATGCATTCACTAAAGTTACAAATATCAAATTCAAACCCTCAGTTCTTCCTACAAAGTGTGAAGTTCAGCTTAAAAGCATAAAAGTCCAGGTGATTTTTTATGGTTTTTATTGGTGCATGATAGCTCCACATACTAGTGGGATTCCTGTGACATTCATACATGCCTGTAACATGCGTCGATCAGTCTCATTCCCAGTACCTCCCCTTTCCTTCCCTCCCTTCCTGCTCTGATCCTCTCTACTCTATTGGTCTATTTTCTGTTTTGTTTTTTTTTTAATTTATGCATTATAATTATACATAAAAATGGGATTCACAGTAGTATATTTGTACATGGATGTAATATAATTTGGTCATTTCATTCCTCAGGATCTCTCCTTGCCCTTCCCTCCTCCCTCTCTTTCTTTTCCTTCCTCTTCTCTATTGGTCTCTCTTCCACTTTCACAAGATCCCTTTTTTATTCCTTTTTTTTTCTCTTAGCTTCCACTTCTCTAGCATATGCCCTTTTTATCTTAAGCTTTTTCTCAAAGGAAAACATTTGATCCTTGACATTCTGAGTCTGGCTTATTTCACCAGCAAATGACATGATTTCATTCGTCTCTATGGATGAGTAAAACTCCATTGTGTGTACATACCACATTTTCTTTATCCATTTGTCTCTTGGGGGAGTCTAGCAGATTTTGGCAGTCACTTGTAAGAGAGTACATGTTCTATCTACAGATGCCCTGTGTCTCGATAAACCCATCACTAATTTGAAAACATCTTAATCAAAAATGCATTTGATACACCTAACCTAACTTAGCATCATAGTTTAGCCTTGTCTACCCTAAACTACTCTAACTTAGCATCATAGTTTAGCCTTGTCTATTCTAAATGTACCTAGAACACTAATAGCAGCCTGGAGTTGAGAAAACTCATCTAAAAAAGCCTATTTTACAATAAAGTGCTAAATAGCTCATGGAATTCATTGAATACCTGCATAACAGGCTGACTATACAGCACACTAGTACCAATGTCCAATTCCTACCAGCCTCACTGGAGCGTTCTATCACAGATCACTAACCTGGAAAGAGATCCAAATTCAAAAGTCGAGGTAATGTTTCTACTGAGCACAGATCACTTTTGTGTTCCCCATTATAAGGTCAAAAACTCGAAAGTCAAATCCTCAGAACTTGAGGTCTGTCTGTATTTTATAAACAGGAAAACTTAATATCTTCAGCTGATTTTTAAACTTTGTAAATATTCCAGTCTGAAACCTTCCCATTTAAAATATAGTCTTAAAATTTTGATAAGTCAAGCTTAAAATTGTTGAGAAAACTTAAATTGTCAATAATTCCATTGCCAACCAACTACAAGTGTTATGGTTTGGATATAAGTCGTCCCCTAAAACCTCCTGTGTTGATGCAGGAGGTGAAATCATTAGATTGTGAGAGCCATGACCCAATCTGTTCACCCTAATTTGAATGGACCACCTGGGTGGTAACTATGGGCGGGTGTGGTGTGGTGGCTGGAGGAAGTTGGGTTACTAGGAACATGTTGAGATTATATCTTACTCTCATGGCTCGCTCCCCCCCCACCCCACCCCCCACCCCCACGGGTTCTATGAGCTGAGCTATTTTTTTCCACAATGACCTTTGACCCTGATGCTCTAATTCAGGCCCAGAGCACTGGAACCAACCGACCAGGAGCTGAACCTCTGAAACCATGATCCTCAAATAAACTATTCCTCCTCTAAGTTGATCTTGCTGGGTATTCTGGTCACAGCGATGTAAAGCTGACTCCCACAGACACCTACTTAAAAATCACGTGTCTATTCCAGTTACTTAACCATAAACTTTCAATCAGAACTTTGAGGTAAATCTGTTTTGTCTGCATCTATTTAAAATTTCAGACAACACAAGCTATGAAGGATCAATTGTGTACAAATTGTGTACTTGAAGGATTAATCCTACTGATTTGATTCTCTCAAATATTTTCTATATTTACTTAAAAGTCTTCCCACCATTAAAGGATGTTGACTCATTTAAGAAACAACTATGGCATCCTATACAGTTTGGGCTCATTTTTCAGTGCAATTTTAGGAAGAAACTTCTCAACTCAGTGAATTTCTTAATGATTGAAAGTTTCAGGCAGGAGTGACAGATTCTTGTTTCTGACCCCCATGAGTCTTACTGGACCCTATTTCTCAAAGGAGGTCATCAGATAGTCCCAGGCTCAGATCAACTATATAAGGACCGCTTACCTAGGAAATATTCCCAGAAGTTGCACCATAACCAAGTGGATTAATTAGATTTTGTAGTTCTTTGTCTCTTAAAATAGATATTTTTTCCCCTTAATTCCAGATTCTGTGCATCTGACTTTTCATATATTTTCTCTCTCTTACTGAAACTGAATGATATTCAATTGGATGTTAAATCTCCTCTCATGACTTTGAGTGCACGAGAATAATTTTCAGTCATTCTGCTAACATTAGGATTTTAACAACACTGTCAAGAGGCCACCTTGTGGGTCTTATTCATTGGAATATTTGTTGTTAATAAACTAGAAAGTGTATTTGCTTAATAAATTTGCAGTGATACTTTAAGTGGTCATTTTAGCCTTCATTTTTCCCCTTCAACTCCTTCCTATTATTATTTTTTATAGTCATTGCTATTGTCAGAAATGAATGTCAATGGGAACCATGTTACAATGAAGCTCAGGGAAGAGGAGAGCAGCCAGGTGTAGTGAAGCATGCCTGTAATCCCAGTGGCTCTGGAGGCTGAGGCAGGAGGATGGCAAGCTCAAAGTCAACCTCACAACAGCAAAGTGCTAAGCAACTCAGTGAGACCCTGTCTCTGAATAAAATACAAAATAGGGCTGGGGATGCGGCTCAGTGGTAGAGTACTCGCTTTACACTCATAAGGAACTGGATTCGATCCTCAGCACCGCAAAAAAAAAATGAGTAAATAAAATAAAGGATTGTGTCCATCCACAACTAAAAAAAAAATTAAAGATTTTTAAGTACAAAATAGTGTTACAAAATAGTGTTGAGCATGTGGCTCAGTGGTTGGGTGCCTCTGAGTTCAATCCCCAGTACTGTCCCCCCACACTCCCCCCAAAAAAGAAAGAGAAGAGCCAATGATTTTGTTTCCCAGAGAAGATGTACTGTATTCTGACAGGCCAGGTTGGTGATGAGAAGTGTCCACTGGGAGGAAACACCCACAGCCTATACAGCTCTACAGAAAAGTAGAGTTTTGGAGATGTCTAGCAACAAGGAAGGACCACACAGAAAGTTCCAGAGATGGTAAGGAAATAACACTAACCAACCCACCAACAAAAACTCTAGCAAAAAACAAACCATCTGTTAGCTCAGTTTTAAATAACCTAATTACCTGGTTCCTATTCTTATTCTACCACTTACCAAATGTGTGGTCTTGGCCAAGTGGTAACCTCTGTGATAAATAGTTAACTTCTTTGTTACATAAGCACAAAACCTGCCTCTCAGACAGAGAAATATAGCCCAACAGTGAGACTAGTCACACAAGGCACTCAGAAAGGAAAAGAGTTTCAAAACAGTTTTGTCTTATTAATGTGATAACTGACATTTCAAAAGGCAAATTATCAATGTCTTATTAAGGGGAAAATCATAATTTGTGTATTTCACACATATATTTTGCAAATTTGAGTTATATTAATTTATGTCACCATAACTTTGGAGTCCAGAGGGCCACAAAAGACCATATATCAGCTGGTTTAGTTCCTGAAATACTCTGAAAGTTGTTATTGTGTGAAAATTAAAATGTTAAATAAGTACAGTTTGCGGTTAATAATTTTTTAGTGAGAGAAAGACAAAATTAAAATAAAACAAGTGTTTCACAGTTTCTTTACCCACCCTGCATGCTGAGGAAAATTTTGCCCTTGATCAATAACATTCGATCTTTCCTGAGCTTTAATAGCCTTTTCTAAGTGGATCCTGACCATAGTGTGCAGGCTGTGTAAAGAGAACTTTGAAAAGAGAGAAAAGTCACTTTTTGCAAGGAAGAAAATTTTGATACAGAAAGAAAGATAGAGAGGGTTAAAATGAACCTAGGACTTGCATGGTGACTGGGTTTGGGCCATTTTGGGAAGCCTGGGACAAAAGTCTGACTTCAGGGACCATCAGAGTGAGGTAGCTCCTAAGAGTAAGAGAGAAGGGAAATTGGCCTTAAAGAGTTTTGAAGTATTTGCCATCAAATGTTCTTCAGGTTCGGCCTTTTCACAAAGGTAAGTGGGTCAAGTGTTTTGGGGTTCTGTGTTTTACTCTTAGCTTCATGCATTGCTGACTCCAAGACTGTGTGGTGGGGCTTCATGTGGATTTACCTTTACCATTGCCATCATCGCTGCCATCATTTAATTCCAAATTAGTTTGAGGAAACAAGCTGAGAAGGTGAGGTCAAGCAATGAAGAACCAGTGCCTCTGCGTGAAAAGCCCTCAAACAAGGCCTCGCTGCACGACTGTGATGGAGATTGCAGAGTCTATGAACACACATTTCTGTCTTCAAGGACATCACAGTCTCACCCAGGAAATATTAAAACATTCCGTACATACAAGACAGGAAGTATTCTATTACTAAAAAATCACAACAAAATTCGACTGTTAAGTAGAGAAAGAAATGATTCATTTTGACTAGAAAAAATTAGAGACCAAGTTCATGAAAGAGATAGAACATAATAGGGAACCTTGAGGTATAAACCGAATCCAGGCTGCTGTAACTGGGGACAGGAACAAGGTCACAGCCTAATCTTGGTTCTTTTTATAATAAATATATCCCCCCTAGGATGAAATCAGGGCATTTGCCGGTAAATGGATAGAACTGGAGACTATCATGCTAAATAAAATAAGCCAATCCCCCCAAAACAGAAAGGCTGAATGTTCTCTCTGATTTGTGGATGCTCACCCAAAAAAGGGAGGTTGGGGAGGAGAATACTAGAAATAGCCTGGACTAGACAAAGGGAAATGAAGGGAAGGGATGGTAGAGAGGAATAAGAAAGAGAATAGAATTAATTGGTCATAACTTTCCTGCCTTGTATTGTATAAACAACCAGGGTAACACCACATCATGTATGACCACAAGAGTGGAAACCTAATAGAATACGTTATCCTTATGCATGCATATTCTGCCCAATACATTCTACTGTCATGTAAAACTCAGAATTTTAAAAAGTAAAATAAATAAATATATATCCCCCTGTTATTCTTCCTGCTCCATATGAATATATGTTACATATATGTTTAATATATGTTACAATATATGTTTAATATATGTTACATATATAAAATATTTATAAATTATAACATATGTCTGAAAAATTATATGTCCATATTTTATCTAAATTATATACATGGATACACATATATAAAATGAACAGATCCCCATGGACAATATCAGAAAGTCTAACATTTTCCTCATTAAAATCTCAGAAGAGAAGGAGAAAAAAAGGAGGGAGCAGAAAAAAATATTAGATAAAATGGAAAAAACTTTCCTAAAATATCAACATATAAATCAAAGAATACCAGTAAAAATCAGGTAGGATAAAAACAAAAACATAGGTAAGACCTCATAGTAAAACTGCTGAAAATCAATGACAGAGAATTGTGGGAAAGAAGACAGAAAACTTTTTTTTTTTTTTTAGAAACAACAGTAAAATTACTGCTGAGTTCTCATCAGAAACAACAGAGAACATAAAACTATTAAGTTATGTCCTTAAAGTGCTACAGGAAAAAAAGATCAACCTAAAATTTTATGTTCGGTGAACATTTAAAAACAATAACACAAAGAAGAGAAAAGGTAAAAGGAAATATACTGTTAAAACACACTGGTGTGTGTGTGTGCGTGTGAGTGTGTGTGTGTGTGTGTGTGTGTGTGTGTGTAACATGTTAATTCAAGCTAATGAAAGCAGAATATGATGTTGAGAATTTATGCCATCAGGCCCAGGAAAGACCCTGCTGACTCACACCAGAGGCTAGGCCTAGGCCTAGGACTGCCATCATCTATCTGCATAGGAGCCCAGACTCAGGTTAGGCCCAGGACCATCCCCACCAACCCACTCAGAGCCCAGGCCTAGTTCCATTTTTGAAAGTGGTTACATCCATCTTGGGACACCCTCACTCCTATCTTGAGTTACCATCACTATTGCCGCCACCACCTTTAGTTGCAGTAGCATCCATTTGGAACACTGGCCGGGACTGGAAGCCCAACACCAAGGTGAAGTACAGGTAATCTGCATGGACTACAAGATTATAGGGTAAAAACTGTAATACTTCATATCTATACTGCAAGAAAGGAAGACATGTAGACAATATGAAAAAACAAGGGAAGAAAGTGCTCCAAACAAATCTAAGTACTACACCAATAGAATCCATTGACAGTGCAGTTTTTGGAATGTCAGAGAAGAAGTTCAGAATGTACATAATTAAAATGATCTGCAAATTAAAGAATGACATAAGAGAGAAAATATGGGCCAAAATTGATCACTCCAACAAAGAAATAAGAGAGCAAATACAGGCATCCATTGATCACACCAACAAAGAGATAAGGAAACAAATATAGGTAGCAAAAGATTACTTCAAGAAAGAGAGATTCTAAAAACAAACCAACAACAACAACAAACCATAATCAGAAATCCTTAAAATAAAGAAAACAATGAACCAAATAAAAAAACTCAATAGAAAGCACCACCAACAGACTAAGTCACTTGGAAGACAGAACTTCAAATAATGAAGACAATATATACAATCTTGAAAATAAAGTTTAACACACAGTTAAGATGGTAAGAAACCATGAACAGAATATTCAATAATTATGGGATAACATCAAAAGATCAAATCTAAGATTTATTGGGATAGAGGAAGGCACAGACATTCAAACCAAAGGAATGAACAATCACTTCAATGAAATAATATCAGAAAATTTCCCAAACATGAAAAATGAGTTGGAAAATCAAATACAAGAGGCTTACAGGACACCAAATGTACAAAATTACAACAGATCTACACCAAGGCACATTATAATGAAAATGCTTATCATACAGAATAAGATATAGAATATCTTAAATATTCTTAGAACCTTAAAGGATACAAGAGAGAGGAATCAGATCACATATAGGGGGAGAACAATTTGGATCAAGCAGATTTTTCAACCCAGACCCTCAAAGCCAGGAGATCCTGGAACAACATAGACCAAGCTCTGAAAGAAAATGGATGACAACCAAGAATCTTATATCCAACAAAATTAGGCTTCATATTTGATGACAAAATAAAAACCTTTCATGGTAAACAAAAGTTAAAAGAATTTACAGTGAGAAAGCCTGAACTTATAGAGCATTCTCAGCAAAATATTACATGAGGAGGAAATGAAAAATAATTATGAAAATCAGCAAAGGAAAGGCACTAAAGGAAACGCCAATCAAAGGAGAAACCAAGTCAATTTAAAAACCAAACATAAACCAAAATTACTGGAAATACAAATCATATTTCAATAATAACTCTGAATGTGAATGGCCTAAACTCATCAATTAAAAGACATAGATTGACAGATTGGATTTTTAAAAAAGACCCAATGATATGTTGCCTTCAAGAGACCCATCTCATACAAAAAGACATCTACAAACTGAAGATTAAGGGGTGGGAAAAAAATACACCACTTACATGGACCACATAAACAAGCGGGGTTTATATACTCATATCAGGTAAAGTGGATTTCAAACCAAAGCTAGTGAAAAGGGATAAAGAAGGACATTTCATACTGCTTAATGGATTCATACATCAATAAGACATAACAATCATAAATATATATGACCCAAACAATGAGGCATCTACGTATATCAAATAAACCCTTCTCAACTACAAGAATCAAATAGACCACAAAACAATAATACTGGGTGATTTTAATTCAACTCTCTCACCACTGGAGAGATCTTCCAAAAAAAAAAAAAAAACTAAACAAAGAAACTATAAACTCAATAAAACAATCAATGATTTAGACTTAACAAGCATTTATAGAATGTTCCATTCATCAATGAGTGAACACACTTTTTTCTCAGCAGCACATGGATCCTTCTCCAAAATAGGACATATGTCATCCCCCAAAGCAAGTCTTAGTAAACACTATCCTGCATTCTATCTGACCATAGTGGAATGAAATTTGAAATTAATGATAAAATAAAAAATAGAAGCTACTCCAACACCTGGAGATTAAATTATATGCTATTGAATGGTCCATGGATGACAGAAGATATCATGGAGGAGATAAAAGAATTCTTTGAGGTCAATGAGAAACTCTGACGCAACTTATAAAGACCTCTGGGACACTATGAAGGCAGTGCTAAGAGAGAAGTTCATTGCATTAAGCTCACTTATTAAAAGAAGAAAAAGTCAACAAATAAATGACCTGACATTATATCTAAAAGCCCTAGAAAAAGAAGAATGAATCAACACCCAAAGTACTAGAAAACAGGAAATAATTAAATTCACGGAGGAAATCAATGAAATTGAAACAAAAGAAACAATTCAAAAAATTAACAAAACAAAAAGCTGGTTCTTTGAAAAAGATAAATGAAATTGACAGACCTCTAGCCAAGCTAATAAAGAAAAGGAGAGAGAAAACTCAAATCATTAACATATGTGCTGAAAAAGGAAATATCACAACAGACACTACAGATATACAGACGATAATTAGAAATTATTTTGAAAACCTGTACTCCAATAACATAGAAAATATCAAATGCATCGGCAAGTTTCTAAAGTCATATAATTTGCCCAAATTGAATCAGGATCATATACACAGTTTAAACAGATCAATTTCAAGTGATGAAATAGCAGACACCATCAAAAGTCTACCAACCAAGAAAAGCCCAGGACCGGATGGATACACAGCCAAATTCTACAAGACTTCTAAAGAAAAACTAATATCAATACTCTCCAATTTATTTCAGGAAATAGAAAAAAGGGAGCACTTCCAAACTCATTCTATGAGGCCAACATCACTCTGATTCCAAAACCAGGTGAAGACACATCAAAAAAGAAAATTTGAGACCAATATCTCTAATGAACATAAATTAAAAAATTCTCCATAAAATTCTGGCAAATCAAATAAAAAAACTTATCAAAAAGATTGTGCACCAGGACCAAGTGGGATTCATCCCAGGGATGCAAGGTTGGTTCAACATATGGAAATCAATAAATGTAATTCATCACACCAGTAGACTTAAAGATAAGAATCATATGATCATCTCAATAGATGCAGAAAAAGCATTTGCCAAAATACGACACCTCTTTATGTTCAAAACACTAGAAAAACTAGGGATAATAGGAACATATCTCAACATCATAAAGGCTATCTATGCTGAATCCCAGGCCAACATCATTCTAAATGGAGAAAAATTGAAGGCATTCCCTCTAAAACCTGAAACGAGACAGGGATGCCCTTTTTTACCACTTCTATTTAACACGGTTCTTGAAATGCTGGCCAGAGCAACTAGACAGATGAAATAAATTAAAGGGATACAAATAGGAAAAGAAGAATTCAAATTGGCACTATTTGCTGATGATATGATTCTATACATGGAAGACCCTAAAAGTTCCACCAGAAAACTCCTAAAACTGGTACATAAATTCAACGAAGTAGGAGGGTATAAAATCAACACCCATAAATCAAATGCATTTCTGTATATCAGTGACAAATTCTCAGAAAGGGAAATGAGAAAAACTACCCCATTCTCAATAGCAATACTTGGGAATCAACTTAACAGAAGAGGTGAAATATCTATATAATGAAAGTTACAGAACCCTAAAGAAAGAAATCAAAGAAGACCTTAGAAGATGGAAAGATCTACCTTGCTCATGGATAGGCAGAATTAATATTATCAAAATGATCATACTTCCAAAAACACTATATAGATTTAACGCAATTCTGATCAAAATTCCAATGACATTCCTCATAGAAATAGAAAAAACAATCATGAAATTCATCCAGAAAACATAAAAGACCTAGAATAGCTAAAGCAATCCTTAGCAGGAAGAGTGAAGCAGGTGGCATCACTATACCAGACCTAAAACTATTCTACAGAACAATAGTAACAAAAACAGCATGGTATTGGCACCGAAACAGACTGGTAGACCAATGGTACAGAATAGAAGACACAGAGACTAACCCACAAAACTACCCACAAAATTCTAATTATCTTAGACAAAGGTGCCAAGAACATCCATTGGAGAAAAGATAGCCTCTTCAACAAATGGTGCTGGGAAAACTGGAAATCCATATGCAACAAAATGAAATGAAACCTCTATATTGCACCACACCCAAAACTCAACTCAAAATGGACCAAGGACTTAGGAATACAACCAGAGACCCAGAGATCCTGCATCTAATAGAAGAAAAAGTAGTCCCTAATCTCCATTATGTGGGATTAGGCCCCAACTTCCTTAATAAGACTTCTGTGGCACAAGAATTAAAATCAAGAATCAATAAGTGGGATGGACTCAAACTAAAAAGTTTATTATCATCAAAAGAAACAATCTGTGAGGTGAATAGAGAGCCTACATCTTGGGAGCAAATCTTTACCCCTCACACATCAGATAGAGCACTAATCTCTAGGGTATATAAAGAACTCAAAAAGCTAAACACCAAGAGAACAAATAACCCAATCAAAAAATGGGCCAAGGACCTGAACAGACACTTCTCAGAAGATGATGTACAATCAAACAACAAATACATGAAAAAAGTGTTCAATGAGAGAAATTAGAAAAAAGTGTTCAATTAGAGAAATGCAAATCAAAATCACTCTAAGATTTCATCTCACTTCAGTCAGAACGGCAACTATTATGAAGACAAACAACAATAAGTGTTGGCGAGGATGCAGGGAAAAAGGCACACTCATACATTGCTGGTGGGACTGTAAATTGGTGCAGACAATATGGAAAGCAGTATGGAGATTCCTTGGAAAATTAGGAATGGAACCACCATTGGACCCAGCTGTCCCTCTCCTCGGTCTATACCTAAAGGACTTAAAAACAGCATACTACAGGGACACAGCCACATCAATGTTTATAGCAGCACAATTCACAATAGCTAAACTGTGGAACCAACCTAGATGGCCTTCAATGGATTAATGGATAAAAAAATGTGGCATATATACACAATGGAACAATGGAAAATTGCTCAGCAATAAAAGAGAATAAAATCATGGCATTTGCAGGTAAATGGATGGAGTTAGAGAAGATAATGCTAAGTGAAGTTAGACAATCCAAAAAAATCAAATATTGAATGTTTTCTTTGCTATAAGGAGGCTGATTCATAGTGGGATAGGGAGAGAGAGCATAGGAAGAATAGATAAACTCTGGATAGGGAAGAGGGGTTGGAGGGGGAAGGGAGGGAGCATGGGGTAATTAAAGATGGTGGAATGTGATGATTATTATTATCCAAAGTACAGGTATGAAGACAGGAATTATGTGAATATACTTTATATACAGCCAGAGATATGAAAAATTGTGCTCTGTTTATGTAATAAGAACTGTAATGTATTCTGCTGTCATATATAAATTTAAAAAATAAAGTAAAAAAAAGAGGAAACATATTTAAAAAATAGTGCACCATGACCAAGTGGAGTTCATTCCAGGGATGCAAGGCTTCTTCAACATATGAAAATTAATAAATATAATTCATCACATCAATAGACTTAAAGATAAGAATAATAGTATTATATCAATTGATGCAAAGAAAGCTTTGACAAAATACAACATCCTTTCATGTTCAAAAACACTATAAAAACTAGGAATAGATGGAACGTACCTCAACATTGTAAAAGCTATCTAGCTAAACCCAATACCAACATCATTCTAAATGGACAAAAATTGAAAACATTCCCTCTAAAAACTGGAACAAGACAGGGATGCCCTCTTTCACCACTTCTATTTAACATAGTGCTTGAAACTCTAGTCAGAACAATTACATTAAAGAAATTAAAGGAATACAAATAGGAAAAGAAGAACTCGAACTATCATTATTTGACAAAGACATGATTCTATACTTGGAGAATCCAAAAAACTCCACCAGAAAACTTCTAGAATTAATAAATGACTTCATCAAAGTAGCATGATATAAAATCAATAATCAGAAATCAAATGCATTTCTATACATCAGTGATGAATCCTTTGAAAAAGAAATTAGAAAAATTATCCCATTCACATTGGCCTCAAAAAAATCAACTTTGGAATCAATTTAACAAAAGAGATGAAAGACTTCTATAATCAAAACTACTGAACACTAAAGAAAGACATTGTAAAAGACTTTAGAAGATGGAAAGATCTCCCATGCACTTCGATAGGCAGAATTAACATTGTCAAAATGGCCATACTACCTAAAGCACTATGCAGATTCAATGTAATTCCAATAAAAATCCCAATGTCATTTCTTATACAAATAGAAAAAGCAATTATGAAATTCATTTGGAAAAATAAGAGACCCAGAGTAGCCAAAGCAATCCTTACCAAGAAAAGTGAAGGAAGAGGCATCACAATACCAGACCTTAACTTAAACTACAAAACTATAGTAACAAGAATGGCATGCTATTAACACCAAAATAGGCATGTAGACCAATGGTACAGAATAGAAGACACAGAGAAAAACCCACATAAATACAATCATCTCTTGCTAGACAAAGGCACCAAAAACATACATTGTAGAAAAGATAGCCTCTTCAACAAATGGTGCTGGGAAAACTGGAAAGCCATAGCAGCTAAATGAATTAAACCCCTATCTCTGATCATGCACAAAACTCAACTCAACGTGGATCAAGGACCTAGGAATTAGACCAGAGACCCTGAGCCTAGAAGCCTACAGAGTAGGAGAAGATCTTTACCACAAGCACATCAGATAGAGCACTAATCTCCAGGATATATAAAGAATTCAAAAAACGTAACACCAAAGAAACAAACCACCTAAATCAATAAATAGGCTATGAAGCTGAACAGACACTTCTCAGAAGAAGATATACAATCAATCAATAAATATACGAAAAATGTTCAATATCTTTAGTAATTACAGAAATACAAATAAAAGCTAAAATTCCATCTCAGGCAGTAATCAAGAATAGAAACAACAGTAAGTGTTGACGAGGATGTGGGGAAAAAGGTACACTCTTACATTGCTGGTGGAACTGAAAATTAGTGGAACTACTATGGGAAGCAGAGTGGAGATTTCTTGGAAAATTTGGAATAGAACCACCATTTGACCCAGCTATCCCACTTCTGGGTTTATACCGAAAGGACTTAAAATCAGCATGATATAGAAATGCAACCACATCAATGTTTATAGCAGCTCCATATACAATAGCTAAACTGTGGAACCAATCTAGATGCTTTTCAATAGATGAATGGATGAATAACGGTGGTATATATACACAATGGAATATTACTCATCATTAAAAGAGAATTAAATTGATGCCTATCAGAAGATGAATGAATAAAGAAAATTTGGTATATATGCAAAAAAAAGAGAGAATAAAATTATGGCATTTGCAGGTAAATGAATGGAGTTGGAAAATACAATGCTAAGTGAAGTAAGCCAATCCCCCCGAAAAAAACAAAGACTTAATGTTTTCTTTGATATGTGGAAGGCTGACTCATAATGGTGATGGGGGGGTGGGGGAGCATGGGAGGCATGGAGGAACTTTAGATAGGACAAAGGGGAGGGAGGGGAAGGGAGGAGGCATGGGGGTAGGAATGACAGTTGAATGAGTTAGACATCATTACCCGAAGTACATGGATGAAGACACAGATGGTGTGAAAATAGTTTGTGTACAACCAGTGACTTGAAAAATTGTGCTGTATATGTGTAATATGAAATGAATCGCATTCTGCCATTGTGTATAACAAATCAGAATAAATAAACAATTTAATAAAAAGAAGAACTATAGAACAAATTATGTTAAAAAAAGACCAATCCAAATTGGTCTAAAGTGACATTTATAGAATAAAACACTCAACAAATGCAGAATATACATAATTTTCAGGTGAACACAGACATTTCAACAAAATTGATCTTATGTTGGGCCACAGAAAGACCCTCCATACATTACAAAGTATGGAAATAATTTGAACTCAAGACATTGAAGAAGAAATAAGTAATAAAAAATGATCTAGAAAATCATGATATGTAAAAATAAGGGTAAGTAAGATATGGTTTACTGGAGAAATAACAAGGAAAATAAGCCAGTGTTTTGAGCTGAGTGATAATGGAAACTTTGGAATATAGCTACAACAGCGCTTAGAGGGACCTGAATAGTGAGATATTTGTCCTAGAGAAGCAGACTAAATGACATGTTTCTGTCTTAAGAGTTTAAAAATGAAGAGCAAATTGAAGTAAGTAAAAGAGAGGGAAAAATGGCAATAAGAGAAAAAATGATGTGAAATAAGACACCAACAATACACAAGTCAACAGAGCACATTTGGTTCTTTGGAAAGATTAATAAAATTGAGAAATCTTTAGCAATGTTGATTAAGCAAAAGTTAAAAAGGAACATAAAGGGTTTTGTGGGGTTTTTTTTGAGATTTTAAAGTTCACATAAACACAATAAGGTAATATTATAAACATCCAATAAAACTGACAATTTAGAATGGAATAATTTATTGAAATACATGAATTACTAAAAGAGGTTTGAGAAGAAATAGAATACTTAAATGGTCCAAAATCTGTTAAAAATTAAATATATTACTTAAAAGCCTCATCAAAAACTGTAGTCTCAGATAGTTTTATAGGTGAATCCTACCAAGAATTTCAGGAAGAAATAACATCAAACCTACATAAAGTCTTCCAGAAAATAGAGAAGAAAACACATTCTATCTTATTTCATGAAACTAGTACACACCTGATACTAAAACTCATTAACATTGTTGTAAGAAAAGAAAATGCCAGCCAGGCATGGAGGAACCTGCCTGTAATCCCCTGACTTGGGAGGCTCAGGCAGGAGGACCACAAGTTCAGCAAAAGTGAGGAACTAAGCAACTCAGTGAGACACTGTCCCTAAATAAAATACAAAATAGTAGGGGCTGTGGTTGTGGCTCAGTGGTACAGTGCCCCTGAATTCAATCCCAGGTAGCAAAAACAAAACAACAACAACCACAAAAAAAACAAAAAAACCAATATGACAGAAGAGTATCATTTATAAACATATACACACCAATATTTAGCAAAATATTTGCCAAAATGATGCAGTAATACATAAAACATACTGCATCATGAGCAAGTTGAGTTTGTCTCAGGAATGCAAGGGTAGTTCAATATTTTAAAATTAATCCATAATTTAAAATTTAGAATTTTTTAAACATATTAACAAAGGAGAAAACCCAACGTGGTTATTTACTAATAAATAATTTGACATAATTCAACACTTATTACTGATGAAAATTCTTAAGCTAGAAATGGAGCAGAACTTACTCTGATACCAGGTTTCAATAGATTACAAATTCTACAACCAAATTTATATATAGGGGTTACCTAATGACCAATTTGTCCCCCTCTACATCTTTTCAACTTTGTATTGGAGTTACGAGTGAGTAAAAACAGAGAAAACAATAAAATCTAAAAAATTTGGAAAGAAGCAAAACTTATGATTATTTGGAGATAACATGATAGTATAAATAAAAAACATTAATAGATTCATATAAAAATACTAGCTTGAACAAGTAAATGTAGCAAAGCCATAGAATATAAATTTAATATAAAATTCAATTAAATCTGCATATATTAGTAATAAATAATTGAAAGATGCTATCAAAAGTAGTCATTTGAAAGTATATGGCAAAGCATCCAAATATTAAAACACTGATAACTGAGTGACATATTATAACCCATAAATATGTAGTTACTTTATGTCAATTAGCACATACACAAACTCTAAGAAATTTGAAGGTTTTAAGACTGACATTTTAGATCAAGAGATCTGTGAGATAAAGAATCAAGACAGTGATTATGACAGTAAGGTTAGACAATAATTCCATGTAGTAGAAGAGAGGGAGGGTCCTGGGATAGACGCATGCACATATAGTTAGTGATTTGTGACGTGGGTAATAAGAACCGCCTATGTGGAATCTGTCAGCTTGGATTTACAAAGCCAAAGCCAGAAAGTTGGGGTAGCTGTACCCAAAATGAGAACACTGTGCAATTAGAAGTGAGAAAATATATTTTAGTTCACGAAGAGTAATATCATTACATGGTATGGATGAGGGCAGGGAGCCTTCCTCACCTAAAAGTATCACAACTTTAAATAGAAATGTTTCTCTACTCCTCCTGGACAAAATGATCCAACTGTTATTTCAGTTGAGAATTGAAAAAAGACTTTTAAAATAACAATGTTTATCTGGGCATTGGGACACATGCCTGTAATCTCAGCGACTCAGGAGATTGAGGTAGGTACATTACAAGCTCAAAGCTGACCTCAGCAACTTGGAGTTACCCTGTCTTTAAATAAAAATTAAGAAGGGCTGAGGATGTAGTTCAGGAGCAGAAAGGCCCTGGTTTCAATCCCCAGTAATGTCAAGGAAAAAAAAAGTTTTAGTTATCAGAATTATTGAAAGAAGTTTATAGGATTTTCTGGAAATAATCATGGCAATTAACATTTATTGATCAGTTAGTGTTGACAGGCAGTATCCTAAATGTTTTGCAAGCACTGTTACTGTTAATTCCCCAACTACTCATACATTGTCACTATTGTAGAGATGAGAATGGGTAGGTCACTTGCCCGGTCTCCTAAAGCTGGTTCATGTAAGAGTTGATATAAAAATCCAGGTAGCTGGACTCCAAAGAGAAATAGTCTATAGCAACCACCTCCCCAAAAGCAAACCTTGACTCCTTCTTTTCTTGGCATTTACTTCTCCATGTTTGATCTTTGTAGTCCTATTACATTTCCTCAAGATAAGCTTCAGTAGCCATATGGGATATGTACCTGAGGAAACCCTATAAAAGTCTGTCCAAATCTATTAATTTGTACCCTTAAGAGGTTATCAGATTAAAATTAACAATTGGATTTTTTGCAATATAACAAGGGACAGTTTCTTTAAACACCATCTTCATATCAAAGATACCATTCTCATTTTCCATCCTTCTTTAGCAAACACTTTCCCACTCCATGCTCAACCTGTACAATTTCCTTGTTCCCACAGTGTGTAAAAGATTAATTGCTATATTTGCTGATGTGATTTGTTACCTCCCTTTCTGAATCATACCAATCATTATGATTTCTCAATTCTTTATCGTCTCTTGTGTGAGATCTCCCAGTTTCAGAGAAATACTTTCTCATTGTCTTGTACTAAACCAAACTCTGTCTCAGAAACCTTAGAAAATTCCTATCTTGTTCCACCAATATTGATGGAACAAGAACTTGACATAGTGACGCCTTCATCTAAGATAAACCACAGATAAGAAAGGACTATTGTCTTTTTTTGCCACATTTATAACTCTGTCCCTGATAGAAACTCTAAAGTCCCTCTTTTCACAATTTCAGGAAGAACCTTGCATCTGTGAACAACTCTGTGTTGGTTGTTTCCCTAAGGTCATCAAACATAGTTAGAAAACTTGGACTGGAACTACCATTTGAACCAGTCATCCTACTCCTTGGTATAAACCCAGAGGACTTAAAATAGGCATACTGTAGTAATGCAGCCACATCAATGTTTATTTATGGGACCAACCTAGGTTCCCTCAACAGATAAAACAATAAAAAAATGTGATATATATATCACATCTTAATGTATTTATATATGTCACATCTTAATATATTTATATATGTATATATGTGTGTATATATGTATATATAAATATAATATATACATATATACACACATATGTATTATATTTATATATATACGTGTATATATGTGTGTATATATATTATATGTATATATAATTATATATACAGACATATATATTATATATATATATATATATGTGTGTATATATATGTGTGTGTGTGTGTATATAAATTATTCAATCATAAAGAAGAATGAAATTATGGCATTTGTGGGTAAATGGATGGAAATGTAATAAGTGTAATAAGCCAATCCCAAAAAATCAAAGACCAAATGTTCTCTCCGATAGGTAGATGTTAACACACAATAAGTGGGGGGAGTAGAGGGAGAATAGAAGTTCATTGGATTATACAAAGGGGAATGAAGGGAAGGCAGGGGGCATGGGAATAGGAAAGACAGTAGGATGAATCGGACATGACTTTCCTATGTTCGGATATGGATATATGCCCAGAGAAACTCCACATCATGTACAACCACAAGAGTGGGATCTTAATTGGAAGAAGTTACACTCCATATATGTATAATATGTCAAAATACACTCTACTGTCATGTATAGCTAAAAAGAACAAATAAAAAAAGAAAATACTGCTGTTGAAATGGACCCCCAGATTTTGAAGTGGATGATAGACTCTTGATATGGCAGAGACCAAGCAGAAGTACTTAATAAGCACAGGCAAGGTAGCTGTTCCTGCTGTAATCATTAGGTTGGTTGGTGTGGTTATGAGAATGGTCCAATCCTCAGGGATCTCCTGCAATCATTGGTTGGTCATTGGGTTCCCAGGACTGAAATAGCTAGGAAACCTACTAATATCCTTTTTGATCCCCTAAAACTAAGGGACTGTAACTAGAAGTCTGACTTAAACCACAACAGATTTATGACCACTAGTCAATTCTCAGATTCAACTTAGTTCCCAACCCAGAGTCCTTTGAGTTAAACACAAACCAGGTTCACTGCACCATCCTCTCCTGACATCAAAACCATATGCAATAAGCTTCCCACCTAATATTTCCCAAAGTTATTTGCAGATATTTTCCATGTATGGAGGCTGACTCTGAGGCAATATTTGCAAATCTAAAATTATGGGGTAGAGTACTAGTCCAAATAGGCTGTTAGGAATTTTTGGCCAACATCCCATGATTAATGATTTCCTCAGTCTATGAATCCATGCGGTTCATTTCCAGATCCTGGATGTATATCGTAACTGAAAAAGTCTTAGTACCTGGGTCCCTGACTCATCAAGTAGGGGGCTATCACATCATTAAAAAGCACGTGAACTCTTTGGAGCAGTATCTAGTAAACAAAATAGTAGGTCAAAATTATCACAACTTCCCTAGCAGAAATCACAAGTATCAGCACCATTTTAAGAGATTTCAAAGACACAGGGAAAAATTTGGAGGGTTCAGGAATGGAACGCCACTGTTTGAAAGTCCCCTCCAAAACTCGTGTTGCAATTTAATCCCCACATTTATATGTTGATGTTATTCAAAGGGGGAGACTTTGGGAGGTAATTTGGGTTAGGAAAGATCATTAGAGTGGCACCACCATAATGGGGTTGATGACTTTAGAAGAGGAAAGAGACTCAAGGGGACATGTGTTTTCTCTGTCTCACCATGCGATGCCCTCTGCCATGATGCAAAGCAGTAAGAAGGTCTTCGCCAGATGATGAGCAGATGTTGGTGTCATACTCTTGTACTTCCCAGCCTCCAGAACCATGATCCAAAATAAACCTCTCTTTTTTTTTTTTATAAATTACCCAGTCTCAGGTATTTTATAATAGAAAAAGAAAAGTTCCTAAGATGGTGATTTCTACCACTGGCCCATTCAACTTTCCTGTTGAAGACTTCTAGAGGGTGGTTAGTGCTATGCCACCCTTAGCAATGAGGTACAGATACAAGGACTGTCACCTGCTGAAGGGTTGAAGCTTATTTTCTTCCCAGAAATTCCCTCAGCTGAAGAGAATGGCCTTAACTAGGTTTATGGGCTCACTCCAGGACAGCCTACTCTCTGTGTTACTTTTTGATGACACCCAAAGAGTTGTCCTCGAAGAGTTACAAAAGACCTGGCTCCCTTGCCTGAGTTCAGGTCATTTCTGAAGGGCCATGCTAGCATTTGAGCTGCTTTGTGTTTGCTAGAGACCTTTGTTGCAACTCTATCACAGTCATACCTCTCCCTCTGCCTAGTTGCTAGTCCTCTTATTCCCTCACAGTGTTGCAGGGAATGTTCTCTATTAAAATTCCTGCACTTCGATCTCCTTCTCAGACGCTGTTTGATAGGAAACCAAACCCAAGATGGTTGCTGCCTAAATTAGTCCCAGGAATCAGAACTCAAAAATGAGATTTTAGAAGTGGGCCACTTCTAAAAGTAGAATATATAGGCCCTGGTTTGCTGTGATCGTATAGCTATTAAAATTTCAGTGGTCACCTATTGGGATTGTAAACAGATGGAAGGAGATACACTGGCAGGTGCAATAGCTCAGGTGTCTAAAAGGCTTGAGGAAGTAGTTATTATGAGAAAGATGGAATTGGATGACTGCTACTAAACACCATCAATGACTAGGAAAAGATAGTTAAATGGTGAGGATGATTGTTCATGAATTTAATACCAAAGATGAAGTCCTGTGTGGTGAGTACTAGCATAGCTGGGAAATCCAAGTTAAAGCCTCTAAAGCATCCTTTCTGTAACCATGCACTAAGTTAAATGGCAGAAATCAGTTCCACATCAAAGAATTAACTAATACTGTGGGTATAGTGCAAATAATGTTCCCATTTAATTCACCAACCTGGTTCCTACAAAAAAGGGTGGGACCTACAGATTAATAATAAGTCATTGCAAATTCAAATAGTTACTCCAAATTGCAGCTGCTATATACATGTGATATCATCTTTACTAGATTTAATAACTTGGACTCTGGTATATCATATTTAGCCATTTATCTGTTGAATGCATTTATCTGTATCCCTATCAAGAAGGTGGACTATAAATAGTTTGCATTCTCGTGGAATGGATGACAGTGTACCCATATGGTATTGGGCCAGGGCTAAATGAATCCTCCATCCCTTTTCTGTGATGTATGTTGAGGATGCTTGGAGGTCCTTTTGGACTTCACATACAATGACCCCATTCCATCTCCCCTTTGAGCAACGATCATCAAGTGTTTTGGAGGTCTCGGTAAGACACATGCACAGAAGTTAAGAGATCAAATGACAAAGATTCAGGGGCCTGCCACATCAGTGACTTTTTTTTTATACTCCAAAGATCTAGAGCACACTGAAACCACCCCGATCCAACATAAAGGTAAAAAAATAAATAAATAAAAAAACAAAAAACAAGTCTTGCATTTCTCATCACTAAGCAGCCAGAATCAGGTCTCTTAAACGTTTTTTGGTGGGGGGCTGTTATAGAGATGGCATATTCTGTATTCGGAAATGTTGCTCTGATCTGGTTATCAAGTCACTAAGAAAGTTGCCGGTTTCCACTGGGACTCATCATAAAAGGACTCTGCGAAGGCTCTGGACAGTGTTGTGAGTAGCACTTGAGCTATAGGAAGCAGTTTGCTATGCATGAGAAATATATGTAGAAGGAAAAGATGCTATATGGAGTTTATGGAAAGATTATATAGAAGACACACAAAAACCGACTCCTGGAATTCTAAAGTAAAGTCATGCCATCTATCGAAGAAAATTAGATGTTTTAGAAACCTGTTGGTATGCTACTGGCAACCTGTAGCCCCTGACAATGGACATCAAGGGACTAGTTTCCAAACTGCCTAACATGAGCTGAGTTCTGTCAGACAACCCCAGTGTGCCATTAGTTTAGTTAGGCAAAGCAACAACTAATAATATATCTGATTAGTATGTCTGAGATTGGGCAGGATGATGACATGATTCTATATTTAGAAGATCCCAAAAATTCCATCAGAAAACTTTTAGAACTAATAAATGAATTCAGCAAAGTAGCAGGATATAAAATTAACACCAATTCACAATAGCTAAACTGTGGAGCCAGCCTAGATGCCCTTCAGTAGATGAATGGATTAAAAAATGTGGCATAGATACACAATGGAATTTTACTCAGCAATAAAAGAGAATAAAATCATGGCATTTGCAGGTAAATGGATGGCACTGGAGAAAATAATGCTAATTGAAGTTAGACAATCCCCCCAAAACAAATGCTGAATGTTTTCTCTGATATAAGGAAGCTGATTCATAGTGCGGTAGGGAAGGGGAACATCAGAGGAATCGATGAACTCTAGATAGGGCAGAGGGGTGGGAGGGGAAGGGAGGGAACAGGGGGTTAGCAAGGATGGTGGAATGTGATAAACATCATTATCCAAAGTACAAGTATGAAGACACGAATTGGTGTCGACATACTTTGTATACAACCAGAGATATAAAAAATTGTGCTGTAAAAAAAAAATTGTGCTGTATATGTGTAATAAGAATTGTAATGCATTATGCTGTCATTTATTTTAAAAAATCAATAAAAAATATCCTGTTCATTTCATAGAAAAAAAATTTAACACCCATAAATCAAATGCATTTCTATACATAAATGATGAATCCACTGAAAGAGAAATTAGGAAAAATACCCCATTCAAACTAGCCTCAAAAAAAGATGAAATACTTGGGAATCAATCTAACAAAAGAAGTGAAGGATCTCTAAGATGAAAACTACAGAACACTAAAGAATGACATTGAAGAAGACCTTTGACAATGAAAAGATCTCCCATGCTCTTGGACAGGCAGAATTAATATTGTCAAAACGGCCATACTACCCAAAGCACTATACAGATTCAGTGTGATTCCAATTAAAATCCCAATGTTGTTCCTTATAGAAATAGAAAAAAAACAATTAATTTGGAAAAATAAGAGATCCTGAGTAACCAAAGCAATCCTTAGCAAGAAAAGTAAAGGAAGAGGCATTATAATACCAGACCTTAAAGTATAACACAAAACTATAGTAACAAAAATGGCATGGTATTAGCATCAAAATAGGCATGTAGATGGATAGAAGACACAGAGACAAACCCACATAAATACAGTCATCTCCTACTAGACAAAGGCACCAAAAACATACATTATAGAAAAAATAGCCTCTTCAACAAATGGTGCTGGGAAAATTGGAAAGCCATATGCAGCTAAATGAATTAAACCTCTATCTCTCACCATGCACAAAACTCAACTGAAAGTGGATCAAGAACCTAGGAATTAGACCAGAGACCCTGAGTCTAATAGAAGAAAAAGTAGGCCCAAATTTTTATCATGTCAGATTAGGCCCCAACTTCCTTAACAAGACTCCTAAAACACAAAAAATAAAATCAAGAATCAATAAATGGGATGGATTCAAATTAAAACTCTTCTTCTCAGCAAAAGAAACAATCAATGATATGTGAAGAGGGAGCCTACAGAGTGGGAGGAGATCTTTACCACATGCACATCAAATAAAGCACTGATCTCCAAGGATATATAAAGAACTCAAAAATCTTAACACCAAAAAAAAACCAAACCACCCAATCAATAAATGGGTTAAGGAACTGAACAGACATCTCTCAGAAGATATACAAGTGATCAACAAATATATGAAAAAGTGTTCAACATTTCTAGTAATTAGAGAAATACAAATCAAAACTATGCTAAGATTTCATCTCATTCCAGTCAGAATGGCAGTATTCAGGATTACAAGCAATAAGTCTTGGCAAGGATTTGGGGAAAAAGATGCATTCCTACATTGCTGGTGGGACTGAAAATTGAGGGAACTATTATGGAAAGAAGTATGGAGAGTTCTCAGAAAACTTGGAATGAAAAACCATTTGACCCAGGTATTCCACTCCTTGGTCTATATTCAAGTGACTTAAAATCAGCATATTATAGTAACACAGCCATGTCAATGTTTATAGCAGCTCAATTCATGATAGGTAAATAGTGGACCCAATCTAGATGCCCATCAATAAATGAATGAATGAAGAAACTGAGGTAAATATACACAATGGAATATTACTCAGCATTCAAAAAGAATAAAATATGGCATTTGCAGGTAAATGCATGGAGTTGGAGAATATCATGCTAAGCGAAGTAAGCCAATCCCCCAAACCCAAAAGCCAAATGTTTTCTCTGATTAGTGGATGCTTATCCACAATGTAGAGGGGTGGATATGGGAAAAATGAAGGAACTTTGGATTGGGCAAAGGAGAGGTTGGGGAGGAGAAAGGGAATTGTGCAGGAAAGATGTTGAAATGAGATGGACATAATTTCCCTAGGTACATGTGTGATTGCATGAATGGTGTGACTCTACATTGTGTACAACCAGAGAATTGAAATGTTGTGCTCCATTAGTGTACAGAAAATTGAAATGCATTCTGCTGTCATATATAACTGAGGAAATCAGAGAGAGAGAGAGAGAGAGAGAGAGAGAGAGAGAGAGAGAGAGAGAGAGATATCAGGCAGGAGTCCTGGGTCCTATTGCTGGATTTCCTTAGTTTACTTTGTGGTCTGGTTTATGTAATAGAACTGAAGTTGATGGAACCTAAATAAAATGTCAAAAGTATAATACAATAGCTTCCAAGTAAAAGAAAATGGCTATTGATGTTTTCTGCTTATTGAAGAGGGGGAAAGCATTTTATAACTCAGCTATGTTGTAAATCCCAGAGGCTATTTTAATTTTCTTTTCTGGTTAATTTACCAACTCTGGAAAAATCTGCTCGTGCTCCCCAGGAAACAATCTCTAACACAGAAATTTGTGTGCCAAAAGTTTACTTGAGATGAGTATTAGGAGCAACACTTGTCAGGCTGAAAGGGAAACACTGTTGGGCACAGAGAGAAATTAAACGATAATGTAATTGCTACAAAGACTCAGCCAATTTTGTGGAATGTTCTGAAGCAGAACAATTCAGGAATGTGCCAAATTGTAACTGGAGAGATGGTCCTTTGGTTTTCATATGGATGTGTCCCTGGATCCAGTTTGACTCCATGAGAGAGGAAAACTTTGGGAATGCACTTCTCCTCACCTGAGGGAAATTTCTGAGAAAAGACCCAGGGTCTAGGAAGGAAGACTGGAAGATTGGTGTCAACGATGTATAGGAATATGGATGGACTTCTCAGGATGGGAGGACACTGGTATCTCATCTTAGTGCTCAGCAAAAGTACATGACTGCAGACCTCTTGGTTCACATTTCCTTTAGCATTTTTTGTAGGGCGGGTTCACTAATGATGAACTATCTCTGCTTATCTGAGAACGTCTTGATTCCTCTTTCATTTTTTTGAAGAAGAATTTTGATAAATATAGATTTCTTGGTTGACCATTTTTCTTTTAGCACTTTGAGTATGTCATCCAACTCTTTTCTCCAACCTATGGTCTCTGATGACAAACCATAGGTTAACCTTATTGAGGAGTCCATGTGAGGAGTCATGTTTCAATTGGTGCTTTCAAGGTTTTAAAAATTTTTATCTGAGGGCTGGGGATGTGGCTCAAGGGGTAGCGCGCTCGCCTGGCATGCGTGTGGCCCGGGTTCGAGCCTCAGCACCACATACAAACAAAGATATTGTGTCCGCCGAAAACAAAAAATAAATATTAAAAAATTCTCTCTCTCTCTCTCTCTCTCTCTCTCTCTCTCTCTCTCTCTTTAAAAAAATTATCTGAGTTCTTTGAGCTTGTTTGTGTGCAGACTAATGTCTTTCTAGCCATTATTTATTTGCATATTTTCCCACTTTTCTCTGCTTGGTTGTCTATAAGGAATTTGTTGGCATGCCTGTGGGTGTTCCACATAATTTTAAAGGTTTTTCATGTTTATTTATTTATTTTTCTTTAAGTTTATCGTATTTGGCAACATCTGGTAATTTATCTCTTTGTTAAATCTTTGTTCTGAAAGCTCAGATCTTCTATTGATCATCTCTAGTTAATTTCTCATTTCAGTTATTATACTTTTCAACTCAATAATTTTTATCTGATTCTTTTGAAAAAGTAACTTCTATTTTTATTAATATTTATTATGTTATATAACTGAAATGCTTTCCCTTAATTCTTTAGGCATTTAAAAAAATTTTTTTGAATGTATAAATATGTTTGTTTAAAGTTTCTATCTACTAAGCCTACCATCAGATCCTCTTCAGAGATAGCTTTTATTAACTGTTTCTTCCTCTGTGTATGGCTTTATTTTTTGTTTCTTTGCATGTATCATCATTTTTAATGAAAATCAGATATTTTCAATAAAATAATATTATCTAAATCACTCTAGCCCTTTGCACCCCCAGGGATTTTTGTAGGTACATTCTTCATTTTAGCCTTTTTGGGGATGGCTTGCTTATCTGGTGGCTTTTACAAATCCATTTGCTAAAGTCTCTATTTCCTAGAATGGACAGTTGCCTTGTTAGGTTAGTGGTCAAGAAATGATTTCTCAGGGGCTGCTGAAGTGCTTTTGGACAGTAGACCTTCCACTGGCTCTCTGTGTTTATCTTATGCCTTCGATACCCAAGCAGTTCAAAAAGATACCCAAGCAGATCAAAAAGGAAAAGAAAAACCCATGAATGGAACTTTTTCAGGGACTTGTCAGACAAATCAAGTAATCACAACACCTGGCATGAAACTTTTTGAGACTGGAAGTGTATCAATGTAAAATGCTGCTGTTATGACAGATTTAGTAATTTTTTTTTAACTGAGCAATCTTCAAATTATTGAAAACCTTTGATTAATATCCAGAGGCCTGCAGTTGATTTTAGTGACTTTTGTGGCATTTTCGTTGCTTTTACGAAGGGGTGGATTTTTGGAGTTCTCTTCTCTGTCATTCCTTAGGCCCTTTTTCTGGATATGGATTTGCTTCCCTTGTTTTACAGCCTTTTGGTCCCCTACGAATCTACTTAAGGTCATATTGTTAGGCATGATATTTAAAAAATAATTGCTTCCGACAAAGAAACATTTTACAGAATAAGATTCAATACTGTTTGCTGAAACTGACAGAATTTACTGATTTTACACCATATACCCTACCATTCCAGAAGAAGGAAAGCTAAATAGTCAATCAAAGACTCAGTTATGGAGCTATGCGGGAGAAACTGCCTTGAGAATTTGGGTGAGTTTTAAGAGGATGCGTTTTGGAGGCTGAATTATCAATATGTGATTCCATGTTTATTGCACCCTACACACATGGGACCAGAAATCAATAGAAGTGGGGCTGATTCTTGTCTCTGTGACACACTCAGTGGAAATATTTTGCACTTGCTACTGTTATATTTGAAAATATTTTTCTTTCTGTTCTCACAATTTGGGTTTTTCTGACTTGTGTTCAATTGAAAGATACAATTTTGTCATAAACACTATTAACACTTTTTGATAGGAATAATGAATTATGGCTACTTTGTGTAATATGGAAAATGGATTCTCTTGATGTTGAGTACCTGAGAAAAGAGAGTAGCCACTTTTTTTCCAGTTTTATCTCACAGTTCACCTTCTTTGAATATTTTCATATTTGGCATATGCAGTGGTTATGAAGGTGCTTTGCTCAGATACCCTTTAAAGAAATTTTTTGTGGGTAACACAGCTCATTACAGCCTCCTGTGGGTGTGCCTTTGGATCTGTATTGGTGTTGATAGCAGGCTATAATTCCCAGGGGCTGATCTCAGTCAATAGGTGACCACAGGAAGTTATTTGAAATAGCCATTCTTGCCCCATGTTGGTGTTCTTCAAGGGTGATCTTTGGCTCAGCAACCTCCCATCAACTTGTCAACACTTTCTTAGAAATGTTTTACCTGAAGCTCTTCTTACCCAAAGCTTTCTTTCTTATCTCCCTTCATAGGTACAAATCCTGCACTGTGGTCTGATGTCTCCTTGTCTACACCCATTGCATCTCCATTTATCCCTGAGATGTTTCTCCAAATAAATCTCATGCACGTGTAGTCCCCTCTGGGAATCTGCTCTCAAAGTCCCCAGAGTAGCACAGGGAAATTCTCATGGGTGCTGTCTTCCCAATATAATAGTCCAAATGCCATTTTGACTGCAAGAACCCAGGTATATGATACAGATTCTAACAGGCAGGCATAATTGAATTGAATGCTTCAGAGGGGAACATGTTGGGCAAGTCTCTGTAGGGTGAAAATAATAAGAGCATTTGGCTCTGGGATTTTGCAAAATCAAGTGTCTGATTCAGAAGTAGCATAGTAAGCAGAATGGCTAGGAAGAGCAGTAACTGTAATAAGCCAATCTCTTCTCATTTTATGTTTGGGAACATAGTAGTGGCTTCAGCATCAATGATTTATTTATCAATCATCCATTCTGTGCCTGGTTTTAAGCATTTTTTTTTTCCTCGAAGCTAAACTTCCCATTAATACCTCTCTTCAAAACTTACATAGGTTTCTGTGTGTTGTTGTTGTTTTCTTTTTTGAAACCTTAGTAAATTCTTTTTTTCTGATTAGACTAAAGAATTTATATTTTCTTTTACAGTTAAGTTTTTTGACTAATAAAACAGTCTTTATAATTTCGTTAATGAATGAATTTAATGGTAAAAAATTAGAATTTCAATGGCACACATTTTCCATTCCAGTTGTGGTTAGAAGTTAGTAATATTTTGACATGTTCCTGGACTTCAAAAAACCCCAGCAGTTCGGGGCACTGAGGCAAGAGGATCACAAGTTCAAAGTCAGCTTCAGCAACCTAGCAAGGTGAAGCCCTTAGCAACTTAGCAAGCTCTTGTCTCAAAATTTAATAAATAAATAAATAAATAAGGGCTGGTTGGGGATGTGACTCAGGGCTTAAACACCCCTGGGTTCAATGCCTGGTTTCCACTCCCAAGAAAAATATAAATCTTCAACTGTTTGACTATTGGTTGAAATTACTGTTACATATTAAAACAGTGTGTTCCTGAAAATATTTTGATTTAATTACCTTGATGAATTTATCATGAACAACTTCAATCAGGCTCCTAATTTATAGCCTCAGAAATAAGCCAGCATATTGAGAATTAATACATGACTTCAGGAGCAGATGAATATGAATTGATTAATACAATAACTTATTAATGTAAAGTGAGAACTGTCATGGGAATCTAAAATGTTAATTTCCCATTACCAGTGATTAAGTTATGTGGGATCAGGCCCAATACGATAGTAATTTCATCTTACTTCTTGTTCATCCTTACCGACATGGTAAATTATAGAGTCCCAGTTTTATGGGGGCAAAATCTCCTATTAATTTCTATCTAATTTAGTCTTATAAGTCTATTAAAAATAAGGTAGGTCTGTCTGACTTGTCCAGTACCTTTCACATAACAGCTCACTTCAATGTTCTTTTTTTAATATTTATTTTTTAGTTGTAGTTGGACACAATATCTTTAGTTCATGTTTTCATGTGGTGCTGAGGATCAAACTCAGAGCCTCACATGTGCTAGGCGGCACTCTACCACTGAGCCACAATCCCAGTCCCTTCAATGTTCTTCTTAAGTCTCTGGATTCTCATTTTCCTTGTACTATGGCCCAAGAATTTTGATTTTATTGCTCTAATGCTTTCCAAGGCTTAAAAAAATGTCATTGAGCAGGATGAGTGATTTTCAATGGAGGAGTAACTCAAAAGTCTGACACTTGACCATATATATAAGACTTAAATGCATCAGGAATTTATTTTGATGTCTGAAGAAAGGTCACAATCTAGCTTTTTACTTGATGGTTCCCCTATTGTCTCATCACCATTTACTGATTAACCCCCAGAAATTTTCCCTTATCCAAAGTGTGATTCCATACACGTGTAAGTGCTTTCTGAAGTCGATACTGCTGTCAGCTTTGCTCTCTGGTCATGGTAGTGTCTCTGCCCAATACTATGCTGTCTTAATTACTGTAAACATAAAGTGACTTTAAATCTGATTTTGCTAGTCCTAGAAGTCTTCTTTCTCTTCAGGACATCCTTGTCCATCCTTGAGCGTTTGCGCTTTCATATAAATTTTAAAATCATCTTCACATATTTCATTTTACACCTGTATAGCTTTCTACTTGAAAATTTTAAATGCACTGATCATTTTACATTGTTGAGTCTTCAAATCTATTCTCACTCATGACTGACGTCTTCATGAATATCTTCCAAAACAAATGTTATTGTCTCTGAATGGCTGGTATACCATGTCTTGAGGGGAAAAATATTCAATAATAATAAGCAATATTTAAATAAAACAAAGGCTTAATAAACACACTGTTAGTGGTAATGTCAGTTGATACACTGGCACTATTTCTTAAACTTTAGTGTTCACCTGCTCTATGATTCAGCAATTGTATATTTTAGTAAATTTACTTACAGAGGATGTTGGATAGTTTTTATATAGACTAGATAAACAGCAGCATATTTTCACAATAGAATATTACAGAGTGAAAACTGAAAGAATTATAGCTAAATGCAACAATGTAGATGAATCTTAGAAACAAATACTAAACAAATAAGTGTCTTAAAGGATGCTATATGGCTTAATATAGTTTTTATTAAGTCCAAAAGCAAATAAAATGATATATTATATGTAATTGAACATATCATAATGAAATCATAAGCACAGAAAATCAAATGTAAAATTTAAGGATACTGGGGACCATAGGCAACAGTGAAGAGGTATGGATAAGGAATTGAGAAGACACATTCACAGATATCAGGGTTGTTCTAAGCCTGCAAATAGGTTGTAGATTCATGTATGCTTATTTTACTGTTGTTACAGTCGAAGAAAACTATAGAGACTATAAGCCAAGAAATAATAAATGAGGCTAAAATAAATACAATGTTATTTTCTATTCAGGTACAGTATAGATTTGCAAATTAAGAAATACAAGTTCAAATAGAAACTAAAAAGGAGGACTGGGCTTTTAAAGGGGAACAGTGGGGTGAGGTGAGGTGACTTGCTCTGAACAAGTTTCCATTGGCCTTGTTGGGCAAGTGATTTTGAACAAGTTTAGTTGGTGCTGGTGGTCCATTCACAGAGGAAACTGTGTCACTAGGGATCTGTGACTCTAAGTTCTCAGCAAGTCACACGTCTATTGGAACAGTCAGGCAGATCCACAGGAGTCCGTGGTTGGGCACTGTCGCAGTCTGCAGTCTTTGAATGCGTCCTTCCTTTCCAGACAGCTTTCTTTATCTGGAAGTTAAAGACGGGTTGACCAATGCCTGTGAGGCAAACTGTAGCCTGTCACATGAGATCTCAGAGGCTTACATAGAAATTTTGCTCTCTCTTGGCCAAACTGCAGTGATCATAATTTTTATATCCACAATACAAATCTCCAATAAAGGAGCTAGTAGTCAGGGGAAAAAATGAGATCGCAATCTGGTACACACAGGCACCCCTGAGTCACACACCAGGATACCTTGAACACATACCAGGGGGTATTGTTAGCCAGAGAAAGCTGGCAAGCTCTGATTGACGCCAGCAGCAATTATTTGTAAGGCTCATCTTAAGGTCGTAGTTGGTTGTGTCTTCCAGCATTGCTAAGAAGAAGTAAAAAAAAAAAAAAAGAAGAAGAAGAATCTCAAAGATAAAACAGGCTGTTTGCTGGAATGGCTTAATGGGGTGATTCCTAGAACAATCATTTGTGACCTTCACATTTTCTTCCCCATGACCTCTTGGCTCTCTTTTAGATGGGTAGGATATGAATGTTTTTATTTGTATGCTTAATATTCAAACTATCTGGCTTAATCACTTATACATGATTACATATATTGTCTTTATACATCAAATATTCACATTAAAAATAACCAAACATCAATTGTATATTATTTCAACCTTCATACTTTCATGAAATTTCTGGTCAAATCCTGGCCAATCTTTAGGTAAAGTGTTAACAGATTTCTGCTTCAACTTGGTCTTGAAAATATCATTGCTACTTAGTGACAAATGTTGAAATATTTACAGATAAATTGATATGATGTCTGAGAATTTACATCAAAATAACTGATGGGGGGCTGGGATATAGCTCAGTTGGTAGAGTACTTACCTTGCATGCACAAGGCCCTGGGTTTAATCCCCAGCACACACACACACACACACACACACATGAGATATATATATATATAACTGGTGGGGAGCTGGAGTTGTGGATCTAGTGGTAGAGCGCTTGCCTAGCATACGTGAGGCACTGAGTTCAATCCTCAGCACTAGATAAAAATTAAAAAAAATAAAGGTATAGTGTCCATTTACAACTAATATATCTGTGGAAAGTGTCCATATAGATGGAATAAAGATTGGCCATAAGTTAATACTTCTTGAAACTGGTGAGAGTACAGTAATATTATTTATGATTGTGCTGCAATTTCCATACATATTAAAATTTCCAATATTAGAAAGTTTTTCTGTTCATCTCAGCTACTACAAAAGAAGTCATAACCAACCAGAGGAAAAAAATATAAATCAACTGAGGCTGAGCAAGGCAGAGCCAGGAGAATGTGTGACCAGGAGAAGAAATGATACACAGGCAGGCAGACGACCTGTCACCAGCCCTGTGGTGATGGGCCCCTGGTTTTATTCGGGGGTCCTTAGGTGTTGCCTTATAACAAAGAGCTTATTTCTTAAATTTTGTGTTTTATCTTGAAAGGTATCAAAGACCATCAGAACAATACTGATTCAGTTTTTTTAAAATGTTTTCAATAATGAAATAGTACTCTTTTATTAGAGGTGTGGCGTCAATGGTGAGTGCTTGCCTTTTTTATTTACTCCACACCCAATCACAGGAGTGCAAAGGGAAATGCACAGAACTCTCATTCAAGGAAGAGCACAGAGTTCTGTGAACTAGTTGCACAAAGAAAACATTGTCAGAGCCTTAGACTCTGTCTCTCTCAAGTACACACACGCCCTAAAAATATAAAGGTAACTTTTTAAATTTTAGAATTCAATAGATGCCTTTCCTAGGGTTTCACATGAATTGTCTATTTTTTAACTTCATAGGTCATATTATTGTCAATATTTTAAATTAAATCAGTAAAGATCAATAAGGGGGAAAAAGAATGGTAACTAACTTGCCAAAGAGTCCATAGTCTGTAGGTTAAAGAGCTGTAATTTAATTCCATGCCAATGAAATCTCCCAAACTAACTCTATTTCCAATCCATCAGAATGAACAGTCTGAGTAATAAAGAGGAAAAACTTTGTGAGTTGATTTTAGAATATCTTTGCAAATGTCGAGAGTAGCTTGAAAGTAAACATAAAGAAAATTCAGGGCTGGGACTGTAGTTCAGTGACAGAGGGCTTCCTAACATGTTTGAGGCACTGGTTGGATCCTCAGCACCACATAAAAAAAAACTAATAAACAAAGATATTGTGTGTCCCTCTACAATTAAAAAATATTTTTAAAAATGCATGGCCAGTATGATTCTACAACATGTGTACTCAGAAAAATGAGAAATCATATCCCATCTAGGTATGATATATCAAAGTGTATAAGTGCATTCTACTGTCATGTATAACTAATTTGAAAAAATAAAATAAAATAGTAAAAAAATAAAGTGGAATCTGTGCAAAATAAAGAAATAAATAAAATTCATGGGATAGGAAAAGATTCTAGCCAGACAAGTGAAATGAGAGACGTATTGACAAAGTTAGTCATAAGTCAATGGAGGCCACTTATGAGAATCAGCTGCATCAGTATATTAAGTGCCTTCTTTGAGCTATTGAAAGCACAAGATGGAAACAATTTTGAATGAGATGAATATTTTGAACACTAGGCAAAGATCTGGGTGCTGCTGATCTCTTTGCCAGAGGAATTAGAGCTTCCTAGGGTAGAAGTATTTCCTATCAATTTAAGCAAATGTGAAATTTAGTTTTCTGTCCCTTGGTTTTGCAGTTCTGGGGATCAAACCGAGGGTCTCAGTTACACTAAGCAGGCTACCACTGAACCACTCTCTCCGCCCACAAAAGTGAAATCTGAGTTCAGAGCATTACAACACAAAAATTTCAACCTATTCAACTTTATTGATTTTACAACACAAAAAATTTCAACTTCTTCAACTTCTATATTGATTTTAATCTTCTCCAGCTACTGTTGTTTTAGATTTGCATTGTCTGCATTATTTTGGTGTCTTCAGATAATAAAGACTGTAAATTATAGAAAATGACAAATTGAAATAGAGACAATTTTTAAAAAAACTTGGTTTTCATCTATTTTTAAGTCCCTTTTAGTATTCCTGACTGCCTATAAATATGTGGTATCTTGAGTCTTTCTTCAAACTGGTTGAAATGTCATATTAGTTCCTTCATTAATTAATGAGTTCATTTATTGAGTCAAGTATGACCTTTTGACAAATGTTCATTGTGTCTTTGAGAGTCATGATTTTATTTTTATTTTCCATATCTTTCCATAGGATCTAGGCAGTCTGACTCCTATAGCCCATCCCTGATTCTTTGCCTGACCATACAGTAGTCAGGTTCCTGAATCTTCTCATAGGCCCATCTGTGCACTACCTTGTAAAATCTGTTATAGCAAAGAACCCCTCTAAGTGGGCTGAACAAGAACCTCCTATCCTTGATACCTGATCACCTTTGATGCCTCATTGGGTCTCATCCTGTACTATCCCCCAGGTGGTGTCTGGCCACCAGGTCTGTGTTCAGCAGGAATCCCCTTAGATGAGGTTCACCAGATTCCCCTGACCTCTGATGCTCCTCTCAGTGATTTGCCGGCCACTGACACCCTCCCGTCTCTGGGCTAGTCATTGTCACTTGCCCAGGCTACACTCGGAGTTGAGCCCCATCTCTCTCTCCTCACTCTAACAGCCCATTACAGTGGCCTCTATTCCGACCAGTGTGGTCCTGAGCAAAGTCTTACTTGTCATGTGTTAACAAGTGTCACTGAACAATTTTTTTCTTTAACACCCCTCTGACCACAAACTATCTAGAACCATCACTACAGTTAGAACTGAAACTCACCGTGCACTAAACTCTATGCTAAACTGTGCCAGCTGCTTGGAAGAATTGAACCAGTGGCCCAAGTATAGTTTTACAAAGCCACAGTAGCATTCAAATTCAGGTCTCCCTGGCTCTGTACTTCAGTTCTCAGTCACTTGTCCTTCCTCCTCAAACTCTTTCATAATGGGCTTGCTCCGTATCACACAACTAACAGGGGATAGAACTCATGCCCCAATCTTTACCTTCCAACTCTGAATTCTTATATTTCACTCTTCTGAAGGAGGAGGCTGCATCATCCCTTGGTGAGAAGATGACCCTGCAAGATGAACATCTTACTCTAATGCTGGAAGGAATTTCGACACCTGCAAGTAGGGACCCTGAAACAATGACCCAAGATTTAACCATTGATCTAAGATACTCACATCTAAGGGCTTCCCAGGACACATTTTTGCGAAACATTTTTCCCGGGCTTTCTTTATAAATGGCATTTGAAGAGTTATGATCTACATGAGAACACAGGGAAATACACTAAGACTTGCAAAGAATGTCTCAAATGCGGAATTATATTCTGATGTATGAACGTTTCCTGAACTATTCTAAATACAGGAAAGGTTTGGTGTTAACCACAATTTACCTTTTCTTCTCTAACAAATTCATCTTACCACCTCAAGTCACTGTGGAACTAACCCTCTTGGGAGTTACACCCAAATAACTTATTTTATGCTCATTCTTCCTGGAAGAATTTAATTACCCAGTAGGACCAGGGATGTGGTTTACCTTTCAAATTTTCGATTTCTTTCTTTTAATATTTATCCAGAGAGCTGCCTGAAACTCCATGTGTTGTGGAGTGAAACTGCAAAAATACCAGCTGCATTGTCTACATTCAGAACTTGAACTTCAGCTCCGGGGGTGTGGGTGCGGTACAGCAAGCATTGTTTGCTAAACCCTGCGCTCTTAGGCTGCTGGTTTTTACCACTGGGTTCCGTGGTGGTTCTGTGACTCTCCCACAGGTGGGCGTGTTCCTGGGCGAGGACATATCCTTTTGTTACCCCCCTTTAAGAAGATTCCTTTTTGGAAGACAAAACACTGATTCTCTTTTTCTCTTTCTGAATAGTTGTTTAACTTGTGCATTTGGGACTTCACCAACATCCTCCCTCCCCTCTGTGCACTCAGCCCCCTTAGAGATGGCACAGTTAGATAACAGAGCTGCCTCCTGAACCAGGCCCAGGGCAAGTTCAAATTCAAAACAAGGGCAGCCTTTCTGAGGGAAATAGTACACCAGCGAAACCCAGAGTCAGTTTCACTTGCTCTAAGTTACACAGAAATTCCGGTAAGGAAACAAAATAAATGAAACACGGTGAGGGCTTCCTTCCTTTCAAGCTGACCCAGGGCCACACTGTTGGTGACCCCCTTATTAAAAGTCACAAACTGACTCGATTTCTAACAGTTTTCCATGGCCCAGAGGTAAAATCCAGTGGGAATAAAAATATGGCAACATTAAAAATCAATGGAAGGATATCTCATGTTCTCCATTCTCTACACTTAATTATAGATGAAGGCTCCTAAATGAATGATTGGCCAGGGCCACCATTAGCTTCAAAGAGGCCCTCAACATGAGGTAAAAGCATTAGGAACTTTGGGGCAGTATTAGCATTAGAAAAACAAGGCCTAAAATAGTACCCAATTTAGTGATGTTAAGAGTTCAAATGATGGTGCCAAGACTACATATGTATATTTTTTAAAGTTACTCGGTGTTTTCTTTAGCATAGCCATGAAGGTACTACTACAGCTTAGTGGTTAGTATTGATGGCCTTGGAGTCCACAGATCTAATGGGTATTGCCATTTAATAGTTGTGTGTTCTTGTTTAAAACTTAGTTCTGCGAGTGGAATTCCCTCATCTGTAAAATGGCTATGATAACCATAGTAACTATTTCATAAGAATGCTATGAGAGTTACATTTTTAAAGCATATAAAGAGATTTCTTAGTGAAGTGCTGAGAACATAGAAGGGCATTGGTTTGGACTGAGCTCCCACAATAGGCACATTAGACCCAGCCCAAGTGGATTCAGTGACTCATTCTGACACTCCATGTCGCCAAGCCGAAACTCAGTTGTCTATCTCACTTCTGGAGAAATCAATAAAGAGCTGACAGCGAGGTCCCCCGAAAGGCTGGCTTAGCTGGCACAATAAGAAATCCCCTCTGCTTTCACTTCTACAAGGAAAGTCACTTTGAAATGACCCATCCTCTTTCCTCGGCTCTTTTCTGTCTACAAAGCCAGCCTCCCCTGCTTGGCTTATTGAACATTTGTTCTATTTTATAGAATAAAGTGCTGCCGAATACAGAATCACAAATATAAGCCGATAAGATCTTCAAATTTGCTTTAATTTTTTGAGTGTATGTTTTCAATTAGTGATATATAGCGCTTACCAGGAACATAAATTCTTTAAAAAAAAAAAAAATAGCACACAAATGCTTCCAGAGGCAAAGCCATTCTCTGTCCCCTCCCACCCTTCCCGTGGGATTGCTGGTTTCTATTTCCACCATAGGTACCTAACACACTTTGGTGCTCTAGAACGTCCTAGAGTTTGGAGCTTGTCAGGTCAGGGGTTCATTTGGGAACTAAGGAAAAGTTTCTTTGAAAGAGACAGCTGAATGAAATTCAAAAAGAAACTCAATTTCAAAATCAGACACAAAACATTTGATGGGTTCTCAAGACTTTTTTTAATGACTTACAATGTCAATCTTGCTCATGATCTAATGAGCCATATTTTCAGAATGACAGCATTCATAGTATTAATTTATTCCTTTTAAGGCAAAGTTCTCTTTGAGCACAGTGGAGCTCGCCTGTTTCTTCCTACTGGAGAAGAAGAACTCACAAGTAAGAATGCTCTCACCATGTGGACCCAAGTCACTTATTAAATTCCCAGTTCTACTCAGGAAAGAGGTGCAGGTTGGAAGGTGTCCACCAAGACAAATCTGGTGTCCAAGGTCTTCCTGGAAACAGAGAGATATTGCACCTGTTCCTTAACACCCCGCCTTCCCAATCTGTCTCCTGTCTTTTAAGATGTGATGATTCTGGCTTCTTCAAGTATGAAGTATTTTGAATAGTGGCTGCCATTAGAAAGGACTTAATATGTTTTGGCTATGACTATTTTATTCAAACTTATTTCAAAGTGTGTCTTAGTGAACACCTTGGCTTTAGGACCATCTATCCTGATTTAAGATCTACATGTCTGTGTCTGGAAATAGGCAGTATGGACCCTCTTGGTTCAGTTACAAGGTTTTAGTTACTTTGTGGAATAAATGCTAACTTGAAAAAGGTTAGGAAAAAGGCAAAAGAAAGTTTGATTTCTAACCAGCCATACTTCCTGGAGCACCCCTGTCTTAGCAGCTCCTTAGAGTCTCAGAAAGAAAATGAATTTATCAAGCCAATTACTGTGCACAGATGAAAGGGCACATCACTTGCTAATTGCAGGAGGAACAAGCATTTTTCAGGCATCTCTTTTATTCCCTTTGACTTACGGCCCCATTAACAATCAGCAGAGACTGGTGTCCTCAATGGCAGCCGTGTGTCTGCACTGCTGGGTTTCCTCAGGAGGATTTAGAAATAAGACATTTGACAGAGTTTACTCAGGAAAGCAAATTAAAAACTACAAGAAATCAACTGGTTTATTTGTGGATAAAATATATTTGCATCAAACTTAGACAACACCAACACACTCACTGACTTTAAGAATTTACTTTGCTTAATTTCTGAGCATTATAAAGTAAACTAGAAACTACTTTTTTTTTCTATATTGAAAACATTTAAGCACTTATACCTCTAGTCAATATTTTTAAGTTGAGAGAGTCACTTGTTTTGGAGGGGAGTTCTCTTACAGAAAAGAAATTTGAAGCTCAGGAATTAAACCCCATTGAGATTTTTTTCCAAAAAAGAGAAGATTCCCCTTGTAGTCACTGACTGTCCATATGACACGTAGATGAAGGGCCTATAAATTCATGGTCTTTTGAAAATAAATCAAGATTAGAATTGTACCCCAGGATAACTGTCCTCCAAACAGGAAAATGCAATAATTTTGAGGTCATGACACAAAAATAAGCAAGATGAGATGAGATTGTGCTTGATTGAAAAATGTGAACTGGTATTCAGATCTTGTCTCTGGTTTTGCTCTTGATTGATGGGTTCTGGGTGAGGCTGTTCAGATAAAGCTGCTTTCCTGTTTTGCATTGCTCTCTATTTCTGTGACATTCTTCCCTTAGTCCCCTTGAGTATCCTCTATTCTTTCAATCAAATTATTTCTCACATTTCAGTTATTTACAACTCTTCTTTACTTGTTTGGGGGGGTGAAGGGGTATGAGGGATTTTTTTTTTTTTTTTTTTTTTTTTTTTGGTACTAGGGGCACTTACCCACTGAGCCACATCCCTAACTTTTAATGTCTTTAATTTTGAAACAGGGTCTTTCAGAGTTTCAAGGATGACCTTGAACATGCAATCCTCTTGCCTCAGCCTCCCAAGCCACCGCCCTGGGCTATGTACAATTCCGCATGCCATGAAATCAATAGCTCTTTAGCTTACACAGTTATAACCAAAGTGATCAAACTCTTGCTTTGAAATAAACACTAGTCTAAAAAAAAATTACAGATCATCTCATTTAATCCTCATAATCATTCCAGGAGGTAGATATAATCATTACCTTATTTTATCAACTGGCACATTTCAGCTTAGAGATGATACTTACTTTGCCCAATGGCAGCAGGTACCTGAGTAGGGGGGAAGAGGTGTTCTGGGACTTCCCTGTAGGCTGAAGCCAACGAGCCCAACTGAGGATTTGCGCTCCTCCTATGCACCTGCCTTGGCTGTCGCCTCATAGAGGAGGGTCATTATCACAGAATTCAGGTGGTAATTCCATCCCTAGCCCTCAGGACCCTTAAGAAGGCAGATTTAAAGTAGACAGCTTTCAGGAGACAGGTGCAGAAGCACGTGATGCGTCTGGACTCTCACCCTCCACTCTGCCCTAGTAGATTCCTTTCAGTGGTCAAAGTCTCTCCTTTAGCAGGTGGATTTGCGACAGGAGGGTGCCCAAGGCACCACGTCAGATTTGAGGAGGATGAACAAGAACATTTACTGGATCCCTAACACCAGAAAAAGTGGAAAACCTTCAAGGTGAGGTCTGCTGTACAAGATCAACAAAAAGCAATGGCACTTTGCCCCCTTTAGAACCCAGTGAAACCCAAGGCCCTGCAGGCTGACGATATGAATAGGTTTTGGAAAGTTACAAGCCAAACCAAACAAAAACTCATCGAGGGACAATGATTTTCGGTGTTGTGCACCTGATCTTTCCAGATTGGAAATAAAAGGGCAATATTTTTGCAGCCACTTGCAGGGAATGTGGACTGTATGGGGGTGGGGTGGGGGCAGAAACCCGGCCCAGGGTGGGAACCCTTGTGCAATTTCACTCCCTCCATGAGGTGAGTAGGGAATAAGAACGGGCCTTCCTCGACACACAAGGGGAAGTCCCTTTGCTGCACTGCCCTGGATCTGCGGGAAAAATGCATCATGTGAAACCAAGCGCCTTCCTCGGGCACCTGTCATTAGCAGTATGGAGAGAGATGAGATCAAACTACTTTGAAACAATAATGAACTGTCCAGACAAGGAGGCCATTTTCCCCTGAGGTCTCTAAGCCTAACAGAGCCACCAGCCTCACTGGGACCCATACGTTGATGCAGGAGCTTCAGAGCCACTTCCTAGGATGGGACAGTTGAGGCAGCCAGCCAGGCTGTGGATACAAACAGCCTCAGGGAAAGAGCTCCTTGTGGTTCCTGCTGTTCAAATGTAGTCTGGTTACTTGATTGTTGATTTAGAGCCTACAGTGACCAGAGGATCGAGATAACGGCTGCTGCCCCAAACAACTTCTCCTTAGGAACGTTAGCCAGGTGCCAGGGTCCCAGCCAACCCCTTAAAGTAGGAAGTGGACAGATGGAGAATGTGACCGTGGATGACTTTTTCCTTTTTCACGTTTACTTTTACCTTTCATGGTACAGTGGTCTTCCTGCCCTCAATTCCAGAGTCTCAGGCACCTGCATTCAACCGTGCTCCAAACACATTGTGTGGAAAATTACAGAAGTAAGCAATTCATAGGTTTCGGCTAACTATTTTTTTTTACAATACATTATTATAATTGTTCTATTTATCATTATTGATAATTTCTTACTTGGCCTATTTTATAGATTAAACTATCCTATCTATCTATGTACAGAACTAAACAGTCCTTATGGAATTGGGCACTGTCTGCCTTATCAAGGGAGGAACTATTCTACAGAATAAAAGCGAGGCAAGTGTGCATTTCGCATGCAGAGATCCTCCTTATCTTGCTACTCTCCAGACTACTTATATACCAAATGTAACTTTCTCCCTCAGTCTTTGTCTACCAGCCTGGATGGTCTGCCTTTTTCTTCAGTCTCAGTTTGCCTTCTGCCTATGGAAGGTGATTCTTGGCTCCTAAAGGGAGTTTTTCCAAAAGCTTTTACCAATTAAATCTCCTCTTTTATCCCACCACCCCTCTTCTTAATGGCACCTATATCTGAGAGAAATTCAAGAGAGTTTGATGCATGCACTAATCCTTGGGCCTCACTGGCTGCTTTGGGAAATGGGCCCTTATATTTCTGTTGTTACGTGAGTAGATCCAGTATGAGGGCAGAGACGCTCTCCCCCTCCCAAGAATCAGTTCTACATGCAGCTTTGCAAAGGAGAATCTGATGACTCTTCTCTGCCTCTAGCTCCCTCTGTAGTTTAAGGATAATGACTCACTGTTTTTCTCTCATGAAGAATAAGCTTTTTTTTTTTTTTTTAATTTTCTTGTTGCTTTGATTGCTTGTTTGTTTAAACAAAAAGCAAAGCACAAAGATCCCTGAGTTTTATTTGTCCTTCTATCCCTTTGGACTGATTACTATCATTTGATAGTGTGCATTTTTGATTCAAATCAGCACATTTTGATAACTGAGAAGCAGCATTACATTTCAGATTCAGAGGAAAGACAAACAGGCTTAATTGCTATTTCTACCACTGCAGCAGGGACCTGGGGGAGTCACTCACAAAAGAAAATCTGGGGTGAAGTCTTGTGTCCTTGGTTGAGAACAGGTGCCCACAGGTCATCTTGGACGACAAGACCTTTCCCTTTCTAGGGAAAGCAGACCTTAAACTGCCAACATGTAGCATCTCAGGGCCTTATTTTCCACATCTGGAAAATAAGATCGCTTGACGACACCTTTTCTAACACCCTTCCCAGTTCTGCAGTGTGATCATTAGTACCCCTTGTAGTCATCTGCCATATTGGAGACACCCATAACTGGTGAGAGAAAAAAAGCCAAGAAATAGAAGTCACAACTGATGAATAGATAAAGCTAACTTAAAGAAACTATGCTCCCTTGACCACTGAGCCATGGACCACCGTAATAAGCATACATGTATCTGTACAAACATGATTCACAGATAAGTCCCACGACATGTACAAAGGAACAGAGGGCGCCTAGGGATTATGGGCCCAAAGCAGGTCTAGGAATCTGGGAGCATTTGATCATGGCTTCTACAGATGTGTAGGATTAAATCAGTTGGCAAAAACAGAAATGGTGGGAGGATATTGAGTAGACTGTCATACACTGGTCATTTGACACATTATTTAACACTTTAAGGTGCTTCCTAAATACAAGTGGCCAAACAGAAAAGAGGGAAGGAGAAAGGAAGAGGAAACAAGGGAGGAAAGACAAAGTAACCTGGTAAAACTGGTGAGCTGAAGTAAGAGACTCAAGGTCAAGTTTAATTGAAGAACAATTCCAAACTCTAGAGCAAAATATCACACCCCACCAATGTATTCCTAATAAATACCTGTTATTCATGCCATTGTTATTAAACTGTTTGCAGCCATTGTGTTTCTAATCTTTGTTTTAAATCAATATTCTAATTATAAAATAGACATGTCCATTATTCAAAGGTTAATGTGCATACCATACCTACCACTATTACCGAATAAGTACATCAACATTATAACAAATTTTACCTCTCCTTTGAAATGTAATTATTGTATATTGAATATCAAAATCAAAAGAGAATCCCTTCACGTGGGAGAAAGGACAGCTCATTATGGGACCTTGGTCAGGGTGTCCTTATCTGTAAACTCAGGGATTGAGCCAGGTGGCTTCAAAGGCCCCTTTAGTTCTACTTTGATTATAAGTTACACATGCATATAGTTAATTAGATTACTGACAATCACACTTACATCTCAATATAGAACATAGGTCAAGTAGTCTTGATAGAATGTCCTTAGGAAATTCTTAGAGACCAATTCCTGGGGTAATGGATTTCTATCACTCTCAACAAATTCATCTGCAACGGACATTGGCCAAAGATGTGGCTCAGCTTTCAGGTTTGCTCCCAGTCCTATAAAAAAAAAAAATCTTCTGCTTCCTATAGACATGTGTCCAATAGCTTAAAAAAAACCAAACAAACTCATTAGCTGTCTTCTGAAATCTGAAAACCCCTTCACAGTAAAAGGAAGATGGCCTTGAACATCACAGAAGTGACCTTGTGAACTGTAGAACTATTTTCTTTGGAGCAAAGGACTTTGGGACTCATGGTGTCCCGGGTTGTGTCCCGGCTCGGCTGTCCATCTGGATCCAGCAGCTGAGGCCGCACCCTGGGCCTCCTCTCCAGATTCATATTCCTCATGGACGGCATGGAACAGAGGCCTGGGCCTTAAGACTGCCCTCCTGCCTCTGCCAGTGAGCTCTTCATGGCTGCCGTTCCCTTCGTGACCGAAGTGCAATGCCTTCCCTCCTCTGTGTAAATTCCTCATCGGGATCGTTTCTTGTGTCCGTCGCCTTTCCTGGAGCATCCCTGTCCGAGAGGGTGCGCTGAAAGTGATGGGTGGGAATTCTGAGCCACTCCCGTCGTCATCTAGGAAAATGTAACAAGGAGGAGGTAGAAGACTTGATCAGAGTTAAGGCTTCGCATCCAGATGACAAAAACCCAGTGCAACCCCACTTGCACTCCTTATTTAAAAACAACAGAAGAAAATCACCAGGCATGGTGGCGCATGCCTGTAATCCCAGCAGCTCGGGAGGCTGAGGCAGGAGGATTGCAAGCTCAAAGCCAGCCTCAGCTGTTTTGTGAGGCCGTAAGCAACTCAGTGAGACCCTGTCTCTAAATAAAAATTAATAAAATTAATAAAAATTTTAAAGGCGGGGCTGGGATTGTGGCTCAGCGCTCAGCGGTAGAGCGCTTGCCTAGCAAGTGTGAGGCCCTGGGTTTGATCCTCAGCACCACATAAAAATAAATAAATAAATAAAGGTATTAAAAATTAAAAAAAATAAAATAAAGGCTGGGGATATGGCTTGGTGGTTGGGTGCCCCTGGGTTCAATCCCCAGGAGCCTCCCCAAAATAAATTTGTGGTAATATATACATAACAAAAAAATTACCATTTTAATCATTTAGAATAACCATTTTAGCCTACGGCACAACAGCTTCAAGGGTAATCATATTTTTGCGTAATCATCACCACCATTCATCTCCAGAGGTTTTCCACATTCCCTGGCTCACAGGTTCATAGGAGTTTTCAGCAGCCTCAGGACACGCCAGGGGTTTCAAGGTGAGACCTCTCTTCTGAGAAATCCCAGTGAGCCCCCAGGCAAATGGAACTTAGAAGAGTGAGTGGAGCCCCCCACGTCAGCTTGGAGCTCCCAGACATCAGAGCAAGGGACATCCTGATCCGGAGGGCATGGGAAGGGCTAGGAGGGACAATATCCCCTGACTGTCAGGCTGGCTGGTGCAGGGACGGCTTGCTAGGGAGCAGTCAGCGCTGAGGTCTCCCTAGAGGGCCTCAGGTGGTTCCCTGACCTCCTCCTGCTGCAGAAAGACGGCACGTTTGGAGAGAAGAGGGGATTCCAGCGGCCAACCACGCCGAGCTGCCCACTGAGGGTGACCTCCGCCTCCCTTGATTGTCACTGTAATTATTAAGAACTTATGAAGCATAACAGATAACACAATCCCACTTCACTCCTTCTCTAGTTTGGCCACTCTGATTAGGTGACGTCACGTGGGACCACCTGAGTACAGGGGAGAAAAGAAAACTCACGGGGACGCAGATTTCACTCCACGTCTATGTTAATTCACAAAAAAAAAAAAAAAACCTGGCATTTTGAGGCGTTGGCTTTCTTCCAGGAACACCTGTCTCTGACCAGGTGGAGTCGTCCTTAACGCCCCTCAATAGTAGCACTAAGGCCTAATTTTTCTTACACACCTGGTTGGTTCCAAGCCCTGTTCTAGCAGCTCTATGTGCCTGTTCACGTGTGAACCGGCTCTGAGCCTGACTGCCTTCACTTCCAGGCAGAACTTTTGCATGTGGGTGGTGCCGACGTCGCCTTCTCTACGGAGTACAAACAACAGTGAAGGAATTGAATCGTATTTTTTCTTCATATAGATCCTTGCTAATAGTTTGAATGTGGTTTGTCCCCACTAAAGCTTGTGTTGATGCTGAACTCTCAATGTGACAGTGTGGAGGGGGTCAAGAATTCAGGTGGTATTCACATCTTTTTTCAGAAGACAGGATTAGTTCTCTGAAAAGCAGATTGTTATAAAGTGAGACAGCTCCTTTGTCCCCTCCCTCTCTTCTGCATGTGTCTGCTCACCATGTGATGCCACATTCTCACAGGCACTGCCCCCATATGATGTCATTCACCAGGTTACGATACACGATGAGGACCTTACTAGAGGCCACGTACATGATCTTGGACTTCCTTGCCTCTAGCACCATGAGCTAAATAAATCTCTTTCCTTTATAAATTATCTAGTCTCAGGTGTTGTGTTATAGTAACAGAAAATAGGCTAAGACAGCCCTATATAAAATTTCTAGACATTTGATGGCCTTTACTGAAATTGAGTGAGATGCCATTTGCTGGAGGCATCTATTGACAGGACAGGATGCTCTGACCTATTAATCTAGGGAATAATATAAATATATTTCCAAATGTCATATAACCCATGACTTCTGGAATAAACACTGTTGTGCAAAGAATAATATTTCTTTACCCTTCTACTTTTTTTTGTAATGCTTATTTAAAATTTAAGTCTGCTCCGTAGTGGTCTCTGCTACCAGAGTCATGTGATATTGATGTTCATCGCATAAGAAATAACTGTAAGACTTTTTTATTTTCTGTTTAAACAAATTACAAAAATAGCCTGGGTTATTTGCACCATAAAGTTATTTTAAAGTCAATCTATTAAACACTCTATATTTGGCGCTCTTTTGGTTTTTATGGGTGTTTTTTGTTTGTTTGTTTGTTTTGTTTTTTTGCTACCCTTTGTTTGTGGGATAGCCCTTTGATAATATCAAATAATACTAGTTACTAGAGTGTAGTCTGGGAATAGAAAACCAGATCAGTGAAACAGAATTGAGTGTCCAAAGCTCCCTGCAGGGTTCATGACTTCGGTAAAACAAAGGCCACGTGTTATCTTGGAGGAAACGTGGTGCTGAGATAGAAGCACAGCCCTGGAAGCAATCTGAAGTATATCTCTACCTTAGTCCTCACACAAAGTCAATTTCAGATGACTGAACCTTAAATGGGGAAAAATAAGCTATTAATGTTCTCAATGGGAAACAAATGCAGGAATCATTTCCTAATTTTGTGTATCTGGTTTTTTTAGAGAGTTCTTCAACTTCATTTAACCCCATCAATTCCCAAGATTTATAATTCTGTGACTATTTCAACACAATTTGCAAAGGTGTATTCAAATAGATTGAAGATCATAATAGAAAGCATAGCTATGTTATTATATTAATTAATATTCTGATTTTAAAATTCTTACTATCATATAACTGTGTTACATATTTTTAATGACACTAAGTTTTTAATGGGGATTCTAAAATCTGGGACAGTGGGACAAAAATGGGTTAAAAAAAATCAGCAACCAAAGCGGGGAAAAATGGACAAAGGCAGACACAGAAAATTTCCCCAAAGAAAGGCAGTCATCTCCCAAAATATGGAAGATATTTAACCTTGCTAAAGATCAGAGATTCATATGAAAATTAAATATACCGTACAAAATTTACCCTTCCAGATGTAGATTACTCACAAATTTGACACAGTTCAGTGATGATAAAGGTGTTTTGAAAAGACCATTTTCATAGACTATTGTGATTAGTGATACAATTGTTTGGGATGATTGTTTAGGTAATGTGTGTGATGTACAATTGTAATTGTAATGTGTCAATCAAAAATGAAATAACACAAAAAAATGTAAATGTATTTGATTTTTGACCTCAAAATTTTACTTACAGCAAGGAACTATTTGGTTATGTATGTAAAAGTCAATCACAAGTGATATAAAGTGCTTATAATATATCAGTGCTTATTAATTACTAAAAATTAGAAATAACTGGTTACTAATTAGAAATTAGCTGAATAAGCTGTAATGCTTCTAATAACTATTATTTAGTCATTAAAATAAGTATCATATTCATAGCTATCGACATGGAAATCTGTCTCTAATACTGTTGAATAAACCAACAATTCATGACATATCAAAGCATGACTAATATTTGATTTTGCGTATAATGTGATGCTGTGTTCTTGTAACTTTTTTAAAAATCAGATATGGTTGATCTAGGGGTCAGGGTGGCATAGAGAGAATAAAGGAAGAATGCCAACCAAAATAGTTAGGGCACTTATATCTGGGTGTTAGGGTTTCAAGTGCTTTTAACTTTCCTCATTATGCATTTTCTCTACTGCTTGACTTTGATTTTACAAGAAGCATCTCTTTAAATTAGAGAATTTATCACTTTAAATAATAATTGCATTTATTTCTTTTTTTTAAAGAGAGAGTGAGAGAGGGGAGAGAGAGAGAGAGAGAGAGAGAGAATTTCAATATTTATTTTTTAGTTATTGGTGGATATAATGTCTTTGTTTGTATGTGGTGCTGAGGATCGAACCCGGGCCGCACGCATGCCAGGCGAGCGCGCTACCGCTTGAGCCACATCCCCAGCCCCTGCATTTATTTCTTAAAGATGTAATTCTACAATCCTGCAAACTTAGCTTACTTGAATTTCCAATATAATTTTTCTCTTTCTACATTTTTTATTGATACATTATAGTTGCACATAATGATGGGATTTGTTGTTGCAGATTCATGTACCAATATGATTTTAAGGCTTAATATTTTAGAAAATCAACATCCATAATATAGCATATGGTATATATCGTATGTCGCCTTTTACTAATAGAAAATCATTTTATTCACATTTTAAATAGCAACTTGGCTTTTGTTAGAATAATAAGTAGCTTCAATAATTCTAAGAATTCCACTTAAGGGAAACCTTTAATCAGTAAATTTTAAGTTATTTCAGTAAAAATTAAGCAACTTTGGAGAATTCTGCTCATACTTAAACTGTTGGTGAAGCCCACAGCTTCAGTAAAATGCACCTTTTATGTTTCTTTAAAACAGAGGTCAACTACCCTGGGTCTGTATCTGGTCTGCTGTCTCTTTCTGTGGGAACCATGAGCTATAAATCATCACCAAATTTTTAAATGGCTGGAAAAAAATGAAACGGAGATAATTGTTCATAACAAATAAAAAAAGGAAGTAAAATTTAAATTTCTGTATCCATAGACAAATTGTGAATTTTATCTATAAAGCAAGTTTTCTTCTTTTTCTTGTCCCATAAGTACCTTCATAATATTCATGATTTTGCTTCCTGGTCTGCAAATCCCACTGTATTTACCAACTGACTCTCTACAGGAAAAGAAAGTGGCCACACATGCAGGTTACCTGAGGACTCAGGAGCTCTTGTGTCCCTCTCTGGTGGCTGCAGGTTGCTGTAGGGAACCGAGAGGTAGCGGATGTTTTTGGTGCCAGCCTGTGGGTAACAAGTAGAAATAAAAAGTGGAATCAAGACCTTCCTATGGCCAATAAAGCAGAGGACAGACCCACATTGCAGCACTGGCTTTCAGTCACTTTTGTTTGAAGAAAGCAGAGTACTTCCGTCTTCTCCATGTATAAATAGTATTAGAGTAATCACTCCACTTTTTAATATAAGGAGCACTTTGCATATTTCAAAACTTCAGATTAAAATGTGTTCCTTTTTGTCATATAACTGACTGCTGTGAACCTCTGAATCTTATTTCCATCAGCCCCACTGAGATTAGGCTCTATTTTAGTCTCAATTCTACCCAGAAATCCTAGAAAGATTGTCTGATGTGGTCTTAGGTGCAGTGGGGATGTGAAGATTGGGCCCCAGGGTTTCAGCAAGAACTAACTCTTCCTGGGAGGGCCAGAGGCTCTGGTCCAAAGAGGCCCCCTGCCATGCTCAGTATCTGGCCTCTGTGGGGCCTGAGTCTAGACCCTCAGCACAGGGTCCATGTGGCAGTCACTGACCTCCTGTGGAGGGCAGTTCACTCCCATAAACCTCATGGGCAGGTGCCTCCGGTCACCTGGACCGAAAGCAGAGGTTGCTTGGTGTCCCTCCCTGGCAGCAAGGTTAGTTTCAGTATCAATGGTGGCTCATCTGCAGACTGAAGCAATGTCCCCACGCACCGGCTTTGCCCAGGGCAGGCTGTGACCTTTCCTCATGCTTTCTCTCAAGGTGTTCTGACGTCGGATGAGAATCTCTTTAGCCTGCTTCTCGCTTGTTTGGGGTTTGAGGTTGTATTTGTTGTAGGATGGGGTCTGCAGAGAGAATGGAAAATCCAATAGGTAAGAACTTCTCCAGTGCAATTTCCAGCCCCCAGGAGGCCACGGACACATCACACACCTGAGACAGGTAGAGCAGGTAGGCACAGAGAAGCTTGGCTGAGAATTGCTTCCCTTGCAGGTAAGCAAGCCTGGGCCCTGAGAAAAATCTGTAACTTGTGGTTACTGTCCTTGGGGGCAGAGCTTAGACTGCATGCAAGCCTTTCTCAGCTGTTCTAACCGGAGGTACCCTCAGACCTGGCTGCCCCATGCACGCTTTCCTCTTTCTCAGGTTGTGTGGGCATGTGTATGCATATTTTAATTTTATTTTATCTTATTGTGCTGGGCCAGTGGTTCATAGGCATTTGAATTTCATAGATAAGAAAGATATAAATACTACTTTAGAAATTTCTAGAAGGTTTTTAAAAAATTTTGCTAATTATGGAAAAATACCCCCCAAAATCAAATAATTTCTACCAATCACTATTATCATAAATTCAGGAAGAGATCTTTTAACCAAAATTAGTAGGAAAGACATAACTCTAAGCTAAAGAACAGGACTGGAGTTGTGGCTCAGAGGGAGAGCGCTCGCCTCGCATGCGTGAGGCACTGGGTTTGATCCTGTGCACCACATAAAAATAAAAATAAGATATTGTGTTCACCTATAACTAAAAAAATATATATTTTAAACAACAACAACAACAACAAAAAGATAAAGCACAGTCAAATTAATTTAATTCATCTTCGTGATAAATTTCTTCCTTGTTCTTACCCAGGACCAGGAAATATTTGTCATGGATCAGAGGCCAACATTGGTGCTTAAACAGATGTTTGCAATACTCACAGCTGAGACTCCTTTTCTCCCTTGCTGCTACCTTGAGGTTCATCAGTGCATGCCACTTTGGGGGGGGGGGCTAGTCGGTGACATACTGTGTGCACTGATAAACCACAAAGTCCTGCTGCATGATGGAATTGGGACTGCAAGTGTTATCTCTAAAGGAATAATCAATTCAACTGCAATAGAGCAGACATTCTATCTTCCAGGGGTCACAGAAGGCATAGCCTTTTACCAATGAATTGGAAGCCGGATATGGTAGTGCACACCTATAATCCCAGCAGCTAGGGAGGATAAGGCAGTAGGCCTGCAAGTTCAAAGCCAGTCTCAGCAACTTAGCAAGGCCCTAAGCAACTTGGCAAAATGCTATCTCATAATTAAAAAAAAAAAAAAAAAATGTGGCTGGGGATGTGGTTCAGTGGTAAGCACCCCAGGGTTCAATCTCTTGTATCAAAATGTAAATAAGGATTTGGATCCTGGGCTTTAGAAGGCTTCCAGTCTCTGGAGGAATCAAGTTAACAAGGATATAATGCTATGTGCCTGTGTAAGTGACACATGGTTGTGATCACCTGGGATTTGTAGAGTACAGGCAATAGGTGCTTGATGAGGCTGGGATGTGACAGGTTCATTGCTCTAGGGCATGCATTGAAAGATGAGAGAGTGCTATCCTAGGAGGAAGTTCCAGAAAGAACGAATACAGGGCCTATGTATGACAAGGGCCATGAACAGACTTGGAGGGAGAAATAGGGGGGCTACTGGAAAAGAGAAGGAAATGGTTTGTAACCATGAGAATCAAGTGCATCACTCCAAGGATAGAGAGAGACGAGACTGCAGAGGTCACAGGGGTGGGACAGACCACCAAGAACCTCTCAAGGAGCGGAGACTTGATCCTGCAGAACTTGTGTCCCTTAGGTGAGGAGTACCCTCTCAAGGGTACCACCAGGTGAAACACGGGGTGCAGAAAGAAAGTACGGATGCCTCCATTTCTGTTGGTTTTCATCCAAAATGTACAAAAGGGATTAAGCCCCACTCAAACTTAATGCATGGGTTTATAGGGGGCCCTCAATTCATCCAAACGGGGATAGTCAAGTTTCCTGCCAAAACAGAAAATAGTGTCCCTAGTGAGGAGAGTTTGGCGACAGTGTCCCTGTTCGTGCATTCTATTGGTTTTCCGTTTCTTATTTGTGTGTTAGTGGATATGCAGCCAGTCGAGTAGACTTGTGGTTTTAATTATCTATTAATTGGACGAAACCTCACAAAATAGATGATTATCTGTAAGGATTTCCACAAGGCAAGGTACAAATCGAAGGCCAAAGGAACAAGGGGAAAATTGACTTTGCTCCTCTCCACATAGACGCTCTTTATCAGCCACTTTGGATAAGCCAACTAATCTAACAAGAATTTGGCCAAAATACTGAATTGTGATGACAACTGAAAATATGGATTCTTAGCCATCACCTTTAAGGACAGACCTTAACCTAAGAGCATTTTATGCACTGAAATATAAAACATAATGATATGAACACTAACAGAAAAAGTATTTAAACATTAAGACTCCAGAATATTGAGACAAAGTTTTATAATTTTCCATCAGAGTTAAAGTCATACAAACCTGAATTCAGCACACATGTACTTGGGTATCTTGTATGTCTACATGTGTTCCTACTAGGAATTCCTATGCCCAGACCTAGGAGGAGGCTGCACTTCAACATTTGAACATTAGCTCTTCTATTCTGCCTCACCAACCATGAGCCTTGTCTATTTGGTCTTTTGCAGGGATCACAGAATTTCTATGCATATAATACACATGCCAGTTTTTTCCTCTTCTCCCTCCATTTCTGCCCTCTTGTGAAGCTGATGGTAAGTGGGTAAAGTCCTAAATTTCCCATTAAACCTTGAGTCCTAAATGAGAGAAAGAACTCTTGTCTTATTCAGTTCAGTGTTCCTAATGCCTGGCCCAATACAGATGTGTCTAAACTATCTGCCGTGCAGAACAGAAATTGGACAAATTGCTGGGATCCTTTAAAAAAATATGCAGAAACTCTGAAAGTAACCTGACTCCATAGGCCACCCCAGGAACTGCAGATCAACTTTTGATCTGTCCTTAAGTCTAAGGAGGTTCTTCTCTCAGATATTTGGAAGAAGTGTTTTTCAAATTCCTTTCCCTTGCATTCCTAAGAGCTTCCTGTGTGGTGGTCCTACTGGGAATTTCCAGGGGTCCCTCCACTTCCCTGCTCATGTAGATTCCATCCTGAATGTGCCAGAGAGACAGACTTCAAACAGGTGTTGGCTGGAGATACAGCCCATATCTCCCGTGTATGACGATCCCCTAGAGTGAAATCCTGCTCTCATTCTGATGCTGCCCCCAAATGACTCCTAACTCCCAGGACAGACTCTTCCAAGACTTGGACAGTGAGGAACACTCCCGTCACCAGGCCTGGACCTATTACCCAGCCTGGAGGACCTCAGAGGGCTTCTACATATTCTTTATATCCCTCAGCAAAAATGTAGATTTCTCACTAGACAAAGTATAGTTGTCCTGGGTTACATTTCTACGATGATTTTCCCTTCAAGAGAACAAAATAATAATAATAATAATAATAAAAACCATGTAGAAGAGAAGACTCTCATGACCCTGGTAAAGCTGGAGTTTAAAAGTAAAGACAAGAAGGGGTGGGACTGGTGAGCCTCCCTCACCAAAGTACTGAAAGAGAAGGCCACAAGGAATCTCCTAGCTGTCACCTCCCTGTTGATCAATTATGTTTTCCTCATTGGATGCCCATGGTGCTCATGTCTAAATCCTGTAAGTGAAAAGCGGCCAGTGTACTCAAATTGGGGGAAATAAGGAAGAAAGATGCCACTTCAATTAAAAGGGAGAACTCTGGAGGCCAGATGGAGGAGGAAATTTTATAAAAAGAAGGAAGGGGGCTACCTGGGATCCTGCCCCAGGTGAAGAGGATGGGCACGGGTTGGAATTCAGGATCTCCACATCCATTTCTCTATCGATTCATCAACATGGGGGGGGAAGTTGGGCACCAGGTACCTGGTGGTGCTTCTATACACCCTTTGGCTCTCACTAGGAGGAAGTTCTTATCTATTGATCTAAGGCAGGATGCGATTCTCTTACTGAAACAGTTTCACTTGGAAGGATCTGAAGGCAGTGGAATTCAGGCAGCTCTCTTGATGGTGACCCACATTCCCTCAGCTGGGGTGCCGCCTTTCACTGACACAGCCCCCTCTTCATGGAAACAGGAGGCCAGAAGACCTTCACTTTCACTGGATTGGAAGTCTGATGTCATGGAAAGAGTACTGGGCAGGAAGTCAGAAGACCTAAGCTCCAAACTTGGATTGGTTTGGGGACCTTTCGTAAGTCAGACCATCGACTTCACTAATTTCTGTGCCTTCTACTTGAAAATGAAGAGCTTTGATTTTATGATTTTTTTTTATTCAATTAAGATCATCATCTATAAAGAAAGACGAAGGCCCTCACAATGGACCTATGTGGTTATTACGATCATACCCAAGAATCAGGATGGACGGTTAAGTCTTCAAATTTTGAAAATAAAGCAAAATAACTCTTCAATGGATGATGTCAGCATATCTGTCATTTAATTCAGCCAAAAGTTCTTAGGACTGCCTCACTCATTGCCCTCAGAAATATTCTTGCATGGACATTGGTCTAGTGACTGACATCTACTACGGATTCTATACCTATCTCCAAAACTGAAAAAATAAGATGCTTGATACATCTCTTGTTTTTGTTTTGTTTTCCTGGTCTTCAGCATTATTGTTTCAATATTCTAAACGACTTCAACTTTCTTTTATTGTAGCTGAAACCACTGAGGCAGCTCTGCTGGCTTCAGTGCCCTGGTGCCATCTGTCTTTGGTGTGGTGGATGAGCTTGACTGCTTATCGGCCTTGGGAGGACAGGGAGACCTGATGGTTCTGGAAAATGCCAGGCTGCAAGGCTGGGGCAGCCTGACCCCTAGAGACAGCAACTGGGTTTGCATTTCTTTTTATGCTACAGGTGCCAACTTTGTAGCAGAAACATGACAATTAACTTTCTGTTCTCCAGACTGAGCAGAGAGAACTTGTTCTAAGTGGCTGCTTTAGAGAGGACATGCGAACAAGAGCAGGTTCCTGAAGGCATGGTTCCCAGGACAGGCAACAGCAATGAGGCAGAGGACTCATACACACCCTTTGTCGAACTTGGTACATGTTGCGAGTCAGGATGTCCCTCATGGACTCCACGTCTTCAGGAGAAAGTCTTTTGATTCCTTGTATCCTCTGGGCCCTGGAAACATCATTAGAGAAAGAGGAACATTATTATTCTCCCACCTTGGCAAGAGATACCACCTAAACACCAGGGTGCCCCATAGGATCGATGACCCTAAGTCTCAGAACCCCTTTTTATATAAGTTTTTCTATTGGTATTAATAAATTGATTTGAAATGTCAGAATATGTGTCTTGAAGCTTCAAAAAAGAATTCCTCAGAGCTCTTATGTGAGTTTACGGTGACAACCAAGTAATTTTTCCCCTGCCACTCTGTTACGAATTAACATGTTTGTAACATACAATAAAAATCAATTAATAGAAAATGATACCATAAAATGCAACCCAAATGTTTTATAAAATGACTCAAAGTTTGAATCTTTGTTAGTTCTGTATTTAATCTCATCATGGACAGGGTGACAAAATTTCACAGTACAACACCATCCACAGGATACATTCTGAGTAGCACTGACCTAAGAAATATTAAAGCTGTAACGGTGGTACATTTATCTTAGAATAGGACCTTCAGGGATTTTTATTTTGATTAATGAATACTTCAAGAAACTAGAATCGCATTTAACAAAGAGAATCAAACTCTTCACACCATGAAGGTCAGTCTGCTTTGAGACACTGGGTACTATGAACCCCAGAAAGAGTTTAAAATCCAGGTTATGCCCAGGTTAGCAGTCAATGAGCAATTGTCCTCTGGGGATTTCAAGTCACAACATTGCTATGGGAAGAATCCTCATGTGACAAGGGTATTTGATTACAATCTACTGGCAGTAATTTTTTCAAAACTTTTTATTACATGAGTAGTATGTATTTACTGAAGGAAAGAAGCAAGCAAGCAAAAAAAAAAAAAGAATGAGTTAGGACTTCCTTTTAATATCTTCACCTTCCTTCCTATCTTTCTATAAACCCTAATAGTTACTTGACTCCATGTTTGCTATTTCTAGCTGCCACTATAGTAAATACATAAGGGCACCGATGGCTTTAATATCTACTTTCATATGTTTCTAGGTTAATTGATCACAGAGATGAGTAATTATTAGTTCCAATATAGGCCATAGTTAGGCATTTTTCCCCCCAAACATTAGTATCCATGTGGTCATAAATTTTAAGGATATTTAAAATGTAACATGCAATTGGAAGGAGATTTTAAAGGACTTGGATACCAGACATCACCTCATGCCACGATTTTATTTAGCCATCCTATCTGTACATTGACTAATGCCCTTTCTACAGAATTATTGAAATCAGAGGTTCCCTATCCTAAGATAGGGAGAAATCTAAAGCTGCAAATGTCACCTCTATCGATATTCCATTACCAGCCTTGGTGATCTAAACATTATTATCAGGGCATTTGAACCCTACTGTGTAAATGTCCTTCAGATAAAATTTATTTTGAATTAGGTACACTCACACACCCTCATAATCTGAACACATTCCTTCATTATGGCGGGTGCAACATATGGCTAAACAGAAACACCAGTTAGCCAAACAGTTCCGTTTTCTACGTTATAATAAAACAGACAGATAGGAAAAGAAAAAAAGAAAAAAAAACAATGATAAAGGAAATGGTGAAGTGAAGCTTGATACAGCAATAGAGTCATGCTGGCATTTTCCCCGCTGTGTGATTGGCAGACTTAATTAAGCTCATTCAGGCCGTGGGCAGGAATGAGTAGTTAGGGTGTCTCAAAGGTAGGGCCTCTCCGGAACTCCACAATGAGAAGCCGCAGTGGCAAACGGAGGTGTGGCTAACTGGAGTCGGGTGATGCCTGGAGGTTTTTATTTTTTTCTATGACACTTTGTTAATAAAATTATTCCTGAGATGTTCACATCACAAGCACAGGAAAGACACAACCCTTAGAAAAACTGAGTGGACAAAGATGTCTGGGTCAAAATATTCAAATGACAAACTCTAAGACTCTTGACCCTGGAAAAAATTCACTCATTGTCCGTAAAGGAAATCCCCATCACCTTAAATAAAAGTTCTGCGGTAATTTCATGGTTCCTAAAATCAAACTAGGAAAACCTCCATCCAGATGTATTTGAATGCACGTTTCACTTTCGTGTGTGTGTGTGTGTGTGTGTGTGTGTGTGTGTGTATGTGTGTGTGTCTATCACCGGGGATTGAACCAAGGACCTCATGCATGCCCTACCAAGTGCTCTACCACTAAGTTACCTCCCCAGCCCAACTAACTCTTTCTTTTTCTCAAATGCCATTGTAATATAAAAGGTAGCTTTAATTCAACTGGATTCTAGAAGATTTTATATCCATTCCCCAATATGAATTCCCAAAGATCAAATATTATATCCTGATTTGTTTAGAAAAATACATGAAGTTTTAACAGTGTAGCCCTGAATTCCATGGGAAGAGTGTGGCTGGAAGCCAACACACACACCATCAGCTACTCTGTGCACCAGGCTACCTTCAGTTTCCTTCTTTCTTTCTTTTTCTTTTTTTTTTTTTTTTTAGTCTTTTTATTGAGACCACCCAGATGATTAGCATTTAGAATAAACAAAGCATGGATGAGAAGATGACTTCGCTCCCTGTAATATCACTTTCAATTCTGGGAGTGAAATATCACATCAGAATCTATATCCCAGAATTGCCACAAGAATTCAGAAATGGTGCACTCTTTCAAAGTGGGATCAGTTAAAAAGTTCTTCAACTACAGTGGAACTATTTTATGCTTTAAAAACAGATGACACGTTAAAATTACTTGGGAGTTTTAAAATATAATACGTTGAGGCCGTACAGTTGCAGTCTTGTTATGGCAATAAATTTATAAATATTTTAATGTCCCTATGATATTAATCAAGATATTTCTAAAGCTTCAACATTTTTAATCATTTTGAGCTTCTATCCTCTAAGAATTTCAAATAGCTTATCACTCATGAGTAAAATAATAATGAAATAATAATGAAAGTATGCATTCTGCCTATTCCATAGAGTAGGTTTGATATTTGAACAACGTAGCAGCAATGAGGTTTCATAGAATCAGTGTCATGTGAACTGTCCTGTGGACAACCCTGGTGGTAACATTCTCCAGAAGGTCAAAGAATTTCAAAACCTAAACCTTTTGTAGAACAATTGCTTAAACTTCTAAAGAAAAAAATATACGAGCATTTTGTTGTTATCATCTCATACAGATTACTAAAAAGCGAGCTGAGTACACACTTCTTTTTCCTATTATTGTTTGAAGGTTTGTTTATGAAGAAATTAGCCGCTTTGATCTCAGGAGAGAAGTTCCTTTTTGCTTGATGTCCTACGGATTTCTGATGAGATCAAATAAATGCAATTTAAATCTAAACCAGTATTAGATATCAGCTTTAAAAAAATCCCCTCTCTCACCTCAGTGAATTAGCTACTTGGGGATATAGTAGTAGAAAAACATTTCTTACCTGTAAGACTCCCTTACTAATCTGGAATCAATATCTGAAGAATTAATTGAATAGGGGGAATGGGATTGGGAGGCGACTCTAAATAAAGTTGGTTTAAAATCCCCTTGAATGTGGGGCAGTTGCTTATGGCCAACTTAATACAGAGATTCAGAATACATTTTAGCACATGACAGACTGATTCTCATTTGAGATAAGTGCCCCTACATTCCTAGACCAAGTGCTCATATAAATGGAGAGCAAAGCAATAGAGGAAGTTGCTAATGGTCTAACTGTCTGGAGCTGTCCAGCCCTCCCCTACCCCTGCATTAACTCCAGTTCATCCTTCAGTGAGCAGGTCACATGCCAGGAGGCCAGCACGCTCACCTCTCCTCTCACATACCAGCACAGCTCCCTATCATTTATGATTGCTCATTGCACAGTTTTTGGAAAAAATGAATGTCATGACCCTGCTAGAGTATGGTGTCCACAACAGCAGGGTCTAAGTCTGCTTAATACACAATAGGTGTCTAATAAGTCTGCAAGGTACACAATAGGTGCCTAATAAGCAGCACTGGAGTTAAGGAACCAAGTGTATGGGGGAACTAATCATTAAGTAAGGTTTGAATGCAATAATGTAGAAAATGCAGGAAAAGATCTTTAATGAATCAAGTATCAACATTTTTAATAAAAACAGGATCAGCATTCCTGATTTTTTCCTGTTGCCTCCGGCTCCACTCGGGCCCAGTCCAGCTTTGCCAGTAAATATTTGTCAGCACTTTCCCCTTTTAGTATCAGAAGCTTCCTTAAAGCGGTGCAATGAGAAGCACCCACAGAAACAAACAAGCCACAAAAACAATCTCACTAAGGCAGAAAGCTTTCTGTTTATACTGCTATCCTCAGGGAATCTAGTTTAGATTTTTCTCAGGCCACATTATGAAGGAAATGGTGTTTCTGATTCATTAGCAGGTAAGGGAGGAAGGTGTTGTCTGAGAAATCACACTCAAGCATCAGTGACAGTTTTGTGGCTAACTATTTTTAGCTTTCCTCTCAACTTGCTTTTCTAATGTGAGAATGTCAGTGAGCTCATGACCAAGTGTTTTATCTGCTGAAGACAGGATAGAGGGGTTAGTGTCCCTTTCCCTAAATATATAAAGTGATCAATTTCCCCAACTCATCAGTCATTCCCTGGAAGAAAACTGAACATCTTCAGGAGGTGAATTAATTCTTGTGACATTGAAGGAACTCTCGTTAAATGTCAGAGAGGTAAAGCAGATTTTAAAAATGTCTAGCCGGCTATTGGGACAATTGGTTAGCACATGGTCCAAGAGAAACACCTTGTTTCAAAAAAAATCATCCTGTAATGATGGATTTATACGCAGGTACCACCTCTGCCCATGCCGCTCCACCTCAGCCACCCATAGTCCTTTTTCACCAGGAAGCCAGCCAGTGACCTGCCCCTGTTCCAAGCTGGTCTCACAACCTCACACTGACCTTTGCCTTAGACACAACTGACCAGCACATCTCTTTGCTACCACCACTCATCCCCTTGTGGCTTGGATGAATGTCACCCGAAGGCCAGGGCGTTGATAAAGGGAGAGCCCTGAGGACTTTCGAAAGGCAGAGTCTAGTTAGAAGTTTTTAGGTTATTGAGGGTGAAAGGGGTTTGTGAGATCCCAGTTTCTTCTTTTCTCTGTTCATTGGTTTGCGATGTGAGCACTCGCTTTCACATGTACCCTTGCTGAGGTGTGCTACTGTCACCAGAGGCCCAAACTAATGCAGCCAACAGACCTAGGACTTGAACTTCCCAAGCTGTGAGCCAAGACTAACCTCTCTTTACTCCATAAGTAGCCTGGGTCCGGTATTTCACTGTAGTGACACAAAGCTAATACATACATCCCCAAGCCCAGGTTAGCATCTCAGAGAGGCAACATGTCTCTCCTCACAGAAGAGAGGTAGATAAATGATTTATGGGAAGGAGAAAAACTATAGTAGTAAGAAGGGCAGAATCATGAATGGGATTTAAGAAACAGAGACTGCTGGTCAAGAGGGAAAAGAGAAAATCTTATACTACACGCTGCCATTCTATAAATGTACATGCTCCCTCCCAAAGGAAGATATTGTATAAGGGGGCAATTTTTTGAATATTTATTTTTCAATTGTAGTTGGACACAATACCTTTATTTTATTTATTTATTTTTATGTGGTGATGAGGATCGAACCCAGGGCCTAGCACGTGCTAGGCAAGTGCTCTACACAACCCCAGCCCCTAAGGAGACAATGTTTGCTAGAAAGTAATTTTTTCTCAAAAACAAAGTGATATATATTGACCCTGGACTAAGCCACAACATGCCAAGATTTCAATATTAGTTTTGTATGATTCGTCCTCACTGCTGTGGTTTGGGTCAGTGTCCCAAAAGACCATGTGTTAAAGGCTTCATCTATAGACTATGGTGCTATTAAGAGGTTTGCAATCTTTAAGAAGTGAGGTGTTCAGGCCTTTGGGGTCCTGGCTTTGAAGGAGATCCTAGAACCCCAACTACTACCTCTTCCTCTCTTTTAAGTCTCTGCCATGAGATGAACAATTTGGCCATATACTGCTGCCATAATGGTCCATTTCACCACAGGCCCAAAAGGAATTTAGTCAATCATTCATGGACTGAAACCTCCAAAACCTTTTCTCTTTATAAGCAAATTATTTCAGGCATTTGTTACAATAACAGAAAGCTGACTAACACACTCATCTGTTTGCCTCTTCCCTCCAATATTACCTCTAAAGAGAACCATGAGTTAGAGCTCCCTGGAATTTGGACAATGAAAGTCTGGATCAAAAAACAGATATGTCTTACTGATTGGATATGGAAAAAGCTGTAGAACTCAGAATCCCAGTCTCTACCATCTCAATAGCTTGTTTCATTTCCAGCTTCTTGTACAAAGAAACGATGCTTGATTTTGGCTGGTTCTTTCGGATTAGGATTTTCCGTAAATATCTATGATCAAACTTTTTGAACCTAAAAATGAAAAACAATATTTTGGAATCTTTAATCTCTATGTGTTGTCTGAGTACACATTTTTCTTAAACTACTATTTAACTTCATTCTGGAAAACATCAGTGCCTGGAATTCATAGCATTTGAACACTCTTTTTTTTTTTTTACATTCATCGTACTTCTGCATTTTTTAAATAAAGAAAGAATGGCTGACTGCCCTGAATACATTGAAAAATCAACTAAACAAAAAGAAAAGGACAAGCCATAATCAGGGCAAAAAGTGTGCATAAGAGGAGAGGGAGAGGCCCAGCCCAGCTCAGCGTCAATTGTAAGAGAAGAAATGAGGGGGCTGAGGCTTTTGAACAAGTGTTCCATTCTAATAGCTCCTAAGAGCAGCTGCTGTGCTTACAGTAATACTGCCCTATTCAGCCAGAACCCAGTAAGGGTAAATGTCCCTGTAGTTATAGCAGTTTTGCCCCATTATGTTGCAGATAATTTTGAATCTTGACAATTAAGGGGGAGAAAAAAAAATCCCACATATGTCCAAACAGTCTGAATGATGGAGACTCTGAAATGGCTAGAGACTGATGGCCGCTGACTATTGTTAATGACCTCTGTCCAGCCCACTCTGAGTGCAGGTGGCGCCTTTGGAGTGGCCCATTTGTTTGGAGTTGAAATTTTCAACATTTCCCATCAATTCCCATTCAGAGAGTAGTTTGTGTGCTGCTTTATGTCTTTTTAGAGGGGACCATATCTGCCCCAGCTGCTGGCTTATTGTCTGGGGATTGGTCCCCTGATCTGGGAGGCATCAGTCCCCTCCAGGTGTGGCGATCTGACTTCCTAAACTTGGGGATCTGTTTGCCTCAGTCCACGGCTACTCTGGCTCCAACTGGGTCACCACCCTGACCATACAGTTTTCTGCCCTTTTTCCTAAAAGGCCATAGTTCCTGTTAATTCTTCAGTCCACTGTGATCAGCTCCCCCCAGCGACCTTCACCCCCACTTTCACGACTTGTCTGACATTCTTCTGGCTAAGCCCACCTTGACCTTGTACCATTCAACTCCAGGGGCTACTGTGGCCCCACCCCACCGGCCTCTGTGTCTCTTGATATGCTAAGCGGTTCCTTGGTGCTCCCCACATCCTAGCTCGCTCCTGCTTCCCTTCCAGCCTCCTTGGCCACCTCCTTTCTTTTCCTTACCCACCCCAGATAATCAGGAGTCCTCAGTCTGTCTTCCATCGGCATCCCCTCTTTACATGCTTGAAATTATCTCACCCACGCTCACGGCTTTAGGTACCAACGACTCACAGCTAACAGCCCTAATCTATAGCCGCGCTATTGCTTCTTCTGACTGAATCTCCAGAAAAAGAATGAGATCATGAGTGTGAGGTATGGCAGAGGAGACGGACTTTGGCATTTTTTAAGAATCTTTATGTAGGAAGGACCCTGAAAGATCTTCCATTGAGATGTCCACCACCATAGAGGAATCTCTGCCCCACATCCCTAATGGTTCACCCAACTCCCTTCACAGTCTCATGAAGCCCGTCATTCCATGCTTCCGCTGCTTTTATCCTGGGGGATCTTGTCCTTGTTTTAAACTTAAACAAGACTTTTCTAATTTCCACTCACAGGTAGTAGTACTAGTTCTCTCTGTTGCAACCTGAACCAGGTTTCCAGCCTCTTCCACCAGACGGCTCTAGGCATGGCATGGCTGGGGTTTCCAAGGGCTTCTTGCATGGTATGGCTCTTGGGACCTTTAGCTTCCTGGTCCTCTTTGAAAGTCCCCAGGAATGCCACAAGCATGCTTTGTTAGGTACAGAAACCCTGCGTGCCTTACTTGTCTCTCACTTGGTAGTGGCTCCAGTGCCCACACACATCTTCAATTCCAGCCTTCAAGTGATCCATCAGCTGCCAAAAGCAAGACAGAAGAAAATCACTCCTGGTGAAATGCAAACTCTAAAAGACACATGGGGAGAGCTGATACAAAATGGAAACTGGAGGAGGCTTTAATTTCCAGAAGCCTACCCCCTTTCTTCCTCTCTATTCATGTAACTAAAATATGCCATGCCTTTCATATTATGTCGAATTAGTTTCATGATTGAAAGACTCTCTAGATAAGCTCCTTGATAAGTCACATAGTACGCAATGAAAACAGGCATTTGCTGGCATTGGCTTTGAATATTTACCTAGAATGATCTGGGAAGTTTTTCGTTACTGAAAATATATGGATGCAAAGTCTAATAATTAACTGTTACTTTTAATTCCATTGCCAAAACAAGAATATGCCAGTATCCAATTTATGTGGTTTCTCAAAATACAGTTTCTTCAGATAATCTATTGTGATAACATATAATGAGACAACTTACCTGTATTTCCCATTTTTTTATCTACGTATTTACACTTCAACATTCGAGACAATTTCACTACCCATTTCATCCACAACTCTTTACAGAATTTAGGAGAAATGCAAGCTTAAAATAATTACAAATTAATCTTTAAATAATTTAAATTATGAATCACTGGAGTCTATACTAATTTCTGACTTTTTCCTTTTGAAAAAAAAATTAAGATTCTAAATTATTCTTTAAATACTTAATTGACAAATTGCCTGTGGATAATTATGATTTTTTTTTGAGAAAAAGAATAAAAACTGGTAAAGAAATGATATATCCAGGCTCTACAGATTTAGGTTGTATTGCCTTGTTTCTCAAAGTAATGAATCCACATAGATAAAGATAGAGACAAAAAAAAAAAGTATACAGTTATGTTATGGCACTACATATTTCAAAACACTCTCTATCCCTTTAAATATTTTCAAATGATCTTGAAAAATTTGGCTGCATTTCCTGAAATTTAAATTACTCTAGTTCCTCAAGTATCTTTTGCTATGAAACTCAAGGCTGATTTAGGAAGATTTCATTTATTTCTCCCCCATTAAAATTGTGAACCGTCAAAGATAGAATTGTAGTAGTTATTTGGCTCAATTATCCCCTGAAAGCTTGCATTTCTGAACAGCCAATATACCAAGTGCCCCCAATCACTGCTGGGCACATCCATTGCCCCATGGAGCACAACAATCAAAAAAAAAATGATTTCAGAATATTCTTTCATAAATGAGCTGAAGTCTATCTCTGTATGTGTGTACCTTCCCTACATTAATTCTCAATTCTATTCCAGGGAGCCATACAGAATGTTATTCTATGTGTACTGTGTTGAACTCAAACAGGTAGAAATCAAACTGAACTTCATATTCACCTTTGCCTGGACGGAGTTCCCTCAAAAACTGCCACTAGGCCACCTTTGTAATCTTTGTACTTTCACCATTAAAAGTTAAAAAAAAAAAAAAGAAAGAAAGAAAGAAAAAGAAAAAGGACCCCATATTCCTGCGGAACAATGATTTTAGAAGCAAGACAATTTTGAGCATTAGTCACTATAATAGTTCTTCTAAGGAATCAAATTGACTAATCAAGTCCCCAATTATTCAACCCAAAACAAATCTAGATATTGTTGTGATTCTGCAGATATGATTAAAGTTCGTAACCAGTTTTCTTTAAGCAAGGGAGAAAATTCAAGATGATTTCAGTGGCTGGATTCGGTCAGCTGAGAGGTCTTCACCACACAGTTGACTCTTCCCAAATGAGAAAGTGTGCTGTGGATGAAACCTTCAGGACATGCCGCAAAGTTTTAGTCTTCCCTTCTTGGTCTGTCCTACGGATTTTGGACTTGCTAACCTGTTCCTACAAGAGCATAAACCAATTCCTTGAACAAATCTCTTTATATTTCTTCTACTGGGTCTGCTTTTCTGTTGGACCTTGAGGAAACACCGCCATCTTGAAATAAAAGGGAGAGAGAAGGGGGTAGAGTGAAAGAAGACGGTTGGAGCCTGCAATTCTACAAGCAAGAAACTGGCCAATGAAACCACTCAGCTTGGAAGGTATGCTACCTTTTACATACAGGAAGTATGGCTCAGAGGGTAGAGTGAGCACTAGAGGGTAAAAGAAAGAATCTAAGGACATTATTTCCAGGCCTTGAAACCAAATAGAATCTTCCCAGAAGGACTTTGCAATTTGCTTGGGATCCATGACTCCGTTTTCACTTCCATTTCCCCACTTATTGAAAGGGAGTGTCAATACCTGTTATCCAGCAACTGTCCTTGCAGTATAATTAGGGAACAGATAACTAGTTTCCTGACTTTTATAGGATGAGAAGTGAAACTGTGCCTTAAAATGGATTCTACCAAGAGTCCCTGATGTAGATGATTGAGATGAGGATATCTGGGACATTTGAACTGATAAAATTTAGATGAGATATGGACTTGGAGTTGATGCTGTAGCGGATTTAGATTTCCATGATACTAGGATAGATTGAATATATTTTGCAGGTGGAACAAATATAAATCTTGGAGAGACAAGAGAGCAGAGTGTGGTAGGCAGAATAATGGTCTCCCAAAGAAGTTTACATCCTAATCTTTGAGACCTGTGAATATGCTGGTTTATATGCAAAGGAGAACTCAGATAACCAATGGACTTAAGGTTACTAGTCCACTGACTTTAAGACAGAGAGAACATCTAGGATTATCCATGTGGGCCCAATGCATTCACAATGGTCCTTCAGTGTGGAAGAGGAAGGCAGAAGAGCCACAGTGGTGTGACATGAGAGAGACCTGTCAGTCATTCCTGGCTTTCTGGATGGAAGGGACCCAGCCAAGGAACACAGAAAGCCTCTAGAAGCTGGAGGATACAGGAAAACAGATTCTTACCTAGAGCTTCCAGAAAGGTATCACACAGCCTGCCACACCTTGATTGTGACCCATTTCAATGCCTACCTCCAGAACTCCAAGATAATACATTTGTGGTGTTTAAAGCCATGAACTTTTGTTAATTCCCTACAGCAGCAAAACTAGAAAATTAGTATGATCACTTTTAGAGGAGGTAGGGAGGAAAGAGGCTACAAGTCTAGTGACATGTACCCAAGTCTCTAGAACATTCTCATAGGTGACAAGTGGGCAACACCTTATGAACTAATTAATTATGATAAAAAAAAAGATGACTTACACGGGTATGAAGCTCTTCATTGATGGATTCTTTTTTATTGGTCTTTCTGACATCCAGGTATCTGACCAGAGGACCAATTGTGATGCCCTAGATCATAAACAATGAAATAAAGGGTGGTGCTGAGAGGAAAATCACCACTACAGAGAACATACTTATTATGAAAATTATGACAATGACTAATTGGTACATGTTTGTTTCTAGCTTTTCTTGAATATATGCTTCTGTGTTTACTTTCGTTCTTAATTCTTTTAAGGGCTGTAATAAAAATCATACTATCTGTATTTTTATAAAAAACTTGATTTCATCCCTTAAAATAACATTTCCTTAGTTTGTTAAGAGCTAATGCCAACTCTAAGAAAACCTTTTGCCATCTAGTAACAATTGGAGTCTCGTTTGCAGAGATGTATAGCAGCATAGTCATTCACTTGTGATCCCACGATACTTTATCAATGTGTTGCATTAGTCAAAAAGCATCACATTTTAGAAGTTAGTGACCGATCATGAACACGACCTAGACATTTTTGGGAATTTTGTTTGGGTATGGAACAGAAATCTCATCAGATGAGTTTCCTGTATTTGCATTTTTAAAATTAGATACACAGTCCTGAAGAGATCTATTTACATTAAACGTTGAGGAAATCCACCAACCTGAATGAATGCAGTGAAATATATAACTACCAGTGTAGCAGTGACAAATAATTTCTTCCTAGGAAAAAGAGACAGAGGAAGCAGAAACGCTAGTGAAAAACTTCCAGCTCCTCGAACACCACTGTAGAAAATTATGCACTGGTCCTTGATGGAGAAGGGGAAAGTCCGAAACTGGTTACTGACATAGAAGAGGGCAAATACGCCTGGAAAGGGGGAGATACATATTAGAGCAGGGGCCGCAAATGGGTGCAGATCAAATGCTGTGGGCTGACGCTGAGGTCTCCCTGCCTGCCCTCCAACAAGGCAACCCGATTCCAGCACACCCAGGAGCACCCTTCCCAAAGAGCACCCTCTGAGGGCCCTTCGCTTGTTGGCTGGGGAGACCACAGTGGCTCAACTTGGAAGTCTTCGCTGGTGGCTTCCTGCCATGTGTAGTTTGCACATGTGTGTTTCAAATAACAGAATCTTGCTGGGCAGAGTGGTGCACACTTGTAATCCCAGTGGCTCAGGAGGCTGAGAAAGGAGGATCGCAAGTTCAAAGGCAACCTTTGCAAAAGCGAGGTGCTACACAACACATTTGAGACCCTATCTCTAGATCAATACAAAACAGGGCTGGGGATATGGCTCAGTGAACCAGCGCCCCTGTGTTCAATCCTTGGTAACCCCCAAAATAAAATAAAATAATAGAATCTTAATTTTTGTGGGTGTGCAAGGGGATATTTTTAAAGCTATATTCATAATGATTTCTCTGCCTTTCAAAATTAGTTAAAGCAAGGATATTATTTGGGAAAAAAAAATGTTTATCTCATATCATCACTGGCTTCCCAAAAGAGGTCTGGGATTTCAGTGTGAGGAGAGTTCTCTGCTTTTTATTAACTGTGACCTCTAACGCTGAGCCAATGTTTTCTGTTTGGCTCTGCTCATTTTGGGGTTCAATGCAACAAGTGAGGGGGCTCCCAAGGGCTGGGGCTGGGAACTCTTCTGCCAGAATTTCTTAAGCTGAAGTTGGAAGTTAGGGCAACGTGTCTGGACATAAAAGTGTTTTCTACTACACTGATTCTGCCTCCCAACGTGTCCCACAGGGCTTAGCCACCACCAGTGTGCTGGTTCCTGGTGGAAAAGGTTCCTCCCAGAAAGCTGTCACTAATGAAAGAATAGGTTTCATTTCAGTAGAATGAATCACTCCACATACTCATGGACCTCCAACCACACAGGCTTTAGAGCTGCTGTTAACAGGGTTAATATAAAAGACAGAAGAATGCAAAGGTTTCCTTTTGTTTTGTTTGTACTGGTTTCTCCATATGCCAGTCATGTGAACTTGAGCAAGGTTATTCATTTCAAGCCTCCAGAACCTTCATTTGCATAATAGAGAAGAGAGCCATCCCTTGGTTCTGGGCCCCCCACAGAGACCAAATTCCATGGACACTCAAGTCCCTCATATAAAATGGTATGGCACTCGCACGGAAATTAGGCACACTCTCCTGGATACTTTAAATCATCTCTAGATCATTTAAAATACCTAATAAAATATCAGTGCTCTATCAATAGATGTTACGCTATATTTTTTAGGAATTAGGGGAAAAAAGGCTGCACATGTTGGGTACAGGAAGGTTTTTCTTTTTCTACTATGATTGATCTGTGATTGGTTGAATCTATGGATGCAGAAGGCAAGGATATAGGGAGCCAAGTATATTTACCTCAGAAGTCAGGCAAAAAGATTAAATAAACTTAATATCCATAAATCACATAAAATGAGGCCTTGAATTTCCAAGGCTTCAAGAGCCTTATAAACTCTCATCATCATTACTATTCGCAATAATGAGTCAGGATGGAAAGAGAATAAGCAATGAGTGGGAGAACTGGATTCTGACGCCTGCTCCGTCAGTCACTGGAATGTGGTCAATTGGTCCCTCCATCAGTGGCGGCCCCATCAGATCTCTCAATTATAAGATCACGGAGTTGGGCTAGATGGTCACTAAGGGTAAACAATGTTGATACAGCCACAATATTAATCTTCTTGTTGGTTGGGATGAAGCTCTCTAATGTTATTTCCTTTGGTATTAGTTCCACTTCCCTGAAGATTTGCAGAATATTGGAACTGAAAGACAACTAAAATTTTTGGTGGTGGAGGAAGATCTTTGAATAGATAAATGTCTGCCAAGTTCAAATGACTTGTGAATAACCATGACGAGATTTGATTTCAGATTTGAATGTAGACCAAAGTTTCTTTAATTGTTTTTCCACCAGGGACCCAGTCGGCATACATATTTCACTGTCCTTATGAATATTTTAATATTTCTGCCTTCCTATTATTCTTTCCTAGATCCTAAAAGCCATCCTAAATTAATTTGAAATTGACACATTCAATGTAAGTTCTCAACCACTTCTACTAATTTCTCTGAGTAATTGATTTTAAAAGATCAGTCGAAGTCATTAGAAAATCTAATGTTTCTAATCAAATAGAAACACATATATTGTAGCTCAGTGCCTAATGTATTTTTTTTCTGGTTCCTGAAACATAAATGTACAAGATAAATCAGCAATCATTGAATCTCAATTTCAAAAATTATGCACCCTTTACAAGGGGGGAGATCATTTAATTTATAGTTGTCCTTACTAATTCACATTGAGTTCTTTTTAAAATGAAAATTCACTTCCTGGCCCTTTCTTTGCTATATACCCATGCACTAAACCCTCAAACTAACTGTGCTATTTAGAGGGATATGTAAGCGTATTTGCCTTACACAATTTTGAAGTTCTCACTTATCCTGAAACAAATGTGTAAATACCCACAGTTTATAATCTATATCTGATTTAAGGTGCAAGAGGGTAAAAATTGGCAAAGAAGTGAAGTGCAAGGGATACATTTACTGAGCTATATTTAAATGTGTAGATGTAAAAGTTCAGTCTTCAATTAAAAGAGAAAATATTCTTTGCTTCCTCCCAGCTTCAGTGCAGAACCTTATCTGCCAGCCACTCATAACTTTGAGCTCATGGAGGGAACAAACATAAAACATTCTTGGTCATCACAAGGTGCCAACCCTCCCCTAACCAATAGAACCAGCTAGCACCAACTCACTGCTTACGGGTTTTATATGGCAGAAGGGAATAAAGAGAACTAGAAAAAAAAAAAAAAAAAAAGAAGAAAAAGAAAAACCAACAAGCTGGGTAGGAGTCTTTGGGTCCCTGCTGTTCCTTACTGATGGCTCTCCAGATCTGGCAGAAAACCAGGGTGAAGCAGATGAAGGCCCAGTTCCACTCATGGTTCTTCCCAACGGTGGACACGCCCATGAAGATGAAGATCAAGGTCTCGCTGACGCTGCTCAGCATCTTCATGAAATACTTGATGGTCGTGTAGGACTTTTGAGATACATTTTCTTCCACATACTTTTTCATTGTCACGGCACAGGCTGTGATTCTACAATGGGAGCAGAGTCTCATAGAGAAGCCACAAGTTTGACTTCTCCACAAAATATCCTCCCCACTGGCAAAGCTACGGATCCTTGAAGCAAGTCTTTATTCAGAAAAGACATCCCCTCTGCTCCCTCTCTCTGCCTACAGATCTTCCACACATTTTCTCTCTCCCCCCTCTGGAAAGGGGGCGATACAAGGGAAGGTGAATGTGGTAGAGAAAGTGGGTATTGTTGAGAGCCACAGCCAGAGGGGCCCCAGCAAACTGTCAGACTGCCGGCTGATGATTGGCTCACAGCGGCCCCAGCAACACCTAGCTGATTGGCTCCTCTGTGGAGATGCTCATTGAGCTGTTTCCCTGCCCTTTCAGACTACCAGCTGATGATTGGCTCACAGCAGCCCCAGCAACATCTAGCAACATCTAGCTGATTGGCTCCTCTGCGGTGATGCTCATTGGGCTGTTTCCCTGCCCTTTCAGACCACGGAGCTGCTCATTGGGGGACTTTTTTGGCTCCGCCCATGCGACCCAGCCAATCGGCCTCAAGAGCAGGAGGATTGTGGGAGGAGGAGGTTGTTGGGTGTGTGGCTTGTGGGAAGCCCGTGGTGGCAGTTGGGCTCTGAGGGTTTTTTCCTGAGGAGCTGTTTTGTTTATCTTGTGTGGTTCTAAAAATAAAGTTAGTTTCTTTTGACAAGTGGCTCCTGAATTGTGCCCAGCCAGACTGCGGCAGGGTATGGCATGGCTTTCACATAACAAAGTGGAGGGAAACTCATGCCTGAGGACAAGATGCAAAGGTTGCTCTACCTTCCTGCTCTCATTGAGAGCTTTGTGGGTCCCAACCTTCACTGTCTGCTTTACTCTGCCTTAAACCAAAATAAATCCCACTTAAGTTGGATAGAAAGAATAACTCGGGGAGGCCCTGATTTCTTACACTCAAGCAAATGTCTTACAATTCTTTTATGACAAGTTTTCATTTCAAATGCTTCTGTTCTACAGTCATTTAGCAAATATGGGGAAATGAAAGAACTTTGCCTTGTCTTGATGGTTTTTGTCATTCTTAGAGGGGGGAAAGGATAAATGCTTAGCGTCTACGCTATTATATTTATAGGTATCCCTACACAATAGAATTAAATAGCTCTGCCTGAAGAGTTAGATATGAGGACGATGTCATAGAGAAAAACACATGATCAATTATAGTGAGCCAAACTGAGAAGACTCAGTCTCAGAAAAACATATCAAGTTTACAAGGAACACGAGGATAAACATCTCAAAAATGTCTTCATCAGAACAAAGAAATCTGTATTTCCAGTCTTACCCCATCTGCATGATGTCATTCCATGCTGAAGTGTCATGGAACTCTGATGTGATTTGAAGGGCACCACAGAAAGCAGAGCCGAGGAATGGAAACTCTTTGTGGCATGGCTCCCTTCTACTTTACAATTAATTTTTCAAGGAAAATCTTAAAAACTACAAAGATGGATTTTAACCTTGAACTTTCCCCCGGCTTTTCTCTGCACCAGCTTTTCTGTGAGTCCTAAATTGGTATGATAATTGCTCTCCTCAGGCAAATCGAGGGAACAAATGCAAATGTTGGAGAGAATATTTGTTTGGCAAAAGACCTGAATCACATCTCACAGAAGTTTTTTAAAAATGTCCTACATCTTGCAAGACCTTTGGGGAGTAATATCAGAAGTCAGGCCTTTTCCAGATGCTTGGTTCACCCTCTGTGGTCCTAAACTTTCTCTGTTTGACTAGGAGACTCAGTACTTGGATTGTACTCACGCCAGGATGCCAGAGAGATAGAGTGTTTCTGCAGCTAAGTAAGACAGATAGCTGAACATGAAGACGATGAGCGGTTCGATTGCAGAGATATTCTGAGTGAAACGTGTGATAAACGCAGAAATAAATCCAAAAATGATGCCAAAAAATACTCCCCCACACCCCACAATGATGAATCGGGCACATCCAGCCAAAATGTCGACAGGTTCTATGTCTTCGAATTTATGCATCTTTGTGAAGGCAATTAATATATTGTATAAGACCTAGAAAAAAAACGAAATAAAGATGATAAACAGGAATTAGAAAAATTTCACACACCTTTTCTCAACTTTGTGGTTAGTTAAATAATATACAACAATAAATTCCACAACAAATACTAACATGGCTACCTAACTTTTAAATATACTCCAAGTAGTTTAAATGCATTCACATTCACAAAGAGAAAGCATGATACTGGTCGCTTGTAACCAAGCACATGCTTGAAATTGATACACTAGCTGGTTGTGGTGGTGCACGCCGATAATCCCAGTGGCTAGGGAGGCTGAGGCAAGAGGATGGCGAGTTCAAAGCCAGCCTCGGCAATTTAGTGAGGACTAAAGTAACTCAGGGACATCCTGTCTCAAAATTTAAAAAAATTAAAAAGTTCTAGAAATGTGGAACAGTGATTAGGTGGCCCTGGGTTCAACCCCTAGTATCCAAAAAATAAATATGCTAATTACCCAGATTTGATCATTCTATATTGTATACATAGATCAAATTATTTTCATGTCTGCTCTTTAAACATTTCTCCTTTAAAGTGAGCACTAGGTTGAGTTCTCTGAAGAGATGGAGCAGAAGGGATACTGAAGGATAAAGTTTTCTTGGGATCCTCCAGAGACAGTCATGTGAGGGTGAGGATTTCTGGTGGAGCCTGGCTTTGCCACCATTCCTGAAAGGGATCCCTTTGCAACCCTGCAGCTTCAGGTTCGTGTGATAATCTGCCAACAGAAAGCCCCAGCATGGCCCAGGTATGGCACGTCTATGCCCTTGGGGTCCGAAGTAGTTGCCCTCCCTGTGTAGCCATGACCCCTTCCCCTGCATGCAGTTAGCTCCTCCTGAGGCCCCCGGAGCCCAGGCTTCCACTGCACCAGGGATTGCTGAGCTCTGACCCTGCCTGCCTTCCAGAAGATGCTCTTTCACTTGTCCAGCAACTCTAGACCAGCTCCAGTCTGCTAACCCACCTCCTCTGCTTTCTAGTGTCCAGATACACACCTTTCCCAGTAGGATCTGAATCCCATCCAAGTGTCTTGTTCCTGGGATGCCCTCCCAGAGCCCTTGGGACCATAGTTCCCATACATCTATTAAATTATAAACTTATCATAGTTAATAAATTTTACATAGAAATTTTCTCTCTAATCTACTGTGTGGTTTCTCTTTCCCAATTGAACCAACCTACTACAGTCTTCATATACAGATGGTCCCTGACTTAGGATGATTTGACTTACAATTTTTTTTTCAACTTTATGGTGGTGTGAAAGAGATATGCATTCAGTTGAAGCTGTACTTTGAATTTTGAATTTGGAACTTTCCCCAGGCTCATGATCTGCAGATATACTCTCTCATGAGGCTGGGAAGCAGTAATGCAGCTCCCAGTTAGCTATATTGCTCAGCTGAGATGCTTAGGAGGTTAGGCGTTTTAAGTGCATTTTCAATTTGTGAATTTTCTACTTAACAGTGGGTTTATCAGAACCTGGCCCTATTAAGTAGTGTCCATATGTCATCTCAATGACTTCTCCAAACCACTCTGGTCTATGTGAGACACACTCTTAATCTCCCTATTATGGCTCTACTTATTTTCACATTTATTTTGGAATTACAGGATGTACTTATCACTTTGCAGCCCAGAACTTAGACCAAGCTTCTGTAAAGTGGCAGCAGACATTCAGGTAATGAGACCTATAAAACAGATGAAGTAAGATAGCTGCAGAAAACAAAGATCTTTGAGAATATCAGTCCCTGGGAATCCTGCTAAACCACAGCATACACCCATTTGCCATTATCTGCACCTACCAGGAAAAATGGAAAAAAAAAAATCAGAGCAGGGGACAGAAGATAAATCTCAAGGAAATAGTCACTGTAAGTATATTCTGAATCACAGAAGAACCACTGGGACTCTCTGGGAACGACTGGGTCTATTTCCCATCATCCCCTCCCTGTCTGAGCTCATTTTCTGCTGCATAAGAGAATATCACCGACTGGGTAATTGATGAACAATGGACATTTATTTGGCTCACAATTCTGGAGGCTGGTAAGTCCAAGAGCGTGGCGCCAGCATCTGGCGGGGGCCTTTCTGATTCATAGAACATGACAGAAAGGGAAGGCAAGCACAATTGAGCCAGAAGGAGAAGGCAAGAGGAACCTGAATTTATCACAAACCCACTCTGGAGATAACCCAACCTGTGATACTGACATTAGTCTAGTTAATCCATTTAATCACCTCATAAAGGTTCAACCTCTCAACACTCTCACAAGGCAATTAACTTTCAAAGTGAGTCTTGCAGGGGACACCCACACCTGCCTTCACACTTGGCTCTCCTCTTATTTCTGGATGTGGTTCCTCTCCTCTGCACCCTACCCAGGTTCCCCAGCCTGGAGCCTAGTGTTCCAGTTCAATCTCGCCATTCCCATTCTTCCTTATTAAGACCCTCGATGTTACCTCCATTCTTCAGTGTGACTGACAGCTTTTGGGTTTGGGAATTACCAGAAATGCATGTCATTTTGTGCAGACACTGATCCCTGGGTGTCAGAATCTGGCCCCTTGGTCTGTAGACTGCAGGAAGTTGCAATCATTCCCTCCAAAGCCTACTTCCAAGACTTGCCCCACCCTTAAAGGACTGCTCCATATCTGGAGTCTCCCCCTTGTGATAAGAAATGGCTAATTTCCCACAGAGAGAGAGAGAGAGAGAGAGGCAATAAATGATGACTCATCTGCAAAGCTGTCTTTAGGTTGGTTTCTTGTTGTGTACATAATCATAAACTATCGGAATACATTGAAAACAAAGCCCCAGTTCACCTCCTTTGCTCTCTCCTCTAAGCAGGGCTTTGCATTTATTAGAGGGGTTTCCTCTACTGAGAAAGAAGAAGCACTTGATGAATAGGAATGGACATCCTAGCTTTGGGGGGGACCTGGAGTCACCATGCATACTATTTATACATTTTCCACAGAGATCAAAAATCCTAGAACATGACTCTTGGCTTTGGAATGTTGGCAAAGAGGGTCATTCCTCAAAGGAGCTCAAGAGCTACAAACTGTCCTTTAGAGTTCCCACTGCCGAAGGACTTTGCTGCCAGGGACACAAGAAGGGTGCACAATGACCCTAGAATCACAAGTTCACATGCCCTTCGCCTTGTAGCTTGGGACCCTGATTTCTGTGTATTTTCCCAAAGCTCTAAGAATAAAGTGCTGCAAGCTACGTGCTTGAAGGGGTGGGAGTTTATTCTCTCAGCGCTCTGGAGACTGGAATATCCTGGATATCAAGATGGGCCAGGGTCATGCTCCCTTGGAAAGTGTGAAGGGGGGATTCCTCCTTGTCCCCTCCTTGTTCCTAGTGTTTTTAGGCAATCTTCAGTGTTCCTTGTCTTATGGACACATCACTCCAGGCTCGGTCACCTCTTCATATGGCCTCCTCTGTGTGTCTCCTCTGTGCACCTGGTCATTTCAACAGGACACCAGTCATTAGATTAGGGTCCACCTTGGTCCAATGTGAGCTCGTCTTAACTAATCACTGTGCAAATACACGGTTTTCAAATAAGGTCAAGTTCTAGGTGTCAAGGTGGACTTGAATTTGTATGTTTGTCAGAGAGGCGTACCTGATATAGTTTCTGTAACCAAAATGTCCCCCAAAATGAAATTAACTTGTATTATAGAGTAGCATTCTTGATTTATAAATCTCTTAGAGCACCAATAATTTATTTTGATTCTTATAAGGTCCTAAACGGTGGTATATCCCCTCCAAATGGATCAGTGTTTGACTTTTAATGCAACAAGCAGCCAGTGGCTGATAAGCTTGGTTAGATAAGGAATGTGGACAGATTGTAAAAAAAAAAAAACCAAAAAAACTTGTTTCCTTTCCCAAAGAGAAGTTTCTAGTGCATCTTCTGGGAGAAGGAGAAAGTGGAAAAGTTGAAAAAGAATCAGAAAGCTTAGTGCAAATTTGCCCGAACAAGGACCCCCACATACACACACACACACACACACACACACACACACACACAATGCATATTGTGATGTGTATCTCCTCATATGAAATAAACAAAGGAGTTACTTTGAAAAAGGAATATTTGTAGAAATCTTAAACCAGATTTGCTTAGGTATACATACAAAAGTGAAGAAATTTCAAGAAACAAAATGCTAAATGAAACCTCCATGCATGGCTCACAGTCCCTTCCAGATACATGAATATTATAAATTTGTCCTTTCTAATCCTACCTGCCTGCCTATCATCTACCTATGTTGGCATCCATCATCCATCTCTCCATCTGTGGCAGTGAGAGCGTTTCATATCTCTGACTGCAGGGAATGAAATGTCCAGCCACCTGCTGTATTTTAATTCTTGTGTTCTGTTCTTAGCTATGGAGTGTGGCAGGGGCACTAAAATATGTCCTTTGTCAGAAGGCAGGTCTCCTATGGTAGGTGTCCCTGGCCTGAGGACTCTGTGATGAGCTTGGTAAACTCTTTCAATATCCCTCCTTCCCTCTCTCCTTCCCCTGTGGTCACTCTGTAAGGGATTCTCAGAGTTCTCCCCACCCTTGGGTTCCTCCTTCTTGGGAGGTATTGCACATCGAATACCCTCTGGGTGTCTGATCTATGGATAACCTGGACAATATGCATGTATTTATTGTCCATCTGTGGATCAATAATATTTTACAAAACTGTTATTATACTGGTCTATGTTACTTAAACAAATGAAACTGTGTTTTCAGGAAAAGCTAATCCAATTATTTGAAATTTGTGATTTATGGTTTCAAAATAAATGTAAAATAAACTTCATGGTTGTACCCTGATGCAGTGAGTTTATTTAGATTCATTCCACTTTCTGCCCGACCTTGGAGAAATCCATGTGTGGGTCTTAGGAGCCCTGGGTTTTTCATTTCTGGAGTTGAACTCCCAAAGAAATGAAGCCAAGATGAGAAGCCAGACCTGGTTTCACAAGTCCAGATCAGGAAGGTTTGAATGAGGTTAAATGAGGTTTATTTGACTCTCAAATCCAGAGGAAACTCGGGAAACGTGATTGAGATACAAAGATTTGAATATTACTACCACAAATAAAAACTCTTTACATAGCCTGCCAGATCACAAGCAGCTACTCAGTCCATTGCATTGGCCTGGGAAAGCCTATCAGTACAGCCCTGAACTTCACTCTGGGGTATCCTGAAGGAGGGGGCACATTCAGAAGAGTACACAATTAGGAAGACTGCATTTATAGGCACAATCCACAGGACTATGTGCAAAACAATTCTTACCTTTCAGATTACTAGGTTCTAGGTATCACTACAGGAAAAATAGTGTCTTTGAATTCATTTTAAATCACAATTGTGTGTGTGTGTGTGTGTGTGTGTGAGAGAGAGAGAGAGAGAGAGAGAGAGAGAGAGAGAAGTCAAGGTTAAATCTGTTTTTGACACAAGGAGAACAGGTTAGAGTTTCCTCCTTTCTCATTGTCTCAGGGAATGGTCCTTTTACAAGATGTAATTGCAAATCTCCCCGATTATAACACTAGCCACTCCGATACCACTGTGCATTTTCTGTTTAACCCAGAGAAACTCACGTGATGCCTGACAACAGCCCACCAACCAAGGCTCAGCAGAGATGGAGGGTCAATTCCAAGTATGCTAGATTTTTTTCTTGTCAACCTCATGGAGGAATAATTTACACATAATAAACTGCATCTAAAATGAATGAATTCTGGCCATTGTATATGTATATAAAACCAAGGCTGTGGTCAAGATATAGAATATTTGCACAAACCCAGAGAGGCTCCTCATTCCTCTTTTGAAGTCTATTTCCAGGTTGTTTAATTTGTTTCCTTCACTCTGACCCTAACCTCAGGAAAGTTCTGATCTATGATAGATGAATTTGCATTTTAATTGAAGTAAATAATATGGTATGAACTCTGTGGTGTCCGATTTCATTAGCTTAGTATAATATTTCTGGAAATTATTCCTGTTATTGCAGGTATCAGTGGTCTATTTCTTTGTATTCCTGTCATTTTCTAATACATGGTTATAGTAAATTTCAGCCACCCATCACCTGGTAATGGGCATCTGTTCTCCCTGCCTCAGTTTTTGGTTTTTAGAATATTGCTATTGTGAATTTCACAATTCCTTTGTGCAGATATATGCTTTTATTTCTGTTGGATATATACTTGGGAGTAGAATGGTTAGGTAATACGGTTGACACAGGCTAAACTTTTAAAGAGACTTCCAAATAGCTTTCCAAAGCCATTGTATCATTTTGTATTCCCAACTAGAAATGCATCCCAGTCTTTTTCTTTTCTTTCCTTTTTTTTTTTTTTTTTAAGAAGGTGTCATGCTAAGTTGCTGAACTTGGCTTTGAACTTCAAATCTTCCTGCCTCAGCCAATGAATCACCAGGATTACAGATATGAGCCACCACACCCGGCTAATAACTGCCTTCTTTTGTGATACACATGTTTAAATATTTGGAAATTTTTAATTAAGTTGTTTTTTGTTATTATTGAGTTGTAAAATTCTTTATATATTCTTCATAAATTCATTGTGATGTATGTGCACAGAGAATAGTTCTTTTGTTCTTTAGTTTGTCTTCTTTTTTTCTTAAAAGTGCATTTTAAAGATCAAAACTTATTCTTTTGATAAAATCCAGGTTATTATGTTTTTTCCCTTTTTTGTTTGCTTGTTTATGATTTTCCTGTTTTGACAATTCCATGATTAGATAGAATTTGGTTCTATGTTTTCTTCAGGAGATTTATAATTTTATCTTTACATTTAGGCTATGACACACTTTGTGTTGATTTTTAAATATGATTTGAGGTAGGAGGTGATTTTCTACATGAATATTCAGATATTTCAGTAGCAATTGTTGAAAAGACTCCTCTTCTATTGAACTGCCTCAGTTATTTGACAAAAGTCAATTGACCACGTATATGTAAGTCTATTTCCAGGTTGTTTTAATCAACATTGTGAATTTTGTAGTATAATTATAATTATTGTGACATTATAAGATGCCTTCAAATATATTTTCAAGTTTTGTTCTTCTTTAAAAAAAATTGCTTTATGTATTCTAGGTCATTTGAGCTGCCAAACAGAACTTAGAATCAGCTTTATGAATTTTAAAAAAGCCAAGCATGGTGGCACATGCCTGTAATCCCAGCAAGTCAGGAGACTGAGGCAGGAGGATCACAAGTTCATAGCCAGCCTTAGTAACTTAGTGTGGCCCTAAGCAACTCAGCAAGATCCTGTCTCTAACTAAATAAAATATCAAAAAGGGCTGGGGATGGGGCTTAGTGGTTAAGTGTCCCGAGTTCAATTCCCAGTACCAAAACAAACAAACAAACAAAAACAACAACAAAAAAAAATCTATTTAAAAAGTTTCGTGGGAAATTTATTGGAATTCTCTTAAAATTTACCAACTTTTTGGAAGAAAACTGACTACAATCCTGAGCCCTTTATTCATGAACATGTCATTTTTCAAGTCTTTTTTATTCACATCAGCAATGTTCTATAATATTCACTGAAAAAGTCTTGCACACCCTTCTTGAACATATTTCTAAGTATTTTTGGTTTTGCAAAACATTTAAGTGAAATTTTAATATTTTCTTTGGCCACTAGTAGAGTGGTTTGCCGCTACCTAAATGCTGTTGGTTTTTGTGCTTTAACCTTATATCCCATTTAACAGTTTGGATCTTAAGTGTCCCTCAAAGGCTCTGGGTTAAAGGCCTATTCCCCACTGTGGCACTATTGGGAACTAGTGGCAGGCAGTGAGATGAGTGGGGTGCGCTCTTGAAGGGGATAATGGAAAACAGCCCTTTCCTCCCTTTGTTTCCTGAACACCAGGAGGTGAGAGGTTCCCTCTGCCATGTGTTTCCGCCATGATGAATTGCTTCACCACAGGCCCAAAGCAGTGGTGCCAGGTGACCATGGACTGAAATCTCTAAAATCACAAACTTAAATAAATTGTTGTTCATTTTACATTGATCATCTCAAATATTTTGTCACGGAGATAGAAAGCTAATACATCGTGACCTTGGTAAGTTCACTAATAAGTATTTTATTCCAGCAGTTGTTTCACAGATTCCTGAGTATTTCCTGCATAAACTATCATGCCATCCACATATAGAATGTACGCTGACATTCATACTTACATTTATGCTTTTTTTCTCTTGACTAATCAAAGTTTTGAGTGTAAATATTGCTTTGATCTTGATTTGAGGGAAAAAAGTGCTTGATATGTAATTCCTAGATTTTCCCCTATGTTTAAAAGGATACTAGCTACAGATTGTTCATAAATTTCCTATATCAGGTTGAAGAAGCTACTTAGTCTCCTTACCTTGTCATGAGTTTTCATCACTAATGGGTGTTGAATTTTGTCAAATAGTTCTCCACATTTATTAATACAGTCATTTATCTTATAGGATGAATTGAATTCCTAGATTTTTCCCCTATGTTTAAGAAACTTGTATTTCTGAAATATGTCTTTCATGACCATGATTTATTTTCTTTAAATATGTTGCTGAATTTTATTTTTCTAGTATTTTATTAGGAAATATGATGGACGTTGGTCTATAGGTTTGATTTTTTTTCTTGAAATGTCTTTGCCTTTTTTTTTGGTTTCTTTCTTTACCTTAGTAAAGTTGGCCTCATAATGCAGTTGGAAATTGATCCTCCCTGTACTATACATGAATGAGTGTAGGAAGAATAAATATTATGTCTTCTTTAAGATACAGATAAGTTTGCCATGTTTTAAAATGCTTATTTCGTTATTAGGATGATGATTTATTACCCTCTTTACTATTCCCTTCCTTTAATTTACTTTGGTGTCACTTTGCTCCTCTTCTTGTTTCTTCAGACAGAAACTCAAGTCCATTGGTTTTTGGTCTTCAGACTCTTAAATAAAAGGCTTTTAAGACGATAAATTTCTCCTCAAAGCATTTCTTTAACTGCACCCCAAAAGTTTTGATATGTTGTGTTTTATTATTATTTAGTTAAAAATATTAACTAAATTCCTTTGTAATTTCTTTCTTAAACCATAAAGTATCTAGAATTTTCCCAAAATATCTTAAATTTTATTTCTTTAATTTTACTATCTTTAATTTCATTCTGTTGTGGACAAAGAAGATACTTTGTGGTAGCAAGCTTTCTAAATTTATTGAGTCTGTATTTATAACTAAATATAATGGACATTTTTGGGTGTGCATACAACATGAGGAAATATATTCATCGACCTTATGCAAGCAATTAGATAATGAATCTAACTAATGTTTGATCCTGTGAGGAGGGGCAGTGACAGACTCAGCTCTGTCATGGGGCACTGTCTTGACCCTGTGACAGCTAAAGGAAGCCTACTACTAATTACTGAATTACCTGGCAAGACTGCACAATGAGAGGACATTCTTCACTCCTAAAAGAAGAAGAAAGACCTGCTGCCCCAGGAGAGGAGAGTTAAGTATGCTGTTACCAACGGTCCTGGGTTTGGTATCCCTGAACATTCATTGCTAGTGGACTCAGAGAGTAAAGGAAAGGCCAAGTTGGTGAACTGATGTCAGATAATGTGATGAGGAGGAAAACATACTCTAAGTGGCAGAATGTCACTGACCTAGGGCACAGCAAACAAGTTCCTATAATGAACGTCTTTTCACTTTAAAAACTGTGAAACCCCTTCTGAGTTTGAAGAAAGCTAGGGTGGGGGTTCACCCTTTTGAAGCTCTAAGAACCACCTCCCCACTGAGGACTCCCAAATATACATCTCCATTTCATCTTTCTCCCAAGCTCTAGACTTGTATTTCTATAATTATCCAACAATTATTTCAAAGGCCCATTGATACCTCAAATTTAGTAGTTCACAGCCAACCTAAGACGAATCATCCCCTACCAATACCTGTTCCTCATCCGGACTTTGTTCATGCAAGTGCCTGAGACTAGTATCCCTCCTCTGTGCAAATCTTCCCCCTTTCCCCTTCCCACATCAATTTGAAGCAAATACTCAAGTGATGGTCTTTTACCATCTGGGGTTAGTAGATGACTTCTATGATACAAAAAGTAACTTAAAAGCCAATCTCAAAGCTAAGTAACTTTTAACTATAAAGGCCAACATCAGTTGTGACCAGTAGATTTGAGTTCACTGAAGACAAGCTTAGTGATTTTCTTTTATTTTAGAAGGAGTTTTCTCTGATTAGTGAAAAAATCAGTGTCTGACAGAAAGTAGTTGCTCAGTAATATTTTTGGATGGATGAATAGATAGATGGATGGATGGATGGATGGATGGATAAATGGATGAATGGATAAATGGATGGATGGATGGATATATGGATGGATAGATGGATGGATGGATAGATGGATGGACGGATGGATGGATAAATGGATGGATGGATAGATGGATGGATGCATATATGGATGGATGGATAGATGGATGGATGGATGGATGGATGGATGGATGGATAAATGGATGGATGGATAGATGGATGGATGGATGGATGGATAGATGGATAGATGGATGAATGGATGGGTGGATGAATGGATAGATGGATGGATGGATGGATGATTAGGACTCAGGAGACCTCTGGCTCCACCAAGCATAACTAAACTTCAACATTAGAATATAGGAGTTGGAGCTGAGGATGTATCCCAGAGGTAACCCAGAGGTAGTAGCATGTGTGAGACCCTGGGTTTGGGTGCCAGCACCTCAAAAATAAGTAAAACCAATCAATACATAAGGTAGCTGGATTTCGTGGTACCTCAATCCTTTCCCATGGTACTAGTCCACTTTTCACTCCTGCGGTATGGACTGATTAGTCACCTAAAGTCTCACATGCCGCAGGCTTGGTCCCCGTGTTGATGTTGAAAGGTGGTGGAATCTTTAAGACCCAGGAACTAGTGGAAGGCTCCACCCTCAGGAGGGATTCACGCTTTTTGAGCAGGAGGGTTTTTCTCATTCTCACTGGAAGTCCCTCAAAAGCAGGTTGTGACAAGGGGACCTGGCTCCTCCCCCGAAACTCTCTGGCTTCCTCCCTTGAACGTGCACCTCTGACCCCGGCAGCTTCCCTCTCTGCGTCTTTGCCACAAGGTGACCTAGCCAGGAAGCCCTCACCAGATGGCATCATGTCTTTTAAACTTTCAGCCCCAAAATCATGAGCCAAAATGAACCCCTTTTATTTTTTTGTAAAGTAACAAGACTCAAGTATTTCATTATAACGACACAAAATGGTCAAAGACACCAGTAACCACAGCTGGTCCTGGGGGTAAGAAGTGAAATACGAATGACCACAGCTTCTTACCTCACCCATCTCTTGGATCTGATGCTCCAGAGCAGGCCTGTACAACAGGTTCTGCTGGGTGTTGTACCTTACGCAATCATTGAGGAAGCCACAGGGAAACTATTTGCCAACCAACCCCTCCCAGCAGTCAACTCATAGGACTTTTCACATGATGCTGAGCATACTTTTTCCATCTCGCAGCCCAACATACCCAACAAGACCTTGAGAATGCACACATGCCTGTTGGTGGTGGGGCATGTGTCGAAAACCACAGGACCAGGAAACTCTCCAGGCTGTGTTTAGAACACTAGGCTTTTCTCCCAAGTCAGGGATTTCCATGAATGTATTATATAACCTCCTAGGAAACCTCTCTGGCTGGGAAGGGTTCTAGGAAGATACAGAAGAATAGGCAGGCACATGATCAGAGGCTAAGAAAAGTCAGACGCTCATAGCTTGTGGCTGCTCAAAGGCACAGGGCAAAGCCTGTTTGTTTTTGCATCCCTGGCTTTTAGCACAGTTGGTGAGAAGGGACAGGGCAGCTCCCATGTGCCCTTCTGCAAATTTGTCCTGATTATTCCCTGAAGAGAGAAATAGCATTGCTTTCCCCCCCTCACCCCACCCCACCGTGTCACTTTTCCAAATCCATTTGCATAGCTGCTCAAGCCCACCTTCTGTCACAGAAAAGACAACTTGACAACCAGAGAGGTTCTTTTTTTTCTTGTACTTGTGAACTGAGGTGAGTTCTAATCACCCCTAAGTGGCTCACAGCTTAGCCTGGTGAAAAACCAATTTGTACAATTCCCCCCTCCACTATTCTCTTACTTCAGGCGGAAGAAAATGAACTGAATGAGTGTTTATGAACCCAATTTGAGGACTTGCAAGGAAGCACTCACTGCAGGACCCCTCTCCAGCCCTGCTCCGACCCACCTCTCCGTGATTTTAGGCTTCGGGTTAGAGCCAGACACGCAGATGGAAAAGGTGTCACTTCAATACAGAAGGACAGGAGTCAGATATGCCTCCTTTCTACTGGTGACCCACTGCTCCCCCAAATATGCCTGGCTGCCCCTCACTGCTCCCAGGTCCTTCTGCACCCCCCAACCTGGTCCAAGCTTCATCTCAAGCTGTTTGCTGCCCCCCGCCACTCTCTCTCTCTCTCTCTCTCTCTCTCTCTCTCTCTCTCTCACACACACACACACACACACACACACACACACACACACACAGCCAGCACCATGCCTCACTCAAGAGGACCCTTTGGCAGACTGAAGGGAAGCCCACAAGGAAAGTCCCCCGAGTACATGTCTAAAGACAAACGCAGGGTCCAGGCTCCTGTCCAGCCTGTCTGGGTCAGATGCACCCGTGGGGACACCCTGCACCACACCAAGCACTTGCTGAGGCTTTACAGGGGGTTGGCTTTCACCCTTTGGCACCGGAGTCAACCCATCAAGGCTGCATGGCCCTATCTGTCCGAGGCTCAGACCTGATCCTCGGTTCTGGGCCTGATGGGCATCATGGTTGCCATTTTGGTGTGGCTCGTCTGACATATGAATCATCACCTACGTTCAATGGGCACCTGGGGTCTCATTTGATAGCCTCTGCAAAATCACACTCTGAGGTTGGATTAATTAATTTATACACGAGGAAACTGAAGCATAGAATGCTAGACTCTCCTGCTGAAAATCATGCCATCCCCTGACTCATGCCATCCCCTGACACACGGAGCTCCCTACATTCTTAGTCAGAGGCCCTGTCTACAGGTGCCCTTTGATTTACAGTGGGATTACATCTCCATCAAGTCATCTGAAGGTGAGAACGTCCTCAGTCAAAAATGCGTTTAGTACACAGGACCTGCCACACATCCTCCTGTCACAACACGGTGCACTGTAGGGTGTCTGCTGCTCCCCGGCCTGATGGGGGTGACTGGGAGCTGCCGCTCCCTGCCACTGCCCAGCAGCATGAGCAAAGACTGGACCGCAAAGGAGAGCCCTGCAAAGACCCAAATCAGAATTGGAGGTAGGGCTTCTACTGAATGCAGATTGCTTTCACACCGTGGGAAAGTTTAAAAGTCCAAACATTGTAAGTTGGGGACTCTTGCCAAGTTATTCTCACCTCTCACCTTCCACCCCTATGCTTCCGAATCTGAATAAAATAAAAGGAAATAAAAGAAGAATAAGGAACAGTTGTCTACTGTCCCTTCTGGATTCTGTTCAAGTTTGTACACAGCTCTGCAGGGAAGTTTCAGCCTGCAAAGTCCAGACAGACAGACAACACCCGGCAGCATCATTTAGGGTATGGAGAGCTCTGCAGCAAACATAACACCAAACACAGGGTGCCCCCACTGTACCACATGTTATTTTGGATGTTTTATTTGTATGGATTCATTTGAGTCTTCATACAATCCTCTCTCTAGTTCACAGAAAGAAAACAGAGACTCACAGAGGTTAAGTGACTCCCACTAAAGTCAAACAACTTGCAGCAGAGGCAGGACATGAACAGAGGCACACAGCCTCCTGCCCACACTCTTGGCTATGCTTTACTGCCTTGTGAATGGGGGGTAATGGAGTTAGGAACCCATTTGAGACAGAAAAGATAAACCAGAAAATTTGCCCTTTGATGAGGGCCGGCTTTGTGTCATCCCCGTGGATGTGTCAGATGCACGGTTCACCTTGATTCTCCCTGTGCCCAGGACAGCACAGGTGAAGGACAGCTGCATCGGACTGTGAGGAAGAGGGACACGATGCAGGGACTCCTCACTGACAACTGCACCCGAGTCCTTCCACCCCGGGAGGGTGGGCTCAGGAAACAATGTGGAAACTTGGTGGTGGGCATTGGCCTGAGGAAACATTTTCAGTGTGCTCAGAGCTTCCCAGAAAGATGCAAATTCAAAAGAAGCATCAGAGAAGGTGTGCTGCAGCCTGTAGAGCCTGGCAGCCAAGGCAGAGCAGCAGACTGGCCCCAGGGCCAGCAGCACCCTCATCCCCATCACGGCCTCCATCAATCAATTTTCTATTCCTTCTGTAGGACAGTCATTGGCTCCCTGAGTTCTAGATTCTGGGCACTATGATGCAGATACTGGGAGGGAACAGCTGAAAGATCAATCAAGAGAGCCACCAGGCAACCCATTAGAAAAGGCTGATAAACAGATCAGGAAAGAGAGGGGAAAGGAATTCTAGAGTGAAGGAGAAGGCGGTTTAAGATCTAATGCTAGCAACAGGTATGCATCATAAATTCAGGGCCAAGTGCAAATTAAATGAGAAGTAAAACATTCTTACTGACAGCCTCAGCAGAAGGGAACTGCTGGCTGGCAAAGCAGAAAGAGGCTGTATTTTCACTTCATATTTAGATATTAAGATGCATATGCTAAATTCTTCTCAATTAATAAATAAATACCTTCTCTGGGAGTCTGTGTCTTCCCAAGAAAAATGATAATAGAAATTCAAGTCCTTGGAGATCCCAGAATTCAGCTGGCAACCCCAATCCCTAACTCTAAGCAACCATATCTCTAACCCTCAACCTAACCAAGAAAACCAAGTATCTAAATAAGAACCTAGAACTCAGGTCCTGGGGGACAATGCCCATGACAACAACCTAACACCCTTTCACAAAATGGTGGCGAGAATCCACGCTGCATTCAGTTGTCATGGGGCTTGAAGGAAGAAAACTCCACAAAGCAGTGACTATCCCAGGACTAGCCCTCAGACAGGCGATGAGCTCAATTCCTTCTATCTCAAGGCTCCTAGAGAATATAGAGGCAGCAAGATGTCATACAGAGTCATCTCTAGAGGAAGGAGTGAAGACAAGAGGAAATGGAGAACGGGAGGGGAGAGAGAAGATGTCAAGGAAAGAGCAGAGATGCTCCCCAGCCAGACCACCTGAGCTCCAGTCTCAGCCTTACCGTATCCAGGCCTCTCAGATGAGGTGGAAGAGAGGAGGTGGACTGAGAGAAGTCTGTGGTACACCTTCAGCAAGTTGATCCAGAAGAACCAGGGAGGGATACACATACAAGAACCATCTGCCCTGCTATCAATGAGGTGGTGCCATGTTTGAAATCAGCTGCCTAGCTACAGTGAACCAGCCACCATAGAGTGTCCTTGAGGTGGTGTGATATCAGAGTAACCATCAGCATTTATTGAGTGCCGACCTGAGACTGGACACCCACTGTACCAAAAGCTGAATATGAATTTCCAAGGACTCTACGAACCAAAGAATATCATCATCTTGACTTTACTGCAAAAGGAGCCACAGAAGGATCAGAATCTTGTTCTGAGCCACACATTGGAATTGCAGAGCCCGCCCCTTCTGTTTTTTAGAAGTAGACAGGCTTCCCTAACTGGACGTGGGCCCAATCTTCACATTGATAATGCACAGGTTCTCTCCTGTCCCCTCCCAGCTCCATGAGTGGAGAATTTAGAAGGTAAGAAGGAAGAGAGGTGCGCAGTTGGCAGAGCTGGGCCTCCTGGTGTGCCCTTGTTCAGCGTACTTCAATTTTCTTTGCCTTATTTTCTTCATCTTTAAAATAAGGGTATTTACTCATGCTTCATAATATGATCTAAAAACTTAATAACAAATGCTAAAGTGAACCACTCAGGGCCTGCATATGGTAGCACACCTGTTTTCCTTCTAGAATTTTGGCCATGAGATTCATCTGGGGATGTGGGTGATCCTTCTATTTCAGCAATCTTAGAAATATCCTTTATTTTTCAAAGATTTTTTTATTCATCATAGAACTGGGGATTGAAGCCAGGGCCCTGAATAAGCTAGTTAAGCACTCTGCACCTGAGCTACATCTCCAGTCCTGAAACATCCTATATTTTTAACATGAGAATTGCATATAGTCAAATTGTACCACATGATGTTTTAATGTACATAGTATAATGTGATGATCTTTACAGTCTAGCTAATTAAGGTATCCACCTCCACATCACTACACTCTTTCTGCCCTTCCTTCTCCTTCCTTTCCTATCTCCTTCTCTCCCTCTCTCCTTCCCTCCCTCTCTCCTTCCCTTCCTTCCTTTTATGCACATATCAAGTCACCTGAAATCTGCTCTCTTTGAAAATTTCCGGTATACAATATAGTATTGGCCATCATTTTAAAGCTAATGTGGGTTTTGTCTCTGTCCCCTTCTAATTCACCAGAACACATTGAGGGAATCAGAACCTGCAATTTCAGCCAGAGGAAGAAATAGTGGAATAAAAGACCTGGGCAATCAGACTCATTGATGCTTGGCCCACTCTAGAAGGCAGCCCTTAGGGGATAAAGATCTGTAGAGCTGTCACATATAAGCCACAATCACTGGCCACCTTCAGGATGACTCAGACTTCCTGCTGAAAGAGCACAGTACTGATTGCTGGCCTTGGGCAGGCTCACTGCTCAATGAAAGGGTGAGTTCAAGGCCCTTAGCTCAAAATACCATTGGATGGCCGAAAGTACCAGTTGCTTCAAGCTGCTTTCTAAATCTGGACCTAGGGCCTCTCTGGTTTCACTTAGAGACCCAGCAGCGCCCAGCACGCACTTAATACCCACTGTGCTGTGGCTGCCCACAGAGTGACATGTGGGCAGCCTCACCAGAGCCAAACCTACAGCAGCATCGTCTGGCAAAGGTCACAGCAGTGCCCTCTGCAGATACTCCGGTCACTCAGAAATCCCCATTTTATTTTGAAAATCTCGTTCTTTAGACGTGTCTGGGCCAGAGCAATTAAACTTTGACAAATGCTGCTGGCCATGAATTGACAACCTGAACCCAGACTGTGGAGGTAAAAGCCAGAGAAAAACTCAGGGTCAAGTCTGATTCTCAAACCCCGGGGCAGCTGAGTCAAGTGCTCGCCTTGGTAATTAATGAAGACTATTTCTTGGCAAGAGCTCCTGCAGATCATATGACTGTGCTCCTGATGGAGAAACAGTGTGTTCTGTGAAAATCAAGGAGGCGGCAGTCAATACACTGCCTATGAAGTGCAAGCTGATAAAGGCTTTCTGGAAATTCTTGGCAGCTGTGGTGTAAGGCATAACATTAAGTTCAATGTCACGTGCTACCTTGATATTTGGCAAAATCAGGAGGCCTCCCCCTCCTCCCGACACACACAGCCCTGTGGATAATGTCCCCCAGTGATAAAAAGCCTTTTTACCAAGGAGACCAGGCACAGTTCCTGCTCATCTCCAACCAGCAGGATACAGTTCCCCGGCAGTCAGCAACACCATCCAAATAACCCAATCATTTGTGAGAACCAGGCTTACCCCATCCTCCTGCCTGCCCACCCCAGCCTCTGCTGGTTGCTTCTTGTTGAGGACAGCCCTGTGAGGCCTGAATGATGTGCGGTGTCCTCCCGCTCTGGGCTCTGAGCATGTGTGACTCATCAACCACCATCAATCTCATCTGCCCAGTGTCGGGTGTCGTGCATTTGGCCATCTCCATAACCCGCGGGGGAGAATCTCTCATTTACCAATGAGGTGAGTGGGAGGTGATTAAAACAACCACATGTTTCAAAGTTTTAAATGCATACACTGCTCAACCTGGGAATTTCATTTCTAAGAGAATATCCTATAAATAGTCTCAGTGAAGCAAAAAAGAGAAATATGCAGAAACAAGAATATTCATTGCCACATTGTATATAGGAGCAAAAAGTTGGAAATCACCTAAATAACCATTCACTGAGGAAGTTAAATTATAGTAAACATAATCTGTGACATACTTCCCAACAGCGGAAAAGACAGAGTAAGAATTTCAAGACTTCTTCTATCTAAGCAATACATCTAATATAATCTGCCCAGTCTTTGTTAAAATATGAATCCCCAACTATATACATTCACGTGTGCGTGTGATAAAGGCTGGGACGGAGAGGACAAGGTGGATAAAAGTAGTAGCTTTTTGCATGTGAGTGAGGAGAGGGCAAGTGGAACCTTTGGTGTCTTATGCTACACAGCTTTATTTTTTGTTGTAGCTATTTGCTTTTCATGTTTTTGCAGTTCTTTTGAGATGAGGTCTTGCTAATTGCCCAGGATGGTCTCAAACGCTTGGGTTCAGAGATCCTCCTGCCTCTGTGTCACATCAAGCTAGGACCACAGGGGCACGGCCCTCCACCCAGCTGTGCTCCCCAGTTTCGTACAGTTTGACTCTTTATTGATAAAATTAATTCTAGTTTTACTTATGTGCTGGTATAGAGACTTGAAAGTAAGCTGCAGCGATAAAGGTTGCACCTGATAAAGGTTGCAGCGATTATGAAGAAACTGAACATTGAGAACTACCTGCAGTGGGATATGACAGCCTGCCTCAGCCCACTGACATCTCCTGAGCCTTAGTGCTAATGTTAATCTAGAGGCTTCCTAAGAAGAAATCTCTCATTCCCGTTTTCCATGTATCATGTAAATGGGTGATACACAAAGCCAACCCATTTTTCTAAATCTTCTCAATTCTCTCCCGATCTTATCTTTTATATCACTTAATCTAATGCAGCATTTTTTTTTTTAAAGCATGCAAAGGGAAGGGATGCAGGTGAGATCTGGTAAATGAAAAATAACTCTCTCTATATAATACAGGCTACCCTTTCCGCCAGTGTGAAGACCCAGTGCTAGTGTGCAGTCAGGCGCATGGTGCAGATCCTAAGGAAGGTCACTATGTTTGGGGCAATGCTGTGTGCACCGGGGTCTGCCCATTCCTGGCAGAGGCCCAGACTCAGGCCTCCTCTTTCGCCCTGAGGATAGCCTCCTGCCCGAGCCCCACTGAACCCTCGGGCCCCTAGGACCCCTCGCGACGTCTCACCACGCTGATGCCATCATTGAGAAGGGCCTCCCCGAAGATGATCATGTAGAGTTGCTCGTTCACCCGCGCCTCCTCGAACACGGCCAGCACGGCCACGGGGTCCACCGCGGAGATGAGGCTGCCAAAGAGCAGGTTCTCCAGCAGGCTGAGGTCGCTGAGGCCGAAGGCCCTGACCTGGCACACCAGGTAGAGCGACAGGCCGATGCCCAAGGCGTTGACCAGGGCCCCCAGGCCTGCCCACCACAGGATGGAGCCGATGTTCTCGAAGAAGGGCCGCGTGGGCATGAAGTAACCGCTCTCCAGCACGATGGGCGGGAGGAGATAGAGGAAGTAGATGCTGGAGTCCATGACGGGAGGCGACTTGTGGTCGGTGCCGAAGATGATGCTGCCCACCAGGGCCCCCACGAGGATGAGCAGGCAGCTCTCAGGCATGAGGCCCGGCAGCCGGTGGTACAGATGGAACCCTGTGGAAGCGCAGAGAAGCACGTTTGGAAATTGCCAATGAAACGGTGCCCCTTGAAAGCCAAGCGGATAGGACCTGGGGCAAGCTGGCTGGCTTCGCTGAGCCTCAGTGTCCCGTCTGTGGCAGGGACTGGAAGTGTTGCAAGGGCGGTGACTTTTGGTTTTTGCAGTGCTGGGAATCAGACCCGGGCCCTTGCACATGCTAGGCCAGCCCTCTACCACTGAGCTGTATTCCTAGCTCAGGAAGAGTGTACACTTACAGATGCAGTTTCTGCCTCTGGCTCATGCAAAAATCAGACAAACGCACCTGGACTATTTTCAGCTTTTCCAATCTTACTTCATTCCCCTCTTCACTCAACAAATAGGCAACAATTAAAAGTTGCTTATTGTGTCTCCTCTGTTTAGCCAGTGACATTGCTTCCTGGTCAGACACTGGAGAGGGAAATCAGGTCACATTCTCGTGAACCCCTCTTCGTCACCTTGGACCCTTCATGCCACCAGCCCTGAACTCCTCCAGTCCCTCTAAAGTCCACCTTCTCCTCTCCATTTCTGTAGCCACTGTCTTTATTGAAGACATCCTGATTCCTCCTTTTAAATATTGCGTTTTTCTTCTCCCCTCCTTCTGTACTTTTGATCTTGAATGTCCCCCAGTGTCCTGAGTGTTAAAGTTTTGGTCCCCAGGGAGGTGATAGTGTGAGATGATAGAACCTTTAAGAAGTAGAGCCTGTGGGGGCGGGGGGCGGGGCTCCAGGTCAGTTACTCCTCTCCCTTTTGTTCCCCAGTAATGAGGTGAGCAAGTCTGTACTGCTGGATACTTTCACCACGACTTGCTGCCTCGCCACAAGTCTAAAAGCAAAGGAGCCAATTCCTCATAGGCTGGAACCTCCAAAACTGTGAGGCAAAATAAACCTTTCCTCTTTATAAGTTAATTATCTTAGGTATTTTGTCATAGTCAGAGAAAGGTCTTTTACACCATGTGTATCAGATTATCTCATTCCCCACCTAAAACTCAGAAGACCCAACAATAAACCGACAACATTGGTTGAGCATCCCCCTGTGCTAAGTACTGTGAAGTAGAAAACTAAAGATGTAATGACCGACAACACAGCTCCCACTGATGATGAAATTTGAGAAGTAAGACCCAAGTAAGAAGACAGAAGTAATGGTATGCATTACTGGGTATTAAGGCACATGCCTGTAATACTGACGACTTGGGCGCTGAGGCAGGAGTGGCACAAGTTCAAGGTCAGTCTTAGCAATTTAACGAGAGTCTCAGCAACTTAACAAGACACTTAAAAGGACAGGGGATGTAAGTCAGTGGTAAAGTGCCCCTGGGTTAAATCCTCAGTACAAAGAAGAAAGAAGAAGAAGAAAAAGAAGTAATAAGATGAATAAATGTACAATTAGCTGCATTTTGAAGGTACCAACAAATATAGTACAAGGTCAGAAGTCAGTGGTCATCATGGGGACCTCTCCGAGTCTGCCTCCACACAGCTGACCCTACCTTTGTACGTTCCCCATTTCAGCCAACCAAATTCCTTTCCACTCCGCAGGTCTCCTTTTCTGTCTTCTTATCCTGTTATCACTGCTTGAATTATCCTTTTCTTGGTCTACTGGGGTCCTGCTCAGACTTTGAGGCTAAGCTTCCTCCTGAAGAAATAATATATCTTTCTCTGAATTATCAAAAGGAAAAAGTGATCTGTACTCTACCTGTCTGATAGCAATGGTCCCTTTCTACTTTTTTTTTTTTTTTTTGCACAACTTATGTGCCCTACTAACCTGTACTTTCCTCAGACTCAGGCAGAGTCTCTCCAAGTGCTTAGCAAAGCGTCTTGTCTACACAGCTGGCCTATTTGCTGAAAGAATCTGTAGGTACACAAATGAATGAGTTCACATCATCATGGATGTTGTTACAGGGGACAAAATTGAATGGGCTGTTGGAAAAGGACCAGGATTTATGGCACTGGATGGCAGAATGAGAGACATTTTAGGCGGAAAGGACTCCAGTGCAGAAGAGAGGCAGACTGGTTCAGTCAGATACTTTCGGCATTCATCAAGGACTTCCACCTGACCGGAGCAAATTTTGAATTGTGAAGAATATTAGAAAAAGAGAAGGTAATTTTGTGCCAAATAATAGAGGGGCTTGAATTCAAAATTAAGGGATCGAGAATTCCTCCCAGGGGCCCTCTGGAGCCAATGAATGTCTCCTCAGGGATATTTGGGGTTAGTCACCCAAAGAGGATACGGGTCCCTCCTCTATGCAGACAGGTCAGTACAATGGAGTATAATTCCCGTCAATGGACGTGACACCGACTCCCACCTCCATTTCATTAGCTTCAAGGCTAGCTTAGGGCTTCCTTTTAGAGTCATGGATTCTCTATTTCTCAATTACAACTTTATCAGCCTCTCTCTCTCTCTCTCTCTCTCTCTCTCTCTCTCTCTCTCCTTTCTTTATAGTTCTTTTAATCAAACTCAACTTTTCTTAACACAAGAAGATGGAAAAGCCCAGAATGTGATTCTCTAAGGTCTGTGGATTCCTAGGTTGGCCCTGCTTCCAGGAATCAAGTTTCCCAAAACGGATCCAGCATGTACCTGCCAAGCTGCGCCTTCCTGTTGGAAGCCACCTACCCATAAGTAAGGCTTCCTAAAGGGACACGTTATAGGCATTTTGCATTCTAAAATGCTTCCCACCTTTCATGAGGGACAACAGTTAGTCACTTTGAAACCCATCACGAATTCTATAATCCCATCCTTACAAATGGTTCAAGGAAGATTCTTCAGTGATGTTTCCAAAAGTTACAGTAAAATAAAAGACAAAGTCTGAGGTGATTTTGTTTTTGTTGTTATCTTTGTTCTGGAATATCCTTGCTTTACAAATGCATAATTGGTTATTTTCAAAGGAATTGGAGAGCGCTTTGTGTTTTTCTTCTGGAATGTCTACCAGTCAGTTGTAGGTTAACCTGTCCTCCTCCTTAAATCAAAAGGCCCTTGATCAATTACCAAGAATGCAACGCAAATAACAAGAAATGTTGGTAAGGAGGTGAGAAAAGGGGAACACTCATACCTTGCTGATGGGTCTTCAAATTGGTGCAACCACTCTGGAAAGCAGTATAGAAAGTCCTCAAAAACCTAGGAACGGAACCCTGTTTGCCCCAGCTATCCCACTCCTTGGTATGTATCCAAAGGAGTTAAAATAAGCATACTACAGTGAGCTGGCCACATTGATATTTATAGCAGCTCAATTCACAATAGCTAAGCTATTTATTTATATGGAACCAACCTAGGTACCCTTCAACAGATGAATGGATAAAGAAAATGGGGTGTATATACACAATGGAGTATTACTCAGCCATTAAGAAGAATGACTTTATGGTATTTGCCAGTAAAAGGATAGATATGGAGACTATCAAGCTAAGTGAAATAAGCCAATCCCCCAAAACCAAACATGGAGCGTTTTCTTTGATATATGGAAGCTAACTCACAATAAGGGAGTGGGAAGGGAAGAATAGAAGTTCAGTAGATTAGACAAAGGGGAATGGAGGGAAGGGAGGGAGAGAGGAACAGGGAAGACAGTAGAATGAATCTGACATAACTTTCCTATGTACACACATGAAAACACCACCGTGAATCTCACCATGGTGTACATCCACAAGAATGGAGTCCTAATTAGAATAAGACATATTCCATGCTCACATAATTATATCAAAATGCATTACCCTGAAAAACTAAAAAGAACCCCAAAAACTTAAATGAGGGAGTAAGAACAATAATTTGGAGGCAAAGGAACCAAAATTACTTGATAATCTCTGGATAACACAGGTGTGAATGCTAAACGAACCCACATGTAAGTGGATATAATTTTCCAGTTTTGAGCCAAAGATGGAAAACTACTTATTTAATATTTTTTCACATATGGAAATATAACTCATAAAAGATTTTAAATATAAAAATGGAGTCTTCTCAGAGACAAATTTTAAGCATTTCCTTCAAGTTTTGATCTGCATGAATATGTGTATGAGCATGTGAAAATCAAATATGTGTTATATAGCTGAAAGGATACTCTCCATAGAATGTCACTTCTCACCTATGTCAATAAAAACAATACATAGGCTTTCCCCATTATTAAATGTTCTTTTTAGTATTCTTACTTTTAGTTATAGGTCAACACCATATCTTTATTTTTAGGTGGTCAAAGCCAGTGCCTCATGCATGCCAGGCGAGCACTCTACCTCTGCCACAGCCCAACCCCTATTAAGTGGACTTTGAAAAATAAAGGCCCTTGAGGTCAGGAACCAGGGTCATTTCCATGTATTGCATATATTCAGGTTTCATAATCGAAAAAAGGTCATCTGCATCCTTACATGTTAAATTTTACAAATCATCAGTATCATTACTATCATTGCCATTGTTTTGCCTTTGGTAAGTGAACCATCTTATATAAAACTTCCAACCCAGTACTTGGCACATGGTATGCATTCAATAAATATGCTTCTTCTTCTCACCCCCATATCCAGATGGAACACAGAAATCATCTAGATTCCTGAAGACTAGAAAACATGAAATCATACTCAAATAAGCATGTTCAAGCTGACAACCTACTTAAGCAATTTTCTCTTTCTCAACTATGTTGAATGGCGTTAACATGAAAATAAGTGCATTTAAATCCGCAGTTCCACAGACAATAGTGTCCTCTGAGTTCTCTTAAATTTTCACCAGAGTGAGTCTGAGCCACACCTCCAAAGGACAAGCTAGGCTTTAGGTTAATATGAAACTAAGACGAAACGCACCCTTTCTGCATTGACTGATCTTCTGATGGACAAGTGACCAACCTGTCAGGGACAGAACTAGTCTCCTGATTCCCAGACCAATGGCAACCATTACTGATAAAGGGAGGCTAAAGTGGGGGACGGACAGTGGAGGCCAAGAATCTTCAGCCTGTTCACAGAGGGAACACTCAATTGCCACTCAAGACTATCTGAACATTTTCATTGTCAACATGGTTTCCATAAAGGTGTTAGACTCTGCTCTGAACTGAGGACGATATCCATGTGGAAAACCATTTTTACTCCAACGAGTCTCTAAAATAACACGAGACCCTTTGTGCCACTTAATCACTTAATGAATTGCAAGGGAGCTCTTTAAGCTAACAATTCCCATCCAATCTTCATACTCTATTAGTTCAAAATGAGTAAAAGTTACAAAGAAGCTCCTAATGAGCACACCTGTGCCCCAAGCCATAAGGAGGGAGTTAGATTAATAGATAAAAGCCCACCAATATTCATTGCAGACCATGTGTGGCTCAAACCCACATTTCAAATCCGTCCTAGAGACAATGTATATACATATAAATGGGCATCAAAATGTTCTAGAGATTCTATCTCAATCAGGCAATCTACCTACTCAAATAATACAACGTTTAGAGCTGAGACAAAGGAGATATTATGCTTAGGAATTGAGATGATCATATTGATTTTCCACTTTGGAATAAGCTAATGTTCTAAGGGACAGGGGAGTGTGATTAAGGATTAAATAGTCGAAGAGTGTAAGGTACCCCTTGCTTTTTTTTTTTTTTTGTATACATACACACACATACACACACACACACACACACACACACACACACACATACCGTGGTAGGAATTTAATCCTGCTATTTTTTAAAAATCACTTTATTTCACAAAGGAGGCCAGTGGCTCCATTTGACATAGATGTAAACCAATATTTTACCAACAGATATCATCTAATTTGGCCCCATATCCTATCTCTGAGGGACACACGAGTTGCCTGTGATTGTCTTGCGCCTTGCTTCTGTCAAGTTTCAAGGAACATGCACCACTTGTAAAGAATAAACAATGGAAGCCATTAATGAATGCCACATTTTGTGGTTGAGAATGAAGGAAGACTATTTCACAGAAGAAACATTATGTGGTTCCCGAAATTTCCAACCTGCTTCACTCCACTCTTAATCTTATAAAGCATATTGAGACTTGTACATGGCAATATCCCAGCAGTGTCACCTGAAATGAGAAGAAACCAAAGGAACCCAGGACCTCACAGTCGTCTCTTAAATTTTAAAGCACAATCCTGCAGCATTGAGCAGCTTTGTTAAAAAGAAATAAAGAAGTTGTGACTTACCCTTGACTTATGGGAATTTTTATTTAATCACAGTTAACATTTGAAGTCCACTTAGCCCTCCGTCTACAAGGCATATTCACATATGTTATCTCCTGTGAGAAACAACTTCTAACAACCAGATGTTTGAGGACTTACCTATTTTTGCAAGAGATGCTAGAAGTATCCAGAGGGTGACCTCATAAGGAATTTGCACATAATCATAATCCAGTTCAAAAACAGATATCCTTTCATCTGGCACCGAGCTGGAAGCAGCAAACCAAGCCTTAGGTGCATGCTGAGCAGGGGGATTTGCAGATTCATTCAAATCAGAAGATGCTTCAGAGCCCACAAGGGCCACGAGCAATAACAACCAGACGCAAGGACTAAAAGGCATGAGTATCTTGAGACCCATTCTGTGGGCTTCTGCTACACACCCTGGGTGCAGAGGTGTGCCACACATCTGCCGTGGAGAGGACTTCCAGAGAACAGCTGCATTCACCTGGCTCAAGGTGACAGACACACAGTCCGTAGGTCCATCCAAGAGAGTCCAAGTATGCTGTTGAGGCTGTGTGTAGATTTCTACTGGTTTTTTTTTTTTTAATGCTTATATTTGGGCAATTCAGCTTCAGTCTCAAACACAGTCATTCAAAGAACTCGTTAAAGCCCAAGGAGCTACCTGTAGAACCTTCATCCGATCATGACCTGAAGAACAATTTATAAAGGGGGAAAAAAAATCTCCTCTTCAAAGCCGTTGTTTCCTCTCTTCACGGCAGGCAGGTTTCATCTTGAGAGTGAAAATCGAAAAGGACACCACAACGCTCATTCCATGTGCCATCAAAATCCTTTTAATGAGAAAGGGAATCCTTGCCGCTCTGTGGCATCCCAGGAAGGAGCTACCTGTCCTGCCCCTGTTCCTGCTTTCCTCCCCTTGCTACTCTGTCACTTGTTCTGAATGGTCAAGGCAGGTAGTTCTTGAAACACACTTAATTATTTGCTCTGATTTGACTTTTGTAATGAAATGTTTGCTCTGAGTGTTCGCCACAGGTTACACTGCTGCCACCTAGTGGGCGCCCACGATGAGACACCCTTGGCAAGTTCAGGGATGAATAAGGTGTAAACCAGAAATGTCCTGGAAAACTATGTCTTACAGTCTCTATAAAAGAGGAAGGAAGACGAGGAGTGGTGGCAATGGCTAGGATGACCTTGGCCTAGTGCACCACCAGACTTCGTGATGAATACTTCATAGGAGTGAAACTTCAGCTCTTCTGAAATTACAAAGAGTTTCTCAGAGAAAAACAAACCAAATAACAACTTCTACAGGTGCCTACAAATTTTCTTCCATCTTAAGGAATTCTGTTATTGGGGTCCATTTGTTGAAAAGTTGTGCCACAGAATGTTTATGAAAGAATTGATTCTGAGGTGAATCTTAGGAATCTCTTTGTAGCTCTCTAACCTTTGGCCAAGTGAACTTGGCAAGAGACTTCATTTGAAAAGAGAGAGGATACGGCTGTTCATCTCACTGAGCAGCTACGAGCACTAAATGAGATGGTATGGAGTTGGTACTTAATAAATGTCGGTTTTCACTATTTGAAATCACATCTCTCGTTCTCATAGAAGATCAAACTGACAGGGTTGCAATAAAGAACAACACTGAACAGGAAATGAAATTTATTATTCATCATTAATATCACCACTTCTGCATCAAGCTGCACAGGGATTTCTGTTTTTTTCTAGTTTGCATCCTTCGAGCCGATGAGCCCACTACTGCCTGTATTCAGCAAAGATCTTTAGAAGGATTGGTTGTGATCCCAACACCTAGTCACAACTTCAGAACAAGATAGGAGAATAAAGAGCTCACAAGTGGATGTTTTCTCTTTTCCTCACTGTTAGACTCCATGTTACTAAAATAAACCATCAGGTATATTACAAGAAGGATACCATAATGAGTCCACTGTTTTTACTCAGAAGATATATACAAATGGCTTCGTAATAGAAAGTTTATTTATAATAGTTTTTTTTTTTTTTAATTTTGCTATTGGGATTGAACCCCCAGAGGCTGAACCACCCATTTTTTAATTTTGTTTTTCAGTTTGAGATAGAGCCTCGCTAAGTTGCTGAGGCTGGCTTTGAACTTGTGATCCTCCTGCCTCAGCCTCCCCAGTTTCTGGCATGACAGGCATGTGCCACTCTGCCGACTTCAGTGTCTTATTTTTATTCTCATTTTTATTGTTTTTTTCTTCTATAAAGAAATGAGGGGGGTGGGGAATGTCTCTGTGGAAAAAACCCAAACCAATTAGAAGACCTCCATTCTCAGGCGGAGAATTACCTGATTCACTTCAGGAAAGTTGCTTCAATTATTTGAGCCTCGGTTTTCTCATCTAGAAAAATGAAGATGCTCTCCACATCAGGAATCCCTTTCCTGCTTGAAGATCTCAGATCTTTGTGAATATTTGATGAAGTGTTTCTTACCTTACAATTAACTGACAGTTGACAGCACAATCACCGTTAGACAAGGGAAGCCTTCTAGGGAGGGTAGCCGAACAACCCGATTTCCACACCTGCCGACCCGCTGGCACCCCAGGTGAAGGATGAGCTGCCCACCTTACTGATCCTTGGCATCACCAGATGTCTGAACATGCTTTCTGGAAGTCTTTCACAATTTAGTACACAGAAGGTGAGACCGAGCCTCTAGGAGCGGGAAACCCAATGCAGAGCCAGTTGGGGAGGAAAAGAAGCAAAGGAGAAGCACTTGTAGAATGAAAGCCACAGGGGCTCTCAGACTCTCCCCCTAAGAAAACCCCCGTCACTGGTGAGAATCGTTAAATATAGAAGAGACTATTCAGTCTCTGCAAATTGTCCTCCGGACCCACAACAGTATCTGTAAGACCTGTGTCTTGGCACAGGTGTGTGGCTTGGCACTTTCTCTCCCCACCCCTCGTTCAGTGTGAGGGAAGCTTTTCTCTGGGTGGGCACAACCAAGAGTTGGGGATCCCGCTAATCCCCAGGATAATCCCCAGGAGAGAGGTACAGTTTCTACCCAGAAGAGTCAGGCTGTCAGCACATGTTACCTAAACGGGCCCTGTCCCACCCCAGCAATGTATCACTCAGGATCTCCTGCAGGCAGAGAGACTGGGAGATCCCTTCTTCCTCCGAGCCCTACTCATAGAATTGAGCTTTAACCCCGGATGCAGAGGGCCAGGAATATGGGGCCCCAATTACTCTCATCCAGCTTGCTTAGGTAACTGACTTTCCCTACCAGGAAGAACCAGCCCAGAAGACTAGGTAACTAGGGACCACTAGCCCTGCCCAGCACCTCACTCATAATGCAGAGCATCACTCTAAGAACGGCAGGTGGCTGACACTGTTCTCAACTCCCGGGTGGTGAAACAGGGTCTGCAAAAGAGGGAAGGCAAATCCTAGAACAGAGAGCCCTTCAGCTGTCTCTAAGGAGACGAGTTTTATTTGGGACCTAGTGTAGGGAAGTTCAAGCCTAAGGTCACTGTCCAAAACCATGGAGATTTGGGTTGTGAGCCAGCAGGAAGAGCTAGAAGCTCCATGATAGTTGGAGAAAGGGTAGACCATTAAGAACTTTAAGAAGAACCCTCCTGAGATCAGAACAAGCCTCAAAGACTGGCCTCCAAACTTAGCCTGGGAAAGGAATGGAACTGACTTCAATCGATCAGATCACGGAGGAGGAATTTATAGCCCAAGGCACTGGTGAGAACGATAGGCTAAGCTGAGTATAAATTATAGACCATTTGGCAGCTGAATGGGTGATCAGTGGGAAAAAAAAATCAAATAAAAGGCTAAAACCTGTCACCCTGGAGAAGAGAAGGAAAGATATTATGAAAAATCCAGTTTGCTCTGGTGATATCAAGGCTGTAAATGGCAGAGATTTTACTAAAATCAGGCAGCCAAGTCACTAAAGAGTCAAACAAGCAAATACCAAGCTCTGCAGTTGGAGAAGAGGGAAGGAGTCAGTATCAAGAATTGCTCAAAGTCCAAAGCTCATCCAAAATATCCGGTTTTTAAAAACCACGAAAATGAGACTACACACTGCCCACAGATGATGCTCTTTTAGATTCAAACAAACACGTAGATTAAGAATAAAAGAACAGAAAATATACCATGGAAACATTGTGGAAAGACCTGGAATAACGTACAAATAACTAACAAAATAGTCTGAAATAGCCAGTGTTTCTGGCGGAAGATTTAGGAAATGAAAAGGGTCTATCTGTGACAGATGTGAATGGTGAGAACATAAGGTTAAGAGAATAATTCCATAACATGGGCCCACTCTACTGACTCCTACGTGCTCTCTTTGTCAAAAAACAATTTACTTGCAGCCCTGCCTGGCCTAAGTGGACAGGATATGCCACATTCCTCAGCAAACTACCTGTTATCTGTCAAAAGCAAGGCAGGCAGAAAATTATGCTGATAAGAGGAACCAAGTTAATTTTGTGACCCTTTTCACAGACCAGATTCCAGAAGATAAAGATAACTCCTCCTAAAGATAAAATCTGTAAGAATGTGTGGTTAAGAATCCAATTAGAATGGGTCAGCATGGGCGCAGGTGGCACAGTTGTCATGGCAGTGTGACTTGAAAGTTTGATGTCAACCTACTGTCAGTCAAAAGGTGGACCTGGGCGGGATTCTCTGGAAATTTCTCTGGGATTCCCAATAAAACTGAAAGGCAGGTGAGAAACTAATGTGACTCCATTTTTAAAAATAAAGAAATAACAGCAGCTTCTACCTCAAGGCCTGTCCTAAGGAAGGGGGCGTGACCCTTGTCCTTGGAAAAACCCAGAGAGCACTCCTAAGCACATACCCACCCTGCTGAGTTGTTTGTAAATAACCTGAGAGGTCTGTGGCGCCAGGTGTCACGGACTCAGTTAGTCTAGGTGAGGACCATAGCAACCCCTCTAGCAACCTCCAATCAGCATGAGAAAGGGAAAATACCTGGAATGCCAGATGACCCCCAGTAGTTTATGGTAGTTGATGACAAGTTGGGAAACCATGTAGTTCAGCACGTACACCCCTCGTGGCCTAAACCAATCAGTTCAAACGAATCCCCCTCTTGTACCAACCAATCACCCCTACCCAACTTGTTGCCGCCAGTGAATGTGCTAATCCATGTTCAGAGTTGTTGTTTGACTTTCCTGCGGTATGGAATGGTTTGCTGTGTGATGTTGTGACATATAGAGGATCCCCCCAAAACCTATAAAATCTCGCTGAACAAAGGACCAGGATTCACTCCCTGGGACCGCTGCATCGGGAACGGTTGTGAGTCCAGGCTCGAGCTTGCAATAAAGACTCTGTGTGATTGCATCGGATTCGGCTCCTGGGGGTCTGTTGGGGTCCCACGAATCTGGCATCACACAGGAAAGCTACACTGTCCCTCTCCTTTCTGAGAGGACCCATCCCTTCTTTGAGAGTGTCCCCTTTTCCTTATCCTGTCCCTTCAGTAAAACTCAGGCCTGTTCCTCTGAGTGACGTGTCTGAAGTCTTCCCGACTTGATCCCAAGAATTGGAGTTTGAAGGGGATCTTCCCACTGCCTCAGTGTCTGGCAAGGCCCCAGCTCTGTACCAAATGCATCAAGAAGATAAAGCATTTATAAACCTGTACATGCCACGTGAGATTTGTCCCAGGAAGGCAAGGTTGGATTAATATCCAAAAGTCATCAAATATATCCATCGATTAAAGGACAAAACCTCTTCAATAGATTGAGAAAGAAAAATTTGTAAAATATCAACATATTCTCATTTTAAAAACACTCAAAGACTAAGAAATAGAAGGGAACTTCCTCAACATGAGAGCATCACAGCCAGCAAACCTAGTGGTAAAAGACTAAATGTATTTTGTTTAAGATCAGGAATAAGACAAAGCCTCTCATCACTTCTGTTCAACCTTCTACTGGAGGTTCTCTTCAGGGGAACTAGGCAATAAAAATAAATAAAAGGCATTCAGCTTGGAAGAGAAAAAGCAAAATGATTTCTATGAACAGACGATATACCTTTTACACAGAAAATCCTGAATAATTGACTAAAAATCTGTTAGATCTAATAAATGAGCTCAGCAAGCTTGCAGGATAGGAGATAAATTTATAAAAAAACAAATTACATCTTAAAGTCACAAACAAAGCCAAATGAAATTCAGGAAACAATGCCCTTTATAGGAGCATCAAAAGAGAAAATTCTTAGGAATACATTTAACAAAAGAAATGTCAGCTTTGGATTCTGCAAAATGAAAACATGGCTGAAAGTAGAGAAGAACTAACTAAATACAAACAAATTCACGTTCATAGAACAGAAAACCTAATATTGGTATGTTGGCAGTACTCTTAAAATGATACGACATGATCACTACCAGAATCCTTTATGTGCTTTTTTCTAGAATTTGACAAGCTGGTCCTGAAATTCATATGGAATATGCCAATAAGCCAAAAAAAAAAAAAAAACTTGAACAAGAGAAAAGTAAAATTGGAAAACTCACCCTTCTCAATTTCAAACTATGCTACAAAGGCACAGTAACCAAAGCAGTTTGGTACTAGCATAAGAATACACATATAGACCAATGGACAAAACTAAGAGTTCAGAAATAAACCTTTACATTTATGGTAAATTGATTTCCAACAAACGTTCAAAGAAAATTCAGTGTGTAAAGAGTAGCCTGTTCAACAAATGGTCCTGGGAAACCTGATATCTGCTTGCAGAAGAATTAAGAATAAACAGTTAATTTTCATAGGATACTTAGAACAGTTTCTGATACTTAGGAAACACTAAGGAATCATTGCTTTTAAACTGGCAGAGTGGAGGGTTAAAGATGAGAAGGGCCTACATTCACTCAATAAGGGTGGAGAATTTGCTGTCATATATCCTGGGGATACCAGGAAGGAGAAGATGTCTGCAGAAAGAGAGAGGCCTGTTTAAGGAACTCATTTTATGTTATGCAGATTTTCCTGACTAGAACCATTTAGAGAGAGTCATGGCACTTGATAAGCAGAAGCTTCATAGTTTAATTGAAACCAAATTCATTTTCATATGTGTAAATGGTAAAGAGATCAAAATGATAATTATCAATTAATCTAAGTCCCTAAAAAAGATCCATTCTCAGAGGCACCAGGTCATCATAATGGGCTGGACATGTACCTGCCCGTATTTATCCGCACCAAGAGGGATTTGAAACTGAAAGGGGGGAAAAACATAAAAACTTTTTTTTTTTTTCACTTGCAAATCAGAGAACTAAAGGAATTATGTGGAACTTTAGGTCCACGGAGAGCTCTGCAAATACCTGCAGCTTTGGATCGAAATATTCAGACAAGTGTATTGACAGTGGAAACCTGCCCTGCTCTGATCCCTTTTGGGTGCCCATTCCAAGAATCCTTGTGGTCCTTATTATCTGCTCTGGGAAACCCATCCATACTTGGAGTCCCAGGTTGAGGAAGGAATGCCCTGACTTCTCCGCAGTAGACTCCTTACTATTTAGGTCGCCATATCCTGTCTATCCTCAGGGCTAATAAGGGTGCTCTGCCCTTCCCATCCTCCAGGGCTTCAGCTGTGCACACTGGGAAGCAGAACTTCAGGGGTTTTCTCTTCAATCTCCCAGAAACTCCAACAGAACAAAAGCAAACCTAATGCCACTTTCTGTACCCACACATGGTGACTCAGAAAGTCACCTCTCTCCTAGAGCAGCTTTGGACAGAATGGTCCACACACCTTTTCTACCTTCCTGTCTTGAGCGACTCTTATTGACTTTACCAGAAAGTTCCTTGTGCAGCACTTCTGAGTTCAAAGTGTCTGCCTCTTGCCTCTGAGCTCTTTTTCCTTTTTTTCAGGGCTCAAATTTCCATTCTTTTTTTAGGAGAAAGAAGGGAAACGAGCAGTGATAGAGAATAGGTCAATGCTGTCCAGAAAGACGATTTGCTTTCCAAGCCCACAGCTAGCAATTAGGCTGAATGGCCTTGGACCAAGTTCTGGTATATCATACTCCAAAATTGAAAGCCTGCATCCCAAGTCTGGAGAAAAGTCAACAGCTTTGACCCTGCTTTCAGGACAGAAAAACTGAGCTCTGTCCCTGCCCCCACAAAGTCAAACTTCCACTGCTCAGAGAGAAACAGGCCCTGTGAAGAGTGTAATCAACTCCTGGGGATCCCCCCAATTCAAAGAGGAGCAGACAGGTGTCATGGTGCAGTGGGCAAGGGGTGGGTGGGCATGAGTGTGAGCTTTGGAAAGAGTCGGATCTCCAGGCCAGAGTTACAGACACATTCCTGCAATTCTAATGTGATCGTTTCCCTAAGGGAATTAGAATCTTGAAAGAGGAAGAATCTTGAGGCTCTGTGATCTCTTCACACTTTGGTTATGCTGTCTATCATGATGATGATGATGATGATGATGATGATGATGATGATGATCAGTCTGAATATTAAGTAACATAACAGAAAGGAGAATGCTTGGTAATAGTAGGTAGTCGGTGAGTGTTAGATTCATTTTATTTCAGGGATTGTGAACTCTATATAGGTAGATGTTTTATATCCCTTAGTCTCAACCATACTGTCTAATAAGTTACTTGTGACTAGTATACCCTAGTATGGGACAATGGAAGTAAAACAGCAGTTAATTAGAACTAAATTATATCCTCTGACTCCAACTACCCATGTTATCACCAGTTTCTATTCAGAAAATAAGCCCTAAGGCCAGCTGAGCCCAGACTAAAGTGGCTGAGCTAGCAACTCTGCCTCCCTACTCTTTCCCCTCCTTTCCAGGGACTGACCCCTCCCACCCATCACCACCATCCCTTGCACTAGGAATGTCTAGTAGGTCTAGTCTCCTTCTTTTCCTTTTAAAATTATCCCTCCTTTTCTTTCTTTCCTTAGCAAAGTTCCTTTTTTTCTTAGGGTTACCATGGTCTTGGACATTGAGGATCACATTTTCTCACTCACATGGGGGAACCACACGGACTGGCGTGGTTAGAGGCTGCTTTTGCTATCCCAGAAGAGTAGATATCCAGGCAGTTTAGGTAAATGCAAACTGATAAACACAAACTCGTGGGATGTGGGGGGATATTGTGGGTGCCTTGGTACCTTCTGTGTTACTATAATAGAGCAACGTAGATAGACTGGATCATTTCTAATAAACTGAAATTTATTGGCTCACAGAAAAGATGGGACATCTAAGACCCAGGTGCCAACATCTGACAAGGACCTCCTGTCTGCAGTAAAGCAGGATGAATCACATCATGTGAGGAAGAGTTGAAGGACAAAGAGACGGAGGAACAAGAGGAGACAACCCTGCTCCTGCCATCATGAGCCTGCTCCCACCATGATGGCCATTTCCAAGGGCACAGCATGAACCCATCTTACAGGCCCCACCTCCTGACACTGCCACAGCGGTAACTAAATCTCAACATGAATTTTGGAGGGACAAACAATCAATCCATAGCAGTGTCTTCTCTACTCTGGTTTCAAGGACATAGGTGGGTGTGGAAAAAAAAAAAAACAGAAAATCTTTTTTTTCTTTTCTTTTTTTTCCACAATTGTTCTAAAAGAACTATTTACGTGCCAGTGAACCACTGCCACCTTCCATTGAATGTGACTCAGTCTAGGTAAATCTATTGCCCCTTCAGGATTTCTGCCCACTTCACATCAGCTCCAGCACCACATACCTTGGTATCAGTCACCATGGGCTGCCATGACACATTACCACAGTCTGGCTGGCTTAAAGAGCAGAAATTTGTTCCCTTACAGTTCTGGAGGCTGGAAATTTAAGATCAAGGTGTCAGACAATTAAGTTTCTGGTAAAGGCTTTCTCTCTCTCTCTCTCTCTCTCTCTCTCTCTCTCTCTCTCTCTTCCCCTCTGTGTGTGTGTGTGTGTGTGTGTGTGTGTGTGAGAGAGAGAGAGAGAGAGAGAGAGAGAGAGCACTCTAGTTCTCAAGTGTCCTTTCTTATAACTAACTCTAACTAACTCTATTGGATCAGGATCACATGACTGCCTTTAACTTCACCTCCTAAAGAGCCTGTTTCTAAATATAACCACACTGGAGGCTGGAGCTCAACACGTGGACACAATTGGGTCCACAGAAGATACTTTTCACAAGTTGTGTTTCTACCTGGCTCCTGACTTCTTGTGATGAAAGCTCCATGTTGCCAGAAGAATTGCTTCTCTTTTTAGTCTCAACCGGCAGAACGTGAAGGTTCTCGTGTAAGATATTAAGATAGAAAAGTGTCTCTTTCACTACCCACAGGTAGCTTGTGGTCTTCTGAGACCTGTTGCTCAATCACAAGGCCGAGTTTCATGTCTCTTAATGATAAAACATTCAGGACTCACAGCCTTTAGCAAAGGGAGGAGGTTCCCCAAAGGTCCACTGACAGGGACCACTGTTCCCACAAAGCTCTGAGATGGAGCAAGAATCTGCCTTGAAGCTCACTGGCTTGGCAGTCCTTGATAGAGAGGTCAGGTGGGTTGGGAAGTCCTTCCTCGTGGTGTAGCTATGCCTTGTGGAACAGTGGCATGGGGAGAGTGTGCAAGAGCTACACCTGCTCCTCACTGCCCCACTCTAATCATCGCTACTTACCTTCTGGAAAAAACAGTCACATGGCCTGAACCAACAACATAGGAGACTGGGGACAAAGTGACTTAAATGAACACAGCCTTGTCTGTACCACACCTCACCATTAGCTCTAATTAGACTCAAGTTTCAATTGCACGAGTCATCATCCAACTGTAGGTGATGGCTGATCTGTAAATAGCTTCTTAAGGGAACTGTTCAGGGAAAGCCAGAGACCCTACAGAACCTAAGTGAGGCGATGGCAGAAGAAAAACACAGTTGTTTCCTGCGGATATGTTAGGTCTGCCTGTTCAGTGACCCAATTATGAAAAAAATCCAAGGCATGAAACAAACCAGGGTAGAAAGGTAAAAATAGCCAGTGGGTTATATGTAACTTCCCAGATTCTGGCCAGAGATTTCCCTCTGAGTGATTAGCTTTAAAGGGCACAGGACACAGACAATTGTGGGGGAAGAGGGATCAAATGTTAAATGGGGCTTTTCTAGTTGACTCTGAATTTTGCAGAGCACACAAATTTAAGGGCTGAGAGTGACAACTGTCCCCTTTTTCTTCCAACAGAGGTGACTGACAAAACCCCTGAGAGAAAATATGCTCTTGCTAAGTGCAGCTGAACTGGTCCAGGAATCACGACCCTTGGTCACCTTCACGACAGTCACTTCATCCCTACCTGTGAGAGAGCTCCTGGGGGTGGGGGGGTCAATGCACAGAGATGAGGCTTGTCCGCCCTCTGGGAAGTTGGGTCACCCATGGCTGAGAGTTGGCAGGAAGCTCACGGCAGCCATGGGATCGGTATGTGAAAGAGTCAAAAGATCCCAGAGACTCTGAAATTTCTCCTTCCAGGTTCAAAGATCAAACTAATGTCTGAGCCTCTGCAGGACGCCACGGATGGTGGGAGATCAATGGGAAAGTGAGGAGAGAGGGGGACGCAGCAATGGGAGGGCAGACATCTGCTTCCCCACAAGCCAGGGGCGCACCCTGCAAGATAGTCAGCTTAGAGCCGTGTCGAAAGAACTCACCCCAGAGAGCTTCCCCGCGTGGGCAAGAGATGAGGCAGAGTCAGAAGAGGGAATTCCTGCATCAGTGTGCCAGGATGGGTGGCAGCCCTGATCGGCTGGGGAAAGGGAGACTTTAAAAATTTACTTTTTCACAGTTGGATGACTTTCACGTAGGTGTAGACTCACGTTACCGTGAGGACAATCCGACTACTTACTCTCTTTGGTCCTTGTTTGGGTCACACCCTCTTGCACCCCTAAATGTCAGATCTGCTCTCGATGACTGTTTTTACCTTTCTAAGCATGCCATATAAACGGACAGATGTCACCTTTTGAGATGAACTTTTTTCACCTAGCATAATGCCTTGAGATTCATTCCCCTGTTGCATGTCTCAAAGATGCATTCTTCTTCATTGCTGAGCGATATCCCATTGTTTGTCACGCTCACCATTCGGTAAATGATTGCACTTTTGAACCATTCGTCCATCACAGTGGCCACAGCATTAGATTCTTGAATGGAAGGATCTGGCAGAGCCTTGCAGGAGGGTCTTCCTGGTTCCATCTATGAGTCATTTTTTTCTGGCTCATTCTTCAGCATTCTGCATGTGTGAGAACCTCTTTTGGTGTTCTGTCTTGGCTATGCACTCAAAGGAAGTGACCTCATGGTCCTGGTTTGGGCCAGGTGACCACCTCCCCACATCTTCCTGACATGGGCCTGTGTACCACTCACATAACAAACCAAATACCCCCATGTCTCCCCCATATCCACTGAGTCCACCTGCCCCCAAAGCTTTGTTTCCCACAGCTCGTCCACTGCCATGCCCTGACAGACTGCACGTCCACCCACCAACCCTGGTTTGCCATCTTCCCATTGGTTTGCTTCCAGGGGTCCCAGCAACCGCGGATCAGCTCTGGCGCAGGCACCCAAAAGAACTTCTTTGCCAGTCAGTGGGCAAAATGACCTTCCCTAGCAATGTCCCAAACCCAGCCTTGGTGAGGACACTCTTTCCAATTCTGTCCTTCTGTTCTCCCTCAGCCTCAGCCCCAAGATACTCTTTGGAGTCCTATTTGCAGCTTTATAATTAATCTCTTATATCCAAATGAGTATTTCTTTATATTAACTATATATGAATTCTGTCTTCTGGTTGGATACAAACTGAGACACATTGGTTGAAGGTCACTCAGTTGGTTGAAGGTCACTCAGTTGTTTCCAGGTATTGATGATTATCAAGAGAGCCACCATAAACATTTCTATATTGGTTTTGTATGAATATTCATGTTTCATGTCTCTGGGGTAAATACTGAGGAGTGGAATTTTGTGGTCATGTAGTAAGTAGGTAAAGACTTGCTAAACTGTGGCCACCCCATTTTGCATTTCCATCAGCAGTGTGTGGGAGTTCCATTTGCTACACATCTTCACTTGCATTTGATTTTGTAAGTTTGATTTCTTCTTCTCCCCACCCACTGCCATTCTACCTTTGGCCATTTCATTTGATATGAAGGATTTCTTTGTCATTGTTTTTTTGGGTTTTTTTTTCGTAGTAAGGATTGAACCCAAGGGCACTTAGTCACTTAGCCACATCCTCAGCCCTTTAGAGATAGGGTCTTGCTAGGTTGCTTAGGACCTCACTAAGTTGCTAAGGCTGGCTTTGAACTTGTGATCCTCCTGCCTCAGCCTCCCGAGCTTCTGGGATTATAGGCGTGCACCACCGTGCCTGGCTGGTAAAGCGATTTTGTCATGGTGGCTTTAATTTCCATTTTCCTAATGGAATGATATATTCCTCTTCAATGAAATATCTATTTGACATTTCACTGTTTTTGAGGGTAGTTTGTTTACTATTATTAAATTTAGAGATCTTTATAACTGAATAGAAGTTATTTTTTATTATCTTCCAAGTATTTTTTATTATCAATTTAATTTTTTTTTGTAGTTGTAAACGGACATCATAACTTTATTTTGCTTATTTTTATGTGGTGCTGAGGATCGAACCCAGTGCCTCACAAGTGCAAGGTAAGCGTTTTGCCACTGAGCTACAGCCCCAGCCCTTCATTATCAATTTAAAGCTCATTTTTAATCCTTCTTTTAACATGGTTTTCCTCATAACAACAGCTACTTTTTGAAATATAATTTATCACTTTTTTCTCTTATGGATCATGCTTTTGGTATCAAATCTAAAAACTCTTTGCCTAATTCCAGGTTATGTATTCTTCGAAAACTTTTATAGATTTCACATTGAGATTTGTAGTCCAATCCTGAGTACGTTTTTTGTGTAAAGCATGAGGTTCCTCTTATTGTATGTATATGCCCAATGGATTCAACACTACTTTTTAAAGAATTCTAACTTTTATTAAATTGTCATTGATCTTTGTCAAAAATCAACAGGTTATGTTTATGGAGATATATTTGAACTGTCTATTCAGTTTAATTGACTTACTTTTCCCAATACTGTATTATCTTGACTGCTTTAACTTTATAATGAGTCAAAAATTTTAGGAGTGTGACTTTTTCAACTTTATTTTCTTTTCCAAATTGCTTTGATAATTCTAGTATCTTTTTTTATTCCCACATAAAGTTTTGAATAGGTTTGCCTATATCTACAAAATGTCCTGTTGAGATGTGGCTTTGAATTTTGTTAAGAGCAGGCTATACATCTCCATCTATTTAATTTTTCTTTATAAGCATTTTGTAGTTTTTCAGCATAAAGAACATTTACAAGTTTTGTTAATTTTTATCTAAGTGTTTCTTCCTTCTTTTTTTTTTTTGTTGAGCTATTGTAAGTGGTAATACTTTTTAACTCTTAGTTATCAATTGTTTGTCACCAGAGATTGAAATATATTTGATTTTTACATGTTAAGTTTTTACTCTGAAAACTTACTAATCTCATCAGTTTTAGGAATTTGGGGAGGAGTAATCTTGGATTTTCTACATAGAAAATCAGGTTTCAGGAATAAGGACAATTTTATTTCTTTCCAAACTGCATGCATTTTATTTATTTTTTCTTGTCTTATTATATTGATGAAAACTTTCAATACAAAATTGCATATGATTCTGAGAGTGAATATTCTTGCCTTGTTCTCATTATTGTAAAGTATATCATCTTTCACCATTAAGCTGTAGTGTTTGCTTCTGTTTGTTTTGGGAGCAATTTATCATGATGAGAAAGTTATCTTCTATGTTTAGTTTGCTGAACAGTTTTATAATGAAAGAATGGTAAATTTTATCAAGTGCTATCTTGGAATTACTTTCTATGATCATAGGGTTTTTCTTTCGTGAACTGTTAATATGGAGGATTATATTGAAGGATTTTTAATTTTAAACCAACATTCCATACCCAGGATAAACTCCACTTAGGGCATATTTTTAGCTGCAGTTTTCTTCAATATTTTTGTCAATGTTCATGAGAATGACGATTTGTCGTTCTCTTATACTTTCATTGTTTGGTTTTGGGATTATAAAAATGAGCTTCGAAAACTTTCTTTCCTTTTTATATTTTCTGGAAGAAGTTTTATAGAAATTGTGGGGGTTTTCTTTCCTTTTCCTTTCCTTAAATGGTAGAATTAGGCAGTAAACCACTGAGGTCTGGAGATTTCTGTTCGGGAAACTTTAAAGTAGGAATTTCATTTTCTGTAATAGTTTTGACTAATCTAGGTTATCTGTTTCAGCTTGGCTGAGTCTTTATAGCTTGTGGGAATTTTTATAGCTTTGGGGAATTTGTTGATCTCATTTATACTCTGTCTATACGGTACCTATAGTGGTTTTATCATGCTTTTAACATGTGTGGAGTCTGAAGTGAGATTTCTTCTTTCACTCCTGATACTGATCCTTAATGTCCCCCCTGCCCCCCGTCAAGTTTTTTTTACTTTTCTTTTCTTTTTTAATCTTGGTCAGTCTGGCTAGTGGTTATCATTTTTACTGATCTTTTCAAAAACCATCTTTCGGTATTGGGAAATACCCGAAATAGAGTGATAGAGTGCTAGCCTGGTGTATATAAGGATCTGGTTCAATCTTCTGTAATGTAAAAACAAACAAACAAAAAATAGCTTTGGTGCTATTGATTTTCTCTATCGTTTTCTGGTTTCAGTGGAATTAATTTCTACTCTTACCTGTATCATTTCCTTTTTTTTTTTACATTCTATGGTGGAAGTTTAGGTTATCAAGTTTGAGGTATTTTCCTTTTCTAATATAAGCCCTTACTTAGTAATATACATTCCCCCCTAAGCCTGGCTTCATTCAGTCTCATCTGGCAACTTTGATACATTATATATTTTCATTTTTATTTGAAAAGTTTAATTGATTTCCCTTGAGACTTCCTCTTTTATCTGTGGATTGATTTAGAAATGCATTGTTAAATTTCCTAGTGTTTTAAGATTTTCTTGTCATTTTCTGTTAATAATTTCTAATTTAACTCCTTTATGAATAGAAGACATACTTTGTATAATTTCAAGTTTTTAACTCTTGTTATGTTTGTTTTACAGTTTAGGAGATGGCCTGTCTTAGCATCTTTTCTATGTGTTCATTAAAAGAATGTGTATTCTGCTGGTGTTGGGTAGGAGAGTTCTGTAATTGTCAAGTTGATCCAGGAAAACACCAATTAAGTGGTGGTGTTCTGCTCTTCCACATACCTGCTGAATTTTTGTTTCCTAGTTTAATCAATATTTGAGAGAAGAATGTTGCATGAAGTCTCAATTATAATTGTGGAATTTCAATCCTGTCAATTTTTATTTCATGCATTTTGAAATACTGTTGTTAGGTGCATATGGATTTTAAGATCATCAAGTTTTCCTTTTGGAAAACTTGTCTCTTTATAAAAATGTGATATCTAGATATCTTAACAACATATAGTTTCACCATCTTCCCTCCTTCATTTTGTAGCTAATTTATATACTACATCTACCTACATTAAATATCCTCCCAGAAAATTTCAATTTTTTAAACTTTCAACAGACCATATCATGTTTTCAATGTTTTCAATTTCTGTTCTTGTGTTGGTACTGTTGCTGCCACCACAGCGTGACCTAGCATCTGGGCAATGAAAGAACAGGGGGGCGGGAGTGATACAAAGGAAGAAAGACCAGGAAACCCTGACCCGTCTTCAAGCCAAGCCTAGAGGTCTTCTACAGCTTTCTCTATCATCCTTAACACCGCCTGTGGGCTTCAGACTAAGTCAAGTCAGGAGATAGTAGGTAGAAATAAAACCATAAAACTTTGAATTCTTGTCTTCTTCAATCTGTTTGCTTCTATTGACTCTTTGGAATCCTCAAATTGTTTTTCCTATGCATTCTCCTGGGTTTTATGGCTAAAGTGAGAGGACCAGAGTGGCAAGTATTTACTCCATCTTGCCCAAAATGACCACCCGGAAATAATATAAATGTTAAATATCAGTATTAACGGCCAACAGAGACCAGAAAGGCTGTGGAAATCACCTAAGGTATCACAGAGTCAGTAAGGAGTGACCTCGGCTGTGTTGGAGGTAGGGCCCCTCACCCTCCTAACTAGGACACATTTTCAGAGTGAAAGAAAGAACTCTGGACAGTGACCCTTGGATAACAGGAACCAGACCTGTGGCCTCTTATTTAGAAGATGTGGTGAGAAAATAATACTCTTTTCTGATTGTATTCCACTGAGTTCAGCTGCTGGATTATAGTCTGTTATGTGTAGAAATTATGTTTTGGTTGTTTCCTTTGTTTTGGTTGGTTTGCCTATAGGAAATATAAATAACCTTTTGTCCTAAATGCTATTTTTTTTTCGTCTTCAGTATACTTACTAACCTAGAAAGAGTGCGTTGTATAAATATCAGAGTTAGGGATTTTTCTTTTTGTGTATGTACAAGTCTGAGGCTTTCTCTGTAACGCTGAGGACAGAACTCTGGACCATGGGGAACTTCATCACAGGGGAATCTTTTCTTTTTCTTACTTTTTTTCATATTTTTTTAATACATAAATTTGGATGCACCAGCCAAAAAGAAAGCATTCTAAGTCTGAAGTCTCAGAGAGAGGATGGCACAGCAAGCCCGATGACAATGTGGGTTCCTCCCTGCTGAGACCCCACAATGATCCTTCCCACAAGAAACTTCCTCCAGGCATAATTTATACCCTTTTTCTCCTCTTTAACTTTATCACCGAAATTTCCAACAAGGATGTTGCTTGGTGCCAGAGCCACAGTGGTTTTTATGATGTGGGTGCCTCCGTAAAGAAAGATCAGAAAAACATCTCACACAGGCACCAAGTGACCAGATGACAAGGTCTTACCCGCTCTGCACTTGGACCACATTCAGACCAGTGGATGCGACACACTCCATGTGAATCAGTCGGGAGCTGTTTTGCTTAATTATCCAAACGATGAGTCATTCCCTCCATCAAGAAAGACAGCACGGGATGGTTTTACGTCTGTATGTGACCAGAACGTTATTTTAACTGCAGGTTGGGCTCTTGTAAAGAAAATGAACTTGTGAGAATAAAATTAGCCTTGTCCATCAGGAAGAAGGACTTGGCCCTCCGCATATCACTTTGTTACCACGAGGTCAGGACATACAGAAGGCTGCGGACCTCAGCAGTAACTCACACCGAAGCTCTGTCTCAGCTCCATTCTCCTGACTTTCAAATGGTGTGTCCGCTAACTTCCCAGGCTCGGTGTGACCACGGACTCCTGTCCCTGCCTTTCTAGTTTGTACACAAGTGTTAGTGTACTCCTGGGGAGTCATCTTGGCCCAGCTGATCCCTGCTTCCAGTGGCCCAGGGGACTGTCATAACCTTTAAGCTCAGTCTAAGGGTCTCTGGTCAATGAGACACGGAGGAACTCAAGTTAGCACACTCTGTCCCCAAGCCTGTATCTTGACATATATTGTGTCAGCCCAAAGGAACGGACTCCTTCCTCCATAGTCAGTGTGATTTTTTTGTTTGTTTGTTTCTGAAGTTGCAAAAGTGATATATATATATTCTGTAGTAGCTAAACTTTGAATTTGGAATTTGGATCTTCTTGGGGGCCAGCGATATGCAGTCTGACCCTCTCCTGAGATGTGGGGAAATAGTAGTGAGTTTAGCTCCCGGGCCAACCACGAAGTCACCAAGGGAACTGACCAATGTGCCACTGTGTGCTGTCCTACTAAGCTAGGCAGTTCAATAGATTCAGAACACTAAACACGTGTGTGTCTTACGACACACTGAGTCATTCAGAATGTCATCCCGTTGCAAACCTATACGCACCTGTTTCACTTTATTTATTTTCACTTCCTGGGCTCCAGACTTGATGGGAGAACGTGGAGCAGAAAAAGCTTTAGGCAGATATTAAATGACTCATGTCTAATAAATAAATATATTTATTTGATTGCAAATGACATGAATTCATAGGTCCACAGTAGCTAGGACAGTCCCTAGCCACAGAGCAGAAGCAGCTGCCTCTGCTGATTCAGCTCAGAAGTGTTGGAAAACCTCGGGGGGGTGCATGACAAATCACTCTCCCCCTGTCCAGTCCAGAGGCGCAATGGCTCTAGACCACAGACTTTGTCTCCCTCCAGTGCCTGTCCAGTTTACTTGGGGCTGGCAGAAAGACTCAACTTTCCATTAGTAAATCTCCGTTAACCTACTGCCCATGCACATCTCTCCTCCCCGAGGCTGGCGAGGAAGGGTTTCCGGCTGGGTTTGCCATCCCTAGGCTGCAGCTCCTCCCAGTGGTTTCTGTTCTGTGGAATCTTTTCCAGTGGGGGGGAAAAATCCTTGAGCTAATTCTGAGCTGGTTCTACTTGAATCTTCTAGAGTTTTTAACAGGCATGTGGTAGCGCATTTGTGTCCAGAATCTGGAATTGGGACGAACCGATTTGAGGCCTTTCCAAGTGACTGTGGGTAAAACCCTGAGAGCTTTCTTCACAAGGTGAGGTAGAGACTCTGGCTCTTGGAAGGAACGGAACTTAATTAAAATTAGTTTTAGCGTTTGATCATCCAAGGCAAGATTCACCGCTGCTTGGAGTTCAAAGACACTGGGTCCATTGACATAGTCGGGGCTCAAGATAAATATTCCTCTTCTGCTCTTCTTAATCATGCTCACGATGTCTTCCGCATACACTAGAAATAAAGAGTTCAATGATTTGCCATTGATAAAGTTAAACCTTGAGTCACAGTAACCTTAGCCTCACAGATCCATCCAGGGAGCTCCCTACAGAGGAAGGGAGACACGGCCTACTCTGGCACTTTTATTATGTCATCTCTATTGGCTTCCGAAAATATGCTCTAGTATCTAGTGACTCTCAATTGCATACCTCTCTCCTTGCATTCTGTTTGCCCAAACTGTCACTTCCTCTAGAAACAAAGCTTATGGGTAGGCTGGGCTACCCGGGGTCTTGGGATGTCCCAGGAGATGAGTGAGGCAGGATGCTGGAACATCTCCTGAGGTAGAGTTCCAGAAATCAGGTGGACCACCTGTTTGGAATGAGAGAGATGACTTCCCAGTAAGGATCCAGGAAAGACATCTTTGTACTGGGTAGCCTCCCTAACATCCTTCTGCAAATGGATTCTTTTGATGAGGGAGCATGTCTCTGGAACACGTTCTTCTAGGTTGTTACCCAAGATGATCTAGGTCCATGAAACCAGCCAGAAGATATGTCCCAACAGAAAGAAGGACAGGAAAACAAAACCCAAAAACTTCAGAGTTGTACTGAAGTGCCCTTTTTTCCCTCAGGTGGTTCCCCCCGCCCCCAGACATACCCCCTCCGGGGACCACATCTCTCTCAAGCAAGCACAAAGTGTATCCATATCTGTTTTCCAGAACTTCAGGAAACAGGTTCAAGGCCAAGTGTTCCTCACTCGGAGCTGAAGAGGCTTCACTCTCCAAAGAGCTCCATTTTGCATAGGATACGAAAGCATCAAACTCCTTTTTATCTGAGGAAGAGAAACAACGGAAAACATAAGCCACTGACATTGTTTTACCATCAGGGTACCACAGACAGACGCATGGAGCAAACGAGAAATCCTTACAAAACGGATTTTAAGAAATGATACTACTAATGAGACCCAGCAGCTGCATCCATTTCAAAATCACACTGTTGAGTGGTGTGGATTGTCCAGCCCAAATTGAATTCTAATTCATGAAGCACTCCTGGGCTGGGGGCAGATCAAACAGTTGGGGCCTCCTGTGATTAAATCTCATGCACTCAGGAGGGCTGCTGAGCTTTCTCTGCCTCTGCACTGTCTCTGTCTCGTTAGGTACACTTCAAAGAGAAGTCTGGTTCATCCCAGCGTGAAAATATCCAGCCAGGGAGACACTGCCAAGGCCCAGCCCACTGCAGCCCTAGGAGAAAAAACATAGCCCCTTAGAGAGTTCATGTCACATTAACAGCCATGCACTCCCCCCAAGGACACTTCAGTGACAAACTGCATACACAAGGGCTGTCCCATAAAATTAAAGCTGAAGAACTAACTCCCATCACCTGCAATGTTGAAGCCACCACAGAATCATGGGGCAGAGCATTACTCGTGTGTCTGGGGCGATGGTGGTGTACACAAACCTGCTGTCCTGCCTGATATGTCAAACTACAGCCCATACAGTAATGTATAGTATGTCACACTCGGTACACAATCATGCCACGGGTTGATGTGTTAATGTACTATACTTTTGTAGTTATTTTGGAGTGCTACTTCTACTTGCAAAAAAAAAAACCGACTATAAAAAACGCTGTCCTGTTACAGGAGCAGCAGACACATATACTTGCTGTTTGCCTGGTCTCTTGATCACATTATTTTCTCTTGTGCTTGATCAATCTCATGTTGTTTTGTTCACCATGACCCTTGAAATCACAGGCTACGATACACACACACACACACACACACATACACACACACACACGCCATGTAACTGACACCTGAGGTGTGTGGTAGGATATATCCTCTACATTTATGTAAGCACACTTTACAATGTTTGTACTATGACAAAATTGCCTAGGGGTGCATTTGTGAATGTGAATCTGTCGTAAAATGATGCATGACTGTACTTATATTTGAATCTTCATATGCAAAAAGAGGGTGCTATAACTCCTCATAGGCTGATACGGATTGCATGAGACAATACATCTGATGTGCTTGGTGTCTGGTTTGTATCCATTCCACTCTCTTCTAAAAGGGAAAGTAAACTAATAGAACTTTCTCAGGATATTTTAGAGGTCTCTACTGCCTCTGTTGACTATGTTATTACAAATGCACATTGATTGCTGATACATACTGAAGAACTAACTGAAAGAAGTTGAAAATTCCAAAAGCTAACTCACCAGGCTTTGGAATGGGACACAACTAGTTTATATTCCAGCACTTCACAACTCCTGTCAAGCAGTATTGTTACAAAATAGTTGGTAGATCAAGCTGTTTGGCGGAATACCTGCTCAATGTGAATCTAAGAGGCCTCAGAAAAGGAAAGGCCAAGAGTCAAGCGAGGGGGGTGCCAAAGAGCCAAGGTCCAGGAAGCTAATCTGTCATGCACCTCGTGGTCCAGGTGGGAAAGAGGATGCTCTGAGGCGTAGCTGGCCAGCAAGCGCTACACAGTTTCAAGGTGTAGTGCACCATAATTACCTCTATTACTTCTATATCCATGGTGAAACGTCAGCACACCAGGATTTTTCTATAATATGGAAACTAAATTTTATATTAATAAAACTAGAGAGTGGAGTGTTAGCTGACCTCCTAGGTCCTCCACAAATGTTATGTATCATGACTACATTTTGAATATTCTGCATTAGCGTCTAAGTATTCATTTTGTTGAAAATATCATGTTGGCCAGCTGAGGGCGCTGCATCACTGTGCTTGAAAAACCCGGCTCTGCCTCCAGATCTGATTACTTAAAAAGTGGTCTTTGCAAACCAGAAAGAGAAAAAACACGTTGAAAAGTTTCACCGTTGAGTGACTCTTACACACAAGGTCTTGAATCATAAGCCAGGTAAAACTTTAGCAAAACAGTATGAAATTGCCTAAGGAAACAATTAAGCCATTGATTAAATAATTTGCCCCATTCAAAAAATTGATTTTTAAAAAATACATCTCAAAAACACTTTCAGCTTATAGATCTCTACATCTCTAGGTTCAATTTTGGACACAGACTTTACCTTTCCCTGCTTGGCTCACAAGATAATTAACGTAGCTAATACACACAACAGGCATGTATAACCCTCTGCCTTCTAGAAAAAAATTGCTAGCGCGTGCTGAGGTTTCCTATTTGTGAAGGCGTCACTGTAAATGCGTGCTGTGCCTTAACAGGCTCTCCCAGCACCCTTTTTGATGGGTGCTATTGCTGTTCTATTTTATAGATGAAGAAGCTGAGGCACAAAGATGTTATTTGCCACAGTGTCTTAGGTTGGTTAGCAGAGAGAGTATTATCAAACCCCACAATAGCATCATCTACAAGATTCCTGGTGCAGAAAATGAAAAAACAAAACGTTTCTCCAGCCTTCCCTGGCATGAGGCCACCAGATCTGGAAGAAGCCAGCGAGTGTCCCTCATGCGCTGTCCCGGCTGGCAGGAGGCATCTGGAATTCTTCCCTAAGGTAACTCCGAGGGAACAGATCCAATGGGTAGTGGTCTCATCACAGTCTAACGTGTTTCCCAGGGAATGTCAGGTGGCAGGTTGGGGCCAGCTTACCCCTGAGAGTCTCGTCCTTGCTCCGGCAGCTTCGGCACAGCAACACCATTTCAATCCAGTACATGTAGATGAGGGCACCTGCTGCCAGTGTGCCCACCAGGGTCATGACGGTGCCCAGCAGGATGTACAGGAACACCACTGGGGGGACAGGGGAGCCGTGAGCAGCAGAAGCAGCGCTCCTGGGCCAAGGCCACCAGCAGCCCACACCAAGGGCCTGCCCAGCACCGTTTCCTGCCCTATTATCAGAACCACTGCCACTGGAAACAGCATCTCCCCTGAACCTGAGACTATCGTAAATCAAGTCCGGAGGGAACCATCGACAGTAAGCTCTAGAGAGCCCAGGGAATGGGCAGATCCTGACGGAGAGGGCCTGAGAAACTTCTCACAGCCGTTCAATTCACTTCTTCATTCACAAACTCCCACACAACTATTTGCATCTTCCTGATTGCCCATGGTCAGTTTCACTCACATACTGTCATGTCAATGAAAATCTAAACTTCCTGAGACCAGGTACATCCCCAGTTCCTGACACAGACAATGGATAGAGCACTCTGGAGAGAAGCCATGATTAAACAGCACTCACCACCGGCTAGGAATGGACTTTGTCTTACACGCCTCTGAACTTGCTGGTACTAGTCATCAATTAACTGAATGAATGAAGGACATCAACTACATCTCTGGGCATCTTCTTAAAGAAATTTGAAACTCTTCCTTACCTGTAATTTCTTTTTTTAAAATTTGTTCTTTTAAGATATATATATATACATACATATATATATATATATATATATATATATATATATATATATATATATATATACACACACACACACTACATGACCAGTGGGATTCTACCTCCTGTACAACCAGAAGAATGAGAAATCATATTCTACTTATGTATGACGTATCAAAGCACATTCTATTCTAATTATAACTAATTAGAACAAATAAAAAATACAAAAAAAAACCCTCAGTAATAATTTCTTACAGGTTACTTGCAACATGAAATCTGAACCCATTAATTTTTCATCCTCATTTACATTAAAAACCATTGTTGCATCCTTCACTCTTAATGGGTTTTACACCATGACACTTTGTCACTTGGAAACAATTTCTTCACTGCTATTTGGTTCTTCTAAAACTTGATATATTTTATTGCAGAATATGTTTAAAGTCACACGTGTGAATATTACTACCAAACTCATCCAAAAAAATCTTAATCGTATAGCTGTTGAGATCTAAGTGTCACATATAAATTTTCCAAAATTCTAAGTTTTCAGTTGAAAGCATAATGTGTTATCCTAATGATTATAGTATACCCTATTGTTATAGGAATCTCCACCCCAGGAACCTCTTTTGTAATATATATGACCCCCCAAAATTCTACTGTATTAGTATTTTAATATAATGCAAAAATTTTGAATGATATATCATAAAAGGTATAAATAAAAACTTACCTACATTCCTCAAAGAAAGATACACATAACAGCAGCATGTATTTTGACGTATTATACAAACATGGAGTATAACTTATTCTAATTAGGATCCCATTCTTGTGGTTGTACATGGTGTGAAGTTACACTGGATGTGTATTGTATATAATGATAGGAAAGTCACATCTGATTTGTTCCTACCTCCTCCCTTCCCTTCATTCCCCTTTGTCTAATCCAATGAATTTCTATTCTTCCCCTCCCCATGCTCGCTGGTTGTGGATTAGCATCAACATTGCAGAGAGAACATTCCTCCTTTGGTGTTTGGGGATTGGCTTATTTTACTTAACATGGTAGTCTCCAGTTCCATCCATTTACCAGCAAATGCCATAACTTAATTCTTATTTATGGGTGGATAATATTCCATTGTGTATATACACCACATTTTCTTTATCCGTTCATCTGTTGTAGGGCACCGAGGTTGATTCCAAAGTCTGGCTATTGTGAATTGAGGTGTTATAAACATCAATGTGGCTGCATTGCTGTAGTATGCTGATTTAACCTGAAATGTGTCTTGCACAACAATATTTTTCAGCAAAAAAAAAAAAAAAAAAAAAAGAAAGCCATATTTCTCCCGGATAACAGGGAAATCGGAGAATGGAACCATTTTGCCGCTTCTTGCCTGGAATTTCTACTCTAGCTGCTTAAATGGCTACCACCTCTGGATACCAAATATCATTCTGAACACTGAGAAAGATGACTCTTCCCCTTCTCTGTTCTCCCTCCATCAGAACATGAATCGAGGATGTTCTCTGGAAGCCAAGCAAGGCAAGCAGAAAAAGGAATTCGGTCTTAGCTACTTGCCCACCACATAGGGCACACCCGGAATCAATGAATATTGCAGCTTACTAGTGTCCTGGCTTTGGCCAAGGCTATTAAATGGGTAACACAGCAAAGTGCTTAAAATAGTGTCTGGCATCTAAGAAATGTTCATTAGTATCCTATTATTACTGTTCGCTAAGAAAATACTCCCCCCCCCAAAGCAAAGCAGTTGCCTGTAGTGGGGTCTATCCTCTGGGCTTACCTCCTTTCTTTTCCCTCAGTTGGACAGTCCAGGTGACATTTCCAATTGAGTTTTTAGCAAAGCAAACATACTTTCTACTAAGATCTCTCTGAGTGAGGTTTTCCAAGGAGAAAACACATTCAATAACTTCATCCTTGACAGTAGATTGTATACTAGGAAAGGAGGGAGAATTCCATATCAGATCAGTGACACAAATTGACATACTGTGACAGCGTGTGTGACTCTTGTCAGCAGTCAACAGTTTGGCCTTCAAGAGGAGGGTCATGTCGATAATTGAAGATACCAGAAGAACAGAAGATGGACAGAGAAGGCCCATTCTTTGGGTAACTTACTGGTTCTGCTGTACATTTGCACTAGGATATAAATCACTGGGGCCCTCACCTGACCTTCCTTACTCTAAGAATTTCCCTTGAGGACAGATAATAACAATGATTTAAGGAGGACATTAAAAGTAATAATATGAGCATCCTAACTTGGCCAGGGATAGACAGGCCCAGCAGGTAGATGAGGAGCCACGGCTGATCCAGGTCCTGCTGCCCATCATGGCAGCTGTGAGTGTAGGCATTCGTTCACAATCTGGATCCTCTAAAATCCCCAGTCTTCACTCTTGTCTTCACGTCCTGAAGTCTTTTGGATGTCGATGGTGTTTAAGACTGCATTGCTGTGAGCCTCCTAAACCACCTCTTCATCACCGAGCACTTCCTGCCTGCCATAGCCTGTGATGAACACACGTCACCTCTACTGCATCTGCCCCTGACAGTGACCGTGCAAAGCGAGGTTATTATCCACAGGTTACAGCTGCGGTGAGGGAGGCTCACAGGGGGTCAGGTTCACATTGCCACCAGGTGGAAAACAGATTCAAATCCGAGGCAAACCAAGTTCTGTTTGCCGCACGCCACCCCTCTGATCTCTAATGCGATGTCGGCCTATGTTGGGACCCAATGACTCCTCTGATCTAAGAAATTCTGGCTAAATCCTATTTCTCTTACCAAAATCTATTCTTAACATTTTGTAACGATGTGTGCTTTTCAAAGTGATATCACATTTGGTCACTAAGATGTTTTACAAATTAGAAGAAGACACTGATACATAGATTCTTACTTTGGGTAAGATTTGGGGAAAATGAGGGGCACATCCTCTAGCAACAGAGCTAATTGAACATGGCTTTATTCAAGCCCTTTGATTCTTCAAAAGACTGCAGGCTTTTGAGGCACCGAATGTCTTTGAATGTCTAAATTTCCCTTTCTATTGGTTAAATTCTCTCACCAGTAAATTCTGTCCACTGATGTGGGTTTTGTGCTCCAGAGAGCACAGTACAACTTCACATGAAGGTATTTCAAGACAGATAATTCACCTCTGAGTCTTCTTTTTCAGGTTAAATGGCTTCGAATATCTTGTGTGCAGTTTTTGCCAAGCTCTGCATTATGGGGCCATTTCCTCTGGATACTTTCCCAATTGTTAATGATTCTGCAAATTTGCATCCCTGAACTCATGGCAAATTGAATGCATAGCACTGGTTGGGTATGCTACTTCTCCTCCAGCAACCTGACTCAGCATGTCTGTCTGCTGGATACCTTGATGTTTAAGGCAGCCACATCAAACTGTTGCACTAATGTAAGCTTTAAAACCACTTGAAGGTCTAGGGTGTTGCTCAGTGGTAGCATGCTTGCTCAGCATGCTAGATGGCCCTGGATTTGCTCTCCAGCACCAAAAGCAAAACCAGAACAAAAGCAAAACACTGTCACACACTTACGCATCACTAAATGACAAGCTGAGTTGATTCTATCATTGCAGGAGCCTCGGAGTGTAGTTAACATAAGCTAAGGTGGCTCTGATGTCACTCAGTGGTACAGATCACATACGGATCTTTCACTGACCAAAATGTTGTTATGCATGACTGGTTCATCGTATGTCCCCACCAGAACCTGCAAGGCCTCAGGTCTAAAATGAGCATACAAATGCATTTCTGTGTTTTTGTTTTCCCACTAGTTGGTAGCAGTGGCTACCCTACTTAATACAATCAGCTGTGCACATTTTAGCAATTTCTAAGGGTGAAAGCATCTAGTCTGAGTTGCAAAGACTTATCTCTTTTCCTTACCTTTTCTTCTCAGAATTTGGGGCTTCCCACTCCCGGTCAGCATCTTGGATGTACCACTTTATCACAGGTCTAAAGAGCTTTTCGAAGCCAAATCGTGCTTTGCAGCGAAGAGTTAAAGACTTTCCTGCCAATAAACAAGTCCAAGAAAATAGGAAGGAAGGGTATGAGAAAGCTGTGTCCCCTGATGGGGAGGAAGACGTGGCCAGGAGACAATTTCTGCCCAATTGGCAGAAGGAAGCTCGTATGCCAGAAATAACCAAATGTTGACTCATCTCGTTAAGAAACACAATGGTCCTTGTGTGTTCGTCTCTCATGGGCAGCACTCATATCTCAAAAATTTTACTGTCTGTTCTTAACATGAAGATTAACACAGTCATGTGTGGTTTGAGCAAGACATCAGGGAAATGAGAGTTTTAGTGACCAGCGTGGTCTTTGACACCACTATAGAATACAATGTGCATCAGTAAAGAATATTTTACTAACCAATGTTTGCATAGTAAATGACATTCATGAGGTTCCTATAGCATGTAATTTAAAGGAGAAATTATTTAGATACTCAGCTGTGTTTTATGAATAAGGTACCATGGATTGGCATTCTTATTATTAGACTATCCTCTTTCTACCTACCGTCTCCAAAAGAAAGATCCAGAAACGCTCTGCCTCAAACAATATTTAACCAGGAAATGTTCAGGGCCTCCAATTGAAAAGTGATTTTTGCACGTTAAAGTTTTCCTACCGATAATGCTTTAAAGCTCACTCATGCCATATGTAACTTGACTACATATTTGGGATTAATCTTTTTTTCTTTCTTCTTTCTTCCACTCTCATAATGTTTACTGTATTGCTGTCACTATTTCTGTCTTCAGGACATGCTGCTATGGCCACGCAGTGATCTTATACCATAATATCTCTTTTTACATTTCTACAATAACAAATCTTATATCAGCATTTAAGAGAGCACATATTTTATTGAAAAAGAAACCATTTGGTATTAAACGTATCCATTCTTTGGCTTTAGGGAAAGACATAAGTGTTATTGAACTTGACAAAACGAAAGGAGACCACATTTTGTAAATACGTTTGACAAATGACACCATTTTGTAATACGTTTGCATAGGGTTTGTAGTATTCCACTATTTTTCTTGTAAAGACCAAATATCATATTTATAAGGGTAATGCCACTCAAGGTAGTAAATTAATAAACAAAACCCACATGTATAACCTCTTCTTCCTAGGAGAATCTAAAATCTATTGATCATGTCCAATGCACCATTCATTTATCATCCATTGCTCCATAATACTCAATAAAGCCCTGCAAAATCAGTTTTATGATGTCTTATTAGCAGATATAGGGACTGGATCTTAGGAGGATTCAGTAACTGTGCAGGGTCACAGAATTAGGCAGATTCATACCCAATTCCACTTAATCAAAACCCTAGTCTTCTTTCCCTAATCATCTAGACCTGCTCTAGAAGCCCAGTGTCATTCAAAGAAGATGACATGGATGAGCTTACCAAGTTCCACTTCCAGTGTGTCCTGGATGGGATCCAGAATATCTGGCTTGAATTTAGTGTCTTCCACTAAAAGATGAATATAAAAATAAAAATAAAAATCATTATTTGCATTGGGAATTCTGAAGGCCTGCTTGTTGAAGATTTGGGGTCCTTCGATTGGTCCTCAATGTTCTAGTGCTCCCTCTTCAAATCTTATCCATGATCCACAAGTCTAGGAACTCAGGTTTCCGTGTGAAACTTGCCCACGGAAGTGATTGTGACATTGGGATATGGGTGTCATCAAAGCATTAGTTCCTGACTAATCCACATCTGCCCGGGAACATTTCCTTCCATACCAATGCTGCTCACCCATTGCAGACATGTAGCCCCATGTTTATCTTCTGCCACTGGATTCCCTTTTAATACTCTTTGGCTGAAAAACCCAGTGGAAGGGAGAAACTGTCTATGTTAAGCAGATCTGCGTTCACTCCCTCCCTCCTTGAATTCAGGGATTGTTGCAAAACAAAGGAGAGTCCTCCGGCTTTTTGCTGGTCACGGTATTCTTCATCTTCCTGCCACAAAACTTCAAAGGTGGCCCCACTGTCCGCCTTCCTCCTGAAGGTGTCCTATCTCCTGGTAAAGGGAATGTCGCGGCCTTTGCTCTCCACATCATATTGAGTCTCACAGAGCGTCTTCCTGATTTATGTCAACGTTGAATCTTTCATGTCTCTCTCTCTCCTTCTGTTTCTCTCTCGGCTTCTTCTCATCAGTATTTGCCCACACCTAGTCTCTTGGACTTAAAGTAAAAAGAGGGAAGGAAAATACCTCCCCTTATTCCTGCCTGATGTCTTCTCCTTCCTTCCCAAGAAGGGAAGGAAAGGGCTTTGTGGGCTTGTTTCCTCCCTTCCCTCACCTGCCATGGAGTCTCATTTCTTCTCTCATTGCTCCATGGAAGCTGCTTTGGCTGAAGTTCATCTAAATCTACTGGGTGACATGTGTACTCTACTGGTGGGCAGTATTGCACACTGCAGGCCACACCCCTTAGAAGCCCGCTCTTCCTTGATAGCATGTCTCTGTGCTCTCTGCTCACCCTCAACCTCAATCTTTAGTCCCCTGTGTCCTTGTAGGTTCCCCTTCCTCTGTGCCTCTGCCGATTATCGCCTCTCTCCCCAGATCTCCTACTGTTCTTTCACTCTTCCTGCTCTCTTTAGGTAGTGAAGTCCACACTTAGGACTCTTCTTACAAAAGATCTTGGCTCCCAAACTGGTATCTCTGCTACATTACCAAGTTCACTTCTTGTGCTGCTCTCTCTTCTCTTCCACTGATAGCCGCTTGCCAACCCTCCTCTGTGTCACTTCTCTACATGTTAGCAACCCTCCAGGGCTCAGATCTAGGTCCTCCCTAGATCTCACCCTGTTCCTTGGTTTTAGACATCATGTGAAGTGGACCAATCTCACTTCCACGTCTTCAGCCCTGACATCTCCAGGCTGGAGGGTCCAAATACCTATTTTTCATCATGACATGGATGACTCAAAGTCCTTTCAAGTTAATATTTAACTTCATCATCAGACTTTCTTCTTCTTCTGTCTTTTATACTTATTAAATAATGTTATCATTTACCAATGTATCCTGATCAGAGAATTAAAATGTTCTTGATTTCCCTTTTTTACCTGCCTTCTGCATAAAATCATGTTCCATCCACATAAAATATGTTCCACATGAAATCATGTTCTTCCACACGCACACAAAAAAATCATGTTCCATCATGTTCTATTGACTCACAAATTTAACCACTTTAATTACCTCTACTAAGTCTCTTCATAGAGAAACCAGAGGCATATATATGTAAGTAAATAATTTATTTTAATTTGTTATACATGATGGCAGAATGCAATTTATTTCATATTACACATGTAGTGCACAATTTTTCAAGGCACTGATTGAACACAATATTTTCACACCATTTGTGTCTTATATATGTACTTAGGGTAATGTTGTCTAACTCATTCCACCATCATTCCTACCTCCTGCCCCCTCCCTTTCCCTCCCTGCCCTTTGCCTTATTTAAAGTTCCTCCATTCCTCCCATGCTCCCTCCCCCAATCGCCATTGTGTATCTGCGTACTCATATCGAAGAAAACATTTGGCTTTTGATATTTGGGGATTGGCTTGCTTCACTTAGCATTATATTCTCCAACTTCATCCATTTACCTGCAGATGCCATGATTTTTTTCTCTTTTAATGCTGCATCATGTTCCACAGTTTCCCTATCCATTCATCTACTGAAGGGCATCTGGGTTGGTTCCATAATCTAGCTATTGTGAATTATGTTGCTATAAACATTGATGTGGCTGTGTCCCTGTGGTATGCTGTTTTTAAGTCCTTTGGGTATAAACTGAGGAGTGGGATAGTTGGGTCAAATAGTGGTTCCGTTCCCAGTTTTCTAAGGAATCAGAGGTATCTTTTAAGAACGTAATCAGAACTGCTGCTTTCCCTCTTGTGACCAACTTCAGTGCATCACAGAAAATACACCTAGCTGCCCAGCTTGAAGCTCGGCCCCATGACATTGGCTCTGCTTTTTCTTCTCTTTCTTCTCAATTGCCAACCCCTTTTGGCTATGCCTTCTAAATATGTCTTCTGGAATCCACCCACTTTTCTCCATCCCCACTGCCACTGCCACCTGGGGTCCCCTTCTGCAGTTCCTTACTCGATCACAGCAACCTCTGAACTTTCCTCTCTGCCTCCCATTCCTGTCCTCAAAAATCATTTCCTACGCAATAGGCACAGTGATCAATCTTGAATGCATGTCTGCTCATGGCACCCTCCCACTTACACGCCCAACGGCTGGCTCTCCATTGTTCTTGGATAAATTCCAGACTCATTAAAACACTTCCAACACTCATTAAAACACATCCAATGTGCTTCTCCCTCTGCTTGAAAGGGTGCCTCTCCCACTTTTTTTGGACTCGTTCGACCCCATTGTTCAGGTTTCATCTGGACTCTGCTCACCCAGGTTTGGTCTGGTGAGCACCTCTGTATGCCTGCTGCTCCCCTCCTCCCTCTACCTTGTATTCTGGTCTCCTTCCTCCTATCCATCTGCCCCACAAAACAAGACATTTTTGGAAGTCAGAGAAAGTGTCCAATTCTCATTCTTGCATCCTTAGTTCCAAGACTGACCCATATTAGAACTTCAATAAGTATTTGTGTGGGAATGAGTGAAGATCAGAATAAACGAGTTAATGAGGAAGACAGGATTGACGAGAGAAAGTTTGATTAAGATAGATACCACACATATTGTAAGGTGTCCTTTGGAAAAGAGAAAAATAGATTATGCCATGGAGAATTTGGAAGAATGATTGAGGCCTGAGTGGAAACATTTATACATCACGTGGAGGAGAATCTTCACAGGCCAACTTCTCTTCATTGTTGTTGTTTTGGTTTTTTTTTTACTATTTATTTATTTATTTATTTGGTTTTTGGTTCTTGGGATTGAGATCAGGGGTGCTCACCCAGTGAGCCACATCTCCAGCCCTTTTTTTATTTTGAGACACAGTTTTGCAAAGTTGCTTAGGGTCTTCCTAAGTTGCTGAGGCTGATCTTGAACTTTTGATCTTCCTGAGTCACTGGAATTACAGGCCTGAGCCACTGCACCTGGCCCCACCTTCTCTTCTAAGGAGAAATTTGACACAAAATAAAATGGTAGAGAGCTGAGGTAGATGTAGGTGGAAGGCCAGGGATGGGCAGGAGTGTTTAACTAGGTCCTGGTGAGCTCCGTGTGTCTTTTATCTTACAGGGAAAGTAGAGGAAGCATAATTGATGGGTGTCTTTACTAAGAGCTGAGTCAATGGTTCTGAAGATCTTGGGTGCAAAGCATTAGTGACTGACTTGGTTTGCTTTAGGCACATAGGTCAATCTTAAAATGAGTTATATCTTATAGTTTAATGGTGCCGAGTTTTGCAGATCTATTAAGAATGACATAAGTGGAAATTTGGTGCAAAAATAGATAAGCCATAGAAGAACTCCAACAGGGCAATGAACATAAGATGAGATATTGAACTTCATTATTAGTCAGGGAAGTATAAATCAGAAGAAAAAAAAAAGAAACATCACTTGATACCAACCAAAAAATTCTGATAAAACTAAATATTATTTGTGAATAATGAGAATCTGTTCATTGCTGATGAGGGGGGATAAATGATACCTTGGTGTAATACTATGTGTTTATGACACAAAGACCATTTTATAACACAAAGCAATATCCTGTTAACAGATGCATACATATGCAGCATAAGTACCAATGCAAAGGACATAAATTATAAGGTAGTGACTACACAGGGACAAGAAAAGCATGGCAGGGGATGAGGGTATAGACCTCAAGCTGTAGTTACAATGCTTTGTTTCTTTAAAGAAAAAGAAGAAGATTTTAAGCATGTGGAAAAACGTTAACACATGTTAAACTGGTAATAGACATGCAGATATTGCTTAAAGCTTCTGTGTGTCACACATTCAATGTGCTTTCAAATTTATTACCAAAGCAAATCAAGGAGAAATGAATGGATAACCCAATTGGGGACATCTTAAGAATGGCTCAGAACTTAGCCTTCCTTAGGGGATGGGATCTGGGTTGATGGGAAAATTGATGCTTGCCCACACTCAAAGCCTTAATGTTTACAAGTGTATGACTATCCCTTTTGTTTTACTAAAAGAAAAAAAAAATCAACAACGCAAATGAGGATAATTTGATTTAGTCAAGTAGAGTTTTGATCTCAACTCTTATAAGAAAAATCCCACTCACCAATGGTCATCACTTGAACAACGTCTCTGATGGTGCTCAAGCTGGAAGGATCTGGTTGAGTATAATCACACACGTATGTGCCCTGGTGATAGACATAGGTATCATCCACTAAAATTGAGCTGCTCTTTTCCTCAGAAAGGAGTTTTCCATTCTAAGGCAAAAGATAAAAAAAAAATTAAATACCTTTCTTAAACCAGAGAATTTTATTAATAACCATTGCAGCTATGAAAATCTTCATAAATTTGAATCAGTCTGAAATAATGATATTCCACGGTCCATGAAGACATTGTGTTAAAAGATATGTATTGTAAGGTTCTTATGTGAAACAAGAAGCATTTCCTAAGAACTTTATGTGTTTATCTGAGGAACACAAACATGATCAACCCACAAAGGGTTTTTTAAACCTAGTATTTTCCCAGAGAATATTCTAGAAAACTTATAGGTTCTAAGGAATGTTATCTAAATGAATATTTTAAAAACATTTGTGTGTGTTTATAAATTATAATCTTTTTTCTGTGAATGAGAGCAAAATATAAAGTTTTCTCTTTAAATTGAGCTTTGATAGAAATGAACTACAGTAGATGGGGTAGAGAGAGAAGATGGAGGGGAGGGGAGGGGAGGGGGGATAGTAGAGGATAGGAAAGGCAGCAGAATACAACAGACACTAGTATGGCAGTATGTAAAAATGTGGATGTGTAACCAATGTGATTCTGCAATCTGTATACGGGGTAAAAAATGGGAGTTCATAAACCACTTGAATCAAACGTATGAAATATGATATGTCAAGAGCTTTGTAATGTTTTGAACAACTAATAATAAAAAAATAAAAAAGAATAAATTGACCTCTGATAAAACAATAAATTTTAGATTAAAGGTATTAAGTAAATGGGTTTACATAAATATCACAAAGAATGACTGAAAACTGAGAGACAATTACTTAACTCTTAGTGGATCCATAGTAAAGTAAGAACTAAAATATAATTATAACTGTCTCTTCCCACTCAGTGATTCCCTTTGGCCCTTAGGATAAAGTTTACAACTCATCATGGTCTTATCTGGTCTCATGCTCCTATTTCCCCCAACCCACTTGCCATCCACTATATAACGATGCTTTTCCCTGATTCCTGCACTTGAACATCTCCCACCACATTTTACCACTGAGTGTGCTACAGCTCATTCTCAAGCAGTGGCTCCCTAGAGATAAATTTGCAAGAGCTTCTGTACCTAACATAACCTAATGGTGGTTCATGCCCACTGCTCTGGGGATGTCCCTTCATATCCCCAGAGCAGTGGGCATGAACCACCATTTCTATGCATGGGCCATTCGTACTAAGTACATGATTACTTATATCCCTCTCTGAATTTGTTGAAAGCAGCCCTTGTGTTTAGATATATAGATAGTGGTGGACACAGATGAATGGACACAGGTTCCTTTTCTCAGCAAGTTCTCAGGCCCTGAGTGGTGATCCATCCTCTAGTACTGGGCACTGTGTACAGGGAGCATTTGGGTGGCCCTGCCTCAGCTCACAGGAGGCAGGGACACTTCCTTGAGTCTATGCAGAGCCTTTGAAAATAGGAAGCAATCAGTCCATTGAACGTGTCATTTGGCAAACATTTGAAGCACAGCATGGATATGAGCAGTAAAGTCCAAATGGAAAAGGCCAATGAACGATGAACATCGATATGTTTGTTCTGTTTCTCTAGCACATGTAAAGTGGGACAGCAATTGTAAGTTTATTGTAAAGGATGTGGAAATGAATCCATGTATACTTGAAACAAAGGTTTTCAAGTAGAAGAATCACATGTTGGGACAGTTTTAGGAAAAGCACTTGTAGTTAGGTATGGAAGCTCTTGCAAATTCAAGCAAACACTATAATAATCACTTCTCTATCACAAGGGGCTGGGACACTGTAGTGGTTCAATTAATACTTGTGGAGTTACTGAGTACTGCTGCACCAATACCCCTGCAGCCTCTGACTTCCATGCACAATAATGCTTCTATGATACATGGCCTTTCAATTTCCAACTCAGAGTCCTAGGAGCATACCTTTTATAACTAAAGTTGAAAGAAAAGAGAAAAACACCACAAATAATAAAATATAAGACCCTGTTTTCTATGGATTATAAAAATTCCTTCTCAAGTATTATCACATATGATTTTCCAAATAACCCTCTGACTTGGTTTGCATTGATTGCGTTTCTTTCATTATATAAATGAGAAGACACAGGTTCTGAAGTTTAAGTAAAAGTTACTAAGAAAGAGGCTGGTAAGTGAGAGAAATGAGAATAAACCAAAAAATTTTCTGACTCTGAGTTTCATGTTTTCACTGATGTCTTTCCCTTCCATTTTTCCTGTTGACTGAGAGAATCAGGGGTTAAACCATGCCACGCCTCTGGTGTGGTTCCTGTGGCCCAAGAAAAAATTTCCAGAAGGTTTGCAGGAAGTCTAAGAGGAGAGGCAGGCTGGTCAGAGTGGGGCAGCTACAGAGAGGAAGAAAATCCAGGGCAAGAGCTAGGGACAGACCAGGTTAAATATTTATCAGGTAATCTCAAGGATGAAGAACACTTCAAAAGCCAGGTTAAGAGCATGGAGGGAAATTCAGAGATAAAAGAGAGCAGGGTGATTAAAAAAAAAAAATTAGAGTCAATCACAGGAGAAAGTAATGGAAAGAAAATGCAGAGCTAAGAATAGGACCTCAGTTGAGCCCTGGGGAGGGTGGTAATGCCAAAGTGGATCTGACTGTTATTTTTTGTAAAGGACAATCTTGCTCCATCAAGACTTTGTGAGATAGAAGCAAAGAAAATATCAAAGAAATTAGGAAAAAGGAAGTTATGCCAAGGATGACAGGAAATATTCATCAAATAAGTCAATGACAGGAGATCCCCGTAGGAGAGGTAGAGGCTGAGGTGGGTGTGCAGGGAATTCTTTGTTTTTCTCAGGCGTGAAACAGTCATGAACAACATATGGAAGGAGGAACAGCCATTCTACACTGTGAATCTGTGTAGACAGTGGCAAAAAGTCCTAGAGAGAACTGAGGCATGAAAAAAAATTGATGAAGACACCAAAAAGCACTGCAAAATGCCTGTAAGTTAGGCTCTAATACCATCAAGTGCGACCACACATGCTGAGCATCAGGGAGCACCAGGCACATTGCTCTGCTCCCAGGAACTGGGCTGCCTGGAACTGGGCGACACAGCTGCGTTGCTACCAGGGCTCCCACCACCTGGTCTGGGAGGACTCCCAGGATCTACATTTCTCCTGTAAACCAGTATAGACTCCCAGTTTCTGTGTTTTGCATGCTCCTCACCTTAGACTCACAGTGTCCATATCTGGGTGCACCCCTTCTCTGCCATCTCTCATTGAACCAACTTCTACTTCTCTAACTTGGTAAATACTGTGAATATATTTTGATTAAAGTATTTAATCTTTGCTTTTATTCCATGAAAATATCTTTGGTATCTGCCACCTTCATTCGATTCCCACTGCTATTTCTGTGGACCAGGATTCAAGTTCAAAAACATCAACAGGATCCCATATGAGCCACCCACAGTCTTCTCTTTAGTCTAATCCTAAATATACAACAAAGAACTCTCTGGCACGGAGCTTCTCATCATTCACTAATATACCCTTTGTTTTTCTGTTTCTGTTGCCTATGCTGCTCTTTCTTGCTAAGTGTATCTGCATGATCATATGACAACATTACACTTACTTTCTATGCTAATGTTTATCTTTTAATTGCAAAAATGACACATTATGGAAAATACTATGGTGGTTCAGTTGTCAATCTCTAGCTAGAGTCTTGAGAAATTATTAAATTGATGGCTTGTTATTACTTACAAAAGGAAGTGGTGGTTAGTATAAGACAATTTGTATTCACTAACAGTGAGCACATCAAAATCATCTTATTTTCATTTATAATTAAATACTTAGACCAGAGGCTCAGACAGACATTGTAGGTACCATGTTTTTATTGGAGCATATAATTTGGAAAATACTTTAACGATCTCCCTGTTAAACAAAATATACTTGCGGGCTGAATGATAGGCTATTTTGGTGCCATTCAGTTGATCAAGCAATAATACTCTATAATAGTGGGTTCATGGACAAATGCAACTGGAGGGACCCCTCTGGAACCAGCCGCTGAAAACTCTGTCCTGGGGGCTAGCTTTCTCCGTATTTTGACTACTGGCCTGAATGTTCACAGAGCATATTTGCTTATTTCATCTGTGGCCCTTACAAATCTGAGAATGTTAGCTACTGTGTTGGAATTTAAAATAAGCATTCCATTTCCTTGACACATACAATGACTCATCATTTGTAAAACCAACAAATTAGCATTTAACAGGATTAAAATGTGAAATCAAGACAACAAGCTACAAATTCTACTCTATGATCATGAAATTGACACTGCTTGGGGGAACTGCTTGATTGAATTTTTTTTTTTTTTTTTTTGGTACTGGAAATTTAACCCAATGGCCAGCAATCACTGAACCACATCCCCAGCCCTTTTTAATTTTATTTACTTATTTATTTTGAGACAGGGTCTCCCTAAGTTTCTGAGGCCAGCTTTGAACTTACAATCTTCCTACCTTGGCCTCCTGAGCAGCCGGGATTACAGGCAGGCACAGCTACACTGGGCTTGATTACAATTCTTATGAAAAAGACCTGCTCACTGGGTCTTTCAGCCTTATTATGGGCTACTGAAAGCCAGAAACAATTGTTGGCTGTATCAATGTTATGTTCAGAACAAGGAAAGAAAGAGTTCCTCTGATTTAGCATTGGTTAGATAACTAGTGAATCAATGTATGGAACAGGTGTCCAGGAACCTGTGCAGGATTGTGGAAGATGTTCACCATGAGACAACTGAATAAGTCAATGTATAAACTTTGGAAACAGCTTTCAAAAATATGAGCTAAATTATCCGTATTTCTTCCATACTTGGAAACACTTGTGTGTGTGTGTGTGTGTGTATGAGGTGGGGTAGGTACCAGGGATTGAACTCTGGGGCACTCAGCCACTGAGCCACATCTCCAGCCCTATTTTGTATTTTATTTAGAGAGAGGAGCTCGCTGAGTTGTTTAGTGCTTTGCTTTTGCTGAGGCTGGCTTTGAACTCATGAGGCTCCTGTCTCACCATCCTGAGCTGCTGGGATTCCAGGCCTGGGTCTAGCCAGTCTCAGTACACTCCCCAGTTCTCCATGGCACTAAGTCACACAGTGCCAGTTACCATGAAACACTTACTGTACAAAGTAGACCAAAAGGAAATGAAAAGAAGAAGTGGCAAGTCATAAGTAAAATTTCCATGGAGCACAAGGCTCAGAAATTACCTGACAGCCACGTCACCACTGTGGCAAATGAATTTGGCATATGATAGGGATTGTCTTGGACCACAAATGGAAATGTTATTCAGGGCACAATGCTACTAATAGTAGGTCACAAAAGTATCCCCCAAACCCATATGTTGGTACACTAGGCCACCTCAGAAGAGATTCTCCCACTGTCTTGTGTTGTAATTTTGCATTGTGTCAAAGATTTGCTTAAATGAAATCATAAAAATGCTGTCTTGCTACATGTAATTATCATTTATAAACAGGCTAGGCCAAAGCTATTTTCTCATTATATATCTAGAATTAGGAAAATATGGAGAAAAATTTCTTGAATAACTTACTTTAATTCTGACTTATCAGTCATTAAATAATTAAGAAACTTCAAGCACAGGGACTCAGCCAGGCCCCAGAACTCTCCTTGAGCCTTCTCCAGGCTAGGGGGTAGCAACTGAACAGCTGTAATTCAACTAAGCCTCAGTTATTCTGCCTGGGCTGATGTAGGCCCTGAGACAAGGCCAAGTCTACATATATAGCCTTTACTTCTGTGCACTCTGATGGGACAACCAGCAGCCCAGAGACCTCACCTATCCCTGGAGCCTGCCACAGCCCTACCAGCTACAGATTCCAAACAACAGTACCTCCCAGCCATGGAGGACAACCTGCAACCTGGCCTGATCAGAGACAATCACAAAGTCTTGACAGCAGCTCCTCTGACCAGAATCCAGGCAGTGGTCTCATCAGACCATGGAGCACAGCTAGCAGCTCCATTCAATCTTGGAGCACAGCTAGTGGTCCTGCCCCACTAGATTATCCTGCTCAATAGTCGACCTGTCTGAGTTGTCAGCCAGCCCATCCGAGTCCCAAGATAGACTGAATAGTAAAGATCTGTCAGTACCAAAGATCAAAAGCTGTGACTGTCTCTGCAAATGTAAAGTTCCCCCAAAAGCAACAGACCATGAAAAATCATGGAAATATGACAATACCGGTACCAGAAGAAACTAACAGAGCCCTGATAATGGACCTTGAAGAAAAGGAGATATATGTAATGACTATGAAATAATCCAGAGTAATCCTCTTTAGCGTGACCTTGTTAACAAGGTCAGACAATGAAAAGAAATACGCATAGGAAATGAATGAAATTTCAAAAGCAGTTTGTGAAAAAAATCAGAGTTTGAAAATCGGAGTTTGAAACAATCAGAGATTACTAATTAAAATGCTATAAATAAAGAATATAGGGCTGGGGATGTGGCTCAAGTGGTAGCGCGCTCGCCTGGCATGTGTGCGGCCCGGGTTCGATCCTCAGCACCACATACAAATAAAGATGTTGTGTCCGCCAAAAACTAAAAAATAAATATTAAAAATTCTCTCTCTCTCTCTCTTTAAAAAAAAGAATATAATGATAACTAAAAAATAATTTTATAGAAAAACTTTAACAGCAATCTTGGTCAAGCAGAAGGAAAAAGTAGGAAGCTCAAAGATATGGCATTTGACCTTCTCCATCAGAGAGGCAAAAGGAAAAAAAGAGGGAAAAAAGGCTTATGAGAATCAGAAATATCATCAGAGAATTAACTTTTGCATCAAAAAAAAAAAAATCAAAGGAGAAGAAAGGAAAAGTCTTAGAAGATATACTTAAGAAAATAATGTCTCTGGGCTGGGGCTGTAACTCAGTGGTAGAGCACTTGCCTCTCAGGTGTGAGACCGTGGGTTGGATCCTCAGCACCACATAAAAATAAATAAATAGATAGATAGATAAAAATATCATGTCCATCTACAACTAAAAGAAAAGAAAAGAATGTCTAAAATTTTCCCAGATCTGAGAAACACAACAGTCAGTTACAGGAAGTTCAGAAGCCTCCAATCAAATTAAATCAGGAGGAGTTCATTTAGAGATATCAAAATCAAAAAAGGAAGATAAGGAAAGAAAGCTAAAATCAGTAAAAGAGAGACATATCACATTCGAGAGAGTACCAACGCAGCTATCAGAAGAATTATCTGCAGCAACACTGCAGGTCAGGAAACAGAGAGATAAGATATTTAAAGTGCAACAAAACAAAAACACAACTCAAAACGAAAACTGCCAGCCAAGAATATGTTGCCTAGAAAAGCCATCTTTCAGAAATGAAAGAGAAATAATAACTTTTCCAGTCAAAGAAAACCTAAGGTAGTTCATTGTCAACTGCTACAGGGAGTCAGTCCTGTAAGCTGAAATGAAAGGCTGCTGGTTAATGAAAAAAAATATGAAAGTAAAAAATCTCAATGACATGAAATACATGGTCATCTTCAGAATACCCTAATACTGTAAGGGTGGTACATAAAGCAATTTTATTTCTACTGTCAAGGTTAAAAGACAAAACTGCTAAAACAACTTTAGCTACAATGATTCATTAAGGGATACAAATTCAAAAGAATATATAAATTTGATATCAAAATCAGGAAAGGAAGATGTTAAGGAGCCAATACTCTAGCTTTTGTTTGTGATTAAGGTTGTTATTAGCTTCAAGTAATTTGTTAAAAAGTTAAAATTTTTAGGGTGAGTTTGTGATATCCATAAAAACAAAAATGAGAAGTCACACACACTGTAAAAAATAAGGATTCTCAGCACCACACCACAGGAAACAGACAAAACATAAATAAGGAAGAGAGAAACAATAGGCCCACAAAACCTGAAAAATGAATTACAAAATGGCAGTAGTATGTCCTTACCTATCAATGATTACCTTAAATGTAAATGGACTAAATTCTCCAAAAAAACAGAGAAGATTAGTGAATGAGGAAAAACATGATCCAATAAATTTAAAGCCTGCTTAGTCTGATATCAACATGGCAACCCCTGCTTTCTTTCTTTGGGTTTCTATTTGGATGGAATTTATTTTTCCATTCCTTCACTTTTGTCTTCTCTTTCCTAGAAGTTAAGTCTCCTATAGGTAACATGGGTAGATTTCTAAATGCATGGGCATCAAAATCCAAATGCCACTTTTCCATAAACATAGAAAACCAACCCTTAAACTCATATAGAATCACAATAGACCCCAAATGGCCAAAACAATCTTGACCAAAAAGAACAAAGCTAGAGACACATTCTTGGATTTCAAACATATTATAGAGGGATAATCATCAAAACAATATGGCACTGGCCTAAACAACAGATAAATGGACCAATGGAACAGGACATAAAAATACAATAGGGGCTCTAACAACCCGACTGCAAGAACATAACTAACTGGACTGAAAAAATGGGCAAAGGACCTGAACAGACATTATTATTATTATTATTATTATTATTATTATCAGTAGTAGTAGTAGTACCAGGAATTGAACCCAGGAGCATTTAACCACTGAGCAACATCCCCAACCTTTTTTTCTATTTTACTTATAGACAGGGTCTCACTGAGTTGCTTAGCGCCTTGCTTTTGCTGAGGCTGGCTTTGAACTCATGGTCCTCCTGCTTCAGCCTCCAGAGTCACTGGAATTACAGGCATGTGCCAAGGTGCCCAGCTCCTGAACATACATTTCTGTTAAGAAAACACATGTGGGGCTTGGGTGGTGGCTCATTAGTAGAGTGCTCGCCTAGCACGCATGAGGCACTGGGTTCAATTCTCGGCACCACATAAAAACAAACTAATGTATCCACCTAAAACTAAAGATACATAAATAAATAAATGTTAAAAAAGAAGACATACGAATAACCAAAAATGTGTTAAAAATGCTCAGCCTCACTAGTCATCAAACAAATGAAAATTAAAACCACCTTGAGGGCTGGGGATATAGCTCAGTTGGTAGAGTGCTTGCCTCACATGCACAAGGCCATGGGTTCAATCCCCAACTTCGCCAAAGCAAAATAAAACAAAAACCACCTTGAAATATTACCTCACACCTATTAGGATGACTTTTATAAAACACACAGAAATGACAAATTTGGGCAAGAATGCAGAGAAAAGAACCACTTTAGCATGGTTGGTGGGAATGTAAATCAACACAACTATTATGGAAAATGCTATAGAGATTCCTCAAAACAAAAATAACAATGGAACCACCCTCTGATGCAGCAATCTCACTCCTGTATGTGCATCCAAAGGAATCGAAATCAGTTTGTGGAAGGGACATTGTGCTTCCATTGCTAATTGCAGCTCTATCCACAATCGCCAAGATGTGGAATCAACCCAGTTACAGGCAAAGGCATGAAGAAATGTGGTAGACAAACACCAAGAAATAGTATCCAGCCTTCTCAAGAAGAGACCCTGTAATTTGTGACATGGATGAACCAGAAGACACATGCTCAGTGACATAAGCCAGGCACAGAAAGACAAATCGTGCATGATCTCATGTATATGTGGAGTCTAAAAAAAAAAGCTGAAATTATGGAAGTAGAGAGTCGAGTGGTTTTACGAGAGGCCTGTGATGGGGAGGGAGTGGGGAAATGTTGGTCAAGATGGACAGGAGGAATACATTTTGAGATCTCTTGCACAGCGGGGTGACTGTATTGTGTATTTTCAAATATCTAAGAGCCAAATTTCAAATGTTTTACCATGAAAATTGGTAAGTAAGCAAGGGTGTGGATATGCCCATCAGCTTCACTTAACAATTCTACCTAGTATACATATATCAAAACATCCCCTTCTGCCCCAGAAATGTAGGGAATTATGATTTATTCATTAAAAATGATAAAATGGTTGAAAATGATTATTTTAAAAACACATGCTAGCCTGAATTTTTGTTGTTTATGAAGGTGTTCTGGAGCCCTCCAGAAAGACGCTTCCAGAACCACAGAGTTGTTCTCTGCACATCTGCACCCCAGTGCAATTTCAGTGGATTTCCACAATGTCATCTTTTTATCCACTCAGCCAGTGTCTGCTTCAATTATTCAGAGAAAGGGTTCTGAGGTGTGACCTGTGACATCTGAGACTTGGGGTTCAGCATGAAGGAAAGGGCCACCAGGTGCTATTGCCGCTCAATATCCTCACTCCTCCTGGTGTGCCACAGCCTCAAGGTCCATGACTCCCCGACCACCATAGGCATGTGCGTGTGTTTGAGCTTACACACCCATGTGCAACTCATGAAACATAAACCAAACCAAGACCTGTCCAAATCAGTCACAATTCTAACAACGGCCATCGTTTGCCTCTCACCATGAAATACATGGTGAAAATTGCTGTCAAAACCCCCGAGAGCCGGGCTTGGTGGTGGTGCATGCCTGTAATCCCAGTAGCTCAGGAGGCTGAGGTAGGAGGATCACAGCTTCAAGGCCAGCCTCAGCAACTCAGAGAGGTCCTAAGCAACTCAGCAAGACTCTGTTCTCAAAATAAAAAATAAAAGACCTGGGGATGTGGCTCAGTGGTTCAGCACCCCAGGGTCCGATTCCCAGTATCATCCCCTGCTTAAAAAAAAAAAAAAAAAAGTGCCAGAGAAGTGAAACAAAGCTTCCTTTTGCAAATGTCATCTGGCTTTAGGGTCTAGCTTATACAGCAGCGTGTGCAGAGAACTAGAAACTACAGCGTGGCTTGTGCTCAACTGCAAGAGCAAAGGGTGTTCAACTCAGGTGTACGATTGTGGACATGCGAACACGTTTCCATCTGACTGCTGCATCACGACTATTTCACTGGCTTGAGCCCAACCCACCTTGTCAGCCAGTCGTCCATCAAGGAAGGTTATGAATATTTGGAGCCCAGGGGAGTTTTGTTCTTGAGAGAGAAATGAAAATAATGAAGAGAACCACCAGCTCTTCTTGCCAACCTCATGTTTGAAGTTATCATGTTCTTTAAATTAAAATCTTACTCCAGTCAGTACTCTTGGTATCATTGTAAAATACCACAAGCCACATCGTTTGCCTTATTTCTGTAATGAATTTAGTGACACCTGTTGTCACATCATCACAGAGTCCCAAGAACCAAGTGAGGGAAGGTCTTCCTTCACCATTGTAGCTGTACCCCCAGGAGTCTCTCATGAGTTTTGGGGTGGCTAAAATCACCAGGTAGATTACAGAAGGTAGCTAACTTACCTTCTTTGACTTCACCCAGAAAACATATTTAAAAACATACTTTATGTTCCAAACATATATATTGTGAAGCCAAATTGACGTTTTTGTGTGATTTCTAAAGTCTTGTTCTTGCAGGAGTCAACTCGGATCTATTCCCAGATCCCACCCCGCAGGGGTGAAGTGTGATTGGATTCTGTTGCCTGAGATGCCTGAGCAGCATTTACCTATCTGTTAGCACTTGGAGAAACTATAAACCATGAAGTAAATGTAAAGTGTTCTGGTGATGGAAGGTTACTCACATAATTCATCACTCAATATCATCACGAAACTTGACCTTGGTCCTTTTTTCTTAGCCCTCCCAGCTGGCTATCATGGATTTGTCCAAACTGTCCTCCTTGAGACATCCTCTTAGGAAATGTATTCAATTTTCTTGTTTCTTTTGCAAACCTTCAAGCCCTTGGAGGGTGCCCCTACCATTGGCAATATCCATTGCTTTCCAAAAAAAGCAGAATTAATTCACCTGTCTTCTACTTAGACACCCTTAGGTTTATATCTTACCCAAATGTGTGAAATACTTGCATGTTAGAAATTTTTCTGGTGTTGATCAAAAGGATGAGTCTGATAATCCCAATGTTGTGCTCTGCTCCACATAGGACCAAGACCATTTTAGAACTGTCAGGTCTCTGATAGACCTCAGGTTCTCAAAACCACATTTCTAAAAAGTACCTACAGAGTTGTTACCAGAAAAACCACGATCTTACATCAGTTTCATGGAATTCATTCTCACCTGGTACCAAGTCACCTCTGGACTCTGTTTTTCATTTTGGCAGCTGAGACTGGGACAATAAATGGAGTCCATCCTACCAAGAAGTAGGTATTGCTTATGTGGCTTACGGTTCTCACAGGATGGATTTGTCTGGGGCTTGATTTCCAAGACTGTCTTGACACAACATGCCACATCCTGGGGGCTCCTAGGAGATTAACAAGGTCCCGTGAACATAGATATTTTATTTAGGTAGTAAGGCTTTGATGATGCTTGCAGATAGGAAAGCATCCGGGACATACCTAATCCTGGGTCCACAAACATACAAACCAGAATCATTCATCTCTGGGATCAAAAAGCGAAGCATGGTCTTGTCCTGAATGATATGCGGATGTCTGCTCGTGACTTCCTCCAGTGGATCTCCATTCTGAGGTTGTAGGTGCCAGAGGACATCAGAGAGGTCTTTACGACCGCCGCAGGGAAAGTGCTCAGGGTCTCTTGTGGGTGAGGGTTCACTTGTCAGGTAGAAGCGGGATTTCTGCAGTTCTGGTAAATCACAAAATAAGACAAATTCCTCTTCACTCTCGGTGGAATATGTCCAAAGGAGTCTTTTGGTGGAACAATCTGACAATCACAATAAACAAAGCAACGCAGAAACACATTAGAAGATAGAAAGCTAACTTACATTAAAAAAAAAAAAAAAAAAAAAACCTGAAGTAACACAAGAGTACATCCCTCTGTGTATCTATCTTCTTCACTGTGCCCATTTTGTAGGAAAAAAAAAAAAGATGTTCATGTTCTAATTCCCTTCCATTGGGCTTCAGTGTCGCCAGTAGAACTCTGACATCCTGTGACCCACAGCTGGGCCATCGATCATTCCTTTCAGCTACTCCCACCCAACACCCAGCTATGGTAACTGGGCTCCCGATCGGCACTTGGAGTCCACTGAAAGCTGTTCACCCTAATAACTCTCCCACTGCCGTTTGAAGAGTAGGAAGGAAGCGCTGTGTGTAAATATGTCACACTGCTGATACCATCTGTCAACTTCAGGCTTTGACCACAAGACTCAGTGTTGGCATGAAAAGTGAAAACCCTACCTGAAATATTGAATTCTGCGATCCTCTCTCCTGCGACAAGCCAAAGAAATGTCCAAGCCCAATACAGCATGACTCTCCTGTGCTCCCGTCATCGCATCAGGAGACCCACCCCCCGTTGGCAGTAAAGAGGACGTGGAGGGACTCGTTTCCGAGTATCCTCTTCATTTCTGAAATGGGAAATGGAGAAATCGGAACCAGTGACCAAAATGCAAGTCACACAGGAAGCTTTGAAGGGCAGGTCCCACCCAATGAGCCTCGGCGTGCCCATGGCTGCGTGGGTACTTTCAGTGGTGAGAAGCAGCCTCTCCCTATGTATCTAGAGGAGGAGGAAAGGGCACCAGGTGCCCCCCACCCGCCCTGCCCACCATAGAGTAGGTTCTTCTAAGCCATTTTCCCCACGTGGAATTTTTTCTTTCTTTTTTTCCTTTCTTTTAATGTTCTCATCTAGTGTGCACATTTTCATGAATCATTTGGAAAAAAGTTAAGTTCATATTTTTCCAGAAGAGACTGCCCACATTATATGAAAATGGCTGATTCTTCCAAGTTAAGGAGGCTATACTGGTTCACAATGACTGTCATAGAAAGAAAAAGGGAGACGGTCGTTGGTCACAGCATCGACCTGGTCTTCTTGAGGTAAAGGTGAGAAGTTCTTCCCAAGAGAGACTCGGAGCTGGGAGCTACCATGCTGGCTCTGTCCCCTGTGCTGATGGGGTGGCCATGGGGACTTTCAAACACCTTGTCAGTGATGAGGAATAAGGATATGGAATAGGTGACGTTTGGTTATTTATCCTGTTTTGAACAGAAAATAAAAGTGTTGGTTATAGAATAGTCTGTCTATGTCTTCTAGAGCTCTGAATGTTGACCATTAACATAAAAATAGCCTGTGTCTTGATGGGAATAAGATGAGTTTCCCAAAATTTTGGCTAAAAATCCCCCCCCCCAAAAAAAAAAACAAACATTCCTGTAGTGTCTCAGCCTCTTTAAGGGACGTGAGAGCAAGGGATAAATGGTACAGTCGCTGTCTTCAAGGGTCCATCATAGTGTGGAGGGCAGAAAAGAAACAATTATTCCGATGCTTGTTAAAATGGTAAAGACTGTATTCGAGACTATTGCAATACGGGAGAGAGATCAAGGCCCACTCCCAGTGCAAGGATAAGTGGGGCGTTATAGCCAAGGAGGAGGGTGCAGGTCAGTGGGTGGGAAGTTATCAAGAGAAATGGAAAGAACAGGGATCCCTGCTAAACCCATATAACAGGATGTTGCTCAAGGCAGGTCAAAGATATCCAGGGTGGAGATGAGGAACTTAATCAAATATCAAGGTTAATTCTCTCACACAGGTGCATAGGTTGGGGGGATTACATAGCAGTGTACTTTGCTCAGACTGGCTGGTCAGGCCAAAGATAGGACAGGTGCAGAGGTGGAGGCTTAGAGAAGAGAGCTCAGAAGATCCTGACCAAAGTTTGGTCAAGGAGAGAGTCTCTGTTTACACAGACACCCGAATCAACAATTTTAACAACATGCAATAAAGAAATAAAGTCCATTGCTAAAACGGAAAGAGAGGGAGAAAGAGAAAGAAGAAGAAGAAAAAAGAGAGAGGAAAAGAAAGAGAAGAAAAGTCCATCAAATATCCTTATGGTCACTCTGAAAGTTCCCTTTAAAAAATTTTCTCCCCAGCAGATGACACAATCAAAATCAATCATCAATCAATCAATCAATCTGAGGGAGAGGGAAGGCCGCGGGGATTGGTAGCCCTGGCACAGAGGCAGATTGAGCTCCTTGAGGAATACCAGCCATTAAGAGCAGGTTGGGGCCAATGGAAAGGAAAACTGACAAACCCAAAAGAAGAAAATCAGAAAGTGAAAAACACCCCGACAGTGAGACAGACAAAAGGAGGCGCGACTAGAAGTGAGTGTCAGAAACTGCAGAGTCAGGGATGAGAAGGACTGAGCAGGGGCCTCAGGTTGGGGCCAGAAGTATTGGACATTTATATCTGGCTGCTGACCTGGCTGGGTACCAAGAGCGAGGGTATGACCCAGAGGGATGATTGTTAGTCATGGGGACTAGGTCCACTCTGGTCTTTATCCTCACTTGTGACTACTGGTGGCTTTTCTTATCAGAACTGCAATCCATAAATTAAGTAGGATGAGACACCACCTGGTAAGACGGAGTGACCTCCTTTGCCCTCCTTTCCTTTGCCCACCAGGCCTCAGGAAGAATCATCTTCTCCATCTCAGTCACCAGATGCACATTCCTGAAGGGCAAGACTGAGCTTCTCATCTCATATTAAAAGCCCTCCCTGGCCCCCACTGCCCATGAGATTGAGAGGTGATTGCGTGCACCACCCACATTCCCAGTAGGATATGTCTCCCACATGCCCTCTCTCTGATATTTTCCTCAAAGACACCTTCCCTGACCACGTGGATGAAGCAACTCCCACTCCGTCTCTTCCTTACCATGACCCAGCACACAACCATCTCTCTGCTTATTATTACATTACTTTTGTCTTAGGACGCATTCTCGTCTAAAAAGACTCATTCTTAAAAGCTGTGTGACAACAGGAACCGAGTACCTCCTTCCCTGTGGGTCTTGCACTCCCTGTCCAGGAGCAGTGCTGTGCTAATAAGAGGAGCTCAGCCACTGTTTGTTCAGAATTCATTACACTGCAGCCTAATTGTGGTTCCCCTAGCCTTGTCTTCCCACTAGACTGGGAACTCTTTAAGAGCAAGGGTGCCGTTTCAGAAATCACATCCATGCTTACTGCAAAGCAGAAGCCAATTCCATTGATCAGACAAATGAAAAATGCTCCAGGAGGAGTCAAAACAGACGCATATCAATCGATTATGACAACTGACTCTCTATATGAGCATAAGTCACTTAGAGTTTCTGGATTTTCGTTTTTCTATCTGCAAAATAAATCATTTGCACTGTATCAGTAGTTCCTCAACCTTAGAGCTAGCTAGAGAATTATGATTTCTGGGAGTTAACTGATCAATCTTTTTTTTTTTCTTAATTTCTCTGACACGTGAAACATGGGATTAAATGATTGCTAAAATCATCTCTACCATTCTGCAATTCCATGTCTCAATGTCCAAGGCTGCAGCAAACTAATGGCCTGAACATCTAGCCCTTGGGAATTTCCATCCTCCTTGAGATGACAGACACTCCCTACATGATGCATGCACCTGCTGGCTTCCAATCTCAGGTTCCCTGGGTCAGTTCCAGGCTGCAGCTTTGTCTCTGGGACTGTGTTTCTCAAATTATTTTTATTGGAAGAACAACCTGGAAAACTTGTTACAAATGAGTCTTCATGGTCTCCCCCCAGGGCTGATTAAATTAGATTCTCAGGGAGAACAATGGATCTACTTTATAAACAAGTGTCTCGACTCTTGACCCACAAGTCATCTTTGGGAAACCCCTAGGAACAAGAACAGAGCCTGAGGAGATGGGCCAGCCCCTGAATCAGAGTAATTGTTGCTATTTCTGGTGGTCACAGCACAGCACAGCACAGCACAGCACAGCACAAAACAGGTCCATTCTGAAAATTCTATTTAAATGGAATAACAACCTGCATGATGTGTTTTTCAATGTCTACTCTTTCATAAGACCATCTAATGTCGAAGTGCTGTCATTCATTTCTACCATCATCAAAACGTTTCTGGGAATCAGAGTATCATGCAAGCATTGGGTATTCCATTTGTTAAGAATTGGACAACTTAAACCAAGCAAGGCTGCACGTTCTGTTGATGGGAAAAAAATGATAAAGTGACACTGATCATATCGTTCATTTGCACTCTGTTCACCTGGGGGAAGAAGGGTAGTGACTTTCTCATTTTCCCAATGGACCACTTAGGTTTGCATTGCTAGGAGTAGTGGTCTCCATTACTAATGATAATCACATACCTGTTAAGTGTTAGAAGAGGGATTCAGATCCAGATGTAGAGGGTCTCGAAGCTCCTGATTTTGTTACCATCACATGCTGTTCCTCACAAATGGAGATGAGAACCAAAAGAATGACTTTGGAAATCTGCAGGCTATCTCTCCAGAGCGTTTTCCAGATGTGTTTTGAGAGTCCAGTTTCTTTTCGGGGAGAATGAAGCCTTCCCCTTCAGACAATCAAGGGTACCTTTTCAGTGATTTGGGGGAGAAATAAACTAAAACTTTCACTTACCAAAGCTCTGGCAGCAGGAGAGAAAGAAGCTGGAGAAGGCAAGTCTGCAGCCCAGAAGAGAAATCTCATCCTTAGGTGCGTGCTCACGCAGAGATAGAGATACATGGGGAAAAAGTAAATACTTAATTCAACTAATACTATTATGATTCTCTTATGGTCCATGGTAGCTTTATAGCCCATTGTCTCTGGATAATAGGTAAAGAAATGTGTAGCATCTGCTCAGAAATGCTAGGGTCAAATCAAGAGGACCATTTGAATCCCTCCACTTTCAGCCCTTCCCATAAAAAAGCTTGAAGCACTGTGGAAAAGTTTTGTTTATAACCACCAGTTGTTTCATTTAAAGTAAAGTCCCCATACATGTGGAGTTACAGATGTTGCTGAGATAGCACATCCATCATTTTTGAATATCTCATACAAAACAATTGTGTCAGCAGTTCATTTGAACAATTATTTAAGCTCTTTTCTCAAGATATATGTTTGTATTAGGAAATCTAGTGAGAAAATGTACTATTATCTTACCTTTATTTCCTCTTCTTACAACATGAAAAAAAGAGGAAGGAAACTTCAAGTCCTTATGTCATTGACTGCTGGCTTTTATATCTGAAGAAAAACATGTGGAAGGTATCCATTTTCAAAAAGTTCTACCATGCTTCTTCCTAGCCAGAGAGATACCTGGAGAAGACAAGAGAGCAGTCTAACTCATACAGTTTGGGAAATAATGAGTTATACATGGAGAAAAAAAAGTAAGCTTTCAGTATTGTGGAAACAACCTTTAGCATTATGAAGGCTATAGTCATACAGGAAAAAAAATCAAATTAACTACCTCTGTCAGTAGAAGGAAATGTCCTGAAGATGAAACATCAAAAACTCCTCTCAGGCCAGCCTCCTTGATAAGAAAAGGTTTGTGGTTGGGTTTAGTTGAAAGAGTGAGTAAGCTTGCTTCCTTTACAAGAATTTCCTATACTAGCACCCAACTCAATTTCTCAACTGTGAAGCTTTCAATTTTTTTTCTTTCTTGTAACGCTAGCCCTTAACAATATAACCTTTAAGATCAAAGGTAGAGCTGGGCGCGGTGGTGCACGCCTGTAATCCCAGCGGCCCTGGAGGCTGAGGCAGGAGAATCATGAAGCCAGCCTCAGCAATAGTGAGATGCTAAGCAACTCAGTGAGTCCTGTCTCTAAATAAAACACAAAAAAAGGACTGGGGATGTAGCTCAGTGGTCAAGTGCCCCTCAGTTCCCCAGTACCCACCCCCACTGAAAAAGATAGAGTCTTTATTATGATAAAATTTTTAATTAAAAAAATCTCTCCAACACAATTTATATGAACCAATAATTTCTTGATAGAGTGAAATAACTGTAAAGTCTAAAATCATTGGAGGTTTTATACCTATGTATCAAGAAAGAGCTTCAGAATATAACATATAATTAAAAACTCCACTGCAATCAATACCTCTTAATACTTGGGACAGTCTGAGTTCACCTAGACACAAAGAATTTTGTCTAAAAGCTTTTCTTGTTTATTTTTTATTTGTTTTTTTTTAGTTACACATGACAGTAGAATGCATTTTGACATATCATACATATATGGAGTATAACTTCCCAGTCTTGTGGTTGTACATGATGTGGAGTTACACTGGCTATGTATTCATATATGAACATAGGAAAGTTATGTCTGATTCATTCTATTGTCTTAGAAAGCTTCTAAATTAAGCTCAGATAGCATTCTCCCTCAGAGTCTAAATTCTGATAAACTTAAGTCTGATGTGGCTGAGCTCATGGAAGCTCCTACGCCATTTCTTCACATAACTATATAATAACATAAAATACAAACGGGGACCACATTGCACTTTGGGATGAAGGCATGGTAAATGACTACCTGAGATGAAGGCAGGAGGATAGAAGAAGGAATAGCCACTATATACAGGATTGAACCAAATAAGTATATCCACCATTGGCCATGAACCCCTTAGGACTCCAAGAGGACATGGGACTTTTTCTGAGACTATTGGAAGACTAGTAGCAGGTGCTATGGAAAAGACATTCCAGGCATATGAAGTCCCAGGCTCACAGGGTCCTGCTGGGACAGCATCAGAGGTGAGAGGAAAGGAAATTAACCTGGGAATGTTTAGGGCAGGGATGGCTAGGATGGAGGGGAAAGCTAAAATATGGTGCTGCTCGTGACAGCTGTTGAATAGCTGTTTAATTGAACAGATTCAAGTTACTTGCAGATTTGGAAGGTGTTTTTGTCAAGTTTTAGAGATCCTGATATATACCTTTGATGTTAAGTTTAAAGTTACTTAGAGAGGAGGTTTCCTAAAGCGTATTTATCAGCAGGTGTTTCTCTAGAGCTAAACATGATATTTATAAAGTGCATTTGGAAAGAGAAAATGCAAGAAAAGTCATAAAATCATTGAAATTCAGGAAATTTGGAAAGACACAGGGCACATAATCACTACAAAATGTTTCAACATATTATAAAATCTCTCCATTTAAAATGGAGTATGGAGTAATCACATGAATAGAAAGTTGACAAGTGGAATAAGATAGATCTAATTGGATATGAAATTTTAGTGAAATGGGAAAAGGGGCATCCAAAATCAATGTGTAAGAGGTGACTGTTGGGATAACTGGATGACACTCTGAAAGATTCATTTCTTGTACTACACACAAGAAATGAATGACTGAATTCCAAATGGGTTGAGGATTTCAAATGAAAAATGAATCTGTATAAGCATTGGAATAACATGGTGATTCCTCTATAACCTGGGGCTAGGTAAGCACCAACAACAGCAAAGTAAAAAGATAAATGACAAATTGGGAAAATATTTGCAACTTACACCACAAAGTCTTAATATCACTAATATGTCAAGATCTTTCAAAGTAGTGTTGAAAAATACCATTATCTCTACAGAAAAATGGACAACGGCCAAGAGAAAAGCTCTCATGTACCTTGCTGATGGGAATGCAAGATTACTTATGAGCCCTGTGGGGAAGAATTTGGCTATATTGAGCAAAATCACATGTGTGACCCAGCCATCCTAAATACAGAAATCTTCCCCCAGAATATTCTAGCAAAAAGAAATGTGAACATATGTATGCATAAAACTATACTTTAAAACACAAGTTGTTAGAACAAAAGACTAGAAATCTTTCTGACTCAGCCACACAGTGGTGTATAAGTATCTGTATAAAAGAATGAAGAGTAACTTCGTATACAATCATGGAGTGAATACAAAATATATTCAAATAAGAAAATCAAGGTGGAAAAATTGTATATAATTTTTCCAATTTATCTATGACAGATGAGAGGATATTTATATAATATGCATGCATGTTTATTTATATTAAAATAGGGGAGGCTAAGCCAACATGATTTTTTTAAATGTTCGCCTTCAGGGGAAGGAGCAAACAAGTGATAGGAAGGGAATAGAAAGTGAACATCCAGGCACATACTTTATTTTAGAGGCGAGATCCTAAAAGAATGTAAACATTTTTGCAATGGTAGAAAACAAAATAAAAATTTAAGTACCAATCCCTAAAAATCAAAATAAAATAAATAAATCTAAATATATTGAATCCACTAAACTTTAACATTCACAGGAATCCATCCCTCCATCCAGTATGGTCCCCCAGGCGCATCTATAGAACCCTAGGACTCCTAAAGCTCAGTATGGAAGTCACCACTAACTACTAAGCATTTGCCTCATTTGTGTAGCAATTGTATAAACAAGGTATGGTGCTCCCTGTGTGTTTGCACATTCAAAAGATACACCAGAAAGAGAGAAAAACATGTTTTGAGAAACTCACACACAAAGCTGTTGGCTCAAAACTCCCAGCGGGGACCCTGATGACTATCAGTGTGACATGCAGAGGTGTTGAAAGGCCCCAGTTCCTGCCCACAGAGCACACATGCTGTTTCCTGTTAGATTTGTGGCTGGGCCACTCTTTGAAGAACCTCCATTGCTCAAAGATCCTACTCTTAGAGAAGCTTTTGCTCGGAAATATGGCTTCTCCTGACCCTGTATTTCCTTCCTTGTAGCTACATTTCAAGTCAGAGTAACAGGTTATTTCCTCAGGGTATTTAAAGCTATAATTCAACTTGGTTTGGGGCACTGATTTTTCTAATGTCCTCACTTCAGACAGCTGTTGGTAGCTACATTCTTTCTATAGCTTTCTGGGAGTCCTAACCCACCTATCCTGCTACTAAACATGGATATAATCCCTGTTGAGGGTCCAAAATCCCTCTAATGCAGTAGATGCCACATGAGCAGGCTCCAGTAAGCGTGGACTTTAATCTTACACAGAACTTAAAGGCTTAATTGCCCTCCACTCTGACCTTAATGGCTATAAGCACATTCCTCTTAACTGTCTTTTCATCCTCTGAGCCAGTCCTAAGCAACCTGCTTCCTCTCTGTGGGACCCTGCCCTAGGCTCTCCGTGTATGATGTGCATCCCCAGAGAAGTGCTTGCAGCCTGCAAAATTCTTGCTCCACAATTGAAGAAAACATCATAAGATGCAAAGATCTCCCATGTTCAAGAATAGACAGAAATGATTTGTTATAATAACCATATTACAAAAAAATAAGACAGATTCAATAAATTCCCATCAAAATGCCAATGACTTTCTTCACAGAACTAGAAAAAAAATCACAGAAAGAAAAAAAAAATATGCAGACTAGCCAAAGCAATTCTAAGTCAAAAAAAGTAATGTGTGCAATCTTAAAGAGAGAAAACTGGGAATTTTCCTGTTCCAGACTGGTAGGATAGGCTGTTCTGTGACTGCAGTCACATCCTGAATGTCTCAGTCATTCCATGTCTCAGATTCCTGGGTTTGGAAAACTTGGGTCATAAAATTGGTCTCTGCTTTGAGGGACTATGACTCTAAATTTAATAAATGCTTTCCATGATATCAAATCAGAGACATGGCGTCTGATGGAAGAAAAAGTTGGCTATGATCTACATACTGTGGAGTCGGGCTCCAAATTCCTCAATAGGACACCCATAGCACAAGAGTTAATAACTAGAATCAACAAATGGGACTTACTCAAACTAAAAAGTTTTTTCTCAGCAAAAGAAACAATAAGAGAGGTAAATAGGGAGCCTACGTCCTGGGAACAAATCTTTACTCCTCACACTTCAGACAGAGCCCTAATATCCAGAATATACAAAGAACTAAAAAAATTAGACAATAAGATAACAAATAACCTAATCAACAAATGGGCCAAGGACCTGAACAGACACTTCTCAGAGGAGGACATACAATCAATCAACAAGTACATAAAAAAAATGCTCACCATCTCTAGCAGTCAGAGAAATGCAAATCAAAACCACCCTAAGATACCATCTCACTCCAGTAAGATTGGCAGCCATTAGGAAGTCAAACAACAACAAGTGCTGGTGAGGATGTGGGGAAAAGGGTTCACTTGTACATTGCTGGTGGGACTGCAAATTGGTGCGGCCAATTTGGAAAGCAGTATGGAGATTTCTTGGAAAGCACGGAATGGAACCACCATTTGACCCAGCTATTCCCCTTCTAGGTCTATTCCCTAAAGACCTAAAAAGAGCACACTATAGGGACACTGCTACATCCATGTTCATAGCAGCACAATTCACAATAGCAAGACTGTGGAACCAACCTAGACGCCCTCCAATAGACGAATGGATAAAAAAAAAATGTGGCATTTATACACAATGGAGTATTACTCTGCATTAAAAAATGACAAAATCATAGAATTTGGAGGGAAATGGATGGCATTAGAGCAGATTATGCTAAGTGAAGCTAGCCAATCCCTTAAAGACAAATGCCAAATGTCTTCTTTGATATAAGGAGAGTAACTAAGAACAGAGTAGGGACGAAGAGTATGAGAAGAAGATCAACATTAAACAGGGATGAGAGGTGGGAGGGAAAGGGAGAGAGAAGGGAAATTGCATGTAAATGGAAGGAGACCCTCAGGGGTATACAAAATTACATACAAGAGGAAGTGAGGGGAAAGGGAAAAAAATACAAGGGGGAGAAATGAATTACAATAGAGGGGGTAGAGAGAGAAGAGGGGAGGGGAGGGGAGGGGGGATAGTAGAGGATAGGAAAGGCAGCAGAATACAACAGACACTAGTATGGCAATATGTAAATCAATGGTTGTGCAACTGATGTGATTCTGCAATCTGTATACGGGGTAAAAATGGGAGTTCATATCCCACTTGAATCAAAGTGTGAAATATGATATGTCAAGAACTATGTAATGTTTTGAACAACCAACAATAAAAATTAATTAATTATTTAAATAATTAAATAAATAAATAAATAAATAAATGCTTTCCAATAGAATAATAGACATAGATGAAGCATTTCTTTATACATCCAGAGAGTTAGTTGTTCTGATTCTCTGAAACAGATTTTCCAGTTTAAGGGTATTCGAAATCACGGAAGAGAAACATGTTCAAATATCTAAAAAGTTATTTATTGATCCTGGTAGGATTCTTTTTAAAATCTAAAATTTAAAATATGCACATTAACTGGCCTGTGAAGACCTATCATTTTTAAGTCCTTGTTTTAGTATCATGTGGACTTGAGAGAGGAAAGGGAATTCTTTTGCTCCTGGATAGAAGATAAATAAAAAGGTAGACATAAAGTAACTTCACATTAAAATATGAGCCGGTAGAAGCTCATTTTGAATGTCCCATATCTTATTACAACAGGTGGGGCCAGGCACAGTGGTACTTGGCTGTAATCCCAGTGGCTCAGGTTGAGGCAGGAGGATCTCAAGTTCAAAGCCAGCCACAGAACTTAGCCAGGCCCTAATCAACTTAGCAAGCCCTTCTCAAAATAAATAATAATAATAATAATAAAGGGCTGGGGATGTGGCTTGGTGGTTTATCACCCCTGGGTTCAATGCCTTGTACAAAAAAAAAAAAAAATCAAGTGGGAATCTGTTTAAAGTGAGGGTTTGCAATTTTCAAGTAAGTGGAAAAGAGAGTCATAAGGCACTTCAAAAATAAAGACAGAGACCAAAGGTTTATTAACACATTTCTTTGTATTTGGTTCTTTAAAGCACATATCTAATATATAGAATACACATATTTAATGTGAAATACATTTAATACAAAATACATTTAATGTGTTTTAAAGAATGCATAATAAAAGAGAAAAAGCAAAATTATTCTATGCATTATAATAGAGATATAAGTTTTTTATTATGTATTTTCACATATAAAACATAAGGTATTCATTTAAAAAATCATTTACCAGCTTTAGCCAGTCAACAAGCACACAGAATTGTAAGCACCAAAAAATTGCATCTCACTCTCTCACAAAGAAATCTCGTTTGTCTTGGATGTTCAACAAAATCTTCTGTTTTAAAAGAGACTCTTTAAATTTTCTGGAACATTCATGCTGCACTAAACTTCTAGTCAGCCTCCCAAATTGACAGTTTCGTACATATCTGTCTTGCCTTTCTCTGTAAGGCTGAGTCATCAGTGTTTTTGGTTTGGTTTGGTTTAGTTTGGGTACCAGAGACTATTGAATGCAGGGGCACTTAACTACTGAGCCATATCTGCAGCCCTTTCTCTATTTTTTACTTTGAGACAGGGTCTTGCTATGTTTCTTAGGGTCTCACGAAGTTTCTGAGGCTGGCTTTGAACTTTCAATCCTTCTGCCTTAGGCTCGCATATGGCTGGGATTGCAGGTGTGCACCACCATGCCTAGCTTATCACTAGGTGATTTACTTCTGAGGTCAACTGGAAGGCCCACAGAACTGGGGTTCCTCTAGGGAAACAGATGTAGGACTTCTAAGGCCAAAAATAACAAATGTCCAGCGGAGGGGTAACTTTTGCCCTATTAATATGCATCTCCTTATATTTCTATTTACTAATGCCCTCAAATTCAGATGCTGCCTTCTCCAGATCTGCCTCCCCTTCCAGCTCTGTGGCTTCTATTTGATCCACTGTTAAATAACTGATGTAAGTAATAATCAGTAACAGCAATAATAGTGATAGCAACACTTCAGTGGTAAGTCTGCACCAAGAATAGTTAGTTGGAAGTACTTTATTCACTCAGCAACCCTGAGAAGTAGGTAAAACTATTACAAAATCTAATTTTACAATGTGGAAACGAGGCACAGAGAAGTTAGGTAAAGTTCCAGAGGTCACAGAACTAAGTAGCAAACTCAAGATTGGGGCTCAGGATTACACAGCCAGACCCTCCACCATCATGCCATGCTTCTTCCATACTAGTGGCACTTAAAAAATTTAATTGTTAAAAAAAAAAAGGTGAATACCTATGTTTTATTTTTTTCTTGTGGTTCAGTGCATCCCATGATCTTATGAGCGGCACTCATCCTGGATATAAACATTTACATACAATCAACAAGTGTTTTAGGATAGTATGAGCAAAAGACCCAGAGAATCCTATGAATTAAAATTTGGGTATTTTGTGAAAAGTCCTTCTGTTTAGGGTTCTCTTTTAAAAGTTCTTACAAACAGGTTCAAATAAGCCAGGTTCATGCAGTGCCTCTCTGGAGTTCCAAGAACTGTTTCCTCGCCATTGTGGCTGGGCCACAGGATGCATATCTTGAGGTTCAGGCCCTGCTTGCGGCAGGGGCCCTCATCATTTCCCTGCTCTGCACATCACCAGGCCTCTCTTTCCTTCCACGTCCCATGCATTTAGAGATTGATGGCCAGTGCTGGGGGGTGAAGGCAGCCTTCCAATGACTACCATCCAGTGGTTCATAGAAAATAACTCCTTGCACCCTGAAAATCCTTTCGTTCAAATTAATTGTTAGCACTGAAAATTCTTAAAGATGCACCCTCCAGGTAAGGCAAAAGTCAATTTGCAAGGTCCAGCCTCATACTTGCTAAATCAGCTGATTGGTGTGAGCAGCTGCAAGCAGTTTTCAGAAGAGGAAGAAAGAAGAGCTCCATTTCTTTTGCATTCCAGAGTTTTCCAGAAGTACCACAGCTCAATGTTTGGTCTTACCCCCAATGACCTAATGACAGATCTCATCTTTGAACTGTGAGCAGGATGTTCATAGAGTTGTCTATCTTAAACAACAGCCTTTGTTATGAGCAGGCTCCTATGCTGGCTCCCCAGAACAGCTGGAGTTCTTTCCCATACTCAGCTTTTCTGGAGCTCAATACGCTGAAAAAATAGGCAAGGCTTCTGATTCTCCTTTGCTTGGCTTGGTGGCTTTTGCAGGCATCAAATAAAGAAGATTTTTCCAGAATCTTGAGTTATAGGAAAGAGACTTACCAGCCTTCCATTGCAGCACTCTGTGGGATTTCAAGAGCTTGACTGACTGAGGCAAGAATGAGAACTCACTTGCAGGTGTAAATTCAATTAAGATTATTTTAATTTTTCTTTCCACCAGTGCTTCGTGGAGTTCACTTTCAAGTTCATACCTGACTTCATTGGACATGTAACTTTTACTGAGGACAATGATCAGTCTTCGGCTTTTCTCTATCAGTGAATGGATTTCATCAACAACAGCTGAAAACACAAGACATGTTGTTAATGGAAGCAGACTGGAAAGGGTGAGCATGTAATAAAAAACTATTTTGCACAGTCTTGTTTTAAAAGAAGCCATTTATTCTTGATTTTTATATGCCCATTGAAAACAACCACCTAGGGGCAGTAATAATAATCACACTCCCGGCTCTCACTCTTCTTTTAAAATTTTACCCATATTAACTCATTTAATCATCATTGTGACCCCATGAGGAAGGTATTGTTATCACTCCCATTTTATTAAGCCAGAGCACAGGATGGTCACGAAAATTCCCCAGAGTCACAAAGCCAGTAAATAGCAAGTTGACTGAATCAGCTTTTGAAAAAAATATCTCTACTAGGTTTCTGTCTGGCATCCCCTTTGTTACCTCCTCCAGGCACCACATCCCTCTCAAATATGCATAACTTGTACCCAAATTTTACTGTAATTTGCCTTGAAACGTGTGCTGTGGCTGTGTGTATTTACATATTAGTAAAAACATTGAATTTCCTATGATCTGATAGGAAAACACCCCAAAACTCCTCTTACTTATTCTTTCCTAACTCCCCTATCTTCTACTTTAATTTTCCCACCAACATCAGCGCCATAAAGAACAAGCATTCCTTGTAAGAATTGTCCTGTGTATCATTGTGCAAACATCAAGGGTTAAATTAGAAACTGGTTCCAAGGAATAAGTGTTCTTTCTGGGGGTTGTTTCTAGATCAATGTCTCAAGATAATGACAATGCTCAACTTGACTCGGAAAACAAAATGTCCAACCCTTCTCTCAGAACTTTGCAGAAACATGAGGCAGAACAAATATAGTCCAAGAAAGAGATGATTGGCAGGCAATACAATAGTTTGTTTTTCCACTGTGAGGTAATAAGGTATTGGTTAACCACATTAATCTGGTCAACTAAGAACCAAATATTGACAGGTCTGGTTACTTCTGTTCTAAAGAACCTTGCTCATTTATTTTTAAGGAAAAAGGGAGAGCCATCTATCTATATAACTGACCGACTCAACTTTTGAAAAAAGAGTATCTCTACTAGTTTTCTGTTTTGGCATCCCCTTTCTTACCTCCTCCAGGTACCACATCCCTCTCAAATATGCATAACTTGTAACCAAAATGTTTTTCCAACACCCTGGGCAAAGTCTCCACAGCGAAAGTGAACTCTTCTGCATTCTCCGAGCAACCATCTTTTAGGTAAGACACAAAAGCATCATACGTTTTTCCATCTAGGAGATAAAATTAACTCTTTGAATTAATATGTAAATCAAAGTTGTTTTAAGTAAGAGTTGATCTAAAGTCATAATTAGTAAATATAGAATCATTAAAAAAGGAAAGTTAAAAATAGCATGGCCAAACCTCAGTCGCTAACCAGACATTGAATCAAATGTCTTTGTGAAAATCTACTTTAAGACTCATGCTGATATCGTGGAAAGCTGGAAAGAAATATAAACCATCAATCAGGGCCACAGAGGGATTTAAAGACAAGAGTAGGCCAAGGAGCAGGAACGTGCCCTCCTTCCAGGAGTGAAAGCGAACCTCACCTTGACTCATATCATTCAATTCTACCAGTATCCTAATCTCTACCCACCAAAGGGCTCCCTAAAAAGAAAGATGGAGGCAATGCTGAGTCCCTGTTCTCTGCACCAGGAAGAGAAACCATAGAGGTGATTGAGACAGTATGCTAGCAGAACACACACTGATGATTTAAAATGTTACAGCAAGTCAGGTGTCAAAAGGAAAACTTCTGACCCATTGAAAGGTTTTCAGTGGTCCCAACATCTGCCCCTACTGAACTCTTGCTACCGGAGCAGTTTCCAGATGGCCAACAGACAGATTTGGCAGGCAATGTGTTACCTACATAACAAAGGTCATTCTCCTTACAACAACTACGCAGTTTCTCTTCAGCTTGATCTGATCAACTTGAGGCAACAAAGGAGACAAGTGCAATAACTTGGGAAAAGTCACAATCCACACATTAACAGATGAAAAACAAAGTAAAGCAGAAAGACAAAGTAACCTGGTCAGAGAATGAAGAGGGATCCCAGTGGACCAGCTTTATGAAAGGTGACATTTTGGGTCAGATCCTAAATAATGCAACTAAGGCTACTGGGGATGGGCAAGGAAAGAAGGGACGTGGTAGGGGAGTGTTCTATCTCTATCTCATGAAAACTGGGTAGCGGCTGAGATTTATGCCTGGCTTATCAGGATCAATAAATTTATGACTTGCTTTAATAAATTTATCGATTAATTTTTAACAATTTATTTATTATTTATCATTTATCATACTATTATGGAATTATTATATTATTTATTATTAATCTTTATTTAATGATTAATAATTGCCCATAATAAATTTATGAATAAAATTTGATAAATGTAATAAATTTGAATCTTTTGTTAAAATATAACCCAAATTACATTGTTATATCATGTGAATGTACAAATATGTAAAAACAAATCCCATCATTATGTATAATTCACCAATAAAAAATATGGAAAAAATATGGGATGAAATTATTATCGATCCATGTCTTTTGTCGGGTCACAGCATTTAAGACCACCAGCCCTGTCCAAAATCCTCAATAGTATTCACATTCACAAAACAACACTTTCCACTGGCCAAAATTGGCTCCGTCCTATTTCATTCCGGATAAACAGCTCGAGTCAGAACCTGTGGTTGATGTAAAGCAATTGCTTTACAGAATTTCATGCATATGAAAGATAGAAAATTTTATAAAGATTGCAGAGTTGGGTGCATATTAAAAATAGGAAATGATGTTAAAAATAAAAGTGGTTATTAGTTTAATTAGTAAATCGTCCACCTGATGATTATCCTAGATTGCTATACCATATGTTTATTTATTAAGAGCCCGTGCTTCCATTAGTATTGTCATTGATGAAAATAGGCATTATATAACTAAGCACCATTTACTACTGATTGTAGGAATTACTGATGGTGATTGTTTTACATTCAGTTTATTACTGATCATAATAAAATGGGAAGACAATATAGTCAAACATGGATTTCTATTACAGTGTAGCTCTTACCTGTGAAGAATTAGTTTTTTAAGTATAAACTGCTTTCAATTTTCTTTTTTCAAACAACTCTCTTCTTGTAATATAAATCTGCAAATCTATGTTACAATTTATTGTAAATCCAGGTAATGAAAGATTTAACAGCTTTAAAATTTGACAAAGAGCTCAAGATAAGAAATGTGTTAAAGCTAATGATGATTTTTTTTTTTTACTTCTAAATAAAGGAAATCATCATGTGAGGAGTATTTGAAAAAAAACAAGTTTTTAGTTATATCAATGCCTCTTAAGCTATGTGTGGTTAAATAGTATGTTTTAATTAAATTTGTTTTTCTTGTTGTTGTTGATTAGTTGATTTCATTTCCAACCTTTCAGAAACCAATATTAAACACACTCTTGGATATAACAGCAATAATAAACTGCTATAAAAGTTTTTATTTTTATCCTTTAATCTCCATTTCTGCCCTTTTCATGGACTGCATCTGCTGACAGACCACACTTTGAGTAGAAGTGATTTAGAGCACATCTCTAAATGTCTCTGTATAGTGCTGTGTGGAGAGCTAAAGTATGAACAAAAAAAAGAAAGTCTATAAATCAGATCAAACACACTAGAAAGAAAAAAAAAATCCTAGATAAAAATCAGAAAGACAAAGAGTTATTAATGCCTTTTCTAGGATAAATACCAGTTGATTCTAGCCTTGACAGTGCAGGAAATACCAAACACAGACCTTCCAGTTTTCTGCAGCCTCTCGCCTCATAGCAAAATCAAACACACATGCAGGCTGACTTTGCTAGTTTTATGTCGTCAGACTAAAAGTCCTAAATGAGACAAAGAAATTGATAAAAATTTCAAAGGATCCAATATAAAAACTTCTTTTACCTGGGGTCCGTAGGTAGAAAGCCCTTTGTACTTTAAACCCCAAATCCAGAGACCAAAAAGATATAGTAGAGTCTTCCATATAGCACACCAAATAAGCAAAGTCAAAAGACAAATGACAATATGGGAATATTTACATTTCTTATTATAGAGAATAGGCAACTAAAAAGCTCCCAGAACAGTGAACCAATTAAAAAAAAAAAAGCTATCAGCCCAATGCAAGAAGAAGAAACAAATGATATGAATAGGTATATTGTAAATGAAAACACAAAGAAGTCTTAAACAAATGAAGAAATTGTTCATGCTCTTGCATAATAAATGCAAAGGAAATTAAAACTATACCACAGGGACACAAGTCACCTATCAGATTAGTAAAAATCCAAAAGGTGGTGGTGGGTGAGGCTATGGGAAAAAAAATGTACTCTCATTCTTTGAAAGTGGTAATAACAGTGGCATGGAGGGCAAAGTTCTACCAAAATAACAGCTGTGTCTTCCTTTTGTATTGCCAGGAATATGACTTTGGGGAATTTTTTTCTTCCAATCACTGCACATGTGGAAAGCCATTTCTCACAGAATTTCTGTAGTAACAGACAATTGGAAACAACCCAAATACCTGTCAAATAAACATGAGGACTTCCACAGACATAAAACACTGAACAGCACTTAGAAATAAGGGGCATATATACAAAGTGATATGGAGGAGTATCTAAGGAATAATAAAGCAGATTACAATAGTACGCACAATAAACCAAGATTTGTTTTTTGTAAAAGGGGGAGTGAAACAAGAATCCATATTAATATTCAATTGGGTGTGTATCAGTGGGGCAGAGTGGGAATCACAGACATGGGACAGGGCTGGGCAGGGGATGCTCAATTGTGTAATTTCTTAGAATTTTGGTGTTTGAAATACATGAAGGGTTTTTTTTCCCTACAGCCAGACAAATATATCTATAAACAAAAGCCAGTAAAATCTATTAGCTTGATTTTTTAAAGCTCAGTAATTGTAAGGACTTCAACTCCTTTTAAATACAGGGAAACTTGGTTCTAGAGTCCCCAGGTAGACATAATAGCAGGTAAGACTGGTAATTTAGGAGACAAAAATCCAGATAATTTGGCTTCTAGTTTTGCATTCTTACAGGTACATTATACAGCCTCCTATTCCAGTTCAAAATAATAAAACATAACAATGCAATTCCATATAAGCAAGCTTTATTGAGTATGTGCACTGGGTGAGATCAGTAAGTGGCATGTCAACAAAGGCATCCATATGTGCAGCTCCTGGACCCAAGTGTCACATGCAGGACAGGACATACATACGTGAAACAATTAAAGAACAATTTTTACAAACATACAAACACAAGCAATGGTCACATGATAACATGCATGATGGAGGGTACATGTGGGGTTACTTTTTCATGGAAAACCTCTCCTACAAATTAAATCAACAGTACAATCCAAATAAGATGAAGGTCAATGTTTCCCTATTGGGTTTACTAACTTCATCATGAAATAAGAAGTCCCAGCGTTATGACAGTTGTTACCTTTTAGTGTTTCATCTCTTCTCATTAATTTTCTATAAAATAGAGCCAAGTCAACTCTATAGATGATACCCATAATCACTAGGCACACTACCACCACTGAGATCAAAATTGCTACAATCATTCCTCCAGTGAAGATGCCACCTGGGATGTCATCTTTGCTTGCTACAAAAGAAAGAGAAAAAGAAAATAATTAATCCAAGAAATATCACCAGCATCTTCCACTATCACATTGTGGTTGTCAGTTTCTGCCCTTCTCACTAATTCGGGTATCCACCCAAGTTCACCCACATTCCATCAAACAACTCAAATGTCTGCTGTTAGTCTGCAGTACTCATCTATTCAAATTTCTAAAGAATTGAAATATGTATAAGAATATTCAGAAACCTGACCTGAAAACATTATAACATACTCTGCACCTGGAGAATTCAGATTTCTGGGACAATGATAAACTAGGGTGAAATACAAAGGACTCAAATAGAAATCTCCGTTGGTGTTATGGTTTAGATGTGAGGTGTCCCTGTCCCCCAAAAGCTCATGTGTGAGACAATGCAAGAAGGTTTAGAGGAGAAACAATTGGGTTATGAGGGTCTTAACCCAATCAGTGAATTGATACCCTGATGGGATTAACTGGGTGGTGACTGAAGGCAGGTATGGTGTGGGTGGAGAAGGTGGGTCTTTGGTGGCATGTTTTGGGGGTATATATTTTGTATCTGGCCAATGGAGTCTCTCTCTCTCTGATTTCTGATCTTCATGTGAGATGCTTCCCTCTGCCATAGTCCTCCACCATGATGTCCAGCCTCACCTTGAGCCCTAAGAAATGGAGCCAGCAGTCTATGAATCAAGACCCCTGCAATCATGAGCCCCCAAATAAACTTTTCCTCCTCTACAATTATTCTGATCATGTCACAGTGACAAAAAAGCTGACTAAAATTCAAACTGAAAAACCTTTTGGTAAGCAGAAAATGGAAAATGGAAATGCATGGTTTTGACAGAACCCTGGACTGAGATTATCTGGGTTCGCAGCCTTGGCTCCATCAATTAGTTCATATCAGAGGCAAAATCATAGAGACTCCTCAATCTTAGTATTTTCATCTTTAAAAATAAACTAATAAATAAAGTTATTGCTTTCCTTACAGGTGCTGTTTGGGGGAAGATATTATACACAAAGTAGTTAACACAGTGCCTGGCACAAAGTCCTCAGAATTTGAGCAAAATTTCATTAGAAAACTGCCTTTGGGGAAAAAAGTTACATTTCCTAGAGTACTCAGTTTGGGCTCATTGTATGAGATAATGCAGAGGAGTACAGAGAGTGAATTAATTTTAACAACCATCCCACAATGTGGTGATAGTCATAGGTAGACATGTTTTTCCATATTTCTGAGTATTTTCTCCTCAGAGTGGATTCTAATTTTCTCGGAGTAGATTCTAATTCACAGAATGCAAACATGTTTAAAGTGTTTGCCATCTTAAGCAGCACAATATTTAGTGATGACCTTTCGGGTAAAATTAACTTTTAGGATGCAAGTAAGCAACTAAAGTTATTTAATAAGTGTATCTGAATAAAGTCAGGCCCTGGAATTCCTAAACCTTTGAAGGGTCTACATAGTCATGACTGTGACAGACACATACACAAACACGTACACCCAGGCCCACACTTTCCTCCAGGGGCAAGGGTGGGTTGGGAGGCCCTAATTCCCCAGCCTATATTTTTGAGATCAACATAGGGAGAATTGATCAGGGCAGGAGGAAGGAAGAAGGACAGTCCTGCACGGAGGGTGGAGGTGACAGGTGGCCAGCAGGCAGCCAGGAATGCAGGCAAGTCTGTGTGTCAACCAGGAGAAGCAGATTTGAAAGTTTCAGCCTTGCAAGTGCACGAACATGGCAGAGGTACCCGCAAGGGAAGGGACCTGTCGATGTGAAGAAGAGCACCAATTCCAGAGTCAATCAGTTCTGAGTTTTAATACCTTTACTTGCTGTGTGACCTTGAGCAAGTTTCTTCAATTATAAAAGCTTGTTGTTGAGATGGGGTGAAATCATAGAAAGGGCTGAGCACCAAGTCTGTCACAGAATCAGCATGCAATGAACGTGAGCTTCTGCTCTTACTGCCTGTGGGAGAACAAGGGCTTCCCAACAGGGTGCTTGGGGAGATGCAAAGGGACCCTGGGGCAGCACAGAGGGTCCTGGCCCTTGATTCTCTCTGCCTCTCCCTTCTGCTTCTTGCAAAAACCGAGGCAGTCATTTCTGTGCCTTTGGTCTCTGCTTCTTTCTCTGTGCGTGTGTGTCTCTCCTGTCCTCTGTGTGTTCCTCCCTAGCTCCCTGTGTCGCTCTCCCATTTCTGTCTCTCTGTGTTTCTGTCTCTCTCTGTCTCCATCTCTCCATGTCTGTCTGCCTGTCTCTGTCTGTCTTCCTCTCCATCTCTCAGATCCTGACCTTTCCTTACATATCCAGGGAGATGGGGGAATGAGCAGTAAGTTATGACAAATAGAATGAGAAGATTTCTGGCTCAAGCTACAGCTGCACCTGAGCAGTCACTGGACCAAAGGCCCAGAGTTCTGCTGTGTTGGTAGATGATGGAATGGACGACCCTGGAGCATTGCATCAGGTGGGCACTGAAAATGCTGAGAATCCCACAGATGAGGACCGTCAACTGCCCACTTGCTATGTCCTGGAGATGGCCAGGAAGGAAGCCTCAGTTAAGCTTTCTGAATTAGCGACCACCCCCAAGGGCCAGCTGAGCCCAGGACCCTGCTACAGGAGGCTGGAGGAAGCAATTATGCCTGATGTCCAATGGGCTCCTTCCACACTGATCTGCAAGCTCTCCTCTGGTTGTTGTGGGTGTGAAGGACTGGGTGTGCAAAGGCTGATCTGACTGCCCACCCTGAGACCTACCAGCATCTGCGTGCCTGAGCTTCACCTGCCTCCCTGCTCTGTCTACCTGGTCTCTGTGGTTTGGAATATGACTGTGAGAGCAAAGGTGTAAACTCTGTATTTTCATTCTGCTTGGGATCACGACACAGAGAATTCCAGCAAGGGCTGAGCACTAATCCTGCTACCGAATGCCTGGGATGTAAGATAAATCTTGTCACCTCTCAGAAGCCTGGTTCTACTACAAAAAAAAAAAAAAAAAAAAAAAAAAAGAGTGTCTAACTCAGCAGCTGTGTGCTGTTTCCACAAGCTTCCAAGCTTACCTTTTCTCAACAAGATGAACATACTGGTGTCTGTTTTTTCCTGATTGACCACAGTGCAATTATATGAAAAATTTAGATTGTTTTCCTTAACTTTCTCAATTCTCAGTATTTTTGAAGCATAAGATTTGCCTTCTGAGATCCTGTAAGAAGAAAATGATATAGCAAGAGGCTTTATTCATAATCAGCAAATTTTACCCAGGAGAGGGAATTCATATTCAAAGGCAGGTACTACATTGACTATATCAGATCTTCTCATTCTGGTGGATACTCTTAAAGTGTGAGCTACAATAAGCCTCCTGCTCTCCGTAGAGCATCATAATCAACAGAAACAGTCCTCCTGAGACCAGCTGGAATGATGTTATCAAGAATCTAGAATTTAAATGCCAGGAAGATAATGATGCAAATTTGAAAGTACAAGAAAATATTCTAATTATCAATTATTTTTCCTATTTCTCTCCTTCTTCCCACAAAGTGTTTTCCACTCATTCTGACAAGGCAATTGTATTGGGTAGCTTTTATTACTGTAACGAAATACCTGGAACAGGTTACTTTATAAAGGTAATAAGCATATTTAGCCCATAGCTTTGGAACTCTAAAAGTCCAAACAGTATGGGCCAGGTTCTAGAAAGGAAACCCCTGAGCTTTATCACACATGATCCTTTTATCTTAGGGATCATGTGTGCATTTCCACGTGTATTCCTCTCTTCTCCTTATAAAGCCACCGAAATCAGTCATGGGGACTCCACTGTAATGACTTACTCTAATCTAATTGCTTTGAAAACATGTTGCTTCAAAATACTACTGTTGGTTTAACTGTCTTCCCTATCAATATCATCAACAAGACTGGGAATTAAACTTTTGCAGGAGTTCTGAACACAAATAATATACAAACCAGAGCAACTGTAAACTATTGTGCACGATACAGATTCATATCCAGAGTATTCAATCACTATTCTCAGATACCATGGGCACAAGAGAAATATCAGCTAAGCTGTTCAGACACATCAGAAAATGGCTTGAGACAACCACTGGTAGCAAGCTGTCTTCCTCTTCCTCACATGATCCAAGCTTTCCTTTCACTGGTGTGACGCAAACACTCATGACATGTTCACTTCCTCCGTGCTCTGAGGGCATGTGAGGCAGCACACTCTTGTGTGGGTCCTGGGACATGGAGCCCCACTGAAGCCTCTGACTGTCTCAAATACATCTTAGAACACAATTCAGTACAGAATTTTCAGAAGCTTCAATCCAGAAATACCATCTATCTCCAACCTATGAAAAATCCATAAGTGAGACACAAAAGGCTTAGGGAAGCCACAAGGGATGACATTTAAAGCCTGTGCAGACTACTCTAAGACCTTCTGCTCTTATAGGTTATGTTTCAATTCTAAGTAGCCTGGTGAGTTGTTCTACTATCCCTCCAAATATTAGAAATGCATCATTAGAAGGAGGAAATGTAAAAACTTCAATGGAGGATGGTTGCTGAGGATGAAACACCAGCAGGAAAGCCATGCAATTAATTCAGCTAAATTCTACATGTATTGGGCACTAACCATGTGCCTGCTCTGGAAGACCCAGACCTTGCAGTGCAAAGAACTTACAGATCAGTCACGAGGCTGACAAAGAATATGCTAAAAAAGTAAAAATTCAGGAAAAAAAAAAATCAGAGTGCAGCTTAAGTGATAGGTAAGATCACCACTTCCTGGACCCCAAGGAGTGTACTCATATAATAATTAATCATAACAATATAGTCCAGGGTCATTCAGATGGTTAAAACAATCATCTGTTTAGTAGGTTTTGTTGTAGTAAGTCTGGCCATACTTTAATGTAAGAATATAGATTGTTATAGAGGTATCCCACAAAAGCTTATGTGTGAGAAAATGATAGAATTTTAGAGGTAAAATGATTACATGATGAGAGGTATAACCTAACCAGGAGATTAACCAGCTGATTTGGATTAATTGGGTGGAAGCCTCAGGCAGGTAGGGTATGGCTGGAGAAGGCAGTTCATTGGGGGTGTGCCTTTGGAATAGATGTTTTGCCTGTGGAAAGTGGAGCTTTCTCTCTCTCTGTTTGCTGTACCCCTCTGCCATGATGTTCTGCTTCATCTCAGGCCCAGACCTTAGAGTCAGCAATTTCCTCCTCTACATTGTTCTCATCTGGGTCTCTGGTCACTGGTCACGGTGATACAAAGCTGACTAAAACATAGACTATTTAAATATCAGTATGTATAGGATTTTGGCACATTGATAAAAAATGAAGCACTGAACACATTTTTCAAAATCCCAAAACAATGAATCCTAGGTAATTGCTCTTTTGTAAGAAACAAAGTACAATCCCACCTACCTAGGACCAAAATAACCACTATGACAAGGTGATGCTAAAAACCCCCATGGACCTTGTTTATATAACATAGATGTGGGCAATAAATTTCTTCATATTTCATCAATCTAGGGTATGGAAATCATAATGCTAAAATATATACATTGGTTGTAATTTAAACTAACCCCAAACACTACATCAACCACTTAGGAATTCTGCATCTTTTATAACATGTATGTGTGTGTGTGTATATATATATATATACATATATATATGTATATATATATATATATATATCATGATTTTCCTATCATATGTATTATGATATATTATATATCACATAATGCATACCATGTTTTCTTTCCTTCCTCCTGTATATTACTAAATTGGTCCATTTCTTTCCAGACGCTCCAATAAATTATGTCGTTTTCATTCATCAAAGCCGAGCAATTCAGCTGTACATTTTTTCCTAGATAAAAGTTGAAAACCACCATTGCAATTTTAGAAAATCATATTTCCCAGAGGTTTCAAATTAATAAAATCAATGAATGTTAACTCAATGTGAAAAAACTGCACTACATTCCAGAAAGAGAGCAAATATGCTTTGCTTTTAAATAAAAAAATAAATAAAAATAAAGTAGAGGAATTGGATAGCAATGACAGCTATGAACTGAATTATAAATATTAACTTTTAAATCAATTATTAAAACACAGGGTCATTAGTGGACTTTATGTTTAGTACATGATTTATTAGGTACTGTCAAGTCAACTTAAAGAAAAACAAAATTAATGAGTTACAAAAATTAAGTTAACTAAAAATTAAAGTTATCAGAGTGCAGGGGAAAATAAAGAGAAATAGCCCCCAAAAAAAGATACATAAAAAAAAGCATAGTCAAAAAAGACATCTCCAAGGGTGAGCAAAGATGATCAGCCATTTTATTCCATGAGCAATTTGTTTGGGTTTGGGATAAATAGAAGGAATATCATAGAGATAAGAGAATCCAATGGAGATTTTGTCAGCTGCACAGGCTTGCAGGATTATTGCTAAAGCCTTGGGTAGCATCAGAGGCCACAAAGACTGTCATCCTTGTGGTACTTAGGAAAGCAAGTTCCACTCTAGGAAAAGGCCCACAATAAATACAACTGCAGTGTTCTCCCCCACCCCCATTATTGGTAACCCAGAACACTGCATCCCAGACACCCTAGCTCCATTATTAGTGAACGGAGATATTCAGCCCCTCATTCTGCCTATCTAACAGAAAAAAAAAAGAGTCATAGCAAGAAAATAATGCAAGCTTCATTCATTTTGTTTGTTTAATTCATGAAGATCAATAACAATAAATAATTAAAAGACACACAAAGAGGAAGAAAACGTGACAATAATCAATAGAAAATATAGATGATAGAAGCAGGTCCAGAGATGATAAAGACTTAGAGTAACTATTTAGAAGAAAACAGAGGAAACCATGAACAAGTGAATGAAAGATTGACATTTTTAATAAATGAGAGTAATTCATTTAAGAAGGATAAACATTTTCATATCAGGTTTATAACCAACCATAATCAGTAATTTCTTAAATATAAAACAATGTACTGATTGGACTTCAAAAAAGGTCCAAAGATATGCAGTTTATGTGAGACAGAATTTATGTATAAGGACAAAGAAATTTCAGAAATAAATGGATTTAAAAATAGATAAAACAGGTCAATCCCCAAACCAAAAACACTGTCTTGATTATTTCATACCAGAGAGCCTAGGCACTGAGGAAGGACGCATTATGAAAGCTACAGACAGACATCGCATAATGATGAAGGTGTCAATTCAACAGGCACAGATTTATATGTGCCCATATTCTATCTTCAACACAAAGAAAGCAAAATTTCACAAGAACCATAGAGCATGTAGACAAATTGACCATCACACTTAGAAATCTTAATGTATCTTTCTCAGAAAGAGATAGAGCAGGAAAACAAAAGATGAGTGAGGGTATAAATCATGTAAATAATGTCATTAATTGACTTAACTAATTGACACTTAAAAGTGAGAAAACCTAAACCTGCAAAATACATCTTTGTTTCAGCTACACTTGGAACATTCATCAAAATAATCCCTATCCTGGCCTTTCAGCAAATCACTATTAATTTTAGAAGGTTAAAATGATAGTCTCTAATCATGGACCATCATGAAACTAAATTGAACATCAATAACAGCAACATGACTAGAAAATCCTCCAGACATTTGGAAATTAAGAACAAAAATAATCCATGGATTAAAGAAGAAATCACAAGGGAATTATTTTTAAAAATGTTTGAAACAAAATAGTATTACATATGATATACCAATTCTTAGTAGAAGTAGCTAAAAATAGTACTCAGAAGGAAATTTAGGGCATAAATTGTACATACTATTAGGAAAGTAAGAAAGCAAAAAGTCCACCCGGCCCATGCCTGTAATCCCAGCAGCTTGGAAGGCTGAGGTAGGAGAATCACAATTTCAAAGCCAGTCTCAGCAAAAATGAGGCTCTAAGCAACTCAGTGAGACCCTGTCTCTAAATAAAATAGGAGATAGAGCTGGGGATGTGGCTTAGTGGTTGAGTGTCCCTGAGTTCAATCCCCAGTGCTAGAAATGATTACATGATGAGAGGTATAACCTAACCAGTAGATTAACCAGCTGATATGGATTAATTGGGTGGAAGCCTCAGGCAGGTAGGGCATGGCTGGAGAAGGGAGTTCATTGGGGGTGAAAAAAAACTGCACTATATTCCAGAAAGAGAGCAAATGTGCTCTGATTTTAAATAAAAAAAAAATAAAAATAAAGTAGAGAAACTGGAAAGCAATGACAAGCCACCAAACTATGAAATGAATTATAAATATTAACTTTTAAATCAATTATTAAAACAAGAAAAAAGCCGAAAATGAGAGGAAAGAAATAATATAGACATGGACTAGAATCAATAAAAATAAAAAGCAGACAAAGTGCAAGTACAGAGGACATCTTATCTGATAGGCTCCGGGCATGTGTTATCATATGAACTACTGTGACCCCCAATGTGAATCGCAAGCTGTGGACTTTGGAAGCAACGACAGAGACTATTATCCCCACTCTTCCACTTTCCAGAGGTTTAAGTCTAGACAGGTGACTTAGCCTTTCTGTATATCTGTTATTTAATCCATAAAACATGTCTAATACCCCTCTGAGTTGATTAGAAAATCCAATTCAAATAAAGTATTTCAACCACTTAGCCAATACCTGGGTTAGCACATTTAGCAGATGTGAATTTCTGCCTTTTTTTTAAAAAAAAAAAAAACAAAACAAAAAAAAAACAACTTTCCTATTTGAAAGAAATGGCTCAACTGGACATGTTGATTCATAAGATCTGTCAAACAAATCCTAAATTACAGTTGATGTGGCCCATTGATTCAAAGTGAATTAATTAATTGAATATTCAAAGCACAAAGCCATTTGACGCATCTCCCCAGAGTGTTATCACCAAATTTTCCTATTTAGAAATGACCATGGAGACCATTAGGGAAAAGCCACACACAGGGTGACAGAAATCCTAGTCTAAAAACCATAGACAGTGCCACAGTCTTTTGAACAGACGGATCATTTTAATCAGTCTAAAGATGGCAACATTCAAAGACATGCTTTTCTTGATTTTGTAGTGCTAGTGCTCTTCACCAAATATGGAGTGTGTTGTGCACATGATGTCAATTAAAAATGAATGAGATTTGCCCCTTGAAAACCCAATTATGCCCCATACTCATAAATGCAGGAAATATACATATTAAAAATATACCTAATTCCACTTCAACATAATTAATCTTTGGTCCAATAAGAACGGGAGCCATATTCTTCTGACCTAAATGTGAAAAAGAAAATAAAAAGGTCAACTTCTCTGTCACTATAGGCTCATACCAGTCCCCCATATCTATGGTTTGCTTTCTGCAATTACAGTCTCACCCAAGGCCCACTGGGGTCCAAAATTATTAAAAAGAAAAATCTCCAAACAGTTCATACAATCTGAATGATGTCACTCTCAGGTGCCAACCCTCCTTGTGCAGGACACAGAGAGGAGATTCCCTTCAGTGTCTTGTCCTGGTGACTCACTCGGCTCAGCCCAGCCCCAGCCCTGCTGGTGTCCACACCTGAAAGTCCGCTTCTACTTCTGATCCTGAGAGATTTCCATCCCTGACTAGAAGAATACAATGGTGTCCTGCTTGGCCCATCTGGTCATGCTTAGATAGGAGTGCGTCACCCAGCAGCCTCCCACTGTATGCTAGCGTGCAGCCTAAAGCAGCTGAGAACTGCAGAATGCTGAGAAACACCACTGTCCCATTGACTGAAGACAAAACGTTAGAGAGAAGTCAAGCAGCCCAGGGTCACAACCTCACTGTCATGAAGACGGTAAGGGACAGTTCAACTAAAGCAGCTGGTGCCATCTCTGCCATTTAATAATAGATATTCCTGTTGCTTCTTCAAGGAAGGAAGGAAAGAGGTGGTGATGGGCAGAAAGTGAAGATGATTGGGGGAAAGAAGAGGGGGTGACAATATCGAGGGGCCAGAGGTTTATAGGAAATGAAAAAATATACCCATGAGAAAGTAAAGCTCAAGGATTTATAGTAGATAATGACAATAGAATTTAAGACGTTGGAGTTTAGGAATTCAGGGGTGGGATTCCCAGCTAATGGCCACAGTGAATAAATCCCACTCCACAGGTAATGAGGTCATGAGGGCTGCACTTTAAAAACCGATTAACATTATCATTGCTGGAGTGGGTTGGTTGTTGTGGGAGTGGGATCCTAGTGGGAAGGATGAGTCCACTCCCATTTTTCTCTGCTCACACATGCTGGACTGCCCTCCTCCCTAGGCATGATGCTGCATGAAGACCCTCCTCAGATGTGGCCCTTCCTCTGGGAATCCCTAGCCTCCTCCAGTAAACATCCATCATTTACCAGGGGTCTACTCTGTGGTACTCTGTTATAGCAAAGGAAGTGGACGAAGACACGTGGCCGTAGGATTTTGTAGACAAGATGAAGTGAAGGATGTTGAGATGAGGAGATGATCCTGGATTATCCAGGTGGACCCTGAATGCAATCACAGGTGTCCTCAGAAAAGAGAGACAGAAAGGTCACAACATGATGGAAGCAAAATTGAGAGAGAGAGAAGACTCAGTGGTCCTCTGCTCTTGGTACTGAAGATGAAGTGATATGATCCAAGACTTGCAGATGGCCTCTGGACGCTGGGGAACATTCTCCCTTACAGCCTCCATAAGTGGCTCAATCCTGCTGAAACTCTGATTTTAAGCCCAGTCAATCTACTCTGGAGTCTGACTTCCAGAACTGTAAGATGATAAATATATGCTACTTGAGGACAGACACTAGGCTTGTGGCACTTTGTTACAGTAGTAGCACACGGGTATATAGCCATATATGTGGATAGTTGAAGAGGAAAGATTTTGCTAAAGTTGATATGTTACCAATATTTCATGTATAGCTAATTAAAACAAATTTTTAAAAAAGAAAGAAAACTGAACCCACAGATTTGGCTGGATGAGTTACCCACCCAAAGTTTTAGTTTTCCAGGATGGTGGGAGCAGGGGTCGGACATAAGTCCAGCATGGACAAATCATCTATCTTCAAGCAACGGAAGAAATTTTTATGTTAAGAAGGGACCAATCTTTGAAGTTATTGAAATCAAGCAACAGTAGATAGAAGGTGCAAGAAGGCATGTTTGAACTCAGTGGGAAAATAAACAGACTGTCCTGTAATCAGATATTAAAATCTAGGCTAAGCTTCTGTGCGATTTGATGATTGCCTTGGAAAATCCCAAGAAGGGACCAGAAATGACCAATTATCATCCACACCACATTCTTCATAGAATGAGGTTTAGTTAAATGACTCTCAGGTCCCTGTCACTCTAAAATGCTGTCCTTTAATTTTTCCATCATACATAGTCTGGGGGGCGTGGCAAACCAGACCATGTGTTACCCTCCAACTCCTAGTAGCACCCATGTGCCACTCACAGCTCAGTCTATCAGCCCTTTCCTAGAACATCCCGCCACTTTGTGATGCTCTCCCACAAAGACCCAGCTCAAGTGGAGCCCCCTGCATCTGTCCTTCCTGCAGCTCCTACCACCCTCGGGCAGCCTCACAGATGCTTCACAGATGATGGCATCTTTCTGTAGCTTGTCGGGTCTTTATATTCCCTGAAAACAGTGTGTAACTCTCTCAATTCTGTATGTCCCTGCTTCCCTGGCCTCTCCATACTAAGTACAGTTTTTGAAAATAGAGGCCCTCCAGAAATATTTGTGTCCACAGTAAATATTTGTTGTGCGTAAACAAAAGTTAAATGACCCCAAAATTCTACAATTTACTCAAATTATAAATAAAATACAGCTGACTTCTGTGAGGTTGGTTCACCCATGTATCCTTTCGTTCGCTGCCCCAATTTAAAAAAAAAATTCAGTCAGGTGGCTGGGAACCAAAATGAAGATTTTGAATCTTATTAATTTTAACTAGTGACATGGTCACAAGCTCAACAAAATGAGCTCTGAGTTCCTAGGTGGCCTTCCAAGAAAGATTCTGGTTTTTTTAATATAATTTTGTTTCTTCCCAATTCTGGGATTTCTCTTACCTTCAGTTACTATTATGTTGTAGGTTTTGGTGATGTTATAAAATTTTCCATTATGATAAAGAGAAAACACACAGGAGTAAAATCCCTGGTCACTGAACTCAGCGTTCTTCTTCATAAATAGGCTAGAATTGTCTTCCGCTAACTTTTCACAGTTCTGTTTTTTTAAAAAAAGCAAGTTAAAATATTTTCAGTAAGCAAAGACAATATTTGTATTACAATCATTCACATTTAAAGCTTAAGATCCTTAGAGAAAAAAGGAAAACTGAACAGAAATCAGCAATTACTGAGAAAATGTCCCCGTGACTTGATCTTGCTCCCATTGGAGCAATGAAGTGTGACCCCCATGACCTTGTTATCCCTGTCTTGTCCTGGGAAATGGAGCACTGGGGCACCATAACCACTGTCCGCATTTTATTTTAAACTATATTTTACGCACACACACACACACACACACACACTACAACAATAATAGCAAAAACACATCAAAGGGCTGGGGATATCACTCAGTTGGTGGAGTGCTTGCTTCACATGCACAAGGCCCTGGGTTCAATCCCCAGCACCTCACACACACACACACACACATATACACACACACACAAATACCACCACCACCCCCAAATAATCCATTCTGTTCAAAACTTTCTGCTCAAGCCTGTTTCAAAAGGTAACACTTCATTCCGACTCTGTGTACTAAGAACTAGGCACCCTGGGAGTAAGTACTAGGGATAAGAACACAAGGAGAACAGGGGAACTGAATGGCTGACCCTTACCGGGTGACATTCTTCCTGGAAATACCAAATAAGAAGGACCTAGACTTCTCCCTCAAAGCTGGTCAAAGCTGGTGGCCACTGTGGCTGGACCCAGACAAAATAGGCTTGTGTAGCTAGTACCCACAGGGGTACCTCAGAACAGTAACATGTTTCTGTGTAAGTCAAATTTTTATAAACCCAAACTGATTTTTCCAGGATACACATAATATCAGAAACTCCAATTAGCCCTTGACAAACTGAGTGTCCGTGTTCTCCTCCCCTCAAACAGGTCACAATCAGTCCACAGGACGAGAACACTTAGCCTCTGTGTCAACTGTTTAGCTAAAAACATCCTTAGGATGCCCCTTTCCTAAATGGGGGTATCTGTACCTTGGGACTTTAAAACCCAATATGTTGAACTTACTGATTTTCGTGAACTGTATAACATGTGGACCTTCGATGGGAAACAGAAGCAAGTCAACTGGGGACTGACTCAATGTTTAGAAAACATGTCAGGTAAGAGGTTTCCTTGAAAAATCCAAGTAAACAGGGTAAATCCTTTGTTGCTTCAAGTTTCCCAGCTCTTTCCTATTCAGACCACCCACTCCTGAAGCTCTTCCAAGTTTCCATGATAGAGTCAGATTATTCATATTTATTCTTTAGAAACTATGTTGTTGGAGTTGTGCAAGTGCTTAGATGTGTGTGTATGTTCTTTACACACAACACACAATACACACACACACACACACACACACAAGTATATATAGAATCTCTGTAGCATTGTTTAAAAGACCTCTTATAACCCAACAAGAAAACGGTATAGCAACTGAAAAAGAGAAAATGTACAAGCTGTCCACAAAAGGAATAATATGATATAATAAGCATATTAAAGTATTTAATTCATTATTAAGAAAAGAATAGAAAAAAATTACTAAGACTTTCAGAAATTTTCCATGTCAGATTTTTCAATTCTGAAAGCATCATTTCCCAGTTTGGGGTAGGTATAAGGAAGAGGAATTCTTATACCAAGTGTGGGGACTTATACTAGCAAAGCCTCCCAGAAACTAGTATGATATTGTGTATCAAAAGTCATAAATATGCCATCAACTTTTGATCCAATGATATACTTTAGGGATTTGATTGTAGACAAATTATATAAACACCCAAAGACCTATGAAAATCATACTCGTTTTTAGCCTTTAAATAAGAGAGAAAAATTGGGAATGTACTAATGTCTAATACAAGGGGATCTGTTAGGTGAAACCAGTGGAATCCTCTATTTGGAAGAATGTTTAAAGATGTAGACGAATAATCAAATACAACTTTAGTGAGTAAAAGAGAGACACTAACAATAGAACAAAGCACTTTTTAAAAGTAGATGTTTACACAGAAAAAAAAGTGGCTGGTGGGATTATGAGTGATTTTTGCTTCCATTTTATATTTTTCCATCTTTTAACTTTATAAAATAAACTTGTAATTTTAGGAAAAAGAAAACACATGCACTCAAGTTTTGAATTTTAAGTGTTTGTGACAGAAGAAAATGAAAAACTTAAACTCACTAAAAATTAATTAACTGAAGGAGAAGGAAAAGGAAGGAAGCGCTGAAGAGGGCAGCTGTCAAAATTGATTGGACAACACACACAGAACAGAGAGCTACTGGGCTACACACGTTGTGTACGTTAAATCTTCCCAATAACCCTGCAGGGACACCCCACTCTACAGGCCATGCGAGCTGTGTAGGTTCAGAAGGCTTGTCTGTTAGGAGACCAAAATGGTCCACAGCCACCAGATCTTCACCTGGGAATTTTATCTTTGCTATCATGTTGTAAGCTGAAATACTTTTCAAGTGTTACCTTATATAATGATGTTTTCTTGATCAGTTTCTGATAGTAATCATTTGTACATGGAATCTCCAAAACTTTCTCAACTCCCACAGGTTTGCTAGTTACTTGTTTTTCATTAAAACAGCTGTGTGTGTTTCTTCTGGTGACAGTTAATGTCCGCTCCTGAGTATCATTTCTATGAAATAAAAGTGTAAAGGCATTTAATAATTATGACAGAAACCTTATAGCTATCAACCACCTTCCCTGTTGTCATTGATCCTAGAATTTGTTCCTAATTTTTGTATAAAGAGATTGATTCATTGATTGTCTATACCCTACTTTGCCTCCTCTTATTTCAGAGCAGCAAGAAATTTAACAATAGTCCTAGGGTGAAAGATAAAACCCTGAGCAACACACACACACACACACACACACACCTGGCTGTATCTTATGGATGTCAGAACAGCAAATGTCTAAAACTTGGATAATCTTTATTAAGGGACAAAAACAGAGAATCCTAGGTCAGGATGGGAGGGTAGCCTTGTTTTCCTGAGATCTATAAACTCCTGGCAGTTTTCTGAATGAGTAAGTATACACATTAGGTTTATGGGTCTCAGGGCAGTGAGTTCTAATCCCTGTCTCTTACACTGTTGAATCACACAAAGTCTATTATGGCCCTCAGCACATCTATATGAGCCCTTTACTGAACAAAAGTGAATTTGAATAGATTTTATAGTGGTTCCTTCTGATCAGAAATGAGTAATTTTAAAAAGAAAACGTTTTGGGCTGGGGATGTGGCTCAAGCGGTAGCGCGCTCGCCTGGCATGCGTGCGGCCCGGGTTCGATCCTCAGCACCACATACAAACAAAGATGTTGTGTCTGCCGAAAACTAAAAAATAAATATTAAAAAAAAATTCTCTCTCTCTCTCTCTTAAAAAAAAAAGAAAACATTTATAGTCTGACGTTTGCTTACATTGCACATGTGATATGTATATCCATACGTGATGTGATAGACCTGTATACATATGAATCCATCTCCCAAATACAGCAGACAGGTGCTGTGTGCCTGACCAACGGGCACCCCACTTAGGCTCTCCCGGCTCCCCTTTAAGTCTAGAAGAGGCTGGGAGCAAGACAAGGCTACCCCCAAGCTCCAGATGCTGTACCAGGCATTTTCCCTATGTTCAGAAGGAAGAGCTCAATCTCAGAGAAGTTAAACCACTGGCCCAAGGTCACACACCTATTCAGGGTGAGGCCAGATGGGAATGCACATCTGGTCAGCCCCAAGGGCCAGGAGTGTTTTGTACAATCCATGTAAATCTGGCTCCTCACTTTGGGCATTCCTTGTCTGAAGATGGTCCCGTGCTGGAGAGGGTGGCAGGCGGTTGTCCCAGTTAAATGCAGTGGGAGTCAGTGGCCTTGAGACATAATGGAGCCGCCTGGCCCTTGAGAAGGACTCAGACTCCCACTGGCACCCTTCTCAAGTGTTTGCTGAAGTTTCCCCAACTCCAGCCTCACTAATCTGGAGAGAGAGATTATGTCCAGGTCTCTCTGACCTGTTGCTTTTAAGGAACAGACATGGACAAGTTCTCATCTTAGTAGATCATGCTCTTTACCTGGGTAGTCCACCTCCTAACACTCAGGAAACTGACAGAATGAGTGCTCGTCACACGTGCAACATTACACTGCAGACGTGGAAAGAAGCAACAGGCCACACTTGCTACAGAAGAACTGGAGGCTGACGTGAGGCTGAGGCCAACTGACCCAAAGCTGTGGACTCTGACCCCCTGCTAGGTGGGACCACTGACTGCACTCTGCCTCTGAGCTCCCCCTCTGGCCATGCACAGAAAGGGCTTAAAAACCTCCAGTCCGCTCTCTGGGGGGACCTCGCCAAGCCCAACTTGCTGCTCATCAACTCAGGATCGAATTAATAGTTTTTAAAGTGTGCTTCTCGCTCTACCTTCATTTCTTTGACTCTATCAGAGAAAATTCTTTCTTCTGGAAACCTTTCCTTCTTAATTGGTTTCCTCCTTAAAATATATTGGGACAGACCACTGCAGGATTAAAGTATGGGTCCCCAGAAGCATTTGATTATTAGTAAATGCAGTCCGTTAAGAATTAAGGGATTACAATTCCCATGGGAGAATTCCAAGTGGAGGATCTGCACATTGAAAGCAGCTCCCACACCAAACTACAAAAGCTAATGCACACCTGAGTAGACACACACTTGGGCATGTACATGCATGCACACGCACACACACACACACACACACACACACCTATAGTAAAACCAGGACGCTGCTTACTGATTGCTCTATGTTGAGCACCTCTATATTTTCCACCATCCTAAGTGGCCTAAACAACTCACTCCCAGATAGAACCCAACCATCGTCACCCTATTGTGAAAGATGCTTCTCCCCCATTGCTTACTCTCACATTTTACTCATCAGTCTCCAACAACTTTCAAAGTTTGTCACCAAGGCCACTCTGAGCCACCCTGTTTTCTTGCCCTCTCCTATCCAACCCCTGAGTTTCCATGCCTCTCTGACATCATCTCTCTAGCTAATAACTCCATGTGGCTTCCTGTGGTGAGTTGTGTTCTCTGTACTCCATGTCACATCTCCAAGTTGGTCACAGACAACGGGTTTGTCCCCTTGGTTTTGACGGTTCTGCCCTGCCCTTGTTCCTGTATTCAATCAGGGTTCGGAAGTGTTTGGTGTTCTCTTCCTCCACCCAATTTACAAGTACCGTCTTCAATCTTCCTTAACCTGCTCTGAAAAATCCAGTCGTGACCCATTTTCTGCAATTATCACTCTTTAAAAGGTCACATGAAATGCACTGACTTTTGAAAGAGTTCTGTAATTTCTTTATGACTCTTGGGAGTTTCTATGTATAAAAACAAAAAAACCATGACCTCATATTGTGCAAAACCACAGGAGTGATATCGAGGTTTCACTGTGATATCTCACCCTGCTCTCAAAGACGGGGTGATGATTGTCAGGACTCTCTCCAGTGCAAAGAACGAGATTTCTAAAAGAACTCTGCTATATGTGACACCACAGTGACACCACTCAGCCAGCCCCGAGTTATTTTTTCAAATCTCTAGATAAAGGCATGCATAATGTGTATATGTGTACATATATGTGTGCACATGTTTCTGTATGTTCCTGTCAACAGAACCAAGTCCTGTAACAGTGTTTGACGTATTCAATATTCAATGGATTGCTCTTGTTTCAGAATAGTTGCATTTCTCCATTATTATTATCCTGGCATAATCTCAGGCTATAGCGTGAGTACACTATGGAGCCCTGTCCCTGTTCCCCTTCATCACGAGCTCAGGGCTGTAGGGTTTTGGTTGGCTCTTGAACACACACCTCCTCCTCTAGCACCGCCATCTGGATCCCAGTGAGCCCTGAAAACTAGAGTACCATGTGTCTCCATCAATGCCATCCTCTCTGCCACCTGAAGATGCTACCCAGGAGACTGACCCTGTTCAACCTTCTCTACACATCAGTGTCATTATGAAGTCCTAGCCATTGATTTCACTTCACCGGGATATCAGGCCCCCAGGAGCATCTGACTTCTAAAACCGACCTTTACTCAGTCTGCACTAATTAACAAGGATCCCTTAACAGGAAATCTTACTGAAGTCTTTATGATGACTAAGGAGGAAAAAAAAGATTATTCTTTTCAATAATGAAATATTTTTTTCATGTGAGATTTCTTTATAATTGAGTGGCTGAACAGAGGCCGAGAGGACTGTGAAGCAAAAAGATATACTTACCCCATTTGGGAAAAATAAGAGCCCTGGTCTTCTAACTCTAGTGGCCAAAATTCCAAAGTGTTGTCATACATAGTAATTCTGGGAGAGCTGCTTGGGTTCAGCTCAGTGCGTCCGTTCGACTTGCTGCTTTTGTACCATCTTACAGAGGTTTCCTCATTTTCACTTGTGTGTGAAGAGGAGCAATGTTTCAGATAAAAGGGTTCCCCTTCCACCGCGCTAATACTGGGCCGTGAAAAACACGTTTCTAAAGATAAGTAAAAGAAAAGGGAGAAAACCAAAAGCCAAATGAAGAAAGTAGCTTTTTCTCTTGATGCGTGAGGTGAAGAAGCAAAGGTTCATAAGAAAGCTCTGAGAATTCTCAGTGTCGCCGTCCCATGGGTTCTTTATTTTTAGCATCTGTCTTTCGAACACTATGAGGGATAAGACACTTTGCAGAAGACAATGAAGACAAATCTTCCAATGATCCCTCCTAAACAGGAAGGTGTGAGAACCTAACCTACTACAGCAAGAAGACAGACCTGACAAGTGCCATCTTTCAAAAGAAAATTTTGCACAAGACAACTGAAACCACAGGCCATGGTGTCGCCACACCTACCCCCAAAGCATCCCTAGCCAGGAAGTCTCCATGCCAAAGGAAACAGATACCTAGAGACCTTCATCTGCATCCTCCGAAATCTCACCAAGCTGGTACCCAGCCGGCCAGTTGACCTGCCCATTTCCTGGGCAGGTGTGAGGATGGTTAAACGTATTCCTGCAGCTTGAAGTGTGCACAGGGTTGTTATTTCTGTAGGTTACCATGGGGATAATCAAGAATTGATTAAAATAGTATCACTCCAAATTCTGGTATCCGTCACTTCTGCTGTTTGGTCTCCTGTTCGGTCTCCCTCCTTCTTTCTCAATTCGCCCAGATTCTCTGGCCTTAGAATTTGATCTGATCTGCTCAGAGGGTAGGTCTTCTTGCCACTCTTGTACTCCTGGGAGTTCAAACCTGGCTTTAGTGGCCCTTTCTCATATCCTGTCCTCTGGTGGCCCCATGGTGGCCTTCATCCACATTGGGAAAATGAGAATCTTTTAATCGAATGCAACTTTTCCCTGAGAACATGGACAAAATGCTCTCTACAGCGACAGTTTATTTCTGAGAGCAACAGGCTGGTTTTAACTCAGCGTCGTTGACCACAGCGTAAAGAGGAAGTGGCCCAAAGGGTAGAAGCACTCTTTGAAACCGTGGATATCAAGTCTATCTCAAAGTTCAAGAGTTAATGAGCATCAACCAGTTCTGTTTAGTGGTTGTCACATAATCTCTGTTTTACATTTAAGTACTTCAACAAAGAAGGTGTGAAAAAAATATATACGAAACTCAAAATATGGCAAGCCATTGACAGTTCATTTGCTTTCCTGTATTAGAGTTTTGCATATGTAATAAAATGCAGAATCATATCAGATTTGCTCTTCTGAGTCTGAATTCTTCTGTACACCACTCTGTCTGTGACAGGCACCAGGTTGCTACATGCGGCAGGGATGTGTTCTTTTTTCATTGTTATGCAAGTTGTGTTACTATTTGACTATTAATTCTATAAATTGAAAAATACTAAGAAATTGGGTTATTAGAGAAGTGTCTACAGGATATCTGGGTTATTCCATGTTTTCCAAGTTTTGATTAATATTTTAAAATGTTTGTAAAATCCTAATTAGAATAAGTTACACTCCATGTATGTATAATATGTCAAAATATACTCTACTGTCATATATATCTAAAAAGAACAAAAAAATTTTTAAATGCTTGTATAAATATACCTGTGTTTTGATGAACATATGCTCTCATTCCTCTTAGGAAATAGTTATCATTTGAAGAAATATAATGCTGGTTTGGAATAGTGTTTGTAGAAATGAGTGGAGTTCAGGTGAGTGGAGTTCAAGGTCTAAGAACAGTATTCCCATTTTTCCATGAGCAGGGTCTATGAATCCAGCAAGGCCAATAACCTGTATCCTTTGGAACAGTCTTGGGTTTGGACAAGCATAAGATTTTTTCACCTGACTTCAACTAAGTTAAGTGACTTCTACAGGTAGAATAGTGCTATGTCTGCCCCCAGTTACCCACTAATGGAAGGTCCTGTCCAACTATCTGAAAACAGGAAACTGGGACCCTGGCAACATTACACAGCAGATCTTAGAGTTGTATTTGTGTCTGAAACATCCTGTTATGGTTTGGATAAGAAGTGACCCCAAAAAAGCTCATGGTGAGCAATGCAAAAATGTGCAGAGGTGAAGTAATTAGAGTGTGAGAGCTATAATCTCATCAGAGGGTTAATCCTTTTTATGGATTAATAATTGGAAGGTTACTGTAGGCTTGGTTGGTGGGGTTGGAGGAAGTAGATCATTGAGGGCATGCTTTGGGGGGATATATTTTATCCCTTGCTTCTTTCTTCAGTCCAGAGTGGTGAAGTATGGAAAGGCCATGGACTAAACCTCTGAAAAAGTGACCCCAAAACAAACTTTTCCTCCCCTAAGTTGTCCTTGTCACGTATTTTGGTCACAGCAATGCAAAGCTGGTTAACATGTTTCATAGTAACTGGGAGCAAGTTTGTTAGTGCATTTGAACAGAACATGGGATCCATGCACACACCTCTTCCTGCACCCTGCTTTTCCACTCAGTACTTTCTGACAGATTATTCTCTATCAGGAAGAGAATATTTACTTTGTTCCTTTAATGTTTGGAAAGTACTGCATTGTATGCCTTGGTGCCATCACAACAATACAGGGCCCATTTAAGTAACCATACTCAAGACTGGACCTACGTTATTTGAAAGTATCTACTAACTCAGCTAGACCTTCAGCCATAATTTACCAAAGTAGATGTTCCCTTTTCCTGGACAATATATCCAGGCAAAGTCTCATATGTGCTCCCACTTTACCCTCCAAAGCCTGAGGGAAAACTTGCCATCCAATCATGGAACTCTTCTCCAAAGAATGGGGTTTCAGAATTCTTTTCAAGAGGGTTGAGGCAGAGGGGATTTCCAAGTAATCATTATTAATAAGTTTAGAAAACGTACTTGATATCCACCTAGAAACCTACTTGTCTCCCTAATCTAACCCGTCTCTTTCTTGTTTATTCTTTCTAGCCCCGATATTGTTTACACATCTATAAGGTACTTATTATTTCCTAAGGAATCAGATGAATCTTTGCATCCCTCTAAGGAAGGAGTTGGTGTGTACAAAACTTCCTAAAAAAATCCATAATAATAAAAATAGTTGCTTCCTCCTCAGTTTCAAATAACATGAACCAAAGTTTCTTCTCAAATGTAATTTATTTCAGGACACAAGTTTTTACAAGCTTGGAGAACTAAGTCCTTTTTAAAAAAATATTATCACATGGATCTTTTTTTACTTGATTCCATTGTTATGCATCTTTTATTCTTTACCTCAGAGACACCAAATAGTTGTCAACTTTCTAAAGTAGAATTTTAAATCAATACATTTTGGTAAACTCAGCATTTTTAGTAACCACCCCCACCCCCACCCCAAAAAAGACAAAATCCCGACATTCCCTCTAGATTACTAACAAAGTTTTTTTTTTTTTTTTTTTCACAACTTACCTGAGTCGCATGTAACCATAAGAAGCAAAAGAGTCAGGAATAATCCTCCACAATGCATGTTTAGGACTCTGTATCAAATAGTTTATCTGAAACAGAATAAGATAGCTTATGCCAAAAACTTAATAAAAACATACTTGTCTTATGAAGGCTTTTAAAAAATCACGTGACAGCAGATGTTTAAACATAGCCCAGATATTTTCAAATCCCTTAAAGTGGTCACCAGTTCTCAGAAGTTCCAGCCATGGAGAACTAACAAAATGTCAAGGCAATTAATGTTGGCTTCCAGAAGAAATAGTTAACAATGCAACTTTCTATTTCAACAGAATTAGGCCTAAAATTAGTCTTTTAGGCCTGATCTACTAAGTCCTGCCTCCAAAGTCAAAGTTAAGGGCCACAGTATTTCTAGAAAATCTGCCATTTCATTAACGAACAATTTGTGTCATGCCAAGACATGTACAGCAGTTGCACGCTTCGGGGAAAATGTGTATTGGCGCGTGCATGAGCGTGTATGTGCATTAGACAGCTTTATGTCAAAATAGTCAACTTATAAAAGAAAAAGTTTCCTTTGCTCACAGTTACGGAGGTCTGAGTCTACTATCAGTTGGCCCCATTGTTTTAGGTCTATGGTGAGGAAGCACATCCCGGTGGGGGACACATTGGTGGAGTAAAAAAGGTCACCTTATGACCAGGGAACAAACAGAAGTAAAGTAAAGTAGTCAGGGGATAGTAAGCACTATCCCCACAAGGGCACACCCCCATGACCTAAAGATCTCCTACTAGGCCCCGCTTCCCAGTGTCCACACCTCCCAAGCCGCCACTCGGGGATGAAGCCTTTAATACCCAGGCCTTTGGAGGGTGCATAAGAATTTGCTCATCATGATTTGTAATTCAGTCTTCATTTGTGAGGTGAATGTTTAAAAATCCATCTTCCTTCTGAGAGCTGAGCCTATTCTGCTTGTCAGTAAAGTCTGGCCCAGTGTCTAGCACGTAGCTCTTCAGTGTCACTGAAGGACACGTGTGTGTGCTATGGCCATGCATCCAAACTCATGTGCCCATGGGTCTTTACTGTAGGCAACAGAGACGTAAAGATCTCCCTACACCCCAGAGCCCTCTTTGAAACTGACCATGACCCAGTGTAACTGAGATCTGCATAGAACTTTGATCCTAGGACAACCTGACCCTTACCCTTTTAATTACAAAATTTAGAAAGCAGAATGTCAGCAAATTCTTCCTCAGTGGAGAGCATTCACCAAGTCCAACTATTTCATAAATAACCCTATGTCCCTTGTTTACCAAAATCCTTCCTGCTTCCACCCCAGTGACCCACCAGCTGGAGGGAACACAATGTGATAGAAAGAGCTTAGTCTCACGGACACACAAACCCTAGCTGGCTGTCTAATTTGACCAAGGCCTGAGGAGCTCTCCAAGTTTGGGCAAGGTATTTGCTTATTATCAAAACGAAGCTAAAGAGGCTCACCTCCAAAGGCATTACATAATGAAGCTGTTTGATATTTATGAAGACTTTTGGGTACATGGTAGCCTCTCACCTAGAATAAGTTCCTTTTACCAACTTCCCACTCACCTCCCATCCTAAACAAAAGGGGAGCTATTAATTCTTGAATCCTAGAAAAAGTTTAATAATGAAGTTGCCGAGCTATTTATAACAATCCTTACCTATAACACCACCAAACATTTGGTGGAATTTCCAAGAGCTACACATCAATAATGTAAAGGCGAAAGGAATAAATATGTATGGAAAGTACCCACTGTTCATAATCGAATTAGAACAGTTTTATGCTTGAAACTTCTTCCATTCCCCCACACCAACACCTTTTATCATTAACTCTGTCTATTCTTGTAGAATGAAAAGTGTTGTTTCCTTTATGTTATTTCTCTGGTGAAGGCTGACGTAACCTTGTAAAGGTCATCAATTTCTTTCTTTCTTTCTTTCCTTTTTTTTTTTTTTTTTTTTTTTAAGATTTGAGGTTTTTTAACAAGGTCTACAAATGGGTAAAATTATGAGATTCAGATTTTTTCCCCCTGTACTTTGTCACTAAGCCACTTCCACAGGCCCATTTTAATTTTTTTTTTTTTTTTTGATACAGTGCCTCACTAAATTACTAAGGCTGGCCTCACACTTGCAATTCTCCCGTCTCAGCCTCCAGAATCCCTGGATTAGGGGTGTGTGCCATGCACATAGCAAGTTTTGAGATCCTGATTAGTTATTAGTTTCAATATAAAGCATGATAGGACCCTATTGTACCAAAAATAGCTGATATTCATGAAGCTCTGTGTGTGTGGTTGTGTGTGCATTAAGCTTTGAATGTACTTGTTAAGTTGTAGATATTAAATTAAGAGGTTAATATTTTATTAAACAATGAATTCATCTCCAAAAAAAGAACTATTCTGAGAAATGTCATTTATATACTATCAAGTATAAACAAAATAAATATAGGAGATGATAAATACTAAATTTCTGTTATGTAGGATTTTTTCAGTTTTTTTAAATTTTTTTGTAACTGTTAAGTTTCTTCTTTCTTTAAATGTTTTTCTGATTTTTAAAGCAATATGTGCCTAACACAGAACATTTACAAAATGAAGACTAAAAGAAACCAATGTAAAATAATATTTTAGCATTTTAACTATTTTCTGTGTATTTTAAATAGTTAAAAGTATTTAATTAATTTCATATCTTGAATTTCCATTTAATATTATGCAGTGAGCATTTTCCTGTATCAGGCTGTTCTCTTTGTTAACACCATTTTAATTGCCACCCAAAATTCCTTCTGATGGACATATGATTCTTTACAAGATGAATTATACTGTGAAATAACTCCATGACCATCCTCACAAGACCTGACTCTCGCATGTGACTCAGTGTTTTGGAGCGTAGCCTCTCGTACCTGCCTGGAAAGACTGGAATCTCCATTTTCTTTTACCAGTGAGCGAACCTCAGGCATGTCACTTATCTTCTCTCTGCCCCAATTTCTTTGTCCAAGCAAGGAGACAGCAATACTATCTATCTCTTAAGAGCTGATCATAAGTTACATGCATTACCCTTGCAAACGTCTGAAGAATAATAAACACCCACTTAAATGTTACCTATTATTATTTGCATTTCTTATCATATCCATGGCAGGATGTGAATGAACACAACACATTTGAGACATTGCCAATCATATTGCCCAAAAATGTTGCCATGATTCATATACCTTCCCTCACAGTGCAAGACGGTTTCCATCCACCACACCTCGAAAAGCACTGGGCAGTCTCATGTTTTAAAAGTAACCAGGTAGTCAATATGGAAAGATGGCACCTGTTGGCTTTGTTATAAATGAGGTCAATTTTAACCATGTGCTTTAGCCATTTTATTTCTATGATTATGAACTATTTCTTTACATCCATTGCTCAGTTCTCAGATGTTTAGTGTTTTGTCCAATTTGTTTAGTTTGCTTTTAATTCCTCTTTTGATGTGCTAATAAATGGAAGATTATATATTTAGGGCACCAAACTTTTTTTTTTTTTGCTTTGTGACTTTTCTATTACTTTCAAATATAGATGATTCCTCTTCTCACAGTTGTAAAGCAGATGATTATCTTTCTTTTCTTCATTTTTATGGCTTAATTTTTTAATTTAACTTTTTAAAAAGTTCACTGGATTAATTTTCATGGTTAGCATGAAGATAGGGTCTAATTAATCTTACTTTTCCAAAATAGCCAAGATTAATTATCTATCATTAATTCAGTAGTGCTGTCTTTCCATTAAAGTTTGTTGCTAGCAGGTTATAATGTACAGGTCCCTGAGGACTCTGTGGAAAATCTAGCACAGCATGCTTGCTCAAGTTCAAATATATGTCTGTACGGGTGCGTGCACACACAACACACACACACACACACACACACACACACTCCACTGTCTTCTCTCCCTTTGTTTTTCTATTTATAGTAATTATCACTAACTGACATTTTTACATTATGTCTGTTTAACGATTATTTGCTGAATTAATTAATGCATTAAATTTTTAAAATATATAGAATTTGGAGTTCATGTGATCATGAGTTCATGAGTTCATGATTCATTAGCATATTGCCCTGATTTTCTACTTTTTAAATCATGACATCTTGAAAAGAATGTTTTAACCCCAATGATGTCCAGGGTGCTATATCTCAACTGGAACTTCTAAAAATAATAATGAAGCTAGGGCTCTACCCACCTGTCTGGAAATTCCCAGTCTATATAGCCTGGGAATCCTGAGTCACCAAAACTCCCCAGGTGGTGATTCTAATGCCAAGCCAAGGACAAGAGCCCCTGATTTACTGGACTTATTCATATACTTAAAGAAGTAAAATGTAATAAGTCATATATACATATATGTACCTATATACATATACATTTAATAAAACATACATTATATCTTGAATAATAAGTACGTTAAGTGAATGTATACATATATCTAATGTTTTATTTAAGTATAAAATAAATATATGTGCACCTCTGTATATGTGTTTATATAAAGAATACTCATACACTTATCTGAATCATCTAATGTCATGAAATTTTTTCTAAATAAAAAAAATAATTTCTCTTTCAAAAATTGTGAGACCTAGGTCAGTTACAAACATTTCTGTCCCACAAGGTCATGCAGAACAAGGCATGACCTGGAAAGGTATCTGGTCATCTCCTAAAGCTGCTGGTTCTGCCCAGCCACCCTTGTTTATTGACCCCACCCCCACCCTGAAGAAACTGACCATTCTCTAGAATAAAATATTTCACAGAAACCCATAAATGTCAGGCCATTAAAAAATTTATCTAATGAGGGTCCTGAGACTCATGGAAGCGAGTCTAGATTAAAGCTAGTTTCACTGACTTATGCAGAAATAAATATAAATTGCCTTGCTACCACCCATTCTCCTTAGCAAAACATATAATTGAGTTCCTCTTAAGATAAACTGCCTTGACAAAAATCATAACATCAGTGTTGTTGTTGTTGTTGTTGTTAACATAGCAGATCAAACCTGGGCCCTCACACATGCTAGGCAAGAGCTCTACCGCTGAACTCCACCTGCAGCTCACCAGTGATTTTTTTCCCCCAGGTAATTATTTCTCTCCAGGGTGCAATTCATGGGGTTTCACTCCTTTTGCAAGGTGATAAAACAAACAAAGAGAAAAGGAAAAAAAATTATCTTAGAAAACCGCACGCACTTCACTCAAAGGAACAAAGAAATCTATGTCGAATTTGGTTTCCCTCTATAAGGCAAGGAAAATCATAGCCACCTCATAATTTTTGTCCCACAATTATCTGTTACTGTTCTTTTCATGCTTTCCCCTAAATCTCCCCCACTCCTCCCAGCTACTAGGAAACTACAGTCCTTGCAATGTGGCTCAAAGGCTGGCTTCTCAAGGAAGCTAATTATTACTGCCCACACAGGCATAGCCTTGTCCAAGCTCATCTGTGAGGACATTTCCATTCTTCCAGAACCAGCCTTCTCCCCCTGGTAAGGTCCCAGAGGGCAGAACCTGCCTCTCTATACTGTGTGCCCAGACCAGCAAATGCAGTTCCCCAAATTTGCACTTCCCAGTCTACCCAAGCTATGGGGTTGAGAGCAGTGTGTGTGGCATAGAATAGGTGTTTGCAAAGGTCCCAAGAATAGAGCAAGGGGAGTTGGTGAAATTATTACAGTATTCTCTGATCTCTACCCCTGACTGACCTTTTTCCAGCCATTAACTGTTCTGATAACTGGGATACAACCTGCTAGGTGTTCTGACTTCTGGAGGCCCCACAGATTAAAGACAGAGCTTTGGAACCAGGAACATTAGATGTGAAACTAGGATCTACTACTTCATAGCTGTGGAACAGACTGCCTTTGAAAATAGGGCAACTTCCTAATAACTGAGTTTCTATAACCTGTATTTCCTCAAACTGTGAGTGGAGGCAGAAGGAAGAGATCTCTCCCCACACTCAGAGGGGCTAGGAACTGGAGACTGGCATGTTTCTGACTTACAAAGCCTACCTATATCTATACTATCTGTACATTTCCTGCCTTTTGTCACACTCTGCCTTCTTTGTCTTTTATAAAATCTTTCCATGTCCCTAAATCCCCCAAAGATGGATATTTGAGTCAGAAAGTTTTTCTCCATCTTCCTCAAAGCTGGCTTTGAATAAACCATTCCCTTGCCAATCTACCTCCAGAATTTCCAGGGGGAACAACCAGCTATAAAGCCATTCCCTTGAATAAAAAGTTGGATGCCCTTGGATAAATTGCTAAATCTCTGTGTGCTTGAATCTCCCTCCCTTTTATTAAATGTGATAATACCTCCTCCTTCATTTCACCTCTGAAAGGCTTATGTGCATACAACAGAAGTTTTCCATACTGTGTCAGGCACACAGTAAGTGCTTAAGAAACAACGATTGTCATCACTTATTTCAGCTATTCTCATCTCTAGGAAAAGAATTGACAATGTTTCCACTTCTAAAAATCATACTATCAGTGAGATGATACTATCTCACCAATTATTCTTAGGTGCGCACGCACAACAGACATTATCAATCTAGTTTTCAGATACCTGCCCCTGAGTTTGGGTGGCTCTTTGTTCCAAGCGGCTGGGGAGAACAGGGACTTAGCCATAGTGGCTCTGCGGCCCGTCCTTACCTTCGAAGGGGTGTCTCTGAGGCTGGGGCGCGGGCGTTTGTCCCTCTTTCACACGGATTCTTGACTGCGAGGTGGCATTCAAAACTCAGGTGAGAAAAGGTGGTTCCCCGGAGGAGCTCCTGGCAACTGTGAAACTGGAGGGAGGCGCGGCCGCAGGGCGGGACAGAGAGAGAGATAGGTAATCGGGGAGGGTAATCCGGGGCGGGGAGGGGACACCGATCAAAGGTGAAAAACGAAAAGCGTCCCGCGGCTCCTGGCTGTGAAACCCGGCTAGAGAAGGCTGCAGGTGGGCGCTGCCCGTGGGAGGATCCCGGGTCCCGGAGCGCTGCGGGGGCAGCGTGTCACGCTGTCCGCCGTGGGACGCTCCCAGGGATGGAGTCGCCCAGGCTTGAGGCGCCCACTCTCAGGAGTGACCCCGGTTTGCGGGGTGTCGGGTCAGGTGTGGGCTGCGTGCTTCTGGCAGCGAGACCGGGGGCCGGTTCCTCTGCGCAGGTGTCCGCCCGCGACTTACCGGAGCTGTGGGGTCCCTGGGGCGACGGGCGCAGCGGGAAAATCCTGGCCGCTCGCGTCCAGGCCCTTGGAACCGCCCCAGCCTCCGCGCAGGGGTGACCTTCGACTCCAGCGACCCAGGGCGGCGGTTGTGCCACCTGCCGAGTCAGGAGTTGGCGCGCCCCTCCCGCTTTTGCGCACCCTTGAGGCAGCAAGGCGCAACAGCCAGACTAGCTGGAGCAGCGAGGACACCTGGACCCCAGCGCTGGTCCCCAGTTAAGAGGAAGAGGCTGGGGGAGGATCGGAGAGAGGAAGTGTTACCCGCAGCCTCCCCAGGAACCTTGCCTAGATCCCCCCCCCCCCCCCCCCGGGCTCCCGGCCTCCCCAGGACCGGTTTCCTCCCGCATGAGAAATAGACAAATGATGGGGGAAAATGAAATTTATGTAGTTTGCTCAAACTGGGAGGAAGCGGCTAGACTGCTTCTCCTCCAGCCCCACAGAAACGGTTCCAATGTAAAGAAACAAAATCCAGGCGATGCACATGTGCAGGTTAGTTAGAAAACGTATCAGTCACCATTTCCTTGGCATTTGGCCTCAGATTGAGGGAGTTTTAATTCTGAGTAAGGAAATCCAGGAGCTCTCTGTTTCAGAAGGACAACAGAGAAGTCCCCAAGCCACTGAAGGCTCCCGGAGCCAAACATGTGGAGGGGTCATTATTTTAGAAACTCAGGTCAAACTCCAGGCATTGCCTGGCATGAGGGATGGGGATTCCCTACTGGGGAGTGATATAGAGGGGTGCAGAGTTGTTGACTTAAGATTTTAAATTGTTCAAAAGAAAGGAGGCCAGAGGAGAAGAGTGCTTCTAGATACCTGTGGTATCCACAATATATAAATAATTTCTATACATCCACAATATAAAAAGAATCAGCACAATTTAAATAGGGCAAAGATTTTACCTTCACTGAATAAGATACACTTGTGACCAATAAGAGCATGAAAAAGATGTAACACCATTAATTGTCAGAGAACTGCAAAATAAGACCGCAGTGAGATTCATTAACCACTAAAATACCCATCACTGGCGAGGCACTAGAGCACCAGAGCCCACATTCACTAGTGGAAATTTTGAATGCAATGATTAGTTGGCAAAGCAATTTGTCAGTTTCTTAAAAAGTTAAACATGCAATTACCCTATCATTGCTTCTAAGTACTAAACAAAAAGAAGTTAAAAAAAATATGCCCACAAGAATGTCCATGGGAACCATATTATAATAGCCATTAATGGGAAATAGCCCATCAAGTCTCTCAACAAGAAAATGACTAAGCAAACTCTTGTATAGCCATACATTGGAACACTGGTCAGCAATATAAAGAAACAAACTATTAACTGATGCAGAATATGGATAAATCTTTTAAAAAATGTTATGTTATAGAAGAAGCCAGACCAAACATCACATAAGCGTGTTGATATGAATGTCAAGGTCTGACAAGTGTGAACATTGTTTACCTCAGGGGAAGGAAAGGAATGGACTGAGAAATGTCACAATGAAACTTCCTGGGGTGACAAGCATTTCTATTTTGTTTTGGGTGGTAACCACACAAGTGTGGTTCAGCTGTCAAAACTCACTGACCTGAATACTTAGGGTATATGTTTTATGAGTACAAACTTGACTCAATTAAAAACAATTCTTTATGTTTTTTATAATTCACAGACATTTTCACCACAATCAGATAGTTGACACCCAATCAGTTTGGGCTGAATTTCTTTTATTTATGCTACTTTATGTGAATCTACGAGTCCTGTCACACAGAGCAAGAAACTGACTGAGGTTACAGGTGGTGCTGGCAGGAGAATCCAGGTATCCAGCAGGTTCCTGACCTCACTGTGAGCAGGCAACTTGGAATTAGGAGCCCCTGGAACTCAGAAAACCCTTAGGGGTCATTTTTTTCTATCTTCTCATTTTGTCAGCTGCAGAAACTGAGCCCCAGAGAGCTTAGGTTGACTTGGGAAATGGTGTGTAAATGTAGGTAAGTGTATGAGAAAGAAAAGAACTCAGCAATGTCAACTTCCCTGAAGCCAGCCCTATCTGGGATCTCTGAATTGCTTTCTCTTCCCACCAAGTTTCCACAGTAGGCTCCGAGCTCCATAAGAACAGGCACAGAGGGTGCTTAACTCCTTTATCAGCCTTCCTCTCTTGCCCTTCCCAAGGAGGTACTCTGCACACATACAGAAAATGTAAATATTTGTTGAATGCTTGCAAAGGAGCTCATAACATAGAGGCCTGAGCCACATTCAAAATTAAGAAATATGGGGCAAGTTGAAAACAAATGTATTAAAGAACCAAGTAAGAGATCATCACCAATTGTATGTTAAGAATCCTATATATCTAAGGTAGAAAGATCCCAAAAACCTGAGGTACAGAGGGAAATAAAATCGGTTTCAAAATTTCCCACGTCCATACACCAGAAAACACACCTATCATTTTAGATGGTTGGGGAAGCAGGGATAAAGGTATATCTATTCCCAATAATGAGACTGCAGAAAATTTATTGTTTAGGAGTCTTCATTGAGAGGTGTCACAGAACAGAATCAGCATTACAAGAAGTACAGGGAGGCTTCATAATTACAACTGTCACCATGGATGGAATTCTTCTGGCACTGCTAATATATGCTTTTACTATTACCACAGAAACCAAAGTGCTTGGCATGATTATATTTATTTCATCTAAGGCAACTAAGTTTCAGTGAAGTTAAGGAAATTCCTCATGTTCATATTTCTGGTGGATCCCAAACAGATAATGATTTGTTCATTTTAAGTTCTATGATGTGAACAAGTCAGATATGCAGCATCCAGTTTTTTGGTAATGCAATAAAATCAGATGTTGCCACAAAAAAAGTACAGTAATCTAGCAAAATAATAATGCAGGATGTCCAGCTAAGTTTGAATTTCAGATCAACTTTAGATGAAATTCCAGCCTCTGAATTCAATTTTAACTGCTTTTCTGTGTTTTATCTGGCAACCCAATCTCAAGGTACAGGTTAAGAGTATAGAGTACCTAGAAAGAAGAGTAACTCTATATTCTTTAGACAAACTTCTGGACATATGACTTATTTCTACCCAGGATCCTGAAAGGTATGGCAGTGAGTTCAAGATGACATTCCCAGACAAGAGTCTGTACTTCAGCTTTCTTTTGCCAGTTAAATATGGAACTTTCTTAAATTAGAAAAACATTTATCAGAAACAATCTAAAGATCATGGATTTATTAATGATTTTTATTAACTTCCCATTTTATATTTCCTGTTCTTCTACAATATGCTTCTGTCTACTTTGATAATAAGAAAATAATATTACTAAAGATAATCTAAACATGTGAAAGAAATCTTAGAACTGAAAAATTTTGTTTTATTTTAATGGCAATTTGGATAAGGCATTCCAAAAAAAATTTGAATATTTAGATAGTAAGGCTGAACAATTATTAAATAAAATACAATAAATTGTAGCATGATGGGAACAAGATTTACTACTGATTTTATGTATGTGGGGATAGGAATGTTTTGGGGGGCTTTGTTTTTTTTTTTCCATGACAGGTGGTTGAACCCAGAGGCACTTTACCACTGACCTACATCCCTAGCCCTTTTTTATGTCTAATTTTGACACAGAGGCTTGCTAAGTTCCCCAGCCTAGCCTCAAACTTGCAACCCTCCTACCTCAGCCTCCCGAGTCCCCTGAGATTATAGGTGCTTGCCACTGCACCCAGTTCTCAGAGTGTTCTTTGAGATGACACCAAAATTTAACTCTAAAACTTCCAGTTCCAAGTTCAAAATGTAAATTACCCATGAGGAATGAGAAAAAGAACAAAACAGAGAATCAAAAACATTGTGGAGGGAGGGGTGGTAAACTTTTTTCTGGGCAGTTGTATCCACCTGGAATTAGGAAAACAGAAGTAAAGTCACAAATGGAGCCCGAGGGCTGACTACCCTGGACATTCCTTCTATTCCCACTTCAGAACTGGTGCAGAGGCAAATCCCAGCACCCACCCCAGAAGTCAGGAGAGCTGCAAACTCAGACGTGTTCCTGCGTCAACAGAAGCGCTGGTCCCTGTTGTGCAAGTCTTGCTGGGGAGTTTGCTTGGGATGGGCATTTGGTACCTCACGTGCTTCCAGAACCTGGAATTCAGAGACCGTTTATTGGCCACGTGATCTTCCCTCCATTTGATGGTGCCCTGCACTTTCACAAGGTGCTTGAGGGAATCTTGAAGGTCATCCACCTGCAGTCCACCTGTCTCTCCCGGAGCCTCCATTTCTATTAGAATCACCTTGGAGTCGTTCCGGATGAGGGCGCTGTGCAGGGCAATCTCCTGCTCGTAGGAAAACTCTTTGCTGTGTGTGATGTGAGGAGCCAGGATAAACATGTGTCGCCTACTTTTTCGCAGGTTGGTTTCCACTGCCGTGGCTGCATCTGGTCAGGTGAAAAATAGATTGGGGATCTCCTGTCATTGCCTTTTTTATAGTCTAATAGTGGAGGTTGTTCTGAACATTAAAAAATATTATTGTTGTAATCTGGCATGAGATTCTGATCACTGATCAAATAACTTATTCAGAAAGTGGGAATGAACTTGGGTAGAGAACCTACCCATTTTTTTTCTTCTTTCTCCCATCACCATAAAAACATCCACCCAATGCCCTCTTTTTCACCAGGTAAATCAATTCTAACTAAAATAGTTCTTCCAGTGAATTGGGAATGTGGATGTATCTCACCTACTGTTTCTTGGGAGATTTAGAATTATCAGAATTTTCTTCTTTGATTGTAAGAGACTTAGAAGATGTGTGCGTGTGTTTTAAAAGGGCTTCATATATTAACTTAAACATAATTTAACATATTAACTCACACAGGGGAGAGTGCAATTTCAGGAAGCCCTGCCCCCAGCCCAAGCTGACCCATGTCTCTAGGAAAGTTCTGGTTCCACTTCATACCCCAGTAATCCCTGTTGTCAGGACTGATTTGATCAAGACTAGAAAAATCTTAAGGAATATTATATCTTTTTCCAAGTCAGTGTCTAAGAAGCATCAACACCATGGTGATTTAACTATCTCTGGGTGGAATAAGAAAAACATGTAAAGTACCTAGTTCTCACTGCTGAAGGTGAAAGTACAGTCAGGAAACACAATCATGAACAAAGTGACTCAAGATCTTTTTAGAGTTGAGGCTGAAGGCTGCAAATTCATGCAGCCTGAAGTCAAAAAATAAATATTGTCAAATATTGTTAAATGAAGATCATGAATTCAGATTCTCCATCCTGGATGGAGCGGGATGCAGAAGCGCCGTAAAGGGGGTGAAAATGGAAGGTAACTAGCATAAGAATACACACAAAGCCAAGTGTGAACTTTTTCTAAGGAAAGAAGAGAGTCCAGTGGTGATCTGGTGGGTTTATTCTCTCTGAGTGGAAGAAAGATCACAGGTTATGCCTTGAGGGAGGGGAAGGAGGAAATCATTTCAATAAGTGTGTCGTTGCCCAGCGAATGCAACACAGGCATGAGCACCAGAGAGTATCTAAACTTGGCTGGGGAGAGATGGACCTAGAAATGAACTTGATGCACTAAGAAAGAAGAGATGAAGAGCTCATGCCCAGAGGTGGTGCACAGTGTGAGCTCACAGACAAGTGAGCTTTGAGCAGACTTGTGACATGAAAAGAGCTCTTGAAACCATCACCCATTACTTTCCCCCAGTGTGGGAGAGCTGGGGAATGAAAGGGGAGCTTCCTGGAAAGAATCATATGATGTATACAGAGACAGCTTTACCTTCTCCAGGTAGCAGATCTCTTCCATAAATGCATAACTTATATCCACATTGATTTTCAAGAACATCAGGCAGAATCTGATGAACAAAGTACTCCACAGAACCGGCCTCTTCTGAATTGCTTCTGTAGTTCCGTGGATATATAACATAAGCATCATAGAGTTTTCCATCTGAAAATGAAAACAAGAAGTACAACTCCATTACTTGGTTCTAAAAATTCTCACTTTCACTTCTCCGAGTACTACTTTCCTCACCAAGTTCTATGGCCGTTGGTGAATGATCCCCATCCTCCAAAATATTCTAGAACCAAGAGATGATGGCAATCCACTGCCACAAAATGTGGTATGGAAATAATAGTCTTAGTCCCAAACTTCTCTTGCTATTCATTGTCTCAGACTGAATAATGGAGAACAGAAGCGATATTGCCCAGTGTAGGTTAAGCGGTGTGGTCATGGCTGATCACTAACCTATTATGAACTATTTATAGTCATTGATAAGCCTTCTCCTGTGTCTGGTAGACCTCAGTGTCATCTATTTCCCCCCATACAGTGGTTCTCACTTATCCACAGGAAATGTGTTCCAAAATCTCAGTGGATTCCTGAAACTCCAAAAAGTACTGAACCCTACATATTCTAAGTGTTCCCCTACACATGCATACCTATGAAAGTTTTAAGTTATAATCAGGCACAGTAAGACATGAATAATAATAACTGATAATAAAATAGAATAATCACAGCAAAATATTGTAATAAAATTGCCAGAATAGTTGCTTTTGCACTTTGGGGGCAATTATGGAGTGAAATAGAGGTTACTTGAACACAAGCACTGATATACTACAGTAGTCAACCTGATAATCAAGACCCTGACTAACAGGCAGGTAGCCTGTTAGTCTAGTAGATACACCAAGCCAAGGACTGATTCATGATTCAAGTCCTGGGCAGGATGGTGTCAATTTTCACCACACTACTCAGAATGGTGCAGAATTTAAAGCTTGTGTTTTGTTTAGTTATAATATTTTCATATATATATATTGTTTTTAACCACAGTTGACCTTGGGTAACTAAAACCACCGAAAATGAAACTAAGGATAAGGGGAAACTACTATACTTTCCTGGAAGAAGTGAAAATGCTAAAGGCTAGTAATGACTAACTAGAGAATAGAATTTCTTAAGGCATCTCAATTTCCCACAAAGAATTAGCTATAGTAGAGTAGAGTATATAGAAAAATATAACATCTGTTTGCTTACAAATGAAAGAATAATGTCCATATTTAATAGGCAGAACTATCTTGTTTTACGTATGCATTATGTGCATGTGTGTACGTGTATGTGTTTATATGTGTGTATACTACTGAATGCTCACATGCATATGTGTGCTCATGTGCATGTATATACTTATGAAACAACTTTCCAGGGAAAATGATCTTGCATTCTGCTGCATCTGTCTAACTTATGCATATATGCAAAACAGAAACAACTTTTTTTTTTTACTGCACTTTATTTCATAAAGTTTTACTAACACACATTTCCCAAATATTCAAAACTTTCTGGGCTTGGGACAGATTCTGCTATTAGGGATTTAGTAGAAACAGCAAGTCTAGCAAGAAGAATATTTAAGCTGTTGTCATGAATCTCAGTACCACAGAGAACATCAGAACAGGATGGAAAATGGTCTCTGAGTAGACTCAAAAAAATTCACTAAGCCAAGTGTGGTGGTACACACCTGTAATCCCAGTGACTCAAGAGGCTGAGGTAGGAGGAAGGATCACAGTTCAAGGTCAGTCAAAGCAATTTAGTGAGATCCTGTCTCAAAACTAAAAATAAAAAGGGCTGGGGATGTGGCTCAAGGGTAAAGCACTTTCGGATTTAATCCCCAATATCTCCCCCGCCCCATTTACTGATAATCTGTTCTTATGAAATCTTTTTCTTTTGAAGAAAAACTTGAAACTTGCCACTTACCATTCCTAGTTTTGTAAGGTCTAGCTACATCTCTCCAGAGCAGAATGACCTCAATCCAGAATAGTTTCAGAATTATCACCAAGATATTGATTATCATTAACGAGATACTACATCCTGCAACTACATAGTAGATGTGTTGATGATCAACTACAAAGGACAGGGAGAGGAGAAAAGCAATCCTTAGTATTATGAAAACAAGATAAACAGACAAATATATGCATAGTGGCCTCCACTGGAATTTTAAGAGATTCACACCAAAAATATTTCCCTGGAATTTTCATGGCTGTTTTAAACTTCAGTGCTTCAACATTAATGAACCTGTACTCTGTGCAAAGCACCAGGTAGTCATCACCCAGAATTCTCAAGAGCAAAAGAGACTTAACTTAACTAAGCTGGGAGGTAAAAGCATGATTGTAACTGGCAGAGACATTTGAAAAAGAGCTTGCTCCATTCTGGGCAAGGCAGACTTCCTGCAGAAGATTCCTGAAGGACATGTAGGATTCAGAGACATGCAGAAACAGGAAATGACCTCCTGTCCAGCAGAATGCTGTGAGACAAAGTGCAGATAGGGGAGTCTGTTTTCTTAGGAACTGGAACAACCCAATTTGGGAAATTAGTGAAAGAGGATCACAAAGAGGGGTTGGGGCTAGATTTGACCAGACTTGAAACCCCAGGCAACACACTTGCCTTGTTCTGATCTGAAGGTCATGGGAGCCACCAACGATGTAAGTGCTTTTCACACAAGATTAATCAGATGGCAGAAGGTTGGGCTCTGTGGAGACAGATTGCAGGTGCTCTGAGTAGTAAAGAGTACAGACTTTGGGGTACAAGTTGAGGATTCAAACTCGTATAATAATGGGAGGGGAATGGACAAGCCTGGTGTTTATCGGACACACTAAGGAGAATGAATCAACAGGTCTGGAGGACACATGAGCTCTGATAGTTGGATGGCGGAGGAAGAAAAGGTGCAGACAGAGCCCTGGAAGTCTCTGAAGCCTATCTGATCAAGTTGAGTTGCTGGGTTCTAGGTCCTTCACCTACCCCTTCCTCCCCTGATGGCAAATATGATTTAGCCATCACTGAACTTTATCTGAGTATTCCTTGTTTCAAGAAATGCAAATGCAACATAGTTTCCATCTTCAAGGACTTGTATCAGATGTGTACAAGCTGAACATAATAACTGGGATTTTTGTTTTTTGATACCTGGGGTTGAATTCAGGGATAACTAAACCACTGAGCCACATCTCCAGCCCTATTTTGTATTTTACTTAGAGACAGAGTCTCACTGAGTTGTTTAGTGCCTCACTTTTGCTGAGGTTGATGACTTTCACAGTATTCTTGGTGGTTTATGTTTATTTCCTTAGAATTGTCAGCAATCTTGTCTTAGAAACTGCCTTGCTTAAAAATGAAAGAGAGAGCAAATGAGATTTGGTTTGTTTCAATCTTAAGACTCAGTTCATGGTCTCTCACGATTGATGCTGAAAGACACTGACCTTGATTTACAGATTTCTCCCCTCTGTATGTTCATGAGCTCTCTGAGTACCCAGCACTACGACATCAAGAATGATGGAGGTGAAGGGATTCAAAGCTGGGAAAAAGAACTAAAAATTGGCAGAGAGCTTACTGTCTACATTGTCATCAGTTTGAATGATAAAAACTCTCTCAGGAACTCATTTCAAAAAAGATTGTCTGAACTGAACACAGTGATATACACCTGTAATTCCAGCTACTTGAGAGACTGGCCTGGGCAAGATCCAGTCTCAAAATAAAACGGGCCAGGGATACAGCTCAGTGGTAAAACCCCACTGGGTTCAGTTCCCAGGAGTGAGGGGAGGGGGGATTTTCTAGAAGTCCTATCTGGATGCAATCTAAGAATGTACACTTCTTCTGAGGATTGTTGTGAGGTCCTGTGCAGGTGGCTGGACACTTTCAATTGGAGGAAAGAAACTGATTCACTATGTAGAAGAGAATTGGAGTACAATAACTTAAAAAGGTACAGGGGACTGGGGATGTGGCTCAAGCGGTAGCCAGCTCGCCTGGCATGTGCGGGGCACTGGGTTCAATCATCAGCACCACATAAAAATAAAAAATAAAGATATTGTGTCCACCAAAAACTAAAAAATAAATATTAAAAAATTCTCTCTCTCTCGCTCTTAAAAAAAAAAAAAAGGTACAGGACATTCTTGCGTGTGATGAATAAACACTAAACACTCCCAGCAAGTGTTTATAAATAGAAAAATGTCACTGTGTTTGAATCCTGGCTTCATAATTGTAGTAATCTATAGTACTTAGCAAGTTATTTGGCTCTTTACACTTTTGTTTCCTCATCTATAACATTAGATGACAGTAACATTCTCTCCCTTGTGGGGTATTGAGAGAACAAATGAGAGATTTAATTGTAAAATAACCAGACAGGATCTGGGACAACAAACAATGCATACGTGTGTGTTATTAATATTATGATCATCAAATATTTATTTAGTAGTATATAATAATATGGAGACATAGGATTTTGTTTGTTATTTAAGTTCAAAAGATGCTGTAGTTCCAGAAGTAAAGGTATAGCAGTAGAGACAATTTTTGTTTAATTTACACAGTCATTGAAACAGAGTAAAACTGTTGATTTGAACAAAACCAATAAAATACAAATAAACTAGAAACTACAAAATCACACACACAAAGAAAAAAGGAAACATGAACAAAGTTCCAATACACAAGTAATCAGAGAATATTCATGAATTGTAACATAAGCAAAGCACAGGGACAAGGACACAAAGGTGGTGCTAGGTGGGGAGTGGTGTATGGATTCCCCTTTCCTGTAGGATCCACGTGCCCACTACCACCCTGGGACATTTTGACCTGGTCCACAGCCATCCTGGGGTGACACAGTCACCACTGGCAGAAGCCTAATGTCCTACTGAGCAGGACTGCATTTAAGCTCCTCTTCATGAGTCATGGCTCTTTGTTTTATTAAAAACAAATCAGAAGTTAAAATCAAAGCCAAAACAAGAAAACTCAAGCAGAGACCTACCATGACCATATCAAACTGGTCAGCTTCTTCCCACCCCAAGCTCTTTTTCATTGTTCTGGGTGTTTGTGTGTTCATCCAGATGAATCCAGGCCATACCCTGCATGTGGGTATGAACCCAGGATCTTTGACAAATAATATGTAATTTCTACATAGCTATACTGCTACTAAGAGAGTGACGTTATGTAAACAGATCCATATTTTTCCCTTTTCTCTGGGGTCAAATACTTCACCTAATAAACGAAATGACTGTCAAAGAACAGGTACTGCAAAGAACAAGTGCACAGGAACCTAGTGCTTATCGGGATATTTGCCTCGATGACACTGCAGGCAGGGACTGATGGAAGGAGTGGACCACAGGGTCATCTGCCCCTGCCGAGAGCATCTTGTCACTGAGAAGAGTTAGTGCTATCTGGGTGTGGTGACAATCAGAAGCACAGTGACTCACAGGCAGTTTTATTATTGCTTTGACTCCTCGGTACACAGCAGCATCCCTTTGTGGCCTGCACCTAAAGGAATGGCCTAGGAAGCAGTCACAGGTAGAAGAGGAGCCCACCGAGAAGCAGGAGGAGGAGAAGCAGGAGAGGAGGAGGAGGACGAAGGAGAAGAGGTAAGGAGGAGGAAAAGGGGAGGAGGAGGAAGAGGACAGAGAGCAGTAAAGAAGGTTCCTAGCAAATGGAAATATTCTGAAAAGACCAGAGCCCAAGGGTCGGCACAGGAGAAGCGTGTTCTATGAGACAGGCCATTTCCATTGTCATGATGGAGTCCCTGGAACCAAACTGCAGGACGCTGTCCTCTTAAGAAAACGATTTCAGCTTACAGTTGACAGAGCAGACGCAGGTGACCAAAGCCTCAGACACTCCTTACTTGGCTTTTTCCTTCTCAGTCTTATGGTATTCCTTATAATTCCATGCAGATTCAGGGCCAGACAGTTGTACTCCAAGGACAAATCTTCTTTCTTCACATCAGTTATTCTTAAAACTGTGCTCAGACAAATCAGCTCATTGCTAAAACTGAGAAGGCAATTTGTTACCTTTTGGGGAGGGGAGTGGGGGTAGGGGTTACTGGGTATTAATCTCAGGGGCACTTGACTACTGAGCTACACCCTAGCCCTATTTTTTATTTTATTTAGAGACAGGGGCTCACTGAGGTGCCTAGCACCTCGCTGTTGCTGAGGCTGGCTTTGAATTCACGATCCTCCTGCCTCAGCCTCCGGAGCCCTTGGGATTACAGGAATGCCCAGCAACTTGTTACTTTTAATGTTTTCTCTGCAGGTGCCAATAATGAGGGAGAGGAAGGAGATGTTTCAACTTGGATATAAAAATACCTTTCATTTTGGCCTTCCTCCTCTTGAATTCTTGCTTCACCAAAGTCTCTCACTTTGGTTTTGTTAATCTGCCACAGGACGGCAGCCAAGAACTGAGAGCCTTTTCCAAAGCAAGCAGAGCAAGTTATGTTTGCTGTTTTTCCTAGATGAGAAGCAAAGGAATTCACCAATAAAATTAAATTATGCATGTAGCATCTAATCTCACTTAATGTGGAAAATGTTGGCAGAACATCTGATGTGGTCTCCAGAGCACCTTCTCTCTTCGCCCTCTTTGCCTCTTCCCTTCTCTCTGGAGTCTTCATGTCACTCTCAATTAAACTGGAAGCTCAGCTCCCACCACCGTCTCACCTCAGAGGAAACTAAAGGGGCAGATGATCTAGCTTCACAGCCTCACATGATAATGTAGGATTTCTCCTTACTAGAAACTAGAGTTTCTTTTTCATTGTTTCTTCTACACTTTCCCCCTACCACCTGAATTTTCTTCATCTATCCATAATCTACTTTTGGAGACAAAACCACGTTTTACACAACTCAAGGATCATCCGGAACTTAATCATTCATGAAGAGCACTCTTGAGTGCTCCACCCCAAATCCCTAACCGTGAGACTTCTCCCTGTAGAACTGAAAGATGCCGTTTGATCCTGGGTGTGTGTTCAACCATCCCTTAGCCTGAGCCCTTGGTTCCCAAAGGAAGCTGTGTTACAAAGAAGTCAACCAAGGAGACATGAGGACCGTGGAGCCTCTGGGAGGTGGTAATGGTATAAGTTAAAAATTAGAGCACAAAGTATGGCCACGTTCAAATAGAAAGACTGACAAAGAGACCCGTGAGGACGGAGGGACAAACCTCTGGCTATGGCTATCAGACATGGCACAAGAAAAAGATGTCCTGGACTGGGGTAGATGGAGGAGGCTTGGATTCTGCTCTTCCTCGGGAAGGAGGGTAGTGTGAGGGAATTACCCAGAAATGTATGAGCTTAGTCTAGAGAGAGGGGACAGAGGCACAACGTGGTGGCAGTAGGGAAGAATGTGGGAAGTGGTGCTCACCAGAGAGCCACCCAGAGGGGTGGTGAGTGTGCAGGGCTAATGGCTACAGACAGGCCATGAGGCAGGGGAGGCCACGTCATGAGGACACTTGTTCCACATGCTGAGACCATCAAGTGGTGCCCACTTCTAATGAGAACCTGGAAAGGCAGTGGTGGAAGAACCAGGTCTGTGTTCTCGTTCTTTTTCTATCACTTATTATCCATGAACTTGGGCATGCCCTTCAGCATCTCTGTTTTCTCAAAAGTCAAGTGGAAACAATGTCTGTCTCCTGTACAGAAGTAACAATAAAACAGACCTATACAGCAGAGCACCATAAATTCCAAAGCACAAAGCAGATGTAAATGTCGCATATTGCTGCAATGTGGTCCCCGTTTTCAGCAGGTGCCTGGGGCTGGTGTTCCCACACTGTCATCCTATACTCCTTAAGGTACACTTGCTAATCAGCTGACTATATCTAGAGGAATTCAGATCAGGGGTCATAAGGAAGAATTTTTTTCAGTCAACACAGCATTCATATAATTTTCTTACCGATTTCCACTTCCTGTGTTTCATTGTATGGAGGGGCTATAATTACCGGAAACATAGAAAAGCCTTGTGTATCTTAAAATTAAAAACAAAAAGATAATATGAGAATTAAGAGAGCATTGAATGGTCATCAATATAAAGCTTGTATTTTCATATTTCTAACTTATTTTACAAAATGTTCTCAAACTTTTCTGACTATAATCTTTGGCAACACACACTTATATACAAATAAAATAACAACAACAAAATATAAGTAAATACTTTCTCTTACTATATTACAATGCTTTTTTGTATTTTACTTCTCTTTAATATAACTGAAACAAATGTTGATCCAGTCTATTAAATTTATTGTGTGACCTAAAAAACATTCAAAAACCACAAATCTACAGGATAAAATTACAGAGAAGATGTCAAAAGACTCATGAAAAAAGATGCATGCATGGGTTGGGGATGTGGCTCAAGTGGTAGCGCGCTTGCCTGGCATGCGTGCGGCCCGGGTTCGATCCTCAGCACCACATACAAACAAGGATGTTGTGTCTGCCGAAAACTAAAAAAATAAATATTAAAATTCTCTCTCTCTCTCTCTCTCTCTCTCTCTCTCTCTCTCTCTCTCTCTCAAAAATAAAAAAAAAAAAAAAGATGCATGCAGTCCACAGGTCTCCTATGTATTATTCTCCAACCATAGTGGCCCACCCTTAGTGGGAGAAATCTCTTCCTCTTAGGGAGTACTCACTCTGCTGGCCACTGAGGCTGAGGAGCAGGGAGGCAGGTGAGTATTTTGGTGCACCCCTTCATGCTGATTTCAGGGTCCTGTGATTAAGGACTACGATAGGGATTGAAGTTAAAACCATAAAAGGAAAAAAATAGAAAAGTGGTCTGGCAATACTTATGTTGTAGCAGTGGAGATCTGAAAATGTCCACACAGAAATTTTTCTCCAATATTGTTTTGCTCTAAGAAAACTGCCACATGGAAATGTGCTACTTCACTGCACCATAGACCAAGCTGTGCTAAGGAGACCTCAGCTCTTTGTGGATCTGACAAGTTGTGACTATAAAGTCTCTTCCTTAAATGGGTTTTTATAAAATTTAATATATATTTGGAAACAAAAGTATTGTCTAGAAATAAGTAACTTATTTTAGGTCTTTGATGATGTCAAAAACATTGCAAACTAGGATTAAAAACCCACCCCAAAACATTTAGATACCCAACTGTACCCCTTAGAGTTAGCCCTTCATCTCTATAGATTCTACATCTATAAATTCAAACCATGGATTGAAAATTTAGGTGGAAATTTTTCTTCCCTGCTAAATGTGTACAGATTTTTTTCCTTGTCATTATTCCCTAAACAATACAGTATAGCAATTATTCGCATAACATCTACATTGTATCAGTTATTGTAAGTAACTTAGGGTTGAATTCAAGGAGGAGACACACAGGATCTATGCAAATACTGATAATTTACTGCATAGATAAATGCATAGGTTATATTATTGTTCTAGATGAGGGTTTGCGCATCCAAGGATTCTGGTATCTGAGGGGGCCCCTGGAACCAATACCCTGTGGATCATTGCATTGCCATCCAATAAAAGTCAACTACATTATCATTCACATTGCTTTACCTTTGGAAAATTAAGTCACAAGAGAAAGACTAAATGTGGCTTTGTATTATAGTATGATCTCTTCCTTGAATTTCTTAGATCTTGTTAGTGTTTGGGGAAATCTCTTTGTCATAGTAGAAGATGTAGACAATAGGGTGAAAGAAGAAGAACAAGAAAGGACAAAGTGCAGGAAACTTGACAAGAAAGGCACAACTCTTCCCATGTTATTTTTGTTAACACATCCTGTTTTGTCCAAGTTAGAAGCTTACGTGTAACCGTGAAGGATCTGGTCGCTGTCACACTGTAATTGACTCCATTTTCAGTGTGAATAAATTTACAGGTGTAATCACCTTCGTCATCACTCCTTACATTGTTGATGAGCAAAAATGATTTGTGTGTCCTATACCTTGATCCCTGGAGAGCTTCACAATTCTAAAACAAAAGTTCCATTCCCTTTTCAGTAATTTTGGACTTTTATCTATTTTCGTGTATTTCACCACTCCTCGCCCCCCCCCCCAAAAAAAAAAAATTTTCTTTTACCTTAAACCACTCCAGAGGTGCTGTCCAATTGTAGAGGTCAATTGTAGGACAAGAAATTCTGGAATTTTTTTCTGATCCAGATACTGTTGAATACATTAAATAATCTGGAATTTTGCAATCTGGTTGTTTTTTATATATGGTGACATTTGCAAAGCCAGTCTTATTCAAGGTGGGACTATTAAAATAAGCCAGACCAAAAAAAAAAAAATTACTCAGAGTTGTGAAATAACAAGTCAACTCTAGCCTTCACTTGATATTATTTTTCTCCATAAAACAATAATTGATAGTGGTTCCTTTCTTAGGGAAAAATAAACATTTAAATGTAGAGTTTTGACACCATGGAGTTTTTATTTCCCTTGAGAAAAAAAAAAACATAACACCTATTTCAACTCCAAAATGACGACTTCATATACTACGTCTGCTGTAAAAGCATGATCCCAACATGAGCATGACGACGAGAACTAGTGCCTGTCATGGTGGTAAGCATTTTTCATACCTGATCTCATTTTATTCTCATAGCGATGCTTCTAGGTAGATTATATTATCACATGTATTTTACAGAAGAGGAAACTAACAGGAAGAGAAGCAGCTTGCTGGTGTCACACAGCTACCTAGGACTAGGTTGTGAACTTGAAACTGGTAGGGGATCAGAGGCATGTAACTATACTCAGGTTATCTTTTGAATGTAGCTTATCTAATGTTTTGTAGGTCCAGAATATGGGCAGGAATTCAAAATGTAACACTTTATATACAGACTAGTGATCTATAGCCCATGCAATCTCACACAACCCTCCTTGGCCGACCTCTAAGATTTAAGGTCTGGCCAGTTGCCCCTTTTCACCCACCCAAATCTCCATGATGCCAGAAGTCTAGGTTACTGGGTTTTGTGCCAGTGGATTCTTCCTTCCAGCCAAGAGGGAGCAATTGCTCTTGGTTCTTTTGGTAACTGGGAAAGCTAGCTCTTTTTCTAACTGGGGTACCAATGAATCCCTATCCAAAGATTTGGCGCATCCCCCCCACCCCAAGCTGGTGGTGTTCCTAGAGTTACTCTTTTATCCAAATCACTTTATGAATTCAGCTGTTCCACAACAGAGTAGAGAAGGAAGACAGGTGAGAGTGGAACAGACTCCCAACTACTAATGAAAGAGAAGGGAGCTCAAAGACAATGTTGGCTTCCTGGATAATACCTTCTGATGATGCAAGTGTAAATTCCAGAATCATCCACGCTGGCTGGGAGAAACTTAAGACGTTCCCCTGAGGCAAACACACGATTTTTTTTCTGGGTGGGAATAATCTCATTTGTTTTTGAGTAATACCAATCTACAGGGGAAAGGGGTGTTCTTCTTTTTGGACATCTCACAATCAGAGCCTCATTTTCTAGGCCCCAGAATGACTTATCTGCAAATAAAGAACATAGACATGATCAAATGAAATGATATAATTCTTATACTCAATATTTCCATCTAGGATTAAATTTAACAATGGGTCGCATATATTGACATTTTAAGAAACAATAAGTCAATGAGTAAAATCTTTAATGAAGTATTCTACTGAGTACCACACATCAGTGAAGTCATTTGGAGCCAAATTCACCATACTGTTCCCGTAGAAAAGCATCCATCTACCTAAACAGGTATGTCAGTCAACAAATGCTTGTAAATTAAAAGTTAAAAGTTAAAATTCTGATGTATTTGAATATTTACATCTAAAATCCTGATTTATTCATTATGGAGAATTTCTTCTGATAGATTTGCAATGGAGAATGATTGTCAAGCATTTACAGTTTTGCAAATGCTTTCTAGTTTACAATTCAGCCGGAACAATTAGAAGTAAGCAATTTAAAACTAGGCACATGCTCTTGGAATTAATTTGTTTGTATTAGTTGAAAAGCAATACTTACAACCATTAGCTTCTATGAAGTGGATGGGAACTGTTAGAATTGCCAAGATCCAAAGGCCCAGTCTCTGTTTATCAACCCAGGGCAAGTGTCGGTGACTGACTGTAGAGGTTGCACCAGGTAAATGAATGGTACAGGCTGGAGAAGGTCTCCACAAGGCCATTGGTTGTTCTACTTAAGATTTACAGTCAGGAAGAGTACCCAAAGCCTCTACTGAAAAATATATTATACAAAACCAGAAGAAAAATAATTATTTAGTCATTATTTTTACTAGCTCAAGGCTACCAAGGAGAAAAAAAATTGATCAAGAGATTTATTAAGTACACATGTATAATAGCAGATTTCAGACATGCAATGTTGCATTTATTCCTTTTGAACTTTGGTAACTGGGAAAGTTACCTCAAAGATCATGCTATCTCACAATTATATTTTACTAGTCTCATGAGAATGTCCTCAAAGAATTTAAGTGAAGAGCAAAGAAAAGGAATGTTTATTGAAAAACAAAACCAGAAAATTCAAAAGACTCTAGAAAGTGGAATATTATATAAAATGGCAAACATTTTCACAGGCTAGAGGAATTGTGTACACACATGTTAATGCACACTCCAGCACATGTGGAGATAATCATCACAAAGCAACTAAGGGAGGGAGGGAGAGAGAGAGAGAGAGAGAGAGAGAGAGAGAGAGAGAGAGCGCGAGCCAAAACCTCAAAAATTTGTCCCTGCTTTAACTTGTCCCCAAGAGTCACCAAAGGCTCTCTAAGAATAGTTGAAGGATTGTAAACAACAAGAAATTACTTTCCTTGTTACTTTCAGTAAGAGAATCATTTATGATATTTTCTTTCGTTGGGGAGAGGTGTAATCAATATAGAAATTTACATGCATGTTAATAAACACAACCACCCTTAAGAAAGCTCGTTTCTTTCAACATGAATTATTGATACTTTCCTGACTATGAACTTTAGATAAGTAATTCATGCTTACCTAGACTGAAGGACTGAAGGGAGCCAGCTCCAGGTCAAAGACTGAGCTAAGAATGGCTTCTTGCCCTTTAGCTCCTTCCTGGACACACTGTCTCTTTTATTTTAAACACTCAAAGACATCTTGCAACTAGCCACTCCCTCACACCCTGAAATTTGATCTTTGGCCAAAATCATGACTCAGTTAAAAAAATGTCAGTGTATCACCGTCTAAGAATCTGTGAGCTTGATACATATTTAAAAAGAATGACAACTTTGAAAAATCCCCTTTAAAGGGAACACTCAAATCAGTTCCCTGTGTTTTAGCACTCATTGCTCAGGCTGAATAATAAATAATGTTTGTTGTTTGTTTCCCTGGTATTGTTTCGCTTTTCCTTCCAAATGATCTTGACACCATGGACCTTTGAACTGTCCTACCAGATATTCCCTAATGCCTCATTTGACAGATGCTGTTTAGGAAGGCCCCGTCAGCTGTGATGGAGAATTTTGAAAACAAAAAAAAGTGGGGGGAGGAATAAGCCTTGAGAAGCAAACAGGACTTCATTATTACTTAGAAATGTTTTTTTCTGTGGTCCAGAGTGTGACAATCTTATCCAAAAATAGGGCCCGGCTTCTCAGATTTCAATCCAAATAATACTCTCAGCTTGGATGGAAAATAAGGAAGTTTTTCTAAGGAGTTTAGAGAAGTAGAAGAAGATTGTGAATAAGAAGTTCTCTTCGTGGCATTTGCAGGTAAATGGATGGCGTTGGAGAAGATAATGCTGAGTGAAGTCAGCCAATCCCAAAAAAACAAATGCCGAATGTTTTCTTTGATACAAGGAGGCTGATTATATAGTGGGATAGGGAAAGGGAGCATGGGAGGAATAGACGAACTCTAGATAGGGCAGATGGGTGGGAGGGGAAGGGAGGGGGCATGGGGTAATTAATGATGGTGAAATGTGATGGTCATCATTATCCAAAGTACATGTATGAGGACATGAATTGGTGTGAACATACTATGTGTACAACCAGAGATATGAAAAATCGAGCTCTATATATGTAATAAGAGTCGTAATGCATTCTGCTGTTATATATAAATTAAAAAAAGAAAAAGAAAGAATAAAAGAAGTTCCCTTCAGACGACATCAAATTATCACTCTTTGCAGATCATATGATTCTATATTTAGAAGACCCAAAAAACTCCACTAAAAGACTGCTAGAGCTAATAAGCAATTTAGCAAAGAAGCAGGTTAGAAAATTAACATTCAAAAATCAACGACTTCTCTAAATACCAACAATGAATCTGTTGAGAAAGGAATCAGGAAAACAGTTCCATTCACAGCAGCCTCAAAAAACAAGAAAAAACCTGGGAATAAATCTTACCACAGAGGTGACAGACCTCTGTGATGTAAATTATAGAACACCGAAGAATGAAAGTGAAGGAGATCTCAAAAGATGATGGAAAGACCTCCAATGTTCATGGATAGATAGAATTAATATCGTTAATATGGCCATCCCACCAAAAGAACACAGATTCAATGTAATCCCCACCACAATACCACTGATATTCCTCACAGAACTAGAAAAAAAACAGTCCTAAAATGCATTTGAAAGAATAAAAGATCCAGAACAGCGAAAGCATTTTTAAGCCAAACAGCAAAGCTGGAGGCATCACAATACCTGGCTTCAAACTATCCTATAGAACTATAGAAACAAAAACTGTATAGCACTGGCATAAAACAGACACATAGACCAATGGTACAAAATAGAAGACACAGAAACAAACCCACACGTCTGCAGTTAGATATCTGATCTTTGAAAAAAGGTGACAAAAATATACATTGGGGGAAAGAGACAGCTGTTTTAATAAATGGTGCTGGGAAAACTGGTTACCCCTGTGCAGGAGAATGAAACTAGACCCTTAATTCTCACTCTACACAAAAATAAACTAAATATGGATCAAAGACCTAGGAATCAGACCAGAAACTATGCACGTGTGAGAAGAAAATGTAGGGCCAACACTTCAGCTTTCAGGCCAGACAGTGATTTTCTCAATAGGACTCCTAAAACTCAGTAAGAAATGCAAAGAGTTAAGAAACAGGATGACATCAAATTAGAGAGGTTCTGTATGGCAAAAGAAACAATTAGGAATGTAAAGAAAATACCTACAGAATGAGAGAAAACCTTTGCCAGCTTCTCTTCTGACAGAGGATTAACATCTAGAATATATAAAGAACTCACACCGTCGGTGGGATTGTAAATCAGTACAACTGCTATGTAAATCAGCATGGAGATTCCTCAAAAGACTAGGCATGGAACCACCATGTGATCCAGCTACACCACTCCTCGTATTTATCCTGAAGAATTCAAGCCATCATACTACAGTGACACAAGCATACCCACATTTATAACAGCACAATTCACAATAGCCAAAATATTGAACTAGCCTAGGGGTCCCTCAATGGATGAACGGATAAAGAAAACAGGGTATATATATATATACACAACGGAGTTTTATTTAGCCATGAAGAAAAATGAAATTATGTCATTCACAAGAAGATGGATGGAACCAGAGACCATTAAGCGAAATAAGTAAAACTCAGAAGTCAAACATTGTATGTTTTCTCTCATATGTGAAAGCTACAGAGATAAAAAAGAAAAAGAAAGGTGGGAACAGAAGATCTCAGGAAAATAAAAGGGAGATCAATAGAGGAAAGGGACCAGGAAGCAGGAGGAGAGAAGAGAGGGGGGAAATCCTGAGGAGTTATATTGGCCAACTTACATTGTGAGCATGTGTGAATATGTAACCACAAATTCCATCATTTTGTACGACCCTAAATGCACCAATAAAAAATGTGGAAATAAAAAAATAAGTTTCCATTTCAAGGTAGGAACAAAGCATCACCTCGTACTTTGGACTCCATGATGTTAATGTTAAGTGTTAATGGTTAAATTTGATGTTAGCTATATACAGTTGTTGTGACTCCATTATGAAAGTACATTCAACTTAGCTTTTTAGTCATCACATCTGGGATGGATTTAGGGGCTACTTCCAGACCAACACGATAACAGGATAATAATAGCTAGCCTTTATGTAGGATTTTCTCTGTGCCATATGCAGTTCTGAGCGAATCACCTGTATCTCTTTATTCTCAAAATCACCCGATGGTGTGCGCACTATTATAACTATCCCCCTTGTACAGACAAGGACACTGAGGAACAGAAACTAAGTAACTTGCTTAAGCTATATAACACTGTGAGATAGAGCCGGAACTTGAATCTAAAATCAGCCAGCTACAAAGACCAGATTCATCACCAGATCCTGTGGCTACCAGGTGTGGGAAATTAAGGAGAAAGTACAGCCAAAGAGACCCCTAAGTAAACGTTTTAATCCAGTTTCCAGAAGCTTTTTTGCTCCCCACAGTGGCTGGGAGCCTCTTGATATATCTTAACTGCACGAGGGTCTGGCCAGTCCTTGGACATGAGTGACAAGATCTGAGAGGAAGAGATACCAGGACCTTTGACTGCTGTAGGATTGGCCATGAGATAGATGGTGTAACTTCGAGGAATTAGTTCTGCTCATTGATATTTTTGATTCTTCCTGTCAAGATCGTATTATGAGTCTGAGCATGAAATCAAAAAGCAAAGAGCCCACATGTTTGGAACCTGCCTAGAGATTAGTAAGCACCAGATAATAAAATAAAATAATGCAAAAACTCAGAATTGTTTTATATTTTGTGTCCTGAAATGTCTTTTTTCAAAATATTTGTTAAAGTTGGGCATTTACTCATTAAATAAGGCCACATGTGCATTGGCTTCATAGTTTTAAAAATAAGGTGTCAGTCAAAAATTTTAACACAATAAATATTTACAGAAGCATTTGAGAAAGTCCAACTGCAGTGAAATAGTTCAGACATCTATTTGGCAAATTTAAGACCTTCCATTCAAAGTACATTACTATTGGTTAAAAAAATAATTTAAAAAATTCAAAAAATCAAAGTACAGCACTATGTACATCATTGGAATTTTATTGATTAACATGAAAACCCAAGGATAAGACTGGTGATATAATATGACCAAGCTCACCCGGTTGTGGTTGAGGTTAAAACCAGACCTGCTGAGTTTCAAAACCAAGGTCTCCACCCTCTCCTAATATCAATTCAAAGAGAGATAGATTATAATGTTAAAGCTTCCCTTTTTATAATTAGGACTAAGTTATTAAAGAAAAAAAAAAACTAGTCTGCTTTCCCTTAGGTATTTTCTTTAAAAAGAACTAACCATTTTGGCTTCTAACAACCCTGACAGGTCTAACATAAAATGTAGTATTTTATAGAAACTTAAAATGTTGACGGCAAAGGCTTAGGATTCATCAATAAACCAAACAAGGGATTTAAATGAGCCTTGATTATCTGCCAAGTTAATCAGAATTCCTGTTTCTCAAGCAAACAACCTTTCCTCCCTCCCCTTTTAAAAAAGAGTTTTTATAACTACTCTGTTTTCAAAATTAATCTGATAAATCTAATCTAACTTGACCCTCCTCCTGCCCCGGTTTTGGGTCATAATTTTAAACTCTTACAGTCTATGTATAATCAACTTCTCTGAAATTTCCACTAAAATTAAATTAAACCTAGATTTCCAGAGTTAACAGCTAGCTGCTTGCCTTGGACCTTCAAGTATTTGGTTTCATAGAAGATGTTTTACGAGGTTTACTCATTTGACTTGGCCCATGTCACAACTAAATGTAAGTTGCACATGTTGCAACCCTCCAGAGCCGGCCAACTGAGCCTCGGTCTTACTGTAAACCCAAGTCATAATCCAGGAAAGTTTTATGACATTAACTTTACATGAATTTAAGTTGGTCACTGAACCAGCAAGAGGTGGCTCCCCACCTCCCCGCCCCACTACTCATGTTTAATTAGAGAGCATTTTGGATGCCATTTTTCTATCTTTTCTTCTCCTCATGAAAACCTGTGTAATGCCTACCTGGACAGGGACAGAACCTATGTCATGTTAGGAGGTTGGTCTAACTCCGCCAGCTGTCACCTTAATAAGAAACTGGTCTTGTGGATCTCCTTTGTCACACCCCAAAGTCTAGGGACACCCAGTGCTCTGCTCCTTCCCTCCCACCATCTTTTTCCTCATCCAGTTCTCCTCTCCAAGCATCAGAAGCAACTGGAATACATTCAAGGACAAACCAGAATGAACAAAGATGCCACATCTCCAGAACTGAATGCCTGATCTCCTCCATCCTCCTTCCATCTCCTGCCCCTAAGAAAAACAGGCTTCTCTCATAGATTCCCTCTGTCAGCCAGGGCAACTCCAAACAGCATGACCTCAGACTGAAGCTCGCCATGTAGGATGGACTTCTCTCCACATACCCGGCATGCAGCTCATCGGGATGACCTCTCACTTTCACCTTCAGAGTGCATCCCATCTGCAACTACCTCTCCCTACCTCCACTGCCACCTTCCTAGTCTGAGCCATCAGCATCTGCCCCTTGGATTTAAATAATAGCTTCTAATTTGCTGCCTTGTCTTTCATCTTTGTCAGTCAATTCTGAATGCAGAGACTCCAGAGATCCCATTAGAACCTAAAGTCAATCATGTAGGCCCTGCAGTACCCTTGAACTTCACCAGGAATAAAAGCCAGTATGCTTATACTAGCTGCAAGGGCCCATGCTATAGAATGCCACCTGTCACCTCTCTGACTCCTCCTCCCAGCCCTGTGTCCTTTTAATCGTGAACACTATGTAGTCTCAAAACATTTTTATCACCCCCAAAGAAAGCCTCACACCCATAACAGTCACTCCCTCTTCCTCTCTCTCCCTCTCCAAGGGCAACCACCAATGTGCTTTCCTACTCTGTGAATTTGTCTCATGTAGATATTTCATATTGATGGAGTCATCAATATGAAAATTTCCTTTTCAGTCTGGTTTCTTTCCCTTCGCCTGTTTCCAAGGTTCGTCCACATTGAGCGTGTATCAGTGCTTCGTTTCTTTTGAGGGGTAAGTAATGTTCTACTGAGTGTGTACACCACAACTGGTTCATCCATTCATTCCTTTATGGAGTTGCTTCTCCCTTTTGACTATTTAGAATAATGCTGTCCAACACATTCCAGTCCAAGTATGTGAGTACCTGAACCATTCATTTTAAATTGCAATGTCTCCTCACCCATTCCCTAACTCCTAATCCACATGGATCTTTTCCAGGTTCTTTGTCACCTTCTAACATCCTACTTTTGAATCGTGTTCACTGTTTATTTGATGTTTTCCCCCATTAGCTCCAGAAGGCAAGGTATTTTTGACAGTTCTGTCACTGGTGTCTGGCACAGTGACCAGCACAAAGGAGGTACTCAAAAAAAATATTGGTTGAATGAATCAGTACAGCCAACTTGATCGCAGAGTTTGAGGTCTGAAAAGTAAAGCTTTTATTTGTGGATCTGAACAGGAATAATGTGTCTCTACCATGCTTTTTTAAGTATCTCCCCTGAAACTCTGTCTTTTCTCCTTTCTCTTAGGGAAGGTCCACAGGAACACCTGGACTGAGAAAACTCTGTGCACCGAGGACAGAGAAAAGGGGGTGATGGTCATATGAAAATCTGTCAGCAATTTTAAGTGTTTGCACATGTGAAATGATGGAATCATAACCCTTTGAGAATGAAATTCAAGGCCATTGTATTATATCCCCATACTAATTCCACAGATTTTGAAATACTCTGGGGATATATACTCATCATCCTCTGAGTTTAGATACATACTTTTTTGCCCAGAGGTCAGTGTGGCACTAATTTTCTCAGTATCTGAATCAATTTATATAGTTTCTATGGGAATTCTAGAATTCCCATGGAAAAGTCATAGTAATTAGTATACTCAATACATTGTTTAAAAATAAGAACAGAGTTGGAGAACTTGCACAACTTAACAATATAAAGTTTTAATTATGGTAGTAATGTGATAAAGGCTTGCATGTCAATGAAAAAGTCATAAATGACTTCAGAAATAGACTCAAATGTGTACAGTAGTCAACTGATATTTGATAAAAGCATTAACTTAAGTCTATGGGGAAAATGTGCTTTTATTTCAATATATGATGATGGGAAATTTGACTATCTAAATGGAAAAAAATCTACCCCACAAACAGAAAAAGTAGAAACAAAGTGGTTCTTATTACATAGCAGAAAATCTCCATAACTTGGATCAGAAAAAGAAAAATTAAACCAAACATAAAAATCAGTGGTCATGAAAGAAAATGAAATATCTCAGACTTCATCAAAAGTAATAATGTATTTTCTTCAAAAGACATCAATAAAATTTAAACAACCCAAGCTATAGATTCAGACGAAATACAATTCATACATCTGATGAAAGATTTCTGTTTGGAACTTATAAATTGTTCTTATAAGTCAATATAAAGATGCAAAAAAGTAGCCAATAAAAATGAGAAAAAGATTCCAACTGAGGAGATTCACAAATGAAAATCATACCAATGGCCAATAAACATAAGAAAAAGATACCCAAAATTATTAGTTATTAAAAAATGTAAATAATAAAACCACAGTGATATTCTACTCCGTAGCTAATATTAAAATGATTGGTAAGAGCAAGTGGTGGCAAGAACGTGATCCATCTACAACTTTCATACAGGATTTTAAAATGATACAATGACTTTGGAAAACAGTGTAGCAGTTTCTGCTTAAACATTTGCCCAATGACCCAGGGATTCTTCTTCTAAGGATTAACCTAAGGGAAATACAAACCCATGCACACAAAAATGCTTGCACACAAATGTTCATAACAGTTTGATTTATAATAGCTGAAAATGATACACCCATGTCTATCAACATGGAAATGGAAAACAATTCTATGTTTGTATGATGGAACACTGCTCAGCAATAAAAAGGAAGGAACTACTGACTCATGTAATATGAATTAATCTATGATACATTATATTAAATTAAAGAATCCAGGTTTAATACAGTGCAAGTTATCTGGTCTCATCTACATAAAGTTCCAAAACCACAAAACTAATGGTAACCTGGGATGAAAGATGAGGAGGACAATTATCTATAGAGGAGTATGAAAAAAAATATAAGGGATGATGTCTTTTCCAAGCTTATTATTTTACACTTCAAATGTGCGTATTTTGGTGTTATGTAGGTTATATATTAATAAAAAGAAAAATAAAACAAAGAACATCTGGCATTTGGCCTTCTATTTCTAGTATTTCCTCAAGAAATTAAATCACATGTCTACAAACATATAAAAGAATGTTCACAAGTGTCATATTCACAATAACAAAAACTGAAAATATTCCAAGTGTTTATCAATGGGAGAAGGACAAAAAAAAGGGGGGGGGGGTGGAATTCAAAGTACTCAGCAAGAAGAAGAAACTGCAATTTAGCAGCCTGGTGAATCGCAGAAACAGCATGTTCTGTAACTTGGGTTTATTCCAAAATGCAAACAAAGTCTCCTCTCCTCAAATCATACTAAGCAAAAGAAACCCAAGAAAGGAGACTCCAACTTCCAAACAATAACATGAAGAGTCCAATATTACTTAATATATATTCCCTTTTACACAGAGTCTACATTACATAGCCCACCTGCACGAAGAGCCCATGTTACATATTACTTTTATATGAAATCCAGCAATAAGCAAGTTAGAATCTACCTTGCTGAAAACCAGAAAGTAATTTGGAGAGGGAAAAGTGGTATATTTTCTGGGAATTAGAGATGTATTCTGTGCTGTGTGGACTGGTAATTCCATGAGTGAATATGATGGTCAAATCTCATTCAAATGAACACTTAAAGTCATTGCTTTTAGCTGATGTTGTTTATTTCTCAACAACAACAACAAAAAAATAATAAAGTAAAATAAAAGCTTTTGAAAACTGTATTCGTGGGCTGGGGTTGTGGCTCAGTGATAGAGTGCTTGCCTTGCACATGTGAGGCACTGGATTCAATACCCCGCACCACATAAAAATAAACAAAATAAAGGTCTTGTGTCCATCTACAACTAAAAAGTATATTTTTAAAAGTTTTTAAAAGATTTTAAAATTAAATTTCCTTCCCCACATGTAACAGGAAAAGCAGATTCATTTCTGGGATCTGTCAAACCGTGAGAAATGTCCAGTGGAGGCCTCATCAACATTGGAAAGCTTTGCATAATAAATGTTCTGGAGACGCAGTTGATTCTTTTTTACAAAGTAATTCCAATAACAAGTTGTCCTATGAATAATTTTGTTGATCTGTCTTTTTTTCCCCTGAAAACAGTCATTAAAGTTTTCCTCTATATTTATTTTGGTTTTCCCACTTAAAATTAAGGGCAATCAGCTAGGCTTATTTCCAGAACAAGAAATGTATTTAACATAGGAATTGGCCAGCCAGAAGGACAACTCTCAGTCACAAATTTAATCAGTTGCCAAAGAGAACAAAGATGGAATTCCTATGCCCATTGAAAAGCAGAGATATATTTGCTATCCAATGCTGATATTTCTGGAACCAGGTTCACTGAGCTTTCAATAATTTCCTGTGGTTGGAAAATGTAAAGAGAACTGGATTTGTGATTTCTCAGTGATTTGACTGGTTTGAGACAGAAAAGTCAGGTCTCCTACCATCATTGTGGCCCTTCAAATTAATTCATCTTTGCCACCTTAAGCGCACATACAGCAAGTCAATTTCCTGACCAGAAAGCAATGGCTCATTGCCTGAGCAGAAGCATGTCCAGAGCTGTCACATCCTACAATCCTCCATATTGTGGTGTCTCCACACTTACGATCAAGGAATGGCAACAAACAGTAAAACTGCTATGTGTCTCCACCCCCTTGGAGATACAGTGTGCTCAGTTAAAAGAAGATCATGGAGGATGGCGGGAAGCTACTTTCTGCATTGTGAGGGGACAGTGGAAAGGATGGAGCAGAGCTTTTGACTCGCTAGGAAGTGAGGAGTCTGATGTTCTAGCATCTAATAGAGTCCAACATACCAACCCTGCATCAACTGGGCTTTAAAGAGCAAAATGCTGATCCCCCAGACTCCAAAGATGGTCAGTTAGACGCCGATCACTGTTTCTGATACTGGGACGATAGCCATGCACAAAACAGAACCCTCAGAGATGAACATACCTGCCCTTATGAAATGCATACATTAGCCGAAAAAAGGCAATAAATCGCAGAAATAAGCAAAAGGTATTCATAAAATACTTCAGATGATGGAAGACTTGGGCAGAAAAATAAAGCAGTGGAGAGGTCTAAGGATAACCGGAGGTACGCAATTTTAGGCCAGATGACCTGAGAAGGCCAACTAAGGAAGTGACATTAAATAAACAGCAGAAGCACAGCCCAGGTGGAGGGACAGGCAGTATGGGAGCCCCGCGGCAGAAACAGGACTTTCAAGCCAAGGAATGACATGGCCTACATCAGGATATGGGACTTTTGTGAAGAATTAGTTAAGATTATCAAGGCACGGTGCTGCACTCAATGTCCCCAAACACCTCCGTGTCACTAAAGAATGGCCAGTCGAGTCTTCACTTTGCCTTGAGCCATAAGCAGCCTCTGTCCTCACAACCCCACGCTCTCCTCCAGATGGCCTCCTCCCCAGGTCCAGTCCTTGAGCCTCTTTTCTTCTCCGTCTGCACTCACTCCCCGTGTAATGCACTTGGGTTTACAGGTTTGAAACCCACGTGCAAACCCATCCTGGTCACACTCCTGCAGTTGAACCTGCCACCGACTCTGGTACCCAGTCCTGACTTGATACCCTCACTTGCCTGCACTCCGGATGTCTCAACCTCAGAATTCTCCTTCTGCCTACCAAAATCTGTTCTTCCAACACTGCTTCTCTTCTTGATGAATGGCTACTCCATCTTTTTTCAGCCACATACATCAAATTCCTTGGAGGCTTTCTGGTACCGCTCTTCCTCCAACCCACCACTCCCAACTGCCAGCAGATCCCCGTGAATTATTTTCCAAACATATCGAGACCTCAGCCACCTCTCCATTTTGTATATCTGCTGTTGCTGATCCAGGCCACCACCATCTCTTACCTGGATTATTGCAGTGACCTCCAGACCAGACCCTTTGGCCCTTCTTGTGCCTGCTGTGACTGGTTTTTATAACAGAAGCCAAGGTGAACCTTCCAAGTTGCTCCTCTCCTCACAGCTCCCATTTCACCCAGTAAAAGCCAAATTGCTTATAGGAGCAAGAAGGTTCTACGTGACCTTCTGTCCCCCAGCTCTCTGATCCATGACTCTCTGGGCTTCTCACCCTTATGCCACAAGAAAGGCGCTCTCCCCGTCCCTGCTCCTGAACACCCAACCTTGCTCCCACCTTGGAGTACCCCTTTTGGCTCTTTCCTCCATCTTGGCTTTTCCCTTCTGGGCATCTGTCTGGTGGCTCACTCCTGCCCTTTAATGAGGGCACCCCTCCCCACCACCCAACCAGCTAACCACACACTTCCCGATTTTCCTTACCCTGTTCCATGTTTTTCCCATGGTGTTTACAACCTTCTAACATTACTGAATACTTGATTTATGCGTCATTTATATTTGTTTTGTAAACTTATATACCCAGCCAGATGGTCCTCCATAAATATGTTTTGAATGGAAAAAATAAATGAATTGACTATGTTAGATAAACACAATGATTAATTTCATCTCCAAATATATATTTGCTTAATTGAATCCTTGTCAGATTTAAGAATGCTTTTATTAGAAAGATGAAAGTAAAAAATAAGACGTGGGTAAATTAGCCAGAGATTTGACTCACAGGCTTGAGGCAAAAACTGTGTATCTGATTAATAATAAACAGAGACTGAAGGACAGAGAAAACAAAAAACCAAAACTTCATGTTTCCATTGAACTTCTCGTTCGTTCAAAATACTCCCTTAATAAAAGCAGGAGCCTGCTGGGTGTGGTGGCGCACACCTGTAATCCCAGCAGCTCTGGCGGCTGAGGCATTGGATGGCAAGTTCAAAGCCAGCTTCAGCAATTTAGTGAGGCCCTAAGCAACTTAGTGAGAATCTGTCTCAAAGTAAACTATAAAAAAGGGAGGAGGGGTGCTGGAAATGTGGCTCAGTGGTTAAGCACCTCTGGGTTCGATTCCTTTATTTTTCTGCCCAAGTCTTCCATTATCTAAAGTATTTTATGAATACCTTTTACTTATTTCTGGGACTTATTGTCTTTTTCTCCTCATTTATATATTCCATAAGGGCAGGTACAAAAAAAAGTGGATGCCAAACTCATTCTAAAGTCATTTGTGTAATCACCATGATTTAAGAATGTCTTAGTTTAAAAAATCTTAATGTCAATCACTTCACATGAGGGTCAGTTTTCCTAGAGAATTCCTCTAATGCATAATTTCTGTGGTCTTTAAGAGTTGGTATCTGTATCTGGAATGATCTAACTGAAACTTGCCAGGGGACTAAACAGCTCAAATTTAGACATCACAGTTCAAAAAAAAAAAAAAAAAAAAAGAGCAAATTTGAACGTTACGATCAGAACTATCATAGTCCTGCTCAAAAAGAGATGAGAGAATTCACATCTGACTGCTTTGTCCTTACCTCCAGGCTCATGGGGTGAAGCCCGAGGAAACTTATCTTGAACATGAGTATCAAGACTCTGTGCTTCCCTTCAGAGCCTGGGGCTGCTGCTCAGGGGGTGTAGTGAAGACCTTCAGTGACCACTCAGCTACACTGTGGAGTTCTTCCAGTCAAGCAGGCGGCAGAGGGTGGGGGCTATTTTCTGATAACTAAGGACTGAGGGTGAAGAGGACTTATAGAAAATGCTGACTGGTCCCAAGTATGCAGGGAGAGTGAGGAGCAGGGAGACTAATAGGAGCCCCAGGAGCACCCGTATCATCCCATTCCTTTCTATATGGCTTAAAACCCACCCTGGCAGCCTCAGGTGGGTTCAGTGGGGCAAAGAGACTGCAGGCTCCAGTGCTCAGGGACTCAGCCCTTGCTGCCTAGGTCACACTTTGACTACAAGTCTTCTGAGAGGGAGGGGGAGAAAAATCTTGACTCCGGGCTGAGAATGGGCTCAAAAGTAGCCGTTGACATCCACCCTTAAATCACAGTTAAGGAAGTTGTCAAAAGATGGGTGGTCTTGGGCAGGGTCTGCAGTTATTGAAATTCAAAACTATCTACCCACCTTGGGAAGAGGTTGTAAGCAGTTGTCTAAATCTCAGTTACATTTTAGTGGGCATCATGTATATTCTGTTTTTGTTTTTTTGTTTTCCATTAGGGCATCATCCCCTCCCACCTGACATCAGAACCAGTCCTGGGGACTCAAACCAACCACACGTGTGTCCATAAGGCTCTCAGTGTCACCAGATGAAGCACTGAATCTGAGCCAATCAGATCTTGATTTCCACCCTACTTTACATAACTACCATACAAATGGCAGGATGTTGTGTATGGAAAGTACCCACCTTAGGGGCTGGCAGGGAGGAGAGTTCCCTTGGATGATTACTGACAGCTACTACTACTTTATCATAAATGTGCTAAGGAAAAATGTGTCCCAGACAAGTTGGAAACTCCCCATCCCTTCCCACATTCCCATCATGATCCCATATTCAGCCTGTCTACAGGACAAGGAGTTAAAATTTCCCAGAGTAGAAAAGGAAGAATATAAAAACAATGAAATCTGACATGCTGTTATTGTATGCTCAGTACAATAATACTGAACACTTTATATTCATTTGGTCTTCACCCACAGAACCATCAACAGGCTATAATTAAAGGTAAGAAGTCCAAGAATTTAAAAAGTTCAGCGAATGATGTACAGTCATGCAACAAATAAGTATAAGAGCAGGGATCAAATGCAGGTCTGCATCACCCTCAGTCCTTAGTTGTCAGAAAATAGCCCCAATCTTCTGCTGTATACTACCCATGGAATAGCCAAAATGGGACAATAAGGTTCATAAGGGGATTTGGGACGATGGCTCATCGATAGTTTGCCTCAAGATCTGGTAAAAGAGCTGTTGCAGCTACAGAGAAGCATACCTCCACGGGCAGAATTAAAATTGTCAAAATGGCCACATCACCAAAAGCAATCTATAGGTTTAGTGCAATCCCCATCAAAATACAGATGACATTCTTTACAGAACCAGCAAAAATAATCCTAAAATCCATATGGAAGAACAAAACGCCCATAATAGCTAAAACAATTCCGAACAAGAAGAGTGACGCTGGAGGTATCACAATACCTGATCTCAAATTATGCTACAGACTAAAGTAACCGGAACAGCATAGAGACACATAAAGACAGAAATGAAGACCAACAGAACAGAATAGAAGACTCAGAGACAAATTCACACAAATACAGTCTTCTAATCCTTGACAAAGGAGACAAAAACATGCATTGGAGAAGAGATAGCCTTTTTAACAAATTATGGCTGGGAAAACTGGCTATCCATCTGTACAGATCCTTATCTCTCACCCTGAACAAATATTAACACAAAATGGATAAAAAACCTAGAAATCAGAACAGAAACCTTGCAGCTACTAGAAGAAAATACAAGGTCAACACTCCAGCATATTGGCACAGGCTTCAACTTCCTTAACAAGAATCCTAAATCTCAAGAAATAAAACCAGGAATCAATAAGTGAGATGGCATCAAATTAAAAAGTTTCTGCATAGCAAAAGAAACAAAATCATGGACAGAGCGCTTACAGAATGGAAGAAGATAATGACCAGCTACTCCTTGGAGAAAACAATATCCAGAATACATAAAGAAAGCAAAAAAACTACCACCAAGATCCCAAATAACACAATCCCTAGACAAATGTTCTTAATAGACATTTCCCAAAAGAAGAAATTCAAATGGCAAACAAATATATTTTTAAATGTTCAATATTCTTAGCAATTAGGGAAATGCAAATCAAAACCACACTGAGATTCCATTTCACACCAGTTAGAATGCCAATCATTGAGATTACAAATAATGAGTATTTCTAGAAAGGAAGTGGGGGAAAGGTACACTAATACACTGCTGGTGGGATTGTAAATCAGTACAGCCACCATGGAAAGCAGTGTAGAGGTTCCTCAAGAGACTAGGAATGGAACCATCATATAACCCGATTCTCCCACTACTTGGTATTTATCCCAAAGAAATAAAAGCAGCATACTAAGGGAAATGTGCATTCCAATGTTTATTGCAGCACAATTCCCAGCAGCCAAGTTAAGGAACCAGCCTAGGTGTCCTTCAATAGATAAATGGATTTTTTAAAAATAGTATATATTTACAATAATTTTTACTCAACCACAGAGAACAATGAAATTTTGTCATTTGCTGGTAAATGGATAAATGGATGAAACTCCCTCACCCCTGTGGCTAGCAATCCCTTGCTTCCTTGGTTCTTTCTCCTTTCCCACCCTCAGAGTAGATACTACTTCTGGATTTTAGTGAATTCTGAAAATACTAATTCTGAGATATGATCATTCTAGATGTATGCTGCAAAGCACCCATTCTTCCCTACCCTCAACCAGATCTTTTCCAATACATTAGACCAAAGTTCTATATCCTACAAACATGATTTCAAGAGACTACATCAACCTGCAACTTGGTTTTCCCATTGGTAATACAATTTTTCCCACAAGGAAAAAAAAAACAATAGCAATTATTACATTTAATCTAACTTTGTATAGGAAAGTTCTATCTCCTGTGAAATAAGCGCACTTTTGAAAAATAGCCTGAACCCACTCACCATCAGCCAGACTCCAGTCCTATTCGAGCTCTTTCTTCCTCAACTTGCTACATTTCTCTAGTTGCTTTATGCAAAATGCAATAGCTACCCAATCTTTAAAAACCTCCCATTTTTCTTATCAGTTAAGACACAGGAACCCAGTGACTGATAAGCTGAAATGGACAAACAATACTGTTAACAAATATCACCTGCAGTTTTCACCGCCTTCTCCGGTATTTCAAAGATCTTTGATGAAGTTGTCTTTCCTGTTCTAATCTTATGGAGCTCACATTTCATCTTAATTACAGTTTTCCTTGCTTGGAGGTGAATACCTCAACAAAACCACCCCACCTCCACCTCCCTGACTGGGTGGCAGGTCCCTCATTGCCGTCTATGGGTCCATAGATTTAAGTTCCCCACAATTGCACCTCTAAGAGCAACAGTACATACTTCTGCAATAAGTTTCACTGCTGACACATTAGTGTCAACATTTTAAAGATTCTGGCACTTTCTGCAGAGTGCTTAAATGTACACCTAGCTCTAGGTGCATCAACATGCTATCCCATGCAATCCTCAGAGGCTGCCAGGAGGCTCAGAGAGGCTACTTACTTTACCCAAAGTAGTGGATGATACAAGGTAAATCCAGATTCCAAAGCTCCCATAACTGGACTCTTTCCGCATGCCCCCCACTCCAGATGGCCTGTCTCAGATGGTGGTAATAGAGATTTTATGGACACATGTTGCAAGTATTAGGATTCTGGATAAACAAAGCTTGTTTATGAATGCAGTTCTTTTTCTAAATGTTGGTGACTTTTGAATAATCAGGAGATGCCATCTGCCCAAATGTTGCAATAAAGAGAGAGAACAGGAGCTTTAGATATACCCTGGCTTTTCTCTTACTGGCTATGTGAATTTTTGGCAAATTTCCTACCCTCTCTAAATTTCTTGTGTAAGGGATATTATTGTTAATATTAAATGAATGAACCTATGTAAAACGCTGTCCATAAGATTAGGACTAGTGACTTTTTGCCTTATCACTATTTATCTTTTCCACCCAGTATGATTGTGTTTAAAATAAAAAGAAACCTTCAGATGTATTTGAAAAGATAGTACTATTGCTGGGCACAATGGTGCATGCCCGTAATCCCAGCAGATTGGGAGGCTGAGGCAGGAAGATTGTTCAAAGCCATACTCAGCAACAGTGAGGCACTAAGCAACTCAGTGAGACCCTGTCTCTAAGTAAAATGCAAAATAGGACTGACTGGGATGTGGTTCAGTGGTTGAGTACCTCTGAGTTCAATCTCCAGGACCAAAAAAAAAAAAACGATGGTACGATTGATAATATGTACCATATCTAAATGCCACATCTATGTCAAGTCAATAACAAAATTAGGACAACACTCCACCTTCAGTCTCTCTACTTTTGTATTTGTATCAAGACTCCAGTTCCCGTAAGGAACCCAAATCATCTCTTCCCCTTATTTATGGGCACCTTGCATTAAAAAAAAAAAAAAAAGAAAAAAGAACTCATATAGCAAGGAAAAATGATGATTCCGATTACCTACTATAAAATCTTCATATGAGGTCCTCTGTCATTTGTTTTCCACTGCTAGGGAACGGGAGAAAATACACATAAGCAATATATCAAACAGTTCTTATTGATGTGCCCAACATTGTATTCTTCAGCTCTATTAGAGATGAAAGAGACTCATTCCTGAGCTCTAGGAACTTAAGACTATGAAAAACAAGGCGGGGGGGGGGGGATGTAGCATTTTATAAATCTGCAAATTTGTGATTTAAACTGAGAACTTTTCAAGAATTTTTAAAAAATTTTTTTAAAGTATTTTTTAAAATTAGCATGGATTATTAAGAGACTGTTAAGTCTTTACTCAAGATTGAATGATTTTTCCATCTTTCTGGTGTGTTGAGCTATAATTCTTCCCTAATTCTATATCTCCTGATATCTGTTACCATCATACAAGTATTACAATAGCAGCGTTTAGAAACCTGAATGATCTCTGCTGTGGAATTTATCCTTCAAAAAGACTTTATCACTCACATTTATGTACTTGATTGCTATCAAGATTAAAAATGGTATTTTCCATGCTGCCAGCAATGTTGTTAAATCCAGGAAGCCAACATCCAGACAGGTCATCTAGGGTTAAGACGAAGAGGTCACATTTGAATGAAGAGGTGAGGAAACAGAGAAGCTCCATGGGTGGCTTCAGGAAGTTTCTGTTTGCAAAGGGTTTGCAAGATATGGATTCAAAGATGCCTGTTCTTGCATATATTTGGCAAGAAGATTCTAGCTCCAGCCACTCGTAGGATCTCTCCCCAGTTCTGAAGATCTTGAAAGATGCACCCCAACTATGATCTACCCATTAAAATGACTGTACACCTTGGAGATAACTCTTCTTGATGAAAATGACCCCAAACCAACAAAAGGCAATTCTTTCCCGGAAAGGCAGAACAACATCTGTGACAACTCACCATTCAATGACGTGAAAGGAGAGATCAAAATTAGTCGAACTCATTCATTTGAGATAAGGACAATAAGTTGGTGCTTCTAAACAGCAAAGAAATGACTGGAGTGTGTGTGTGTGTGTGTGTGTGTGTGTGTGTGTGTGTACATACACATGTTTGCAAGTGCTTGTTTGTGTTTGGAGTAAGTCCACATATAGAAGATATCTTAGCTGTTTACCCAAACTAAAATGAGCTTTATTATTGTCGAAAATGCTAATTACCCCAACTTTATCAGTTTATGCAATGTGTGTATTGAGAGGTCATACTATACTCTATTAATATATACAATAATTATGTTAATCAAAAAAATCTTTTAACCTCACTAAATTGACAAAGACAAGATGATAGCTGGTCTTCCCTGTGCCTTGAAAAACTAAAAATAATTCGTTCAGACACTAGCAGTTCACAGCTTGTGACAACCCAGAGTCCCACCTATGTCCTAATGTGATGCTACAGATTTGTACATCACATGGACAACCTCACAGCTCCCCCAGGGATGCCCACCACCCCCAGGGCTCTCTCTTGCTCTCACCACCCACCACCACCATTTTCTCCTAGAGATGTTTGGGAGCACATTGGTGCATGTGATATGTGTGCTCATCCCACATCCACCAAGGTGCTAGGCAGCTGGAAAGGCTACACCTCTATTAGAAAGAAGCTGAAGTAGTGTCAGCAAATCCAGTTTTCTCTGTCACCTTTACGTCTGCATGACCACCCTTCTCTCCACTTCTAAACACTTCTCTCCCCTTGCCTCATTGCTACCACCTACTAAACAGGTTGACTAGTATGACTCACTCCTTTAATCTCCCAAGGAGTAGAATCTCTAAAAAAAAAAAAAAAAAAAGAAAGAAAAGAAAAAGAAAGAAAGAAAGAAATGTTCTACAAATAAAAATGTCTGAATGGCTTGTAAAATAACCCCAGCACGTATGAAAAAGAAGGAAACTGGAGGGGGGAGTAGAGTTTCAACCAAAAAAATTCTAATGGAGCCAAATACATAACTTAGCTTCCTGTTTCTACCTCACCCCTTACCCCGGGGCCCAGTTTTCCTAACACTGGGCAGGAAATGAACTTACTGTAGTAAGTTACTCTACAGTAAGTTCATTCAGGTCTTTCATGATTCCACAATGGGTGAAAAAAAAAAAAATCTTCCTGTGTTCAGGAATTGAACTGGCTGATCTTGATGCTACTGAAGCAGTTGGTGGGTAAAGACTTTGGACAGCATACCCTCTATGTGAAAAATCCCCAATCCTAAGCAGGCCTGCAAGCTCTTCCCCATAGCTCCTGTTCTGAAGTTCAGAAAAGGTCCTTGTTGAGTGGAGTGTTAACAGAAGTTCTTGACTTGTGGATGTGGGAAAAAGGAGTTTCATGGAAAGGATAGATCCATCTAGAAGAAAAGATGATTTTGATCATTTCTCTCTCTCTCTCTCTCTCTCTCTCTCTCTCTCTCTCTCTCTCTCTCACATACACACACACACACACACACACACACACACACACACACCCCTGACTTTTCCTTCTCCAAAATAAAGGAATAGGAAATGTTTAGACAATGGTTTCTAGAAAACATATTTAAATCTTACCACATTTTAGCAAGGTTCACATGTCCTTCCCCAGCACTGGCAAGTCTAAGCAAAAGAATGAGCAATGTAGAAGCTAGAAACTGTGAGCTCTCAATGAAAAGTCCCTTTAATAGGTATGACAGCCAGTCTCCAAGATGGTCCCAAATAATCTGTGCCTCCTGATGTTCATTCCCTTGTACATTTTCCTCTCACCCTGTACCAGGGCGGGTCAGTGTGACAAATATAATACAGAATAAGTAATCACACGCCCCTTCTGAGACTAAGTTATGAAAGGCGGTAGTACCCATCTGGGACTTTCTGCTCTTGAATAGTTCAGAAAGAAGCCAAGACATGAACAGCCACAGCATGTGATCCAGATGGAGATGCCCTAACACCCACAGCCACACAAGTGACTTAGAAGTGAATCTTCAAATCCAGTCAAGTCTTCAGAGATGACAAAGTGTGGCCAATAGCTGGTCTGCAACTAATTGAGAGATCCTGAAGCAGAACCACCCACCTGAATCACTTTCAAATTCCTGACCCTCAGGACCCATAGGAGATGATAAACTGCAGTATCAGCTGCTAAACTTTAATTTGCTCTGTTGCAAGAGAGATAATAGTTGTGAGAGTTGTAACTCCTTGCTTTGTGCATTTAATAAGGATATAGGAGTCAGGGATATTTGCTAAGATTCAATGACTTGACCTTCATGACTTTTATCCTATTTACTTATTTTTGCATTTTATTTCCCCTACAAAGCAACCGACCATTCAACTTCTGCCCCTACTCAGCGGGTGTTGGTATTGTCAGGAAGCCACATCGATTGTAACTCTGGGGTTTCTATTATCAGAAGAAACTTTTGCTCTTAGAGATTTGTTCCATAGCTCTTAAAAGAACTTCTCGCCCGGTCTAATCAGATAAAGTCTTTTCCCTTCTATGTGTTTGTTCTATATATTTGACAGATCTCGGCCCATCTATCAGAAGGAAACAGATTCATCTAGTCATGGAAAACGTCTTTCCGTTATGCTGCTTTGACAGTCTGAGGACAGCAGCGGCATATGAGAGGCCTGGTGGGGACAGGACTCTGCACAATGAGAAGACCAACAAGGGGATAGCAGCAGGTGGCAACAGAAAGGGTTTTCAAGAGCAGTGGGGAGGAGCCAGGGACAGGGTTGGATGGGAGTTCATGACTTTGGGCAGACAGTCTTGTCTTGAGATCTTCTCTTGATGGGAAACATTCCTGTCGAGGTGGACTTTGTCTCTGAATCACCAAACAACTCACCTTATAACACAGTAAGAACGTTAGTAGGAAATGAGATTCGTGGGGCCTATGATCAGTGTCTTGCTTGTGGAGCACCTTGGTTCTCTGGCTGTCTCAAAGACACTCGTCACCTTCCGACACTGTGAGATCATGAGAGCAAAAGCTGATCTGTAGGCCATGTTCTCATTCTTTCCACCTATTTAAAAAAACGTCAACATTTTCCTTTATGGTGAGAAGTCTCTAAAAACTAGATATCTAGAAGTTTCTATCTGAGGCTGGTAAAAACTCGATGTCCTTCATTTGCTGACTTCTCCTGTTCTGTAAATACGCCTGACAGATGACCCTGAGATCAAACCCAAATACACTGAAGCATTCCAAGAAAATTTTGACTTAGGAAGAAAAGAGGATGGTAGAAGTGATGATTTCAGATAGTATAAACACACGCACTTTCAGGAAGACCATTTAGTCATCCACTTAAAATTGTTTTGCTTTAAGATCCTCCTCAGTTCTCTTGAAATCAGCTTCTCTGACTGATGACACATCTTTTGAAAACAACAGTTTATTTGCCAATATGCTTCCTTGATACATATGTACCACATAATGTCCAGCAGGTTCTGCCCTTACGCCGGAAGTTCAAAACACTGGAAGAGTTGGGCAACCAAGTCATTGTAAAATAATGTATTTCTCACAACATAATGTTCAGTGAAGAAATTTTAAAATGTATAGAAAATCATCATCAATGAAAAATTCTCACATCCTAATACTCAAGAGATAATTTTCTAACATGCCCACATAGTGTCTGCCAGTCCTTTTCCTGATTGGGTGTGATAAAATAGTTGTGTGAAATGTATAAAAATGTAGAGATAGAATGCATAGATACACAATTTCAAATGCAAAATTTGTTGGGGACTCAAAAAGAAAGTAAATACCCCGTCATGCTTCTAGAGGGGAAGACTCAATTTTTTAAAACTTACAATGATTTTTTTTTAATTTAACAGAATAATTCTAAAATTAAATTAAAGATAAAATAAAATAGAAAAATTAGGACTGGGAGTGTAGCTAAGGGGTAGAGCACTTGCTGAACATGTGCAAAGCCCTGGGTTTGATCCCCAACACCAAAATAAATAAATAAATAAATAGCAGAAGTGACTTCTAGCTAGTTCCCACCTTCAAAGTTAATAAGGAACACTTAATAAAAAGTCAGGTTTGCTTTTTTTCATATTATATATATATATTTATATTTCCCTTGGTTTATGATAGGGTTATATTCTGAAAATCCATTTCCTAAGTTGAAAATATAAAAGTAAAAAATGCATTCGGTACACCCAACCCATAGTTGTTTACCTTTGTGATAGTGTGATTAACTGGATGCTAGGGCTCATAGCCATTGCTCAACATTATGAGAGATTCTTTAACCCTTCTCCTAATTCTGGGGGAAAAAAATGGCATTTAACCTAATTTAGACAATAAGTCTCCTTATTTTAAAGATGAAAAGAAAGGAAATTATGACATAATGCAACTATAGGCATGCAAAGCTCTTGTCTCCCATAGGGAATTCTTTCTCTGCCAACCTTCTGTAATCATTTAGACCCATTTTACAAATGTTGCTCTTCTGTTCCCTGGTGCAATTTTAAGCCAGATGGCCAATTGTGAACCATCTGTATTCCAGGTTGTCCTAGCATACGTTGCCAAGTTCAAGGAAGAATACAGATCCTAATTATTCAGTTAGTGCTAAGATGACCCATGCAACATATAAATCACATGCTCACTTCTCTTGCATATTTTGTTTATTTTTTGCTCGAAAACATTAAAATAGCATATTTTGTAATCCAAGTCATATGTTAGCTATTAAGAGAAAAAAGAGGGAATAGTGAATAATTCCTCTCTTTATGGGAATAGGCATTTAAACAAGTAACAATGATAAAAATGTACCAAAAAGTATCAAAGAGAATATATAGTTCTCATTATTTTAGGATTTCATACACCAATAAAATTTTAGCAATAAAAATATCACTCAGAATCTGAGACCTTCTGAAATAATAATAATAATAAAAAATCTTCCCTGCTCCTTCTAGGACCACTCTTCTGCCTTAGACAAATTAAAACACATATGAATGCTGGTTAAAGTGGCCAGGAGTCTCATGGCAAGGTTGAATTTAATATCCTTATTACATTAGGAGACTTTTTCAGTCAATAAAAAAATTTTTTTTAAAAAATTAATTCAACCCACATTTTACAAAGGAAAAATCCAAATGACCAAAAAATACATTCAAATATTCTAATATTATTTTTATAATAAAAATGCCTTTTAGATACTATTTTGTGGCATTTTTCATCTACCCAGCTGACAACAGTCAGAAAGACTTCCAATGCTTGACATCTGAGTAAATGAGTTAATTTTCCAGGATCTATAGTTGATGGAAGGGTCAAGTCAGAGAGGAACCCTGTTTGGCTTCACCCAATCCCATCAGTTGAGTGATATCTGCTCAGAGAGCCTTTTACTCTGGGCTTTAAAGGCCAACGGTGAAAATGAAACAGGGAGTTTTGAAAGGCCTTGTCTCAAAGACAACACTGCACTTTCTGCAACTCAGCTAAAGTGCCATCAGATAATCTTCTTAGTAAAATGGATTGTATCAGTTAGATTTTTGTCCAAAATTCTCAGTAAATGACAACTGTGAGAGAACTAAGAAGTACAAACTCTGAACAAAAGGTACTTTAAAGAATATCAGCCTGGTGCAGTGGCACATGCCTGTAATTCCAGCGACTCAGGAGGCTGAGGCAGGAGGATCACGGGTTCAAATACAGCCTCAGCAAATTAGTGAGGCCCTAAGCAACTCAGGGAGACCCTGTCTCTAATAAAATATATATATAAAAGGGCTGAGGGTATGGCTTGGTGGTCAAGTGTCCCTGGTTTGAATCCCTGGTTGGTAACAAGAAAAAAAATTATATAGCTTCACCCAACGCCCTCACTTCTCCAATGGTGACGGTGAGGTCTGGTGACAGATGGCTAACTCATGACACACTCAGCGACGAATTCAGTGGTGAGCAGAGGTCTTCATTTAGTGCAGTGGACTTGACCTTTGACCTTCCATGCTCCTTCCAGGACACTACTATTCTGCAAGGAGACTTCTAACCCTCCAATATTTAGGAAAATCACTTAAATTCTCCCTAAGTTGTAGATATCTTATCTCTAAAAAGAATAGATTCACAAGTTTCTGAGTGATATAATTAAGATAATATTTTTTAAAAAACTAGCTTAGTGTCTGGCAATAGTAGACCCTTAATAACTGTTATTAATAACTTAATAACCCCTTAATAACTGTTAATTTCCAACTTTAAAGACTTTATCCTAACTGTAGGCTAATGATTCTGGAGCTCAGATTATACTAGTTAAGTTAGTAAATACTTTTCTTCTCCCATAGACAAAATAAGAACAACGGGAGAGCTGAAGAATGGATAGTTAATGGTAGAAACGTACAGGGTGACTTTAAGGAAGAAGCCACTTCAGTTCTTGCTCGAATAATAGCACAAAGAGATTTTGTACTTTACCTAAATGTAGGATAATTTCTGCTTCTGCAAGCTAAATCTTTGTCCTAATGCTAAAACTATACCAGAATAACATTTTAAACTAAACATTCCTATAGAAAGAGAGATGTTGTATTGCCTACAAAAGATACGCCAAGGTTTTGGGCTAGCCTCTCTGTGACAAGCATCTAACACCTATTAGCACAAGTTTGCTAGAGACAGTGCAGAAGTTGGCATTGGCAGTGAGCCAACTTCATCCAAGAGGATGAGGCCCCCAGACAGGAAGTGGCAGGGCAGGGAACTAGAAGGAGCCAGGGATTCTAAGTGATCTCAAGAAGGAGATCCATCTACCATTCCCAGAGCGAGCGTTTGCCTATTCAAGCACTGTTACATAAGAAGTAAGTTTTTTTGTGTTGATTAAGCCATGCTCTTTGAGGGGTCTTTACTTTCAACACTGACTAATGCATAAGGCATCCTGTATACAGTGACTAAGGAATGCTAATCCAGGCTAACAACAGGAAGGACCCTGTGCCTGGGAAATGTTTACAGACTCCTCCTCATTTAACTTGTGCAGGGGTCAATGTAACTAACCACAGAGATGATTAAAAGGGGAAACTGAAACTAATTTTGAATTTTTCATTTTTTCTTCTTCTTTGTGACTTCTCATTCTCCCTCCCAGCTAGCCTTTGGAACCCCTGTTACTTAACAGAGCCTCTTCATGATGCAGATACTTTGCATCATTCTTGCTATAAAACCCTGAACAATTCTGTATCTTGTAACATTTGACCCTAACGGCAAAGGAGCCTGCTTTCCTCGCTGGGTTTATTCTGGGCACGTACATCTTGGTCCTAAGATCCAGATGGAATGCTGTAGGTGTGTGAATAACTGTATGAAACTATATGACCGTAATCACCATCTTCATGTAGCACCTGGGGCTTTTCTAACTTAGTGCATTATGTCGACTTCAAGTGGATTTAGACTTCAAGTATAAATGTGATGAAATGAGAATTATGCACAATTTATTTTTCATATTTCATAAGATTTATCAGTAGAATGACCTTGAATTTGTGACCAAAAAAAAAAAAAAAAGCAAGACAAATCCACAAGATATATCCATAGGTCACTATGTCACTTTTCAACATCTATTAAGAAGTTTGAAGTAGCCCAGCTTGGTGGTGGATGCCAGTAATCCCAGCAGCTTGGGAGGCTGAGTCAGAAAGATCACAATTTGGAGACCAGACTCAGCAAATCATCCAGGCCCTAAGCAACTTAGAGAGACCCTTAATTAAAATAAAATATGTGAATAAAAAGGGAGGGCTGGGAATGGAGCTCAGTGGTAAAGTGCCCCCGGGTTCAATCCCAGTACCAAAAAAATTAAAAGAATTTTGAAGTACACAGAATGCAAGATTCCTGACAAGTCCCTTGACATTTATACCCGGGTAGGAAGCCACATACATATACATGAATCAAGACTCAAAACCACAGTATAATTTTTTTTTATGTTAAGGGATCTGAATATATTTAAAAATTCGCATTAGTAGTGCCTAAAAAATGAAAATACTTTTTTAAAAGAATAATTGATTTAGACTTGTAACTTTAGTGGAATCTTCATTAAGATATACAAGATTTAAAGTTATATGCAGCATTGGAATTCCTAAGAGAACTCAACTTTTTAAGAATTAATTCAGCACTTGAAAAGGTTTCAGTCAAAATGCTTATGAAGGAACACCAAATACATTAAGTCTATAATGCAGTTTAAAACATTTTAAAATATTTAGTCTACTAAATTGTAAAGGGGCAATCTAGTGTAAAAGATCATTACGTGCTAGATTTATAAATGGCAGATATTTTTAAGCTGCTCTTCAATCTGTAATGATCTGGATTTTAAAATTTCTAACTTTGACAAAATTAATATTAATTTTAAAACTAAAATAAATTCATGAATTGTCTTTCCTACCCTTAAAATGCCCCAGGGAGGCACTTGAAATTCATCTGACAGAGCTATCAAGGATACTCACGGGATTTGGCTACCTGCCCCCATATCTCATTACAGAGATAAGCCTGATTCACTAGTATTTACCATGGGGCTGCTCTGCTGTGACCCCCACAGCTCAGCAACGGCCCTGTTCCTTTGAATCAATCAGAATTGCTCTTAGGGAGGAGTATCGCATTGCGTGCATCATGTTTGTGACTGATGCTTTTGTGTTGGGGCCGCACAGATCTACTTTGATCAACACGCTTTCCAGGCCTCCCTATATAAGGCACTTCACCCTTCTACTGACAGGCAGTGTCTCTTCCTCACAGTGCCACATCACACTTCCCATGTAACTACTTTCCACCGAGAGGTTACACCGGCTTCACCCCAACTCTGTACTGAGAAGGATGCCCGTCCTTTCTCTTCTCTCTCTTGCACTCCTTTCTCTGCGCATCTCCTCCTCCCTTGCCTCCTGGCTCATCTTGAGTATCCTCTCCTTTCCCTCCCAGGCTGCCAACTGCTCTACTTGGCCTCCCTTCTTCAAGTTCTGGTCTTAGTCTTTTCAGAGTTGACCAGAAACTGCTGTCACAGCTCTCAATCATATTTTCTTTTCTTTCCCCCATATTTTTACCTGGGGCATTATAGTTGTACCTCATGGTGGGATCTGCCATTGCCTATTCACACATGCGCATGATACAAGAATACAATTTGGCCAATAGCATTCCCTGATATTTGTCCTTGCCCTCCCCTGCGATCTCCCTCAGTCCCTCTCCTCCTCTCTACTAATCTCCCTTCTCCAATCATATTTTCTTTTCCAATGAAAACAAAAATATTCTTTCTTACCATGAATTCAGACTCCTGCTACAAATTTAGCTGGATATTTACAAGCTCTGAGAATATGACTGATGGAGCAGAAAATGCCTGATGGGTTAAAGGAGCGGTCCATAGACCAGACTGACAAAGGACAGGTCTGAAGAGGGCTTTACAAGGTGAGCTATGAAGTCAGAGGCAATGGGAAAGCACCAGAAAGGTTCGGTGCTGAAATGCGTCAACTTGGATGTGGTTTCTTGGCTCTATCACTTAGTCATCTTTCTGAGTCTAAATCTGCAAAATAGAGACAACCATGGTACTTATAGCACTGCTGGCAGGATTTAGTGAAGTCCTGCGGCACATACGCTCCATAAAATTACACTTACACAGTCATCATGGCTCCTGTCTCACAGACACAGGCAATCTATAAAGGAACATGTGGAACCACTCTAGGTGTCCCTGAATAGAAGATTGGATGAAGGAAATGTGGTTGATATGCACAATGGAGTTTTACTCAACCATAAAGAATGAAATTATGTCATTTCCTGATACACGGATGGGGAGTGGAGACTATCATGCTGAATGAAATAAGCCAGACTCAGAAAGTCAATGTTCTCTCTCCTATGCAGAACCTAGAGAGAAGCGAGGAATTTTTAAAAAGGGGGCTGCACAGATCTACTTTGATCAACACGCTTTCCAGGCCTCACTACATAAAGCACTTGACAGGCAGGGCCTCTCCTCATGTTGCCACATCACACCTCCCATGTAACTACGTTCCACGGAGGGAAATCTCATGCAAATAAAAGGCAGGACAATGGAGCAGAGGAAGAGGAATTGGCAGGAAAGGAGTCTGGGAAAGGAAAGGAAGAGCAGAATGAAATTCATTTAGGTCATGGGCATGCATGAACACATCAGGTTGAATTCCACTTTTATGTATAACCAGAATATACCAATTAAAATAAATTAATTTAAAAAAAAGAATTTCAGAGAATGTTGTTTTGACTCAGTAGAGAAGCTTTAATGAATGAGGACTCTATGCTTAAAAGAACGTTTATTCACTCATCACTTGTAGAACACATGCTGTTCTTCATTATGCCTCTCTTTCTCCCTCTGCCCACCACAGCCACTAGAATGTGCCCCTTTGGATTAGGGCATGTCTCTGCTGAGATGTAGCTAGGCACTGCAGACCGAATAGAGTTCCTTAGGTTCACATTGTAGTTTGAGTTTTCCTGTCCAACATCTGGATAAGAGAGCTATCAGCAGGAAATGGGCTTCTAGAATAGTGTTTCTCAACGCGTGATTCCCGTACCAAAGTCATCAGAGTTGCCTGAGGCTATCTGAAATTAGGAGGTTCCAGGAAAACTTCCACTTCCCAGCTCAGCCTTAAGCCTCTCCAATGCTTATATTTTCCAGAAAAAAAAGGGAAAGCTTGACCCTGGGAGACTTCAGGCTTGCAAACTGCAATATCATTTTGAAGAAAGCTCGGAAGCTAAACCAACTTCCTCTTTCCCAAAGCTCACAGCCCTCTACCTACACTGGGTCATTGGAGAGCACTGGCCTCTTTCCCTCTTGGAATGTTGTTACACAGGGTTGGGGGTCCTGAGGTGCTACAAGCACTATCGATTTCTACTTCTAGCAAGTGTCGGCTGGTACGGTGACTTGGCATCCTGGGTCCCTGGAGGCAGTTCTCCTGAGGCAGAGCTAAACTAGAAGGAATGCAGCTCGTTCCCTGACTCTGAGGTAGTTTCCCTGGGCACTCAGCAGGCCTTCAGCAGCTATTCCGTACCCAGCCAGGGAACAGAACTGGTTGCAGGAATTGGTTTAGAAGAACAAAAGCCAGGAGATTGGTTTAGAAGTGCCCGGAGTGACAATGATTCCACCTGGAGTTCAGGAGCAGGTCTCTGGCAAGGTGGACTCCTACCTGGCTCCTTGGTGCCGCAGGTGGATGCCAACCTGCCTCTCTGGCTTCCCTCTCTGTGGCCCTTGTCCTAAAGCTTTCTCTTCCTAAAGTGTCTCTTATCACCTCTCCTGTCTTCCTAACCAGCCACCGTACCTGTATGGCGATTCTTCACCTCCCCACAGTGCTCTGCCTCTCAGTGTCCCCTGTGCAGTGGCCGCCCTTCTCCCGCCCTGCTGGAGCGCCCACCCACACCTCCACCTGTCTCTGCAGACCAGCTTGCGTCCTATTCTTCTGTGATAATTACATATACCTTCCACTTCACTTTTCTTCACCTCTGTCCATTCTTTCCTTTTTCCCATCCCTCTTCCCCTCTTCTCAGAATCTTATTGCCCCTGCCATGGTCTCCCTGCCTCTCATCCTCATTAGACTCTTACTCCCGGTTCATAAGCATGTCCCAGTCTTCTGCCTTCCTACTCTAGAAAAGCAAGGACAAAGAAGAATGCTCTTCGCCTTGCCACCCCTCCACCGGATGCAAGGCTTGTTTTCCAACTCCCACTTCTCATTACCCGCTTACTGCTTCACCCTGAAATCAGGTTATCCCACCCTGCACTATCTTAAAGTTATTCTCAGTGAAGGTTATTGGTTCCCTAGACACAAAATCCAATGGACTCTTCTTAAAGTCTCCATCCTCCTTAATCTGCCTTTACCACATTGTCCTTTGGGTTACCTTTCTATCTAGGCTCCAGGACACTCTATTAGAACAGTCCTGTTACTCAGGACTCTGGTCACAGTAACAGTTCTGAATCACTTGGGACTCTGTGATCACAGTCCTATTGTAATGGAGGCCATTTACAACTAGAAGCCCCCAGTTTTTCTTTTCTCTCCATATGCAGCCCATTGCTGGTAACCTGCTCCCTGGGCTATTTTCCCCAGACCACCTCCTCATGTGGAGAGTGGACGCTGAGTGTCCCTAAAGTCCTGGCTTGGTGCCAGGAGGATGTGACAAAAGATCAGAATACCAGAATTAAACCTTTCCCTGGCTAGCACAGCCTGGCTTAATATACTTATGTGTATTTTCTGGCTTTTTTTAATCTATAAATGGTAACATTTCTGTAGGATGGAGAAGACAGGTAAATTTGTCTTCCCAGTTTGGGCCCCAAAATTGAATGATTAAATTCATGTTTCCTTTTTATATTGCTTCCTCTTTTTTTTCTGGTGGGGACAGACCACCAAATCCAGTTAGTGGGAACCCCAGCAACCTCTGGCCTGGGCCCTGGAACCCTGTTACTTAGGACACTGTAACCATAGTAACAGCTCTACCTTGCTCAGGATTCTGTGACCACAGTGATAGAACCTCTTTACAGGGCTCTGTTACCATAGCAACAGCTACTACATGGGTGGGGCTGTGGTACTGGCGGGAGCTGCTTCATTACTCCTGTATTGTACTCTATGGCAAGCAATATGCTCCACATTTTACAGGTTCTACTTAACTTTAATCTTCAGGACAACTCAGAGAAAGAGCTATTGTTTTCCAAATTTAGAGATGGGGAAACTGAGGCTTAGAGAGATGATATAACTAGCCTAAGGGCAGACAGCTAAAATCAGATTTAAATCTCAAGCTTTCTGACATAAGTGCCCAGAACATCAAATAAGGGTACCCACATCGAGTTGCCATCTCCCTGGCTCTCCTTCTGCCTCACTGACTTCCCAGCTTCCTCTCCACCTCCCTCCCCACAAATCTAGAAGGTTTCTGTGTTTATCGATGGCACTCTGGCTCTCTACCTCAACACCTGGGGATCCTCCCCTCGCCTCTCGAATTCAACCAGGTGGTGAATCATATTGATCCTAACACAGGTGCATGTGCTTCACAGTTGTTCTTATTGCCGATTGCCAGCATCCTATTTGGGCATCCATAACCTGGACCATTCCAGTGACCTCAGCCTTCCTGTATACTCTCTGCTCACCTGATTCAGTTTCCCCAACGTACTCATTCTATGAAATATCAAAGGCAAAAATGAGCTGGGGATCCCCAACTGTAGTCAGGTTCTTTCCCAAGTCGAATAAGCATAAGATATACTGATGCTGGGCTGGGGCTGTAGCTGAGGGGCGGAATGCTTGCCTAGCATGTGTGAGGCACTGGGTTCTATCCTTAGCACCATTTACAAATACAATAAAGGCATTCTGTCCATCTACAACTACAAAGAATATTTTTAAAAAATATATAAATATATATACTAATGCTTGCAAACTATTGAAAATAAGCCCCCCCAAATCAACTAATAACAAAGCATTTTCTACTAAACCAGTCTGAGGATCATCACTTTCTTTTCCAAAGGCATGATTTTAATTAATAATTAGAACTATTTTACAACTTTTCAGTTCCCTGAATTCTCTTCTCTATAGGTTTGCTAGCAATAAATTTTATCATATTTCATTTGCATAAAAATATTTTTATTTCACCTTAATTTTTAAAAATAATTTCTTTGAACATAGAATCATAGATTAACTGGTTGCCATTGTTTCTTTTTCTTTTTCATTTAGCATTTTAAAGAAGTTGTTCAATTATTTTCTGGTTTATATCGTTTCTAAAAAGGTAGTCATTTTTCTTGTCTGTCTTCAGTTGTAGAAAATGTATTTTCCACTTTTCCAGCTTAAATTTTCTCTATATCACTGGTTTTCAACACTTTGATTATATCTTTTTTATATTTAATCTATTTGTGATTGTTGAGTTTCTTGAAATTATGGGGCTTTTCATCAAATTTGAAATTTTCCCATGAATTTTTATCAACAATTTTTTTTACTCCTAAATCTTTTTTTTTTTTCTTTCCTTCCAGGACTCAAATTGTATTTGTGTTCAATTATTTAATGTTGTCCCAGCATATATATTTTTTACCCACCACACCTCTCTGTAGTCTCTTAGTCTCTAGCACCCTGTCTTCAACTCCACTGATATTTTTTCTATGTAGCTTAATCTGCAGTTAAACCTAACCAGTGATTTTTTCATTGCAGATGTTGTTTTTTAGTTATAGAGTTTTCATTTGCTTCATTTTTGCTTGTCTCCATTTCTCAATCAGATGCCCTGCATGAACTTCTCAAACTTAGATTGCTGTCCTCTCAACTAGCCAGCATACTGCAATTTTGTGTCCCTGTCCTTCACAGTTAAGAAATTACCCCTGGATACTTTCTCTTTTCAAGGTATACAGTGCCTTTTGTCCAAAGGCTGGAAGATTTTTTTTTCTTTATGTGCACCATCCAATTTTCCAATTGTTTATTGTGACAGGTGTAGTCTAGTATCAGCCACTCTGTGATGGTTGCTGAAGGATCAGTTTTGATTATGGCAGTCACCATCTCAAAACTATTTAATAGAACATTACTATTTACAGAACAAAATCTAAATTCCTTATCCTAAAAGTTTGATCCAACCTACTATATTTCCTACTTCTCCTCTTCTCCAAAAATTCTTTATAAAAAATAAATAAGGGACTGGGACTGGGGCTCATGGTAGAGCACTTGCCTTACACATGTGAGGCACTAGGTTCGATCCTCGGCACCACATAAAAATAAATATATTGTGTTCATCTACAACTAACTAAAAATATTTTAAATAAATAAAAATGTTTTCAATCCATGTATTAGAACCGAAGTGTTTGGTTCAAATCCTATCTGAGTCACATACTAACCATATAGCCTTGGACTAGTGTTTTAGTCAGCTTTTTCGCTGCTGTGACTCAAAGACCCAACCAGAACAATTGTAGGGGAGAAAGAATTTATTTGGGGGGGCTCATAGCTTCAGAGATCTCAGTCCATAGACAGCAGTTTCCATTCCTTGAGGTTCAAGGTGAGGCAGGACATCATGGCAGAAGAATGTGGTAGGGGGAAGCAGCTCACTAAGCCCAGCTCACCAAATATATACCCCCAAAGCACAGCCCCAGTGGCCTGCCTCTTCCAGCCACACCCTACCTGCCTTCAGTTACCCCTCAGTTCATCCCTATCAGGGAATTAATTCACTGATTGAGCTAAGGCTCTCATAACCCAATCATTTCACCTCTAAACCTTCTTACATTGTGTTACACATGAAATTTTGGGGGATACCTCACATTCAAACTATAACAACTAATTATTCAATCTCTCTAAGGTTTGGTTCTCTAATCTATAAAATAATAATTATAACAACATCTATCTCATAGGCGTTATGAAGAATAAATTAAATACTTGAAGCCCCTGGTACAGTGTCTGTCATAAAAAAGAAGCTTCACCACCAGAGGGGATTATGTACCTATCCTAGTTCCCCAACCAGACAGCAATTTCCCCAAGAACAGACTTACATGGGTTTCATCTTTCTCCAAGCTACTAAATAGAACACAATGTTTAGACCACTGAGATTTGTTTATTCACTTTACAAACAGCCTATGCACTGAGTGCGTATAATGTGTTTAACTCCATGTGATGCACGAAGAACATTACTGTAAGCACAAACAGCATGATCTCTGGCCTTGTAGTACTAACTGTCTGAAAATAGACGTGAATCAGATATTTACAATAACAAACAACAACAGAAGATCTGCCATAATTTGGATTAGTGTCCCCCCAAAGCCTGTGTGTTTAAGTTGTAGTTGCCAGTCTGTGGTGCTCTTGGGAGGTGGTGGCACTTTTAAGAGGTGGGGTCTATTGGAGGGAGTTAGGTCCTCAGGGACATACCCTCAAGGAGGATTATGGAGGGAGGGTCTCCTCCTCTCTTTCTGGTCACCCTGAGCTGAGCAGCTCCTTCCACCATGTGCTCCTGCTCTGATGTTCTGCCTTACCACAGGCCCAAAAGAAAGGAGTCAAGCAACCATGGACTGAAGCCTCTGAAACCATGAGCCAAAATCAGTTGATTTATTATAAGTTTATTATCTTGTGTATTTTTCACAATAGCAGAAAACTGACACCAGGTAAGGCCTATTTATGATTGTTCCTTCAATCCATTTTATACATTGTTGCCAGATGAATAGTCCAATCACATGTGCTGCAAGATGAGGGTGGAAAGAACCTGTGGAGTCCACTAAGTCAAAGTAAGAATTCTGATCTTTAGCCTAAGAGCAGTGGGACATAATTTCATAGCTGTCAGTAGGGAGGTTACTCCGTCAGATTGAAATGTATGAAGATAGATGGCATGTGTCACTGTTTCTGTTACTATTGCTGCAGAACATTATCCCAAGACTCATCAGATTAGAGCAACCTTTTTCTTAAGCCAACTAATATTAATTTTCTGGAATTTGGACAGGCCCTAGGGTGAAAGGTCAGCATGAAGAAAGAATATAGATGACTTTGGACTGCTCTATAACGTCTGGCAGCTCTCGCTGGGAAGGATGAATAATGGGGTGACTTGATAATCAGGGGATGGAATCACCCAAAGCCTTGCTCACTCACTTGTCTTGTCCTTGGCTGACAGAACCAAGAACTGCAAGCTAGAATAACTCCTTGTGGTTTGGCTTCCTAAGAGCAAGGAGATATTAGCATCTCTGGGCTGCCAACATAAGCATTTGGTCAGCAAGGGAAGGAAACATAGCCGAAGGCTGGGGTGTGGCTTAGTGGTCCAGTGCCTGCTTACCAGGCACAAGATCCTGAGTTCAGTTCCCAGAACTGCACAAAAAAAAAAAAAAAAAAAAAAAAAAGGAAAGGAAAGCAAAGCCTGCCTTAATGATCTCTTGCCAAAGTCAAAGGGCATTACTTTAATGGTACTTCTTTGGCCAGTGAAGTCCCAAGAGCACCCAGATTCAGGGAAATGGAACCTGGGTCTCGCTACTCAATGGGAAATATCAGAGAACTTGAGTTCAATGTTTGAAATAGCAAAATCAGCAATAAAGTTGTTGCTCTAGAGATGGAGATGAATGAGGGGAGTTTGAACTAGGGTGATGGTGGCCAAAGTGGAGAAAAAGATACATAAGAAAAAAATTACCAGGACTCTCTGATAAAATTAAAACGAGAAAAAAAGAAGGCATAGCAGGGTTCTCAGTCCACGGAACTGGAATGGATGGTGGAGCTGCTTACCAAGCAATGGACTAGGGCTTGCTTGCTGTATTTTGTGGGGAGGAGAACTTGAATTTGGTTTCAGAAATGTTGAATTGCGGGGAATTTAAGATATCAGAACAAAGAGTCCAGAAAGCAGCTGAATATATGAACTCAAAAAATAGAGCTGGGAGTTGTTAGTGTGTAAGTGGTAACTCCAACCCCAGATGTAGATGGGAGACAGAGAAGAAAAGACGATGAGCATAAAGCTTTGCTCAGCTTTAATAGTCATGGAGGGGACCGGGAGGTTAGAGGTTCCTGGAAGGGCAGTGGAGGAACTAATAGAAAACCAAAGCTGGCTTTCATCTCAACAGCCAAGGAAGAAGAGTTGAAGAAAGGAGAGCATTAGATAATAGCGCCAAATGCTGGTGAGCAGCTGGATGAGGAGGGGTCTAAGGATCTGGCATAGGGAGGTCTGTCTATCATGAGGTGGTTTCTATAGAGTTAATGGGTGCATATGAAAAATAAGGAATGGAAGGAGCTTGCTGAAACAGAAGTAGAAAGAGACTCACTGATCACCCCTGACCCCACTCTACCAAATCCAGTGAAAGATTGGTTCTCTCCCTTCCCTGTCCCCCTCTCTCACTGATAATTGCTGATAAGTACACTTTTACCTTCTCTGCTTTTACTAAAGAGTGTAACTCTGTTTTTATCATTTATTTTTCTGAAAAACCAAATACTTTCCAGGGAATTTTCCTGTTTTACTTTGCTGACTGCCTCTCCCCACCCACCATCCACAAGCAAGCATCCTCTGTGGCTGTCAGAGAGTCCTGTCTACCCTCTCCAGCCACGTTCTCTCCTTCACAGGCAGGCTGTCTCCACTCGCAGCCTCACTTACCTGGGGGCCTCCCCGCTGCCTGGCAGCACACATGTCCATCCCAGGTGATCCTTCCCCTGCCCAAGCCTTTATTTCTGGCTGTTTTGAAGATGGAACACAGAGGAGTTTCTTCCCGAAGTCAGTCGGTTTGCAGAGCGAATGTTGAATGAAATCACTCCTGTACACTCTCCCGCCATTGTCCTTCTCTATTTCTAGTTCCCTATGTCTTGAATTCTGAGGTCGTCTTCTGTTTATTGGTACCTCCCTGCTTCCTGAACTCCCCACCTCCTGTGCTCTGGTGCCAACCTCCCAACACTACCCTGCATTTCTAGTCTCCATCTCAGGAGAAGTAACCCATGTTCAATGTCAGACACATGTGGTGCTATCATGCCAGGCTCCTTCACAGCAGGTTCTCTAAGTCATCTTGTAACATGCTGGTATTTTATAATACGGTAGGCTGATTTAAGTAGAAGGGAAACACTAAAGAAAATTAAAAATGACTTATGCTTTCCAACTTGTCTCCAGCTCTGATCCCTTGGTAGTGGTTCCCTAGAGCACAATGTGGAGAAGAGTTCTGAAACCCAGACTTAGGGTTAGAGTTCCATGATTTGTTGGTGCTATTTATTGTAAGTTGAGGAGTAGATCTCGCAGCCCCCAAAACAGCTTAAATGCAGTCCTGGGTAAGAGCATTGGACTGCATATCAATAGGCCTGGCATTTAATCTCAAAGAAGCGTCTGGACTATTCCATGCACATTCCAAAATTTCTATGAAATATGATTGCTAATGCATTTTAGGAAGTGATATGGTTCAACCTAGCAAAGGTTGTTAGTCTATGTCCTTCATAGAGCAATAGTGGGTTTTCAGAGAATCCAAAGAGCTCTGAAAGAATCACCTGACACAGACATTTGAAATTAAGGATCAGTTATTACCCACCAATACCTCGTCCTCAGGTTGTGACAATTCTCCAATTTGTGACCTGTGCATTCAAGGACATAAATAGAGAGCATCTGCCCCTTGAGGGCTGGGGAAGTAGCTCAGTTGTAGAGGGCATGCCTGCATTCCATCCTAGCAGCACATAAAAAAGTAAAGGGGAGAGAAGAAGTGGGAAAAGGGAGTAGAAGAAGAAGGAGGAGCAGTCACCTTGGGAAAATACACCTCTGAAATCCCAAAACTCTCTTAGCAGCACCACACATTTTTCAGCAGGTGATCATGTTTACCTACAAGGCAGCAGAGAGCAGGATTTGAGAATCACAGTTGATTTTGCAGAAGGTGCTCCCAAGAATTGTAATTTTGCAATATCATTGTGAGTGTTCACAGAGTTATACATATATTATGGACCAAAATTTGTTCACAAAAACATCCCACAAGGGTTTTTGAAAATGTACAGTCAGAGTTAACGATATTCATGTACAAATTTTAATTGTATAGGGATCATTGCAATTGCTTTTGCTGTCAGAACAATAACTACTTCAGAAAAGTATTTTGTGTCCCTGAAAACATAAGGTGACCTCTTGGCTGACCCCTTAGCATTACTGGAATAGTTCACTTATGAAAACTCTTTAACAGACTTCCCAAAGTGTTCTTTGAGAACTTTATGGGATACAAAATGTACAGCACATAGCAGGTACCCAAAGAAGATGTTCAGAAAACCAAATATAATTTTTTCAAAAACAAGTTCTGCAATTTACTAAAGATGGAGACGTTCATCTATTATTTTTCTTTAAAGAGATGACTTAAAGAAGAGATTTTTATCCGGTCAATGTGGTAATAAGAGCCCAAACTTAGGGACAACTGCTGTAGGGGGGTCACAAGGCATGGTCTGTTTCCTTCAAATCAGCTCTAAAGGTAAGTATTGCAGACACTTTATGGAATGAGGAAATTCAAATATAAAACATCAAGCAATTAGCCTAATGTCACACGTCTAGGAAAAAAAGGAGTTAGGATGTGAAAACCAACAGCCCAGCTCCAAAGCCTCATTTTAACTATACAGCCTCAAAGCAGTCACACCTATCAGCAGATAGCACAGATTGCCTCAGCTAAGTGCTGAAAGTGCATGGAGCTAGACAGAAATGGTTAGTGGTGAAAGAGTAGAGCAGATGTATAGGTAAAGAAGTAAGGAGGGGTCTTAAAATTATACTCTCTGTTTGAAGAAGGTTAAAGTATGCATTAAAAAGTATCCAAGGGCAGAATGTGAGCAAGAATAAAGGACAGATTATGGCTATGACTGGATCAGAGGGTTCTGGAATGTTCCAGAAGGTTCTGCTGTGTTCCAGTGCAATCTGAACTGAAGTTTTTGTGGAACCACTTTATATGTAAAGGAAGTGTTTTTTGTGGCAAGCACAATACATACAAAGGGACGGTTTCAAAAAAATTACTCAGAAGTAACATTGCTCTGTAATCCGACATTGGTGAAATTGGCAGGTATTCAGTTTGCTCCACAATTTCAGGGACAAAGCTACTGACTTGGAGAAGCTATGGTCAACTTAAAGTCAAAGACAGTTTTTCATGTGAAAACAAGAAGTGACACCCACACTCGAGAACTTCAGTTGGTCTGATTCAGTTGGTTTGACCTCAGTGACCCCAAGCATTCATCCTTCTCTGAAAATGTGTCCATTAATTTTAAATTTCTTTTGCCCAGGAAATGTTTCAGAACTTCATGGAAATGCAGGTTCCTAGACATTGTACTCTATTTTTAAGTTAACTGTGTTTTGTCTGAATATGAAATGTTACACACAATACATAAAAAATTTAAAATGACCACAAATTATAATATGTCATAATATAGAATCTAAAAGAAAAAAATAGCAAATACAAATTATAACATACACTACGCATAAACTATTATATGTCATAATGCATAGTATAAAACCCACGATATACCATATGACACGTTATAATTTAAAAAATTCATAAACTCTAATCTGTCATATTTGTGTAAATAGAACATGCAAAGAACAAAAATCACCCATCACCTGCAACCATGTTGAAAGATTTAAGAAAAGTCTGATTATGAAATTGGTCCATCTATACCAGCTCAACCTCTGCTGAAGAGTCGGGAGTCTGATACCTCATGGGATCAGCCATGAAAAGGAACTAAAGTGGTGAGATTTTTGCTTGTGAATAGCTCCCTCTTCCCTAACAGGAGTAGCCAGAAGTGCCCTCAACGCCAGGAACAGTGCGCTTACAATGGAAGCAGCCTCCTGGGTATGCATGTGAGCATCAGGCTCAAGTTCCTACAAGACCACTTCCCTTCACTTCTGCCTGGGGAGCCTGTCCTCCCCAGACCCCTCCTTCCGAGGAAGCCCCACCCTTAACCCACATATCCGGCCATGAAGTCCAAGCCGCACCTCATACTTTCTTCTCCCTTCTCCGGGGTTGGGTCCTGTCTCTCAGATATCCATGAGGTACCAAACCAGATGCCCCCTTGAAGAAGTGAAAGTAGAAACCCAGAAGTTTTAAAGCTTCCCCATCTCCCCTGCAGTTCAGATTTCTTTGTGAATCAAATACTGTGTGGTTTGAATTTGAGTTGGCCCTCCACTGTTTGTGTTCCTCAGATCAGCTTCACAGTCTTCCCCCCACCTCACCGTTCCTACATGACCCTGGGCTCCATCTTGATGGGTTCAAGGTGCCAATCCTTTCAGGGTTTCTAGCTATTGAATACCTACAAGGCATCTGCTGTCAGTCAAAATATGCACTGAATTTCAACAGTAAAACTAGATTGGAGGAAAAAGAGAACCTTCAGTCTTCCTTCTTCAACTCCAGTCTTCTTCAACTCCTTCCTTCTTAAACTCCTTGTTAGTTCTTCGGATTCACGGGGTTCACTGGTCAAGCCTGCACACTGCGTGGCTATGACTATCTCCCCTGGGACAAGAGGCCAATAGTTAATTGGGAAAGACAACTCCATGCTCCCGGGACATTCATTTTCTGATGAATAGCATCCATTAGCGCTCAGCTCCAAGGGAGACAGACATAGCTTTGGTCCTCAAGTGCATCTGCAGAAGGTTCACACAGGACATCAGATATATTTCTTCAACTAAGGCCAAAAATTCGTAGTGTAGCCATTTTCTCATCTTAAGTTATGCCCAGTTACAATATCCTAACAAGACAACAACAATGGAACAATAAACCCAAATGACAATCTAATAATAACCAAATTCTAGGAAAAAAAAATCATCCCCAAATTAAATTGCTCTCTATTCATTAAAACCGCAAGGAGAAACTAAAGTTGCACGTCAATTCACTTTGAATTGAAGACTGAAGATCCAAAGTATTTTCTCCTCACTCTTTAATTCTGATGCTCAACCAGAGGAACCTTGAGTTCCTTCAGCCTCAGTATTGCCCATTTCTACAAGAAACTCTACATAAAGTTTATTTTATTTGTGCATCCTGCTTTCTCTAAATGCCCCAGGATCAGAGCATTATCAACTCAATAAACTCACTGGTACCCATAAAAGTTAGAAAACAAATGTAGAAAACTCTTCTCTCTATCAAACACAGTTGATTTTCAGATCTTGTTATGCATAGCTGTTATTTCATCTGAAGTTATCATCAATACTGAATTAGTGAACACTGAGCCATCACTCCCAGGGGCAATACAGGATTAGGTTTTTGTGAGTCTCTGGTCACAAGTTACTCAACTAAGCATAACCTTGTTTTATGCACATATCTGTTTAAAAACATCTTATTTAATATATATGTAAATAAATCATAATTAATTTTTTTAAAGAGAGAGAATTTTTAAATTTTTTTTTTTTTTTTTAGTTTTTGGTGGACACAACATCTTTATTTTTTTATTTTTATGTGGTGCTGAGGATCGAACCCAGCGCCCCACGCATGCCAGGTGAGCGCCCTACCGCTTGAGCCACATCCGCAGCCCTATAATTAATTTTTTAACATTGAACTCATGACCAACAACCAACAGCACTGACTTATGCTGGAAAGAAGTATATCTATCATGTGCATTTTCTCTAACACAGCACATCACAGCATCCTGTGCTGAGGGACAGGGGACAGCACTTCAGCACTGCACCAAGGGAGGTTTTAAACAGTAAAATCACCAACAGAAAAGTAGAAAAATGCAAAACAGTCCATTGAATGGACCACAAAAACGACACTTGCTCCTTGTATGGCAGCTGAAGCCTGAAGGCAGGGTACCACATTGGACCTGTGCTGATGACCTTCAACCTAAATAGACTCAAATCTTTTGTCACATTGTGCATATCCTCAAATGACCACAAAAGCTTCCCTCTACTGATTGTTGGGTTTAAATAAATTTTGCAAACTTGCAAATATGGAATCCACAAATAAAGAGGATTGACTGTCTGTTCTCATAGCTCAGTACATTCCATTTGGGTTCCCTTCCAAAGGCCATGGGAAACGTCAAACCCGCCTAGAGGGAAAGGAGTATAGTCAGAGAAAATGCAAAGAAAAGGAGAACATCTCTTGTTAGCCCTTTCAAGATACCAACTAGTCTGTGACCCTTGCTCTGTGTCCTGGGTCACTGAGCTTCACCACATTTGGGTGAAATCTTCCCTCTAAAGGTTAATGGTGGCACAATGCTTACCATATCCTGGGGGACAAATGGAACAATACAAAACAAACCCTCTGTACTTTACCTCTGCGCTCAGGGAGTTTTTGTTGTTGTTGTTGTTGTTGTTTGATTGTTTGTTGTCTTATTTTTATTTATTTTCTTTTTGAAGTCTTATTGGTCTTGTAGAACACATACGTGCAAGCCAGGAAACTGCCAGGCAAGTGACAACAGTGACATCTGAGAGACAAGGTCCTACATGGAGATGCCAAACCCTATAACTCAGGTGGGCAGCAGCAGCCAGGCTCCTAAGCCCTGGGAAAGTAGATCCCTGGGAATTCTTCCCTTAAAGTCTCACCTCTGAACTTCAGGGTGTGAGTCCACATGCTTCCAAAACCACAAGATGCGTGAGCAGGGAAGACCCTTCAGTGCTGTACCTGCTCCCCCTCCCAGTCTGAAAAGCCCAGACTGGGAGTCACCAGTGTGTGAGAGTTAAGCAGAAACCCAGCATTTTTCTCTACTTCATTCTGTTTCTCATCTAGAAATAACTGTAAGAGCACCAAGGAAAGTGTGCATGAAATTTTTCCCTCTATCAGCTGCAGGATGGGGCAGGAGGTGGGGTTGGCAGCACTAGGTCATAGCTGCCCACATTTCATTGCTCTTCATAATAGAAGAGAGCACCTCATTGTTGGGACCACCTCTGGAGTGCAGGTGACTGCATGCAAGGCCTCCAGCAGAGAGGAGCATTCTCTGCTTGGAAGCTTAATGTTCTGTTTGCATCACTGATTGCATAATTTCTGATAAAGAATGATTTCAGGACCCAACCTGTGGGTTCAACCACTTGGAGGTGGTTCATTTTTATCACAGAACAGATAAAAAGTATAGATGACCTTATCACAAAGTAAGTCAGATATCTTTTGGGGTTAAGAATTTAAAAAAAAAAAATACAAACGGAACAAGAAACCTAAGGGAAATTGGCTCTGTTTCAAAGAATGCTGTTATCTTGGACGTTAAAGAAGAAATGGTATTCATTAAACAAACTAAAACAAAAAGCAAGTGTTGGTCCTGACAACACACAATTTGTTGTCAGAACTTCTAATTTTTTTTTTTTAATGAAGGTGGACACTGAGTTAGAAGAGAAGGATTTTTTTTTTTTTAGGAGAAAAGTGGTAATCTCTGAGAACAGGTTAGATCCTTATAAAAGGGAATGGAAAATGTACTGGGCCTAACTGTTTCTAAAGATCAAAAAGGACTGTTGGCTTCCAAGGCAATGCAAGACCCAAGCGTGGTATGGAATTCCAGAGCCAAGAATGGTGGGATATGTTCTCCTGAACTCAGATGGGCTCAAATATTGATTGTATTTTGGAAATTTCCACTTCGACCTATTACAGATCTAGAGGGATGGGAGTAGGCAGGGTGATATCCCTTAAATGCTCTCAAATAGGTTTTGTGGTCACAAAGATGGGGTGCAGGGGAATGTCTTAGTGTGTTCTCTGAGAGAACAGGCCCAAATGTTTGTAGGTCACGTTCTTCAGGGGAAGTTCCCAGGATGTAGCAATGAATTCCCAAGGGTCAAGCACAGCACCCAGCCCCAGCATACTACACAGATGGCCCCAGTCCTTCCAAAATTGTGTACCTACAAAGATTCCAGGAAGGTTGATACCTTTTAGCACAATATGCATTTTTAAAAAAAAAGTATAATTAAAAATTCTACAGGCAACACTGTTGGCTCCACTTAGTAGAGGAATTCTATAATGTATGCATTAAAAAAGAAAACATGAACTTCAAATCCTACTGGGGCTATGAGATTTGAGATAGATCCAGATATGTAGTTTTTGTTAACAAATGGAAGCTTTCCCATTACTAAGTGGGGAAAGACACTTGGAGGAGTCGATCTCATCTAAAGGTGACTTTAACTCTGTTGCCAAACGTAAGAATGGACATAAACTCCTCTGGCCACAGAAATATGCTCTTGAAAAGCTGAGGATATGTTTAACACCCCAGCGCTCAGTGGCACCAAGACACGAGATAAGACATTAGATGTAGCTGCAGCCAGGTGGGTCCACAGCAACGCTTCCCATTGTCTCAGGGACTCCAGTGCAGCCATTTCATATATGTAAATCAAAGCTTTTTTTCTTTTTTTCTTCTTTTCTTTTTCTGAGGTCTGTTTTTTTTTTTCTTTCTTTGACTTTCCAGGGTTTTTGTTTTTCTTTCATCTACCCACAAGATATGCAAATACTATTACATCACATTCAGCTCTCTGACCTATACTTGAGTCACCTCTAAAGATAAAATCTCTTACAGAATCTAACAGGAAATGTCTTTTTTTTGCTTTTTATTAGTGCATTATAATCATGCAGAAGAGTGTGTTCATTGTTAGATATTTGTACATGCATACAATAATAATATAACAAGATGCTTTGGTCGACTTTATTCCCAAGTACTTCCCCTTTCCCTTCCCCTGGTCCCTTTCCTCCAATCCACTGGACACCCTTCTGTTTTCATAAAATTCCTCCCAACACCTTTCCCCCCGCTTGATTCTCTATAGCTTCCACATCGGAGAGAAAACATATGATTCTTAGTTCTCTGAGTCTGGCTTATTTCACTTAACATGGTGTTCTCCGATCCTATCTATTTACCAGCAAATGACATAATTTCATTCTTTTTTGTGGCTGAGTAAAACTCCATGGGATAGATGGACAGTGTCTTTTCCCATTCATTCCTTGACGGATACCTTGTCTTGGCTTGGCCAACCCCAGCAAGAACTAGAGTGCAGAGGAGCACAGTGGTTACAAGATCACACAATCTCTGCAAACCTCCCCATTGCTTACCAGCAGTGTAATCTTGAGCGAGTTATTAAACTTCTCTAAACCTCAGTTGCCCTATCTATAAAATGGAGACCTCCATTATGACTCCACAGGATCATTGCCGTGATCTATAAGGAAATGTATGCAAAGTGCTTGGCTCCTAATAAGAGCCACAAATAGGAACTACTCATCCTTAAGTAAAAGTATTTTTTTAACCCATAGGTGTTTCCAGCTGGTCTCTATTCATTTTGTGCTGTTACAACAAAGTGTCTGAGGCTGGGTTTTATAAAGAGAAGAGGTTTCTTCAGGTCACTATTTGGGAGGTCCAAGAATTACAGTAGTACACACTTGCAAAAGAAGGACTCAAGGGACCAGCTAAGTTCCCTTATAAAAATCTGAATTAGGCAGAGGGGAGTAAACGGAGGGGAGAGGGTATAGGAATGGGAAGGATAGTAGAATGAATCAGACATTAATAGCCTATGTACATATATGACTACACGACAGGTGTGATTCTACATCATGTACAACCAGAAGAATGAGAAACTATGCCCCATCTATATATGATGTGTCAAAGGGCATTCTACTGCCATGTGTAGCTAATTAGAATAATTTTTTTAAAAGAAAGAGAGGGAAAGAGGAGGGGAACAGGATGACCCTTAATTTTTCAACAGAGAAATGTTAATCATCTCTTCTTAGAAGCAAGATTATTTGACAGATAAGTTGATTATAACCCTATCATTTAATATGCTCCATATCCTGTGATTTTATCAAACCAAGTAGTATAAATTGACAAAAAGAAAAAAGAAAACCCTGTCTCAGTGAGAGTATTCCCATGAGAGTTAAAAGTCCAACAAGGTAGCATTAATTCATCTTGAAGGTCTAACCATATCTCTTAGAGGCCCCACCACCGCAGTACTGTGACTTTGGGAATTAAAGCCTTGACATGAGTTTTGGTGAGGACCAGTCACATTCAAACTACAGCAACTCCAACCGCCCTGGGAAATAGTCATTTCATAATTGGACTTCCTTTTCTTTCTCTTGAGCATGTCAGTTAAGTGCCTCCCAAGAAAAGTAATAAAATGAGTTGGCAATCATTGTCCTAGCAGAAGAACATAACTGAATTTTTTTTTGTCTTCCTGGACTCTATGAAGGGAACAGGTTTCTGTGCAGAAACCTAATGGTTTCTTGGAGGAGAGAAGATACTGTTCCCAGGGATTCCAAGTTAAAGAGGCAAGTTACAGGGCAGTAGAGTGGCCCTACTACACGAGACTCTCAAGTTATGAAGGTGGATTGTGGCCAGAGTCCCCAGCACAGTTGTGGTCCATCGGAAAATAATGACCACCTGGGTCTGGCAGTACAACTGGAATCGGGGACTGAGACCAGGGAGTGTATCCAGCAGCAGTGACCATCTCCAACAATAGCCCACGTTGCAGAGCAGAGCAATAGCAACATTTCCCTCCTGCAACTGATGAAGGCTGCAGTCAGGGTAGAAAGTGTGAAAGTGCTGTTATTGCTTTTTGTGCTGAGGATTGAACTCAGGGACTCACTCACACTAGGCAAGTGCTCTCCCACTGAGCTACACACCCATCCATAAACACTTTTTAAAAATTTGTTCTAATCAGTAATACATGACAGTAGAGTCCGTTTTGACACATCATGCATAGTTGAGTATAACTCCTCATTCTTCTGGTTGTACATGATGTAGAATTACACTGGTCATGTAATCACATATTACATAGGGTAATAATCCTATTCATTCTACTGTCCTTCCTACCCTCATACCTCCTCCCCTCCCTTCACTCCCCTCTTTCTAATCCAAAGTACCTCTTTTCTTCCCTAGTGCCCCCTGATTGTGAATTACCATCTACATATCAGAAAAAAGCCTTCATACTTTGGTTCTTTCAGCTTAGCTTATTTCACTTTGCATGTTAATCTTCAGCTCTTCCATTTACCAGCAAATGCCATGTATGTTCCACATTTTCTTTATCCATTCATCTGTTGAAAGGCATCTAGGTTGGTTCCATAGTTTAGCTATTATGAATTGAGTTGCTATAGACATTGATGTGGCTGCCTCACTGTACTACGCTGACTTTAAGTCCTTTGGGTATATGCTGAGGAGTGGGATAGCTGGGTCAAAGGGTGGTTCCATTTCAAGTTTTCTGAGGAATCTCCATGCGGCTTTCCAGAGTGGTTGAACCAATTTTCAGTCCCCCCAGCAATGTATGAGAGTACCCTTTTCCCCACATCCTCACCAACATTTATTATTGCTTGTCTTCTTGACAGTTTCCATCTGACTGGAGTGAAATGGGATCTAAGTGTAGTTTTGATTTGCATTTCCCTGACTGCCATAAACACTTTTTAATGGGAAAACATACTATTATCTAAGAACATAATTTTGACCTAAAGGCAAAAATCCATGATTTATTTAGCAGGGCCATGGTATGGGAAGTACTCTGAGAATTCCCTCTGTAGGAACTCACTGGGCCCCCAGGTCCGTGTCAAATCCTCAGTGCAGCAGTCAGACTCTTGCACATTCTTCAGGTGCCTGGACCAGTCATCCTTGACCGTGGCCACTCCTTCTCATCCAGCAAAGTGCAGGCAAGGCCACACACGCCTCCTCAGCATCCTCCGAGGGTCCTGCCAGGCAGAGAGCTTCAGAAAAACTACAGAATCCTGATTCTTGAGCACAAAGCGATTAGGGAACAGATAGCAAGACTGTCCCCATTTCTCATTTTCCTACATGTTACCTCATGTTCAACAAGAGAGGGGGTCAGTTCCAGATATTTTATATTTATTTCTATTTATTAATAATTTAATATTCAAAATGTTAATTTAAACTCATCTGAGAATTTAATAAAGTGAGAGATGGGGCTGTCGGATTTTTTTATGCCTAGTTTAATATTATGTGCACAAGGGAGCAGCCTTTCTAGGAACTGGGAAATTGAAACAACAGCTTCCTGCCACCTTCATGAGGGTCCGGAAGCCTGTTACATGAGGACGGGTGTTCAGCTGGTGTACACTGACACCGATAACAAGCAGGGCTCAGAAAATTATACCCCAAAGTAGACTTTGGCTTGCAAAGAAACTGGAAGGATTTAGAAGCTGCCTGAGAATCAAGGTCTATAATGCTCCTTTGTTTCTCCCTGACCCTGTTAGATATGGAAAATAAAAAATCCCAAGATAGTGCAGCCCAGGAAAAGGGAGTGAAAAAGAAAACAAAAAGGGAAGGAAGGAGGGGAGAGAAATCTACAATTTCATCATTCAGAGGAAAATTAATCACCAGGGAAGAAACTCAGAGTGGTCAGATTATAAGACAGACAGCTATAGTCTAGTCTTTGGGTCCATTAGTTTCTCCTAAAAATCATTTCTTAGACCCTCACTTCCCTCTTGCCTATGACAAACTTTAACAGTCTGGCCATTTTAAAATAAATTTGTATGTCTTTTCTCCAGTTACTTTTTCTACTGTTCATTTATTTCAGCAGACTCAATTATTGGAAGTTCAAGAGCGAGTTGAATTTCCCTACACAACCATGGCGTGTACCTTCAAGGGTAAGTTGAGAAGGATGACAAGCATCAAAGTTACCTTCCAAAGAACCAAAGACATTTTCTCTTAAGCTACAACTCTTGAAGTACTCAACAGAGATTCAGATCCTAACTTTTCTTCTATAATCAAAGCACATACCAAAATCAGGACCCTGGATATTTTCACATGCACTAGTTTAGCACAGAGACAGCTTCACAACGTCTTACAAAAATAAGTTGGGGCAGGGAGGAAGGATGCTGTTGGATGGGGAGTTCTGTGGCTCAAATCCTAGAAAGTTGCCACTTACTGAGGACTTGATATGTTAGGCCTGAGTCAAGCTCACATAGAAGCTTAAACACCTTCATAGTAAGGCACTATCATTTTTGTTGTGTAAGAAACCAAGGCATGCAGAAGTAAGGGTCACATAGCACGTGTGACAGCCAGGATCAAAAGCCTAGTCAAGGTGGTCTCGAGGTGGCACTATCTGCCTAATCTTTGTGCTGATTGTTTATTTCTCATCAGTCTTTTAGGTGGGTGGCTATACCCTCTGGCTTAAGGTTAGGAAGTAGAGCGTGGGCTAGTCAGTGATGTCATAGCAACAAAATCATATCTCCTTGTTTGTCTTATTTTTATCAGTGATACTCTGTTGCCCTGAGTAGGTCACAGATTTAGATGTATTATGGGACTAGATAAGAGAACTTCTTGCTGTCTAGAACTTTGCTTCCCAAGATAGATGAACTGACAGCATCTGCAGAGACAGACATCTCAAGACAAACACATGTTCTTAGACAAGTAGAAATATCATGTGCCTCATAGAACAGACTGTTCAGGAAAAGCTTTTGGAGGCAAAAAGCCAATGTGTTTCTAGAAATGAGGGAGGTCCTAGGAGTCTCTTAGGCAGCATTCTCTGAGTCTTGATCAGAATAATATGTTGGCCCAATACCATAAGAGATTGTGAGATATTTTACACATTTGGAATAAAGTACAAAGCAAAGATGATCTTATGAATTAATTAATTAGGTAAGAAGTGTTAAAGTTCTACTTATATAACAGCATTTAAAATTAAATCATATTTTGGTTAAAAGAACAAAATTTCACAACTACATGTTGGAATGACATGTTAAAGAGTGGAACATAATCTGTGAACATTCACATAAAGAGAGATGTGCAGAAAATAACAATGGGAAACGAACAGACAGAAATCCTAACATGCAGCCATACCAGGATTCTGTATGTAAAATTCTAGCATTTTAAACATGGTTTAGCATTTGTTAAAGGTACACTACCTAAAAGAGAAGGAGATAAAAGAAGTTTAAACTTTCACATCTCAGAGGAATCGTAATTGTTAGTTTGTTTCTCTCCAGCAGAGTTCAAAATACTGAGGGAGAATAAAGATTCCAGGAATTGTGGTTGGAAAGAAGGAGTTGAGTAAAGAAAAGAGAAAATGAAGAAAAGGGAGATAAGGGAAAGCCTTCATTTTAACCCACAGCAAAACATAACCCAATCTTCCTTCTAACTGAACACAAAAGTCAGTTGAGTCCTAAAACCGTGTAACCACACAGAGGTGACCAGAGGCAGCCACAAAAATCCCACCAGGAAGTGGTAAGGACTAAAATTTAGGGGAAAAAAATGTTAGCATGAAGAAAGAAGAAGAGCAAATTGTATTTCTGGGTTTAAAAGTAGGATGAATGGGATTCGTGATTTTGTATTGGAAGGGGAAAAAGGAGTCAGGACCACCTTCAAGCCAGGTGGTTCACTTCCAGAGTTAGAAACCCTGGAGGAAGGGGATGTGGGACAGAGGAAGCCACGGCCAGTTCAATTTGTTTTTTTGGGTTTTTTTTGTGTGTGTGGGGGGGGAAATGTTGGCTATTTAGAGATGGATGTGTTGCTTGAGGGGTCAACTGACCATCCACCAACCATTCTGCAAACCCAGAGCAGGGGTGGTCCTGGATTAACAAACCCAACTGCCATCCCTGAATCCATCACTATGTCCAAAAGACCATTGAAATGTTTCTCACTGTGCACCTCCACTGCTGCCTGGTCCCCATCCCCATGTCAACCAAGTCCTCCCATCCTGGGGAATGATGGAATGGACTCCTTCTCAGCTTTCTTCCCTGCCTCCAGACTCTTTCCTTCCAATCCACCCTGTATGCTGCAACCAAGGGGATCTTTCAGGCCCTACCAAGGGAATGGTTTGCTATGGTTTGCATGTGGTCTGTTCACTCAAGTGTGGCAATGTTGGGTGATGGCACCTTTAAGAGGTGGGGTCTAGTGGGAGGTCCTTATGTCATTGAAGGTGTTGCTCTCTGAAGACATTGAGGTATCTACCTTGGGACCCCAAGTTAGTTTTCATAAAGGTAGATTGTTATAAAACAGAGATCCTGAGCCCTGAGCCATGCTCTGGTTTTCTGTCTCCAGATGTGATTTCTTTTTTTTTTTTTTTATTGGTTGTTCAAAATATTACAAATCTCTTGACATATCATATTTCATACATTAGATTCAAGTGGATTATGGCCAGTTCAATTTGGATAGGCTGATTTTGAGGTGTCGTCTTGACATCAAGGTCTTGGAAATGTCAACTGAATCATAGGTACAGTACCGTCAGCATGTGAATTGTAGCTGATATCACAGAGATGACTAGGGTCTCTTGGGAAGACAGAAGACAGCCAGAACTGTAAAGCAAGGAGGCCTCGAATCAGGAGAGTCTAGCAGACAACTGAAGAAAAGACACTTGTGAAGGGAAATACAAAGATTGCCAATGCGGCAGTAGGCAAGGTGACAGGAGTCAGGGGTGGACAGAGATTCCACATAGTAATGATGGCGGATGCATGCCTTAGGCCGGGTTGGTTCTAAGACTCTCGCAGAGGCCCGATCCATGGAGTCTCAAACCCCTCATATGAAATGGCCTAGCATTTACACGTAACCTATGCACATTCTCCCACACATTTTAAATCATCTCTAGATTACTTATAACAGCTAGCACAGAGCAAATGGTGGTTACACTGTATTTCAGAGAATAATGACAAGGAAAACATTCTGTACATGTTCAGTTCAGGTACAGTTTTTTTTTTTTCTGAATATTTTGACCTGAGGTTGGTTGAATCTTCAGGTGTGCAATCTGCAGATAAGGGCTGCTGCAAGCATTAGTAAATGCCACCAAGAGCTTAAGGCAGAGAAGAACAGAGAAGTTTCCAACAGTAATAAGTACAGTCACCACTGACCTTATCTCAAGTGATTCTGGAGATATGGAGGGTGGCCCAGGCAGGAAACAGAGATGGAAAAAAGAACATTAGAAGTAAAAACATTGAGTTAAGTTCAGCGAGGCTGGCTATTTGGGAAAGGCCACAAAAAGATCACTACCCCATCCTCTCACACCTTTAAAGTCAGGAAAAGGAGCAGCAGCATCCCCTTGGCAGACATAGTGTTTTCAGAGGAGAACCAGGTCTCAACTGAATCAGGTTCTGGAAAGTTCTCTCTGGGGACTTTAGAGGTGAAGAAAACTGTTGACAATGGAGCAGGACTGCCCTCTGCCCTGCTTCCCCTGCACCCCATGCCTAGCCAATTCCTCCTGATCCTTTAGGGTTCAGCTCACATGACTCCCACAGGAGCCCTCCAGTCTCACACTTTTTGTTTGCCCCCTTCAGAGTGTTCCCATACCCCTGGATGTGCCTGTTGTGTCACTCTTCACACACACAAATTGTTCAATATGTTTCCTTGTCTTCTGTGAGCTCCATGGGACCAGGAAATGCATTCCCCGCCTTCACTATTATATCTCTGCAAAATGGTTGCTCAGTGACTACTTTGTGGCATGAATAAATGAACCAATTAATCTATGAAGATTCTACAGAGCACAGTGGGAATGGTTGGTCCAGAGGGCAATGGACAAAGAATACGTGTGGGAGGTAAAATGGGGCAGTGTTGGAATGAAGGAGCAACGAGAGCAGATGACTCAAAGGATTTGGAGACGATGGTGAAGTCTTGTTGGCCGTTGTAGAAACTTTATTTAAGCTTTCGCTCTGCTTGAGACGGTCGCCTTTAGAGACTTCAGAAATGTGAACTGATATCTTAGACAAACATTAAAAAGATTACACTGGCCAACAGATTTCAGTGTGTGTCAAGGATGGGAGTGGGTGGAGGGGCAGCTGCATATTTGGGGTCTGTTGTAATCATCTAAATGGCAGATTAGGATGAGGGAGATAGAGGCAAGAGTCCTGATAAGTGACTGCATTCTGGAAATAATTTGGAAGTAAAGCTGACTGCATTTGCCACGGGATTAGGTTTGGATAGGAGGCAAAGAAAGGAAAACTACACGTTTTTAATCCACAGCACCTTAAAAGATAAAACTAAGATAAGAAGGCTGTAGGTAGGGGAGATTTGGAAAGAGGCTCCATTTTGAATGCATGAAGTCTGAGATGTCATTAAATAGCTGAGTGGCAAGTTCGAGTAAACCAGCTAAAACATAGGGGATTGGTCCAGGCTAGAAATATAGCTTTAGAAGTTATCAGCATGTCAAATTTAAGTCATGAAACTAGATGAGATAACTAAGAGAAACTGGCAGATGTGACCTCCAGAGCCCTCGTACTTAAAAAGTTGGGTAGAAGAAAAGAAACAGAAAGGGAGAGAGAGACCAGTTAGATAACAAGAAACCTCAACCCAAGCATGTGCAGCATCTGGAAGCCAAGGTAGAGATTTCAAAAAGGAAGTAGCCATCCATCATGTCAAATGCTGCCAGTAACCCAAATAGGAGGACTAACGAAAAATCACTGGATTTAGCAACTTGGGCATCGTGGTAGCCTTGAGAAGTCAGTGTTTGGATAAGGAGTGGTGAAAGCCTGTCCACAATTTTGAGAAAGAGTGGGAGAAGGAAAATTAAACAATGAGGACATAGAACTATTTCAGGGAATTTTGCTGAGAATGGGAAGAAAACAAACATGAAAAAAAGAAATCCAGGAAGGAAACGAGGACAAAGAGATGAGAGTTTGTTTCCATATAAGAAGAAAAATCACTATCTGCACATACTCATCAAGAAAAAGGGAGCATTCTGGAGCGAACTCATTGGGCAAGTGAACCAGGATTCAAACTGCATTATCCATTTTCTCAGAAGACTGGGAAGAAGATCACCAGCTAAGAGTGGAGGCACGGATCATTCCAGAGGAATTTAGGATCCAGGAGGTGAACTGCAGGAGGAGAGTGAAGCCAGGGGGAAAAAAAAAAAATCAAGGAGTACTTCAAAATCGAGTAAGGATGGGAGAAAGAAATGAAATTGGGGTTTCCAGAGTGTTGCAGAGATGTGAGAGCAGGGTCAGCTAGGGTGTTGTGGATGAGGCGTGATAGGGTCTGTGGCATTCCAGTAAGTGACTCAAAGAGGGACGAAAGAAATTCTAAACGTAGCCCTGAAGTCTTTGCGATGATGGGGAAAGAACCCCAGAGTAGGTGGGAAGGAAAAGATGGGAGGGGGGCCTCCATGGGATTCTTGGAGGCAGCGGAGACCACTTTATACCAAGAATCTGGGGCCTCTCCTTGCCCCTGTTCATGGAAATCTAAAAGCAAAAGGAGGGGACTTTTTCCTCTGGGTGTCACTTTCAGCCACCTGGTCGGCTGAAAGGCAGTCTCCTCTGTGCAGGGGACTGTCAAGGCCATGTGGGTAGCATTCAGGGATCATTCCCAAATGCAGCCTGCTGGAGTGTCCCCATGACAGTCACACCGTCAGCATTCCTGGCCCAGTTACCAAGGCCTAACGACCAATAAGGAAAATGTGTATTAAGAGTTGTAAAATCTGCCGTATCAGAAGGCGAGGACCTGGCATATAAGAGGTGGCGAGGAGGAGAAAACTGGAGATCCCCTGAAGAGAGATCAATTTTCAACTGGCAGGCTGAGCGCAGCTAGCTCCTCCAGAGAGAAAGTTGGGACAAGCAGGAGGGCTGGGTGAGGCTCACCAGGTCTCTGCAAACTGAGCTGGGCCTGAAGGGGTGGGTGAGGAGACAGGACCACAGAGCTCGCCTGGACTTCTCAGGAGGCATAGCATGGCTAGAGCCCTGGATGGGCAGGATGGCATTACAGGCTGGTGTCCACAACCAAGAAGAAATACCACAGCAATGTGGGTCTCAGGAATAGCCCAACCCAGTGGTCCAGTCCTCCACCATCCTCCCTGAGAAGGGTCTCCTTCCAGGGACCCTCCAAATCTCTACATCAGAACTGGGAATTGGGAAAGGATGAAAAGGATCCACAGGTGCTTGATTCCGCTCTTCACCAGTGTTTGAAAACCACACTCCTCTAGCTCCAAGTGGAAGCTCTGAGTTCATACTTATTAAAAGCAATTAAATTTCTCTATACTTGAAGAAGTGCTCTATTGAGTCAGTTGTGCCTAGGCCATGGGCCAACTCTCAGGGAGTGGAGAGTAAGATGGTAGCTAAAGGCCACAGCAGAAACCCAGAGAGTGAAGCCAGTCACTCAGGTGGCCCTCCATGAAGAAAAAAAGTGCAGGTCAGGGTCAGCAGGACAGCCAGGGCTGCAGAGCCTCACTGGGCACAGAGCCCTGCTGGGAAAAGCCCACTCATCCTGGCAGAACCATGCATTCTCACCTGAGAACAGGTTCTTTGTGTACCACAGGTCTAGCAGAACTGGCCTAGTAGCCACGTGAGGTAGCCACTGAAGCCAGAAGCAAAAAAAACAAGTCCACAGCTAAGGGCGCCCCATCCCTGGCTCTGGCCAGCTCTTCCTGATGTGCTTGATTTCGTGCACGATAAAGTGGCGGCTCTTCTGAGAATGCAAAATGCCTCCTTTGAAGTTTTGCTGGAACCTCCTAGTTCCAGAGGATCCAGGAGCAATAAGCAGGTCAATCTCAATTCTCTGAATCCACGGTTCTAGGTTATTTTGACCCCCGTCGAGAAGCAAATCGCTCTAAAGTAAATGTCACCGTCACCTGAACATTGCACTTTTTTTTTTTTCCTTCTCTATCACTGGTCCTATTATCAGCTACGGTTGGCTGAGTGCCAAGTTTACCCCAAAGCCTCTGCTAAACACTTTCTCGCTCCATTGTCTCCTTTAAGCTCTGGGTAGGAAACATTCCCATTGTGCAGGTTAAAAATCTGAGACCTCATAAAATAAAATTAAGGTGTGTATCTTGGAGGAGGAGAATGAGAGACTGAAACAGGTCTGACACCGTGGCTCATGACCTTTATATTGTTATCATTATGATAAAATATACATAGCGTAAAATTTGTCTTATTAGCCAATTTTAAGTATAAAGTGACATTAAGGACATTCATCCCGTTTGTTCACCATCCACTATCATCCATCTCTAGAGGGTTTTCATCATCCCAGACCAAAACTCTACACCCACTGAACACTCACTCCCCACCCCCCTCTCACCCCAACACTGGACAACCACTGTTTTCCTTCCGGTTTTCCTGAACTAGACTCCTTGAGGTACCTCACACAAGTGAAATCACACAGCATTTGTCTTTTGGTGTCTGGCTTCTTCCATTTAGTGTGATGTCCTTAAAGTAAGGCAGAGCCATGGCAGAGGGGCTTTCGATGCTGCAGCCTCTGGGATAGGGTCTGGTGGTCTCTGGTGGTCTCAGGGGTCACTACGCTGCCCTTCTCCTTAAGCCTATGCCCCTGATTACACTGTGGATAAGGTATGGACAGAAGTGTGTGCCCCCCTCAGTGTGGAACTCCTAACCCCTGATACACAGCCTAGAAGGGGGCTGCCTTTGAAAATGGGATCTTTAAGGAGGTGATTAAGATGAGAGTCGTCCTTTTAAACCACAGTTTTTCTTTCTAAGGTTCCATTTAAGCTGTGGTCAACCATGATCCCAAAGTATCAAATGGAAATTTCCAGAGGAAAAGAAATCGTAAGTTTTCGATTGCATAGCACTCTGAGTTGTGTGATGAAATCTCACACTGTCCCACTGCATCCCACCCAGGATGTGAATCGTCTCTTTGTCCAGTTAGGACACCGTGTATTAATATCCATCTTGGTTATTAGACTGCCGCGGTATCCGAGTGATGTTTTCAAGTGCTGTGGTTTGGATCTTAAGTGTTCTCCAGAGACTCGTGGATTACAGGGTTGGTCTCCAGATTGATGCGTTGGGGAGACGGTGGAAACTTAAAAAGGTTTAGTAGGAGATATTCAAGTCACGGAGGACATGCCCTTGAAAGGGACTGTGGAACTGTCATCTCTCCCTTCATCTCTTTTGCTTCTTGGCCCCCTTGATCATGGACACCTCCAAAACTCTGAGTCAAAGTAAACCTTTTCTCTTTATAAAGTTGATTGTCTCCGATATCTGTTTGGGCAAGGGAAAGGTAACTAACATATCAAGTAACCCGTGTTTTACTTACTAATGATCCCGAAGTGCAAGGGTAGTGACGGTTATAGTCTGAATAAGCCAAAGAATGGCTGTAGAGTGCTTCCTTTAAGTAAAAAAGTAGAAGTTCTCAATCAGGAAAGGAAAAACAGCATATGCTGAGTTTGCTAAGAACTATGCTAAGTTACTGTTAAACTCTTACTGTGCCTAATTTATAAATTAACTTTTATCCTAGGTGTGGATTATAAAACGTAGCATTTATAGGGTTCAGTGCTATTCAGAGTTACAAGTGTCCACTAGAGATCTTGGAACATAATCACCAAGGTTAATTGGGGACTACTGCATATGGATGGGCCCTAATTTCTATATGACCCATAGATATCCTTCTAAAACAGTGAGATACCAGGAATGTGCACACACAAAGGAAAGGCCATGTGAAGACACACAGGAGAGGCCTGCAGCAGACCTTTCCCTCAACAACCTCAGAAGGAAACAACACCTTGATCTTAAACATCCAGACTCCAGAACTGTGAGCAAATGAACCTCTGTGGTTAGGCGCCCTCATGTTAAAACAGTGCAATTCACAATAGCCAAGTTATGGAACCAACCCAGGTGCCTGTCAGCAAAAAAAATGTGGTATAGGCACACATTGAAGTTTTACTCAGTCATAAAGAAGGAAAATAAGGCCTTTGTTGGTAAACAGAGAGAAGAATGAGGCAATTGTGGCCTTTGCCGGTAAATGGGTAGAACTGGAGAACATACTAAGTGAAGTAAACCAGACTCAGAAAATCAAGGGTCAAATGTTTTGTCTCCTATGCAGAAGCTACAGCAAAATAAGGGTCAAAGAGTGAATCCATGAAAATAGAAGGGAGATCATTGAGGTAAATGAAGGGGATGTCAGGGGGAGGAGGAAAAAAATGAGGAAAGTGATCAAATTATACTATGTACATATTTATTTATGTAAATATATATAACTATAATGCCCTCATGAAACCATAAAACCCCTCTGTCGTTTAAGCCACCCAGTCTGTAGCACTCTGTTCTAGTAGCCCACGGTGGCTCATACAGATGGGGTCTCTGCATCTCAACATGGGAAGACCCAAGGGCACATACATACTGGCCTCTCTCAACTGGCAGCAACCCATCCCCAGTCTTATCTGTGGCATGGAAGACCGTGGGCGCTGGATCTGCATTCACATGTCCCACAGAAAAGGAGGTGCGTTTTCAAGCCACCCCAGGCCGTGCGGTGGATTCACTTTCACAGTGGAGTTCCCACTAACCCGACACCTAACGGGGGCCTACCAGTCCGTGGTTTCCATGCCCCCCGCTCACCTTATTTTCAAGCCACACAAGTTCTCACAGCCAGCAGCACCTCAGAAACACAAGGCCTTTGCCAACCATGTGAATCCTTCTCTCCACCCTGCTGCCTCGGGGCACGAGGAGAGGAAAATCCACTCATAGAGAAAGTGGCACAGCCAACAAGAGGAGCTTCCGCCCCCTGGAAGGAGACTCACCACCCTCCTTATTAAACCTGCAAGCCACTGGGCCTCGCACGGAGGCATCCTCCTGTATTTACCCGGGTTTAACACTGTCTTAGGGGGTGCCAGGATTCACCTATGATTTTTGCTTTTCAGAAAATCAAGTAGGAAATTAATTGCCTTCTCTCCCTTTTCCCCTCCTTCTCTCCCTCCCTCCCTTTCTCTTTTCCATTCTAAGATACACTATGAATCCTAAAATGCAGCTTCCAGGATGGGCTGGGGAAGCTGATGGCCTGAAGAAGAATTCAGCGGAGCTTGGTGGTGCACACCCATAATCCCAGTGGCTCAGGAGGCTGAGGCAGGAGGATCATGAGTTCAAAGCCAGCCTCAGCAATGGCAAGGCACGAAGCAACTCAGCGAGACCCTGTCTCTAAATAAAATACAAAATAGAGCTGGGGATGTGGCTCAGTGGTTGAGTGTCCTTGAGTTTAATCCCTGGTACCTCCATGCCCCCACAAAAAAAAAAAAAAAAAGAATTCAGAAAAAGCCCACCTGACCTCATCCGGAGAAGCTGAGAGAACCACACACTTGCTTAGAGGGGCCTGCCAGGACACTCCATTAGGAAGGCTACACCCCAAAAGTGGTCTGGGAAAGGTAGAACCCAACACAGGGAAATAGCTAGAGTGGGACTGTCCCTCACTGGAAATGGATTTATGAATTTTCATGCAGATGGGCTCAAAAAAAACATCAGCCACATTGGTGAGCCACAGATCCCCAGGACAGCTGTTTCAACCGAGAGCCAAAGACAGAGAAACTCAGGTCCCGGGAAGAAGGTCTTCATGCTTCAAAGACCAGAAGAGAAATGGTGGTGGTGGGGGGGCAGTGGAGTGGTGGTGATGGAGCCAAAGAGAACATATAGGTATAAAATCATAGCATACAAATGAAAGGTGATGGAACCATGAAAAGGAAAAAAAAAAGTCTTATTTGCCAAAAGAAGAGTCAAGAGGAAAGGAGCTACCGCCTCCAGTAAGACCCGTCCTGGGATGGAAACTTCACACTTCCACACCAACAGGAGGCCCTGCCACCTCCCAGCCAATAACAGGAATTGTCTGTGCATACGCTGGTTTGCACCAAGCTAGGCAGACAGAGTTGAGAAAAGGAAACTGATACAAAGGATACGGTGGAAAATGTCCGTGAACTCAGGGTGACACACTGCCCTCTGATGACAAGGGGAAGCTACCCACCATCTACAGCTACCCACCATCTACTTTGCATCTGGTGCTGGACCCAGATGGAGCCCCCATTTGTTCCTGTGTACTCCCTTTTCTCTTATTCTGTTTTTCTCCACTGGCTAAATAAATACTCATCAGCACAACAACAGAATGTACTCATTCGGCTAAGATCTCCTGAGCACCTGCCCTCGCCAGGCACTGTGTCCCATCCCAGAGATGCAATGGAAGTGGAATGGCGTCACGACGGACCTAGTGTCCCTCCTCACAGATCTCACAGGGAGCGAGTTACCCAACTGCAGCTGGCCCTTGTCTGCACCCAATACTCATGTCCTTCCCATTCCCGAAGCATCTTTTCAGATGTTCTGTTGGACCCAAATTGGAGAATTCATCGTCAAGGTCTCATTTTCTAGCCACACCACCTGTTTTTCCCAACCCAGCGTTTCCCAGGCTCTGCACCCATCTTCTCCCAATTCCTCACCCACCCCCCTCTGAGGAACACATGCCTCCTCTGCCAGGCTTAGCTCCTCCATTGGTGGCTAGATGTGATCTTTCCAACCTCCCAAACACGGATGGTCTCGCACTTGATATGAGTCTGCTTAGAATCACTTTTGACCTCTGTCTCCAGAGCTTCCCACCACTCATCTCTAAGAATGTTCTAGAGCCTCCTGCCGTAACTAAAGCCTTCCTTGGTCTTTACTATCTGATGCAACTGCTGCCCTGCCACTCTCCTTCCTTTCCTTGTTCAAGTTCTTACCAGAGAGGTCAAGCCCAGCCTTCACCAACCCCAACACACCTACCCCTTGGTGCCTAGGATCGGATCTCTGTGACGCTGCAGGACTATTAATTAAGGATAAAGGGACACCTTCCAGCTGACCGGCTGATGGAGTCTGCTCTGGGCAAATCAATTCCCACTGCTATCATTTGGTGCAGCGACCACTTCCTCCCTGGTACTTCACTCTTGGCCCCCCTGAGCCCCACTCCATTCTTCCACTCTTGGTTTCCATAACATCTCCCTCCTCGGTTGGTTTCCAGGACGCCCCACACCATTCTCGGTTTCCCTCTCTTTCTTGGTTTCTGCTGTCTTCAGGATGCCCCGCTGATTCCCCCTGTCGGCATTCTCTGAAGATCTGTGCTTATTTAACCTTCCACGGATTCCTACAACTTCAGCCATCAACAGATGCGGATGCCTTGGAGGTCCATTTCAAGAGGTTCTCTTCGAACACCTTCCTACTTCACCCATTTGCCAACTCATTCATGCTGTCTCCACAGTATCCACCCATTCTGTCATGGTTCACTGCCCTGATTCAAGTCTCATTAAATTTCACCAGGATGGTAGCAATAACTCCCTCATTGCTCTCTGTGTTCACCCTCATCTCAGGATTCTCCATTTAATTTCTTCTTCAAAAACCGACCATGCTCCTCATAGCTCATAAAATAAAGCCCGAATTTATTGCTTCAATCTGGATGCATATCCCTGCACATTTCAAAGCTACAGGACTTTGTAAAAATTATTTACCTTCTTTGAGTCGCTGTGTCCTTGGTAGGAGCAGTTGTCCAGATCATGCACGGCAAGAGTGTGCCCAGCCACTACGGTCAGTAGAAACAGGACTCTAACCCAACCTACAACCATGGTCAATTCCGTGGCCTGGGCTGAGTCTGAGTTTGGTCTTAATAGGAAGCACATCTCCCTCCTTCACACAAAGGCAGAGTAAGGCCTGGGACTTTCCCAGGTTTCTTCATCAATGCATATGTTTCCCTCCCCATGTTTGCCACTCAGGCCCAGTCTATTTTCCCCAAGTATGCCAGGTGTGCTAACAACCCACGAAAGTTCCCGTCATCTCTGCAGCAGGTCGCCCTCCCAGTTTCACCTGGGAGACTTCACTCGTGGGTGCTTCTCAACCTGGGAAGGCTCTGGGCATCCCTCCCAGCTTGGAAGTCCCCCTTAAGTTCCCCATCCTGGTTGCTCACTTACGGAGCACGTGCCACCTCTGTTAGGAGACTGTCTCCTCCATTTGCTTGGGGTGACCTGAAGGCCAGATGGAGAGTGAAGTCTGCGTGTGTTTGCTGGTCTGAGCTCAATACTTCTGGAAAGCCCGGGTTTGTAGCTAAGTTCCATCAGGATAAAGCTGAAAGAATTCATGGAGTAGATACATATTTGGGGAAAGGGACAGATTAGAGACAATCCTCATTACAGCAGTGCACTACGGCCATCGAAGAATATAGAATATAGAATAAGGAAGAGAAATCCAAACTACTACCAGTGAGAGATAATGGCTGCCTGGCCACTGTTTTGCTTTATGACCTTACAAATGTCATTCTATACACGCCCCACCCCTGCCAAGGTGAAAGGAGATCATTTTGTACTTCTTCACTTGGTATCTCATAAGCATTTTCCCAAGATAAGAAATATTTTTCTATCACAGTATGATTTCAGTGTCTGTGTAGTAGCATTGGATGGTCGTATCATAATTTATTTAAGGATTCCCTTGTTTTCATTTTTTTCTCTATTTTATGTTATTACAGAATGAACATCATCATAACCAAATACTGGGTTATCCTTCTATAGCCATGAAAGCTTGCTTCCAAGACACATGGTAAATACCAAACTCCATGGGTACTGAGCTCTTTTATGTAAAATGACATGGTATTCGTATTTAATCTACCATCATCCTCCCCCACACTTGAAATCACCTACAATATCTAATGCAATGTCATGCCATGGACACAGTGGCTCTACTTTGTTCTCTTGAGTGAATCATGACAAGGAAAGATTTCGTCTGCAAACTCATTCATGCCGTCTCCACAGTATCATCCACTCTGTCATCGCTCACTGCCACTGCCCTGATTCAAGTCTCATCAAGTTTCACCAGGATAGTAACAAGAACTCCCTCATTGCTCTCTGCGTTCACCCTCATCTTAGGACTCTCCATTTAATTTCCTGTATGGATGGAGTTCTCCCCAATTATTTTCCATTCACTGTTAGTTGAAACCATGGATGTGTGCCGCAGCCCGGCTGCAGCAAAATAACCGGGGGGTGACGAGCAACTTGTGTACATTGATATAGCAGGAGTGGGAGCCGTTTATTGTAGGACAGGAGGGGTATATATACATTCCACACAGCTTATCTTAATTAACATAAACTAGATACAGCAGTCAACCAATAAGAAATCTCCACACTTAATGGCTCCCTGGCATTACTTCACAAACCACTCCCTCTGGCAAAATGCCAGGCGCCATCCTGACTTGTTTACAGACCCTAACAGATGTGCAGCCCACAGATGCAGAGGGTCAAGTGTACTTACCTTTTCAGAATGAATACCTAGAAATAGACCTGCTGGGTCAAAGGTTTAGGTGCTTTTTAAAGGTTTATAATAGCTGCAGTCCTACTGACCCTCAGAGTCACCAGCAGGCCCTCACCATTCCACTTGACAGTGCTGACACACTAACGTCACCACCTGCACCCACACAGGTGCTGTCAGATCACAGGATTATAAGGCTGGAAAGAGCCTAGAAGATGGTTCCCACCAAGTCGCAGCTGGACTCTGATTGGAACCAGCTGGGCATTACGTATTCCTTAAGCCCGGAGGTCATTCTTCTGTGCCACCAGGTCTGAGAAACAACAATGATGTCCAAAGCCCTCCTCTCTCTTGGCTTGAGAAAGATAAGGGCCAGGAAAGGTGACCCACAGGAGGAACAAAACTGGAAATATAGCCAAGAGATAATGGATATCATATATTTAGATATTTTTAAGTCTCTTCTTACAAGGAAAGATGGAGGAAAACAGCAGGGATTCATAGGGATAACTATGCATGCTTGTCATAGAAAAGCCACCCAAACAGCTGGGTGTGGTAGCACAGGCCTGTGATCCCAGTGACTCGGGAGGCAAAGGCAGGAGGATCACAAGTTCAAGGCCAGTCTCTGCAATTTAACGAGACCCTGTCTCAGAATATAAATAAATAAGTAAGTAAGTAAGTAAATAAATAAATCTGGAGATATAGCTCAGTGTTACAGAACTCCTGGATTCAATCCCCAGTACCACAAAACACAAAAAAAAAGAAAGAAAAGAAAAAAAGACACACAAAAAACACTGTTTTTAAACAAAAGTCAACCCTTGGTGCCACCCAAGTCACTGTTTCTTTGTGGAAAACAAAATTTCCAGTTTCAAATTAAAATACTTTCCAGTCATAATGAGATACTGTGAACCTGCTAGCTCTAAAGACTTTTAGTGAATAACAGTAAAAACATTATTGGGTTTTGTATTTACTTTAAATTTCACTCATATCAGGCTGAAGAAAAAGTGCAAACTTGTGTGATATGTTGTGGCCCCAGACATGATCACATGCAGAAAATCAGGGGTGTGTGTGTGTATGTATGCGTGCGTGCGTGAGGGGGCAGGAGGGTGGTGGGAAGCCAAGGAGCCACATCTAATATGCCTCCTAGAGCAGCTGAATTAGCAGTTGTGACCAATGGTTGCTTCTAGTCACCACTTTACAAGAAAAAGTGATCTTCACACTTTTTTTTCTGAGAAAGGAAATGTTCTCAGAAAGGAAAGAAAAAGTTTTTCACTGTATTATTTGTGCTCTCATAACATACACCACTTGTGGTTTTGAGAGTTTTAATTGCCTGTCACTAAATTCACCTTTCTGTCCCCTGTGGTGAAATGAAAAGCTATTTCTTGAGTACTAATCAATCATTGCGTGATTCTGCAGACGATCACCTCCCTGCGTGGCTGTGAGCTGCACAAGACATGGCCTCCCACCACAAAAAGAATACAGAAAAAGAAGAACCTGCAGGCAGGTGCACTTCTGCCTCACACTCAGCAGCAGCTGACCTCTACTCTAAGCACCAGTGTTAACCTTTTGCAACTGTGACAATTAAAAAGGTCTCCAGGCATCCCAAACATCACCATGACCCCTAGGGTGCAGTCACAACGGAGAGCCACTGTCCTAGAGGACAGGTTTGTTCTACAGGAGGGTGTGCGATAGGCTGGTGAAGAAAGCTTTGAAGATGGGACATCATTGGGAGCAGAGACAGAGACTGGGGACAGAACTATGGTCAGTAGTGTTCTGAAGAGTCTTGGATGCTGCTGAGAACCAGGAAGTCAGCACTAGCTGAGAGTCTGCAGGGTCCCAGGCTCTCTAGTTCATATCTGAGCACTTCTACAGTTGGTATCATTACGTCCCCAGACCAGAAAACAACGGCTAAGTGGCATCCTCCAGGCCACCCAGCTACTATGTCACCAGGTTGGGTCTCGAATCCAGGCCACTATGCTCTTCCTGTTGCTGTGACAAGCACGAGAATGAATAATGATAGGCTGTGGGATTTTGAGCAAGAAACAGCACAGTGTGGTCACCATAGAAGGGGCCTGGAGAAGAGTGACTTGAGAACCAAGTGACATTCTTCTCACTCAATTTGGACACAGGTGATGGAAGCACAGCTTGGCATGAAAATGTAAATTTTAGGAAAAGAGTGTTCTGGAAGGGTTTAGAAGGCACAGATCCTATCAGAGTCCAATTTAGAAGCTCAAAGACATGTGACATTTTATTTGTGGACTCAATGTAGAAGAAAGAAAATAGAAACTCAGTGAATATTTCAGAATGTTTATTTCTTCTTGTGTAACGAGTGACCTAGTGGAGAGATACCCCAGCTGGAAATTGAGTGTGAGTGTGTGAGCAAGGGGTGGCGCTCAGATGTGAGAGAAGATCTCAGGGGATCGAAGCGAGGGTGAGAGAGGGCTTGGGATTCCTTGAGACACCACCTTATTCAGGAGGTCATATCGTTGGTATGGCAATGCCTTCCTTTGAAGGATGGAGAGAAGGACAGGTAGAAAAGAGTGATTGTCCTGGGGTGAAAAGGAGTGGCCCCACACAGGGGAGGGGTTGGTGGCCAGAGACATGGAAGTGGGTGGGGGCAGCACGTACTCGCAGTTGCCCTGAC